>NC_091065.1:14506495-15173552 GCF_000393655.2 Nicotiana sylvestris
TTTTTACTGAGTGTTCGTAACATCTTGTCTTGGATTTGAATGGTGAAGATCGAATTTGGAGTCTCGTAGCATCTGATTTCGAGCCTCGAACAACAGCTTCGTTTTTGTGGATTCTCCTCTTTCTTCAATTGATTAGTTATTGCTCTTGTTGTTATTGTTGCTCCGTGTTTGGCACTTGTTGTGTAGCCAATTTGGAGAACTTTTGTAACCCTCTTATTATTATAGTGGAGCTTTTTGGATCTTTGTGATCCCGTGGTTTTTACCTTCGGTTCAAAAGGTTTTTCACGTTAAAATTTGGTGTTCTTTATCTTCTTTATTTTCGGGTTTGCCTCTTCCTCAACATAACAGTCCTCTACAAATTGGAGCAGCTGAGGACATTGCTTCCAATGCGCATCCGGCTCGATAGTTTATTTTCTCTAAGCAAGAGAGTGCTGCATAACATCTTACCAAGTCTAACATCCTTAAGGGCACTATCATTGTCTCGTTATCAGATCAAGGAGTTGCCAAAGGTCTTGTTTATCAAATTAAAACTGCTAAGATTTTTGGACCTTTCTTAGACAGAGATAAAACAGTTACCGGCTTCAGTTTGTTTATTGTATAAACTAGAGACGCTTATCTTGTCATCTTGTCATAATCTTGAGGAGTTACCGCTGCATATGGAAAATTTGATCAACTTGCGTCACCTTGACATTAGCCGCACTTCTCGCTTGAAGATGCCACTACATCCTAGCAATTTGAAAAGCCTTCATATGTTATCGGGAGCTAATGTTCTTCTAGGTGGTTGCAATGGTTCGAGAATCGGAGATTTGAGCGAACTACACAACTTGTATGGATCTCTATCAATTCTAGAGTTGCAAAATGTGGTTGATAGAAGGGAAGCTCTGAAGGAAAACTTGAGGGAGAAGGAACATGTTGAAAATTTATTACTGGAGTGGGGTGGAAGCATTGCTGACAATTCGCAAATTGAAAGAGACATACTTGATGAGCTACAACCGAATACAGACATAAAGGAACTTGAGATCAACAGATATAGAGGAACAAAATTTCCAAAATGGCTGGCTGATCATTCGTTTCTTAAACTGGCGGGATTGTCTCTTAGCAACTGCAGATACTGTTATTCCTTGCCAGCATTAGGACAACTTCCTTCTTTGAAATTCCTTACCATCACAAGAATGCATCTAAGATCAGAGGTGACCGAAGAATTCTATGGTAGTCCTTCTTCAATAAAACCTTTCAACTCTCTTGAAAGGCTTGAATTTGCTGGGATGCTGGAGTGGAAGCAGTGGCATATACTTGGGAATGGGGAGTTCCCTACATTTCAAGATCTTTCAATTATCAGTTGCCCCAAGTTGATTGGAAAGTTGCCTGAAAATCTTTGTTCTTTGACAGGATTGAAAATTTCAAGAGGTCCTGAACTCATTTTGGAGACACCTATCTAACTTTCAAGTTTAAAAGAGTTTAAAGTTGATGGTTCTCCTAAGGTTGGAGTTCTTTTTAATCATGCTGAACTGTTTACTTACCAACTTCAGGCAATGATGCAGATTGTTTAATTATATATTAGTGATTGTAACACGGGTACTGCCTTTCCTATTAGGAGTCTGCCAAATACCTTGAAAGAAATAAACATATTACATTGTGGGAAATTGAAACCGGAGTCATCAGTTAGTGAGATGATTCTAGTAGAAGCAACATGTTTCTCGAGAGATTGGTACTAAATGGATGTGATTCTATGGAAGATATATCAACTGAGTTGTTCCCCAGAACACGCTCTTTGTCTATAGATGGTTGCCGCGGCTTTAGGAGGCTTTTGATTCCCACTGAGACTGAAATTCTAGGTATTTTTGGTTGTGAGAATCTTAAAACACTTTCGGTGGCATGCAGGACACAGACAATGTCGTTGCGTGAATTGTATATAGTTGACTGCGGGAAGCTGAAGTCGCTGCCAGAAAGTATGCAGGAAATTGGAGGGTTGCCCTTCAATTTAGAACTCCTTGAGATCGATAATTGTAAGAAGTTGGTGAATGGCCTAAAGAAGTGGCGTTTACAGAGACTTCCCTGTCTTACAGATTTGCGCATCAAACATGATGGCAGTGATGAAGAGATTCTTACTGATCAAAATTGGGAGATGCCTTGCTTAATTCGATACAGATCCAATCTGAAAACATTAAGCAGCCAAGTTTTCAAAAGCCTCACCTCTCTTGAAGGTCTATCTGTTGGTTATTTACCTCAAGTTTGGTCACTGCTCGAAGAAGGGCTTCCCCCGTCTCTTTCTGAGCTAATATTATTTGAACATCATGAGCTCCATTCACTACTGATGGAAAGTCTTCGGCGCCTCCCCAAGCTTCGAAGTTTACGTATCCACGAGTGCCATCAACTCCAATCTCTTACAGAATCAGCGCTGCCATCTTCGCTCACTGAGCTGACTATCTTCGGTTGCCCTAATCTCCAATCTCTTCCAGTAAAAGGAATCCCTTCTTCCCTTTCCAAACTATCTATATCCTGTTGCCCATTGGTAAAACAACATCTAGAATTTGAGAAGGGGGATTACTGGCCAAGTATTGCTCATATTTCCAAAATATATATCGATGGAGAATACCTTTAATAATTAAAACGAATGGTGCTCTAACAGATGTGAGTTATTCTTTTTTTTTTCAGTAGCTTTTCATTTTTCTGTTTGATTGCTTTTAATTCTTCTTGTTTATTAAGTATTGTTGAGCAGTATGGAACATCTATTGCCACCATAAAGCCGAGAAAGCATATTTATCATGAACATACGTAGCTATGTCAGTCGGATATGCATAGTCTTTGTTAAACCAGTCTTGCTTGAAGATTTTCAGTTCATGTATTGCCTGAGGTTTCATATATCTCAATAGCAATCTATGTAATCTTGTTTTCTTTTTTGCAGTGAGTGAGCAAGGAGGAGGAGCCTCCTTAAATGCAGAAGTCCAGTACAAGTCAAAGGTGTATTACTTTGTTTGTTAATGGTAATATTTCATAGTTATTACAAAAAAAGAAAACAAAAATCTGAAGTTTGTTTCTCAAATAATTATCCTCTGGAAGCTTCAGCACCATATAATATTGTTATGAATGAGTCTTTTTTTTATAGGCAAGAGTGATGCAATTTATCAGCCCTTTGATCTGATGGTGTCATAGTTGAAAGGATATCTATCTTGGGATTTTCTGAGGTAATACTGCTTCCTTTCAAATTTATTTTCCATTCTATATATGCTTTTGTGTGCAATCTTTCAGGCAGTGTATGGTCCTGTAATTACAAATTTACGTGCTGTTTCAAAATGGTGAGGATGGAAATGACATTTGATGCCTTGAAGCTAATCATTTTTCTTCTACAGGAGGTTGATTGGAATGATATTATCAGTGGCGGCTCAACCCTAAAGCCACTAAAGCAGTGGCTTTAGGCCCCCAAAATATTAAGGCCCCAAATTTACTCAAACTATATATATAGTATAGATGATTATGTATTTATTATTAGTGATAAATAAAATAGTTTTAATCCTTTGTTGTCAATTTTTAAAGTTTATACCAAAAAATTATAGATTATTAAATTTGCATTTACTTCCTAATTTTTATTATTCTTTTTTGTTACCTCACGCATGGTGGATGGGCTCAACTTCTTAATTTGTCTAACTCACTTCAACTTGAATCAATTTTGTTTATAACTATGATTTTGTAGAATCTCCTTCTATTCTTTAAGTGCTTTTTAGACAATTTTTCAATCTTAAGCTAATGAAATTATCAAAGGATTAGATATATATGAAAAAGCATTTCTTAACATCGAATGTCTTTTAAGGCCTCATTTTAAATTTTTGCTTTAGGCCACATGCAGTGTTGAGCCGCCTCTGGACATTATCCCTCAAGTTTCATCTCAAAGGCATGCATTTTATTCCTCTTGGAATGTCGAGCTCCAATAATAAGGAAAAGTTTTGATGGTCTCTTTGCTCAAATTAAGAAAGAGAAAAGCTGTTGGAAAATCAGTGGCAGCTAGCATCTTTGGTCATTCTTTCTTTGATCATTTGTCCGGCTACGTCCCATTCTATTTTGTATAATGAATTCTAATTGTAGACTGCTCTCCACTGACACTGTGCTCAACTTCAGCAGCCGAGCATTATGTTATTCTGCGGACATGCTATGCACCTAACTAGTTGTAAATTAGGCCTTTTCTACTCTGATTCAATCTTTTGGCCTATAGAAAGTTAAAAGACAATTATTCGTCGTCTGTGTTGAAACTGTTTGATCTTTGTGTTAAATCAAACTTGTAAGAGAGAATGTTTCCCTAAGCATGATAGCCGAATACTGTATTACAGATAACAGATTGCATTATATGATAATTTCGCACTACATTTTGGTCTATGAAGGTCTTAACTAGTTGTGAATTAGTAAATCCACCGCCGTGCCAATTTTCTACATGATAGTTGTTATTTTGAACACTCACATGACACCAGCGAGGTGTATCGAAAATTTGAGATTACCCACTATATCATTTTGTCCTTTCAAAAAAAAAATGAAATCCCATCTAATAAAAAAATACATAAAATGATATCATCACACACTAAAACGAACTAAAGTTGTTTTCACTTCATGAATTGGGGTGGTGTTAAATGGCCCCAAACAAAGACACTTGATAAAGTTGTACTCTGGAGAAGACTCGCCAGAGTCCTCTTGACTTAGCAAGAAATTGAGGACAAAAATACTTTAAGATCTTCAAGTCTTGGAATTTTACGGTCATCATCTTTTTAGACAATATATTCTTCAACTACAGTTCTAGATGCTATATATCCTGGCCAAATAACAAGCTATAGGCAAACAACTATTTGATACACACTTTCAATTCCTAGTAAAACTTTGCACATCATGAAGGTGTTAGCAAAAAAATTCTGTTTTTTCTTGTTTTTCACTTTGAGAATCACCAAGTTTAGTGTCAGTGTAGGAATTTGCAGAGAAAATGAGCAACAAGCATTGGAGAGTCTGAAAATAGAAGCATATGATCCCAGAGATCTTCTCTCTTCTTGGATTGTTGGAAAAGATTGTTGCAAATGGCTTTAGGGTTGTGAATCCAGAGAACACCTATTCTAACGTTGGCTTGCCTAGCAAGTGGAATGTTAGGCGACATCACGATCCCGACGGTGGGAATTCCGGGTCGTGACATATCGTACATTGTAATATAGTGTTATGTTAGATTAATAATAAACGAAACTATTATCCAAAATCTATAAAATAGGAGAAATTTCAAGAAGAAGCTTGTCTCAGCTTCCTGAATAGTAGTAATCAATTGAATCTTGTACTGTTATCAAATTCCTACAACATAGAAGAAAATAGAAAAGTTGTATTAACAGTCCAAAGTATAAGCATAACGTCACACTCAGATATAACACAACCGCGAACCTATCTTACTATGACTAAAATATCAGTTCTGATAGTTAAGAGCATTGGGCGATGAAAATGACTAGTGCTCTTTCTTCCCTTATATTTTGCTGATAGTCGAGGTATTTGTCAATTCGATAAAGAATGTTAGCACAACTTTTACTTTTACCAACTGAGCTAACAGCTATAATAGCTTACATATTGTTACCAAAATCCTGACAAAGAAAGAAAAAAATGCCAAGTTGATACCCGAAAATCATACATAATAACATATATAGTGCTGATGTTTTTAGGTGTTAAATTATTGGGAGGCAATTTTTTATTATTTTTGATAGATAAGAAACAAACTTTTTGTCGCGTATTGTTTTGATTCTATTAGAGCTTGGCATTCAAGAATGGAAATATATGTGCAAATATAAGGATTTTATCACTATTTCTTATTGTCATCTAACAATAAATTTCGTCCCAAACTGAAGATGCTTCCTCGGCTTCATAGCGCAGAAGACGCTACGCACTACTCAATACGATTTCACAAAGGAAAAAAAATTAAAAACAACCAAATAGAAGTAACAAAAAATTGGAAGTTACTAAAGTAGAGAATAACTTACACTTCGAGGTGAAGTGAGGGACGAGGGAATACCTACTTCGAGTTGTGACCAACCTTGAGGTGTATTACGAATAGATAGATTTTTCAGAGAGGTGAGGCTTTTGAGAACTTGTCTGCTTAATGTTTTCAGATTATTTACTTCAAAACGTCAAATAGAGCAAGACAATTTCCAATTTTCATCAGCAAGAATCACTTCGTCACTATCATCATGAATGATGGTTTAATCTGTGAGACGGCGAAGTCTCTTGGACTGAGGCATAATTTTTATTGTTATTGTATGGACAATTGTTTATAATTAACATTTAGGCAACGATTCCATCACATTTTTGCTTGAACATTCATGTGTAGTTGGATTGAAAGAATCGTTCTCTCTCTCTCTCCAAACGCTCACTGCCAACGGTAACATAAGAGGATCTCAACAGCGACTAGTTCAGTCGCCGGCGACCACTCTCAGCCCAGGTAAGTCCCCTCGCCCCTCTCTCCTCCCCATCATCCAACACCCCTCTCTCTCCGCCCATCTCTCTCACCCCGCCTCTCCTCCTTTCCAGTCTTGTCTTCTCCCCCTCTTACTCCCGCGAGACACGGATCAGTCGCCGGCAAGTGGGAACAACCACAGTTAGGTTTCAGGCCTGATTGCAGTGCCGTGGTGACACACAAACCAGACCCGTCTTCAAGCCAGAGGTGCGGATTCTTTTCCGGCGAGGTCAAGCTATTTTCATGTGGGTACAGATTTCCGGCAGGTTTCATAAATCCCGGCGACTCCTGAATAGCTTTCCGACACGACGCAGCAGGACTTGTCTGACAGTATCGGTTAGGACCGGTGGCTTTGGGCGGCGAGCGAGACGGGCACGTGCTAACAGTGAAGAACAACCTGAGTATCAGCAAGGAACGACAGAAGTTGGACGCGGACGAGCTAGGTGGACGCAATACAATCGAGTATACTAAGACAATTCCCAGGTTATACTCGCGGGAATTGGTACCTCCTGTTTACCTATTTCCCTCTACTGTGTTAGTAAAATTGTTGTCCTTTTAGTTCTAATTAGTTTAGTCACCGTATTAGGGCGCCTGCAGTGACATCTTGTCTTATTCTAGTTTGTTTTGTGGTGTCTGTTAGCGATTTCCCCGAGTACGCCGGAGTTATAGTGGCTGCAGTCTAGGATGGTCAAGTGAGTTCATGTCCTCAGGATGTGCGGGGGATGGGTCGGGAGGTAGGGAGGGGGCTAGGAGGTGGGTTGGGATGCAAGGGAGGTAAAGGGAACAAGGGTGTCCATCGGTTGAGAATTGGGTCATGGAACATAGGTTCATTGACAGGTAAATCTATAGAGCTGACGAAGATCCTCAAGAAGAGGAGGGTCAATATAGCATGTGTCCAGGAGACAAGGTGGGCAGGGTCGAGTGCGAGGGACGCGGATGGGTATAAACTTTGGAACTCTGGAACCCAGAAGGGTAAGAATGGAGTAGGTATATTGGTGGATAGGGAACTTAGAGAGTCTGTTGTTGAGGTTAGACGAGTGAATGATAGATTGATGATTATTAAGTTGGTGGTTGGTCAGTGCACCATAAACGTTGTTAGTGCCTATGTGCCACATATGGGCCTAGATGAGGAGGTTAAACGACGCTTTTGGGAGGGGTTGGATGAGATTATACGTCAGGTACCACCTACTGAGAAGTTATTCATAGGAGGGGATTTCAATGGCCATATTGGGTCGACCGCCGGTGTGTATGACGAAGTGCATGGAGGCTTCGGTTTTGGGGAGAGGAACGGAGGAGGAACCTCATTACTGGACTTCGCTAAGGCTTTTAGGTTGGAAGTTGCTAACTCTTGCTTTCCGAAGAGGGATGGGCATTTGGTTACTTTTCAAAATGCGGTGGCGAAGACTCAGATTGACTATCTCCTCCTCAGGAGGCACGACAGAGGGTTGTGCAAGGATTGCAAGGTGATTCCAGCTGAGATACTCGTGACGCGACATAGGCTCTTGGTGATGGACGTTGGTATTATGGTGAAGAGGAGGAAAATGTCTACTCGAGGAAAACCGAGAATCAGGTGGGGAGCTTAACTAAGGACAAAGCTCAAGAGTTGGAAGGGCGGTTGTCGGTTATGGGAGCTTGGAGGAGCAGTGGTGACGCGAACTCTATGTGGTCAACGACAACAAACTGTATAAGAGAGGCTGCGAGAGAGGTGTTAGGGTTCTCGACGGGTGTCTATGGTAGGCACAAATGAGACTGATGGTGGAATAAAGTGGTACAAGGTAAAGTGGAAGCGAAAAAGGAGGCGTACCAGACGTTAGTGGGGAGCATAGGTGAGGGGGAGAGGCAAGCATGCATGAAGAGGTATAAGGTAGCTATGAAGGAAACGAAGCTGGCAGTCACGGAGGCTAAGACTGCGGCATATTGTTGTATGTACGAGGAACTAGGGGAAAAAGGAGGGGAGAACAAGTTATTTAGGCTGGCCAAGCTGAGAGAGAGGAAAGCTCGAGATTTAGACTGAGTGAGATGCATCAAGGACGACGATGGTAGAGTATTGATGGAAGATTCCCAAATTAAGAGGAGATGACAGACTTACTTTCAAAAACTTCTTAATGAAGTAGGGGATCAGGATATTGTGCTCGGTGAATTGGAGCATTCCGAGAGTCACAGTGACTCTAGGTACTGCAAGCGCATCAAGGTTGAGGAGGTCGTAGGAGCTATGAGTAAGATGAGTAGGGGCAAAGCGACCGGGCCTGACGAGATTCCGGTAGAAGTTTGGAAGTGTGTGGGGAAAACAGGTTTGGAGTGGTTGACTAGGTTGTTGAATGTTATTTTTAAGGCGAAGAGGATGCCAGATGAGTGGAGGTGGAGTACGGTGGTCCCACTATATAAGAACAAAGGTGATATCCAGAGCTGTAACAATTATAGGGGTATCAAATTACTGAGTCATACTATGAAAGTATGTGAGAGGGTGGTTGAAGCAAGGTTGAGGATGACGGTGTCCGTCTCCGACAACCAATTTGGTTTCATGCCGGGTCGTTCTACTACAGAAGCTATACACCTTGTTAGGAGGTTGGTTGAATAGTACAGAGATAGGAAGAAAGATCTGCACATGGTGTTTATTGACCTAGAAAAAGCGTTTGACAAGGTTCCTAGAGAAGTTCTCTGGAGAAGCTTGAAGGCAAAAGGCGTGTCGGTTCCCTACATTATGGCGATTAAGGATATGTATGATGGAGCAAAGACTCGGGTTAGGATAGTAGGAGGCGACTATGAGGATTTTCCGGTTGTTATGGGGTTACACCAAGGTTCTGCGCTCAGTCTGTTCCTATTCACCCTGGTGATGGACGTGTTAACACATCACATTCAAGGGGATGTGTCATGGTGCATGCTATTCGTCGATGACATAGTTCTGATTGATGAGTCGCAAACCGGTATTAACGAGAGGTTGGAGGTTTGGAGACACGCTCTTGAATCTAAGGGTTTCAAGCTTAGCAGGACAAAGACAGAATACCTAGAGTGCAAGTTCAGCGCTGAGCAGAGGGAAGTGGGCGTGGAT
This sequence comes from Nicotiana sylvestris, assembly GCF_000393655.2. Lineage (NCBI taxonomy): Eukaryota > Viridiplantae > Streptophyta > Magnoliopsida > Solanales > Solanaceae > Nicotiana > Nicotiana sylvestris. The sequence continues at coordinate 14,516,005 of NC_091065.1, forward strand.
GTGAGGCTTGAATCACATGTCATCCTGAGTAGAGACAGCTTCAAGTACCTTGGGTCGGTTATCCAGAGGGGAGGAGAGATCGACGAGAATGTTACACACCGTATCTGGGTAGGATGGATGAAGTGGAGGTTAGCATCTGGAGTATTGTGTGACAAAAGAGTGCCACTGACACTCAAAGGTAAGTTCTATAAAGCGGTGGTTAGGTCGGACATGATGTATGGGGCTGGGTGTTGGCCAGTTAAGAAATCACATATCCAGAAGATGAAGGTAGCAGAAATGAGAATGTTGAGACGGATATGCGGGCATAGTAGGATGGATAAGATTAGGAATGATGATATTCGTGAGAAGGTGTGCGTGGCTCCCATTGATGACAAGATGTGGGAAGCAAGGCTCAGGTGGTTCGGGCACGTTTAGAGGAGAAGCCCAGATGCTCTGGTAAGGAGGTGCGAACGGCTGGTTGTGGAGGGCTCGAGAAGAGGTAGAGGGCGGCCTAAGAAGTATTAGAGGGAGGTGATTAGGCAGGATATGACGATGCTTCAGATTTTCGAGGACATGGCACTTGATAGAAACATGTGAGGTCGAGTATTAGGGTTGTAGGCTAGGAGGTAGTTGAGTATTGTCTTATGTCATAACTTTGGGAGACTAGTTTGGTAAGGTTATTTTGCTTTTGCTTTGTATCATTCCTCTTGATTTCATATTTTTCTTATTTTTCATATATATATATATATATATATATATATATATATATTTCATATTATTTATGTGGTGTTACTAATATTGTCTTCTTTTGTCCTTTTGTCTTCTTGAGCCGAGGGTCTTTCGAAAACAGTCTCTCTACTCTTTCGGGGTAGGGGTAAGGTCTGCGTACACACTACCTTCCCCAGACCCCACTAGTAGGATTTCATTGGGTCGTTGTTGTTGTTAACATTTAGGCAACCTATTAATGCAAAAACTCCTTTACGTACAGTGTTAGTGTATAGAAATATTGCTCAACCAATCTAACGAGGCTAGCTATTGAAAGAAACTTACAAAGAAGTATTGCTTCCATCTATTGTGCATTACTACTAATTTTGCATTATTGCTCAACCAAACTTACAAGAAGTAAGAAATACCATATAAGCAACATGCTATAATCTCTAACACCATCTTCAGTTATCAAAGTTGAGTGGAAATGATATGTAGTTTGAGTCAAAAGCAATGAATTTAGTTGAATCCGTCCTAAATTGACAAGTAGACTATAGGTCCAACTTCCAAAGAATGCATGCACATCTTTCACTAGCCAACTTGAGGAAAGAAAATAAGAGACTATTGAAACCTCACTTTCTCTTCTCATTAACATTTAATATTCTCTCCTCAGAATCTCCTCTATTTCTTGTACATTTTACAGTGTATTTACTGTTTGCTCTAACCCTTTACGTCCAGAAGTTCAGAATACTCAATACAGAAAGTCCAATAATTATGTTGTCTTTTGCTTTCCGTTGGCCAAACGTATCCAGAGCAGAAAGGCCTAATGGAAAGTCCCTTCTCAGAGTAACTTAAATATCTCAACAACTTTCCCTTCTCGACAACTCAGAAAAAACAAACTGAAAACAAAAGAAAAGGACATGTTAAAACTCTTATCCAATCAATGTACTACTATTCCAGCAGCCCACATTTGTATGATTCCTCTAGACAAGTACTCAACAATCATGGTTTTATCTGACTACTAAAATGATTCCTAAACTTATTGCCAAGTGTAGAAGTTTCAATATGTCATAGCTCATAATCATTTTTTTATGCTGAAGAAGTTAGAAGAACAAAGCAACATCAAGGGAGCCAAGCTGCCATGTCATCTGTGATATTACTGGTTTTACGATTAATCAACAACTGAAGGCTTCTCAATTATTCAAGATCTAGCATAGTTTCAACGACACCATGATACGTCCGTTTTGTTTCCTAACCTTAAATTAATCTCTGATGCAAATTAATGCTGATTTTCAAGTTCCAAGCTGCCACATGAGGTTGACTCAAAAAAGGAAAGGAAAATAACACGACCAGATCAGATAAAATGAAGTTGGAAGGTGATAATTTAATATCCATTCAACTATGCTCAAGAATTTCGGAAAACAAGAACATTCATCATATTACCTATCAAATGCAGGGTGGTTAGAAACTCAAAGATCAAAATGAATAAAGCAATATGTGATGAAAAGGAGCTGAGTTTGGAGTTCCTCTTCCATTCATGCTCTTCCTTGTGATTCCATGAATTGACTGGAGTTTAAGAACAACGAACAGAAGATTGAACAACTGCAACAATGACAATGTATCAACGGCCAAATCGAGCTAGTAGAAAAGCAAAGGAGAAATCCTCAAAATAAACTGCCAAGTTATCTAGACAGGAAAGTGCAATAAACGTGTTAGGACTGCATCATATTTCGAATAGCTAATATGCATCAACTATAGTAGAAGAACTAATAAGAGATGGCTTTTTTCTTGGTTATGCTGTCAATGATTGAGAGGGGCATTTCACATAAGAATGATCCTTGACAACTCTCTGCCAAAAAAAACTTGGCACAATGCCAAAATCCTCAAAAAAATTAGAAAAGTATACAAAAGTTCTACAGATGATCATACCCTAATCGTTAAGCTAAAGTCAGCATGCTTAAGTTTCTTGGTTTTTTTATTCTTTTTCTTTTACATTAGTAACTTCAATGTAGAGATGTTAAATAACAAGGAGATAAAGCGTATATTCATTCAACTTGTCTTTTCGTGTCCAAGTTGTTAAATTAAGAGATCTGTATTTTTCATGTCCAAGACTAAATGAAAGAAAAATTGAAGATAGAAAAGGAAACCCAAAAAAGAAAAAGAAAATTTAAAAATTAGCAGAGAATAAATGCTCAAAGAGGACATAATCTTTTCCCATCATTTAGGCAAAATTGTAAATGCTCAACATAAGAATTAATACTTACACAGCCTTTGATGTGAAACTTCAACGGCAGGCAGAAACTTTTCCTTATATCTGAGATGGTTGTCCAATTGATAATGGAATCGATAGCAGGAGGCTATTTCTAGACATTGAAGCGAAGTGAGGCACCTAAGACCGACTGTTGGTAGTAGATGGAGCTCATCATGGTAATATAACCTTAGCTCAGAAAGAGACGAGGGAAGCCCTTCTCTGGCGGTGATAAAACTTCATTTCCTGAAATTGGGACATAAACAGTTATCAAAAAGAACTCCAAGCTTAGGAGAACCAACAACTTTCAATTGAGTTCAGGAATCAGGACATTTTGAAATTTTAAGGTAACTGCCCAATCAACTTGGGACAACTTTCAATTGAAAGAGAACAAAAACTTATTTAAGCTGAAGAACAAAAACTTATTTCTGTCAAGCAATGCAGTGCAATCAAGTGAAATTTTTTTAAGCTGAAGAACTTGATAGAGAAAACGAATGTTAATGCAGCAAACTTTAGTCAGAGCAAATCAAAGGTGAACTGTATAATACACCGAGCTAGTGTCTCCTCCGCTATAACAAAATGGATCTATTTTAATTTGGGCAAATATCAGTGCTAATTCTTTTAACTGATGTTGGAAACTCAACATTGGAAGAAACTGCAGTACAAAATTTTGCACAATATTTTCTTAGAGTGATCAAAGAAAAGCAGTACTGTCAAATTCCACACAAAAGAGTAGTACGTACTTTTCTTCACTTACACTTTGCTGACAAACCACATTCAAGGTTATTGTCCATTCGATAGATAATGTCAACAAAACTGTCCATTCACCAATGGAGCCAAGAACGGTAATAGCTAGCATATTGTTACCCAAATCCTGATAAAAATAATTGCTTATAAGCTGATATCCAATAATCATATTAGGAAGCAAACTTTTCTATTTTTTTTATAGATAGGAGGCAAAGTTTGTGTCACATATACCTTTGAATTATATTAGAGCTTAGCATTCAATAGTGGACATGTGCATTACTCTAAACCACCTCCTCCTCGCTCATCTCACTAATAAGGGGAAAGAACAAGAATACATGAATTTCTATTGAGATGAAAGTTCAAGCAATGCATGAACTAAAAATCTACAAGATGAAGAGCGAGAAATATGACTGTTGCGGAAGCCAAATGTATATAGTGTGAATAAGTCACAACTATTATACCAAAAATTATGACAACCACCAAATAATAAATAAGATAATAAAGCAACAATAAAGGGAACACCAGAATTTACGAGGTTCGACTAATTTTGCCTACTCCTCGGACACAACCAATATTTTATTTCACTCCAAAAATACAAGTGAAATAATACTAAAGAGAGAAGATACAAATGCCTTAAACAGATGAGAAGGCAAATGAGAGGTGTGTTTCAATCCTAAACATTAGGCCTTCTTTTATAGGGGAAAAATCCCCCCCAAACTTAACTCCCAACCAATGTGGGACTTTGGCATTTTGCCAAACTTCAACAAATCTCCACCTTGGCAAAATTCCACATTTTCAATTCTCTCTCAATAACAAATTTTGGTTGTGTCTTCATCTTCAATCTTCAGTGTTCAACAATGTTGATCAAATCCAAACAATGTTGAAACTTGATCGCAGTCACCACCTTAGTTAGCATATCAGCAGGATTCTCCGTAGTATGAATTTTCTTCACTGTGACTCCTCCTTCTTCTATGATTTCTCGTACGAAATGATACCGAACATCAATGTGCTTCGTCCTTGCATGATAAACTTGGTTCTTCGCTAATTGAATAGCACTTTGACTATCACAAAAAATTGTGATACCTTTTTGTTCAACACCAAGCTCCTTTAGCAATCCTTGAAGCCAAATTGCCTCCTTCACAGCCTCTGTAATAGCCATGTACTCTGCCTCTGTTGTAGACAAAGCAACTGTTGACTGCAAAGTAGACTTCCAACTAACTGGTGCTTTTGCAAAAGTAAACACATAACCAGTAGTTGATCTTCGTTTGTCCAGATCACCCGCAAAATCTGAGTCACAATATCCAACTACAGACTGATTGTATTTCTGCTCAAAAACTAACCCGATATCTACAGTATTATGAATATACCGTAGAATCCACTTCACAGCTTGTCAATGCTCCTTCCCTGGATTGTGCATATATCTGCTAATAACTCCAACAGCTTGTGAAATGTCAGGCCTTGTGCAAACCATTGCATACATCAAGCTACCAACAGCATTTGCGTATGGTACCTTTGACATATACTCTCGTTCAGCTTCATCCATTGGCGACATAGTAGTACTTAGCTTAAAATGGGGAGCAAGTGGAGTACTAACTGGCTTAGTCTTGTCATCTATGCCAAAACGTTGTAGTACTCTCTTCAAATATTCTTTCTGAGATAAACAGAGTTTCTTTGAACGTCTATCTCTAATTATCTCCATGCCAAGAATTTTCTTTGCCTCACCCAGATCCTTCATCTCGAACTCCTTCTTCAGTTGATTCTTCAATTTATCAATTTCTTCCGAATTCTTGGAAGCTATCAACATATCATCAACGTATAGGAGAAGATATACAAAGGAACCATCTTTAAGCTTGCGCAAATACACACAATGATCGTATTTGCTTCTCTTGTACCCTTGCCGCAACATAAACTCGTCAAATCGCTTGTACCATTGTCTAGAAGATTGTTTCAATCCGTACAATGATTTTTCAAGTTTGCATACCATATTTTCTTTTCCAGCAACTTTGAATCCTTCTGGCTGAGTCATGTAGATTTCCTCCTCCAAGTTTCCATGTAAAAACGCAGTTGAACTAGTTCCAAATCCAATTGTGCTACCAAAGCCAACATAATTCTAATGGAGGAATGTTTTACAACTGGAGAAAACACTTCATTGTAATCAATTCCCTCCTTTTGAGCATATCCTTTGGCCACCAATCTTGCTTTGTAGCGAACATCTACTTGGTTAGGAAATCCTTCCTTCTTTGCAAATACTCATTTGCACCCAATTGCTTTCTTTCCCTTCGGGAGATTGGCCAATCTCCATGTATGATTCTGATGAAGGGACTGTATTTCATCATTCATGGCAATCCTCCACTTATCTTCTTCTGAACTTTGGACAGCGTCTTTATAAGTAGTAGGAACATCATCAACTACAATTGAGGTTGCACAAGCAACCGTCTCTATGAGACGAACAGGTTTCGTTATTGTTCTTTTTGGCCTGCTGGTTGCTATTGATTCAAGTTGTTGTTGAGGTTCCTGAGTTGGAATCTCCTCTACTGGCTCTCCTTCCAGAGGGTAATCTTCATTTGTTTCCTCCTCTGCTTCTTGTGTAGGAAAAATAAATTTTCCCTCAAACTCCACCTGCTTAGAAGCACCTTTATTTTGTTTGGTGTCTTCTGTTACCTTATTTACCATAGCAGATTCATCAAAGGTAACATCTCTGCTGAATATTACTTTCTTTGTCATAGGACACCATAAGCGATATCCTTTGACTCCAGAAGTAATTCCCATAAAAATAGCCTTCTTTGCCCTTGGATCCAATTTTGACTCCGTCACATGATAATATGCAGTTGAGCCAAACACGTGCAAAGAGTTATAATCTACAGCAGGTTTTCCATACCATTTTTCAAATGGTGTCTTGCCATCAATAGCAGCAGATGGTAGACGATTAATGAGGTGGCATGCATATGTAACTGCCTCAGCCCAAAATTCTTTGCCCAAGCCAGCATTGGACAACATACACCGTACCTTCTCCAGCAAGGTCCGGTTCATACGTTCAGCCACTCCATTCTGTTGTGGTGTATGTCTGACAGTGAAGTGTCGGACGATGCCATCATTTTGACAGACCTTATTGAAATGATCATTTTTGTATTCACCTCCATTGTCTGTGCGAATACACTTGATCCTCTTGCCTGTTTGATTCTCCACCATCGTCTTCCATTTGAGAAAAATTCTCAGCACTTCATCTTTGTTTTTCATTGTATACACCCACACTCTTCGAGAAAAATCATCAACAAAGGTTACAAAATAGTGCTTCCCACCCAATGAAGGTGTTTTGGAAGGACCCCAAACATCAGAGTGTACATAATCCAAAATGCCTTTAGTATTATGGATCGCTGTACCAAATTTAACCCTTGTCTGTTTCCCTTTGACACAATGCTCACAAAACTCCAAGTTGCAAGCCTTTACTCCTTTTAACAATCCTTGATCTGATAGAGTTTTCAAGGATTTTCCTCCAGCATGTCCCAAGCGCATGTGCCATAGCTTGGTTGCTTCTGCCTCTTTGTCGTCACTGGATGTCACTGTCGTTGTCCCAATAACTGTACTGCCACGATAGCGGTACATATTATTATTCTTCCGATTAGCCTTCATTACCACTAGTGCACCGGAGCATACTCTCATCACTCCATTTTCTGCAATGATTTTGAACCCTTTTGATTCTAGGGCTCCTACAGAGATGAGATTCTTCTTCAAATCCGGTACAAATCGAACATCTGTTAATGTTCTGATCATTCCATCATGGTTCCTTAATCGTATTGAACCAATGTCATATGAGGTAAGAGGGTTGTTATCCGCTGTGTGGATGACTCCATATTCTCCTTCTTGAAATTCCACAAACCAGTCCCTGTTGGGACACATATGATGGCTACAAGCCGAGTCCATCAACCATATGTCTGATGATGTTAATGACTCTGTTGTAACTAATGAGAAGTCTGAATCATCACAATCAGCTACATTTGAATCCATAATGGCCTTTCCATTGTTATGTTTGGCCTTATTCTTCAACTTCGGACAGTCTTTCTTCCAGTGCCCTTTTTCTCGACAAAAGGCACATTCATCTTTGCTGGGTCTGGATCTTGACTTGGATCTTCCCTTCTTTGTCCTCGTTTGATTTTGAGGACGACCCCTCACAAATAGTGCTTCTCCTTCTCCGCCCTTCTGTTTTTCTCGCTTTCTTTGTTCATAGCTGTACAAAGCCGAACAAACTTCTCTAAGAGAAACTTCGTCATTTCCATGGAGTAGAGTAGTTTCAAGGTGCTCGTACTCATCAGGAAGTGACGCCAACAACATCAAGGCCAAGTCACCATCATCATAAGTTGTATCCATATTTTGCAAATCTGTGACCAACTTATTGAAACTGGTGATATGTTCATTCATCGTGGTACCAGGAACATAGGTGAAGTGAAACAGTCTCTTCTTCATGTACAATTTATTTTGACTGTTTTTCTTCAAAAATTTATCCTCCAGTGCTTTCCATAATTTACTTGCAGAAGTTTCCTTTGTGTATGGATATTTCTGCTCTCTAGCAAGGTAGGATCGAATGGTACCGCAAGCAACACGGTTGATAATTCTCCAATCTTCTTCTCCAATAACATCTGGTTTCTTTTCTTCAATGGCCAGATCTAGCCCTTGTTGAAAAAGGACATCTAGAACCTCGCCTTGCCACATCCCAAAATGCCCGGACCCGTCAAAAATTTCTACCGCAAATTTCGCATTTGACACAATTCTTGTCATAAGCGAAGATGCCAATGATGACGTATTGTTGACACTTGATGTAGATTCTTCTTATTTATTGTCTCCCATATTTGACACAAATATTATTTAATAGCTGACGACACAAATCAAGATTATTCCTTTCTGATGTAGAAGATCAGACTAAGCTGCAACCACAGAGCATACTCAGACAGAACCTTGACTCAGTTACCAAGATAAATCTTTTCTGATGTGGAAGATCAGACTATGCTGCAACCACAGAGCATACTTAGACAGTACCTTGGCTCTGATACCAATTGTTGCGGAAGCCAAATGTATATAGTGTGAATAAGTCACAACTACTATACCAAAAATTATGACAGCCACCAAATAATAAATAAGACAATAAAGCAACAATAAAGGGAACACCAGAATTTACGAGGTTCGACTAATTTTGCCTACTCCTCGGACACAACCAATATTTTATTTCACTCCAAAAATACAAGTGAAATAATACTAAAGAGAGAAGATACAAATGCCTTAAACAGATGAGAAGACAAATGAGAGGTGTGTGTCAATCCTAAACATTAGGCCTTCTTTTATAGGGGGAAAATCCCCCCAAACTTAACTCCCAACCGATGTGGGACTTTGGCAAACTTCAACAATGACAATAATACATGAATTCCAATTTAGATAAATTTCCAAAGACAATAAACATATGTCTGACATATATGTGTGTGCTAACAGATTACTAGTTCATTAATATGACATTAAGCTATCAACTTTCTGGAGCAAATATGTGAATTCCTGCCAATACCAAATCTTTTTTACAATGTTTCAGTTCCAATATAAGGATTTTATCACCTTTTCGTTTTGTCATATAACATTCAATTCATCCCAATCTGAAAATGATTCCTCGGCTTCATAATGGCATTATAAGCTCCACACTGCTTCACAAGATTTAACAAAACAAGCATGGAGAAGTAACAAAAATAAAAAGTTGTTGAGATAAAAAAGAGAAAGAGTAACTTACATTTATCAAAGCACCACTCGATATAATCATTACAGATATTCCTCGTCGACTCTTATGGTGGGAATGTGAGCAATATTTGGCCAGTAATCCCCCTTCTCAAATTCTAGGAGTGTTTTGAGCAATGGGCAGCGGTAAATAGATAGTTCAGAGATGGAAGAGGGCATCCCTTTGACTGGAAGAGATTGAAGTTTAGGGCAATGCTCGATGACCAGCTTAGAGAGGGAAGACGGCAGTGCTGATTCTGTAATAGATTGGAGTTGATCGCAGAACCTGATATCTAGACGTTGAAGCGAGGTGATGCGCCGAAGACCTTCGGTCGGTAGTGAATGGAGCTCTTCATGGCGATCTAATGTAAGCTCAAAAAGAGATGAGGTAAGCCCTTCTTCCAACAGTGACTGAATTTGAGGTAAATTATAAGTATATAGAGATTCAAGAGAGGTTAGGCTTTTGAGAACTTGGTTGCTAAATGTTTTCAGATTGTGTATGGTAATTCGTCGAATAGAGCAAGGCAACTTCCAATTTTCACCGGCAGGAATCTCTTCGTCACTGCCATCATGGTAGATGGTTAACTCTGTGAGACAGGGGAGTCTCTGTAAACCCCACTCCTTTCGCCCATTCACCAGTTTCTTGCAATTCCAAATCTTAAGGACTTCTAAATTGAAGGGCAATCCTCCTTCAGGAAAGGACTCTATTTCTGGACAATTATTCAGAAATAGCTCCTTAAGAGATGGAACAAGTTCCTGCATATGTTCTGGCAGCGACTTCAGCTTCTCGCAGTGCATAATATCCAAAGTACGCAACAATGTCGTTTGAGCCACCGAAAGTATTTCAAGATTCTCACATTTATTATGAAAAAGAAACCTTCCATTTATGCTGAGAGCTTCAGTCCCATTGGGAATCAGAAGCCTTGTAAGGCTGTGGCAACTTTCTACCCTCAATTGGCGTGCTCTTGGGACCAACTCAGGTGATATCTCATCTATAGAATCACATCCTTCTACTGTCAAACTCTCAAGAAACATGTCACTTCCGCTAGAAATCATCTCACTAACTGACGTCTCCAATTTCAAATTCCTGCAATCATATATGCTTATTCTCTTCAAGGTGCTTGGCAGAATGCTAATTGGTAAGGAGGTAATAGAGTGACAATTGAAAATATCTAATTCAACTATCTGTTTCATTCCCTGAAGTTGAGACAAAAACAGTTCAGCATGATCAAAAAGAACTTCAACCTTAGGAGAACCTTCAACTTCAAACTTTTTTAGACTTAAAAATTCTATAGGTGTCTCCAGATTGAGTTCCGAACATTTTGAAATTTTCAATTTTATCAGCGAACGGAGATTTTCAGGCAACTTTCCAATCAACTTAGGGCAATTTTTAATTGAAAGTTCCTGAAGTGTAGGAAACTCGCCATTCCCCAGTGCGTGCCACTGCTCCCACTCCAGCATCTCTGCAAATTCAAGCTTCTCAAGAGAGTTAAAAGGCTTTTTGGAAGATGAACTACCATAAAATTCTTCAGTCACCTCTATTATTCGATGCATCCCTTGAATTGAAAGGAATTTCAAAGAAGGAAGTTGGCCGAATGCTGGCAAGGAATAACAGTCCTTGCAATTATTTAGAGACAACTCCACCAGCTCAGAAAATGAATAATCAGCTAGCCAATATGGAAAGTTTGTCCCTCTATATCCGTTGATCTCAAGTTCTTTTATGTTTGGATTTGGATGAATCTCACCTAGTATGTCTCTTTCATTTTGTGAACTGTCCGCAATACTTACACTCCACTCCAATGATAACTTTTCAATATGTTCCTTTCCTCTCATGTTTGCCTTCAAAGCTTCCCTTCTATCCGCCACATTTTCCAACTGTCGAATTGATAGAGTTCCATACAAGTTGCATAGTTCACCCAAATCTTCCATTCTCGAACCACTGGGATCACCTAGAAGAAATTTAGCTCCCAATAACACATGGAGGCTTTTCAACTTGCTCAAATGTAGTGGCATCATCAAGCGAGAGCTGCCGCTAATGTCAAGGTGACGCAAATTTATCAACTTCTCCATCTGCCGCGGTAACTCCTCAAGGAATTCACAAGATGACAAGAGAAGTGTCTCTAAATTATAAAGTACACAAATGGATTCTGGTAACTGCTTTATCTCTGTCAAAGAAAGGTCCAAAAATCTTAGGAGTTTTAATTTGATAAACAAGACATCTGGTAACTCCTTGATATGATAATGAGACAATGATAATGCCCTTAAGGATGTTAGTCTTGGAAATATGTTATGCAACACCCTCTGGCTTAGAGAAGAACGATATAGCTCGATACTGTAGATTGGAAGTAATGTCCTCAGCTGCTCCAATTTGTAGAGAGGTTCCAACTTTTCAAAGTCACCATAGCCCATTGAATAGGACACGTGTCGACTTCGTTTCAACATATGAGACTCTTGGTACTCTTCCAACCTAACACAAAGTTTTGAAGACGCAACTTGGGCCAAATCATTGACAAGGTCATGCATTAAGAATTTCTCTGCATTATTTTTAGAAGACTCTGGGACCCTTTCGAAAAGTGACCTTGATTGCAACTCGAGAAAGAATAGGTTGCCTAAATCTTTAATTGTTTCATCTTTTTTCAGCCCCTGTACTAGACCATTAGCAATCCACAACTGAATGACTTGTTTTTTCCGAAATGGATAATCTTTCGGAAATATTGCACAGTAGGAAAAACATTGTTTTAAATGTAGAGGAAGATCGTTATAGCTCAACATCAACGCTGGTAAGATGCCATTGTCGGGTAGCTCCCATACTTCACTTCTCAAAATACGTTTCCACCCTTCAACCTCTGGTTTGGAGCGCAACATGCCAGCGAGCGTCTTTAGAGCTAAGGGCAATCCTTTGCACTTAGCTGCGATTTGTTTCCCGACTTCTACATGTTCTAGATGCTCATTAGGATCCATGTTGTCAAATGCATGTCTTTTGAATAAAGACCAAGAGACATCACTAGACAAAGTATCAATCCTTATGTGCTCATTACCCATTGTCTTGGCAACACTTTTCTTACGTGTCGTCACGATGATCGTACTTCCTGCATCTCCTTGAACAAAAAGATTTCTCAAGTCATCCCATGCATTATAGTTGTCATTCCAAACATCATCCAGAACAATAAGAAATTTTTTGCCCTTTAAGCTTTCCTTCAATTTGACCTGTAGCTGATTAAGATTGTTATCAACCATTATGCCAATTTCTTGAAGTAACCCTTTTGTTACTCTAAAAGCATCATATGGTTCAGACACACAAAACCAAGCTTTCAAATCAAAATGGTCTTTCACCTTCTCATCATTGTAAACAGCTTTAGCAAGTGTTGTTTTGCCAATCCCAGCCATTCCAACAATAGGAATTACAGTCAGTTTGTTTCCAGTTGCATCAACCGACAATATACGGTCGATCAATTCCCCTATTTCATTCTGCCTACCAAAGATATCAGATTCATCAACCACAGAAGTTGAAAGTCTTCTAGTTTCTTGTTTAACTGAATAAAGATACTCTTTTAGGCCAAGGTGACCAATTTGCTTTTGCAACTCCTCCAGCGTTTCAATGGTGTATTCCAATTTCTCCATTATGTTAATAATAAAATCACCACTCAAACACAAGTTCAGGTCACTTACTTGTTGTTTGCTTGTTTCTGAAAGATTTTGATGCTGACCTTCCACTTGAAGTCTCAATACTTCATAATTGACCTCTTCGATTAAGTTTTCAGCACTGTCCACAGCATCCCGAAGTTCATTAAGCCACTGACTCACGTTTGGATTTGATGCCTGCTTATTCTCTGCATCACTTAGCACAGCCTGGAAACCACACAAAGTCCTCCTCAGCTTCTCTAAGAGTCGAAAATCATGCTTTTGCCTCTGAAACATCTTGAGCAGGTCACCCCGAGGAGCAAGCCTATCAAAGAGAACATTCAAAGCTGAAGATAGAAATGCACCACCAACTGCTAAGCCAATCTCCATTTCTGAAAGCTGCAAAGAAAAACAATGAATCGCAAAATCGTTAAGAATTTGGATAAGATTAATGTTTCTATCTTAAAATAGTCTCTGCTAAGAGCTTTCCTTTACCTATTCAATGCTAGATTAGTTTGCTTACAGGTATGGTTCATTAACAGTGTGTTTTGCAGTAATGCTAGAGTTAGAGTTGAGGATGACTTTCTTCCAATTTGGGACTAAAATATCACGAAACAGCTCAAGTTTTACCATTCAAAGTCAATGCTACTTGATGTGCTAACTAACTTATTATTTAAAAGAGAACAAAGTATAAGGACGGAAACAGTCCAACAGTTCAAGTAGCATTGACTTTGTACTTTAATACTGCCAAATTGATTGATATAAAATTCTTAGTCCTCACTGACCTTACCCCGTCTCGTCATTGCCTGCTAAGCAAAATTGTTAGGTAATATTATCTATTGTTATTATTTATTTATCTATATTACATTATAAACTTAGTTATCTCTATTAGAGAGGTTATCATTTAATTACATACATAATTATCATTTGCATATAAAGTAATATATTAAGCACCAATCTTCCCTATTTTCGTTCCCACTTCTTCCTCCCGCATTCTGTGGATTTTCCGGAATGGAGTATTGTTATACCAGTAGGTATTCAGCCAACAAGTTTAAATCTTCCTCGAGGCGGTTCAAGTAATGGTGCTTATTGCTTAGACCTCCCAAGTGATGGATGAAAGAATGGAAAAAAGCATGGGAGAAAATAGATCCTATAATTGAAATTAAAGTGATTGGGTGTGAAAACCATGAAAACATTAGCTTAACTCTATTTACATCCATTAAAAAGCTTTGAAACTTTGAATTCGAAAATTGGGTTTCGACAAAATTATTATTTATTTAAATTGAATGTTGTTGCAAACAATTGAGAATATCTTTTGGTATTTATCTCAGTTTTGAGGGAGTGTGGTACTTCGAGTTGATTTTAATTGAAATTTCAGATTGAAACTCAAATAAAAAGAAAAAGAATAAGTTGTATGTATTTTGTATATCGGGTGTACAAACGACATAGAAAATACATAAATAATTGTATGCAAATTGTACGTGTTTGACCAAAAAAATTACATACAGATAAGTTGAATGTAAATTATAATTTTTGACCGGATTCTGTACGACAAAAATTTGTCTACAAGAATATATAAATTGTTGCTTTTAACCGGATTTCTATAGATTTTGTTTTAAAAAAAAAAAAGAAAAAATGCATAAGTACCCCCTGACCTATAGCCAGATTTCCAACTACACACTTTATCTTTGTGGGAATCCTATTACCTCCCTAAACTATTTTAAAGTAGAATTATTTGTACCCTTAAAGCTAATGTGGCAGAGTGTGTGTATTTCACTCTCCTTGGGAGACTGAGAAGCAAGAAAAAATAATTTTCAGATTTTTCTTTTGCTTTTTTTTTTTACCATTTTTAGTTACTTTTTTCTTTTTCTTTGTCTTTTTCTTTTACTTCTTTTTTCGTTTCTTATTTAATTCCGGTGGATATTCATTCACCGGCGACTTTTTCTAACCGTTTTTCTTCTATTTATTCTGTTTTTCTTTTTCCTCTTTCTATCCTTCTCACACACAAATTAAAACTCTCAAAAAGATCTATTTACAAGCAAAACAAAATACACTCAGATTTGGGGGAAAAAAAGTCATCATCGTAAAACCTTCCCATGCCTAAAAAAATTGAGGTATTAAAATTTTAACTGGAAAAAGTCCTCTCAGCTTATATTCGTTTTTCTTTCTTTTGCTCTCCCCCCCCCCCGCACACACACACACACACACACATACATATATACACACACACACACATACATACATACATAAATACATACATATATATATATATACACACACACACACTCAGATCGGGATAAAAATCTATCACCGGATAATTTTTTCCGGCGGTGACCAAAACGAAAAGAAAGAGAATGAAATAACAAAAAAATGAGAATAATAATAAATAAGAAAAAAAGGATGAGAAAAAGAAGAAAGAATAAAAAAAGTACTAAATATACATGTGACAGTGCATGTAGTCAGAGGCGGATCCAGAATTTAAATCTTATGGCTTTAATTTTTGAAGTTTTTAGCGTTGAATCCATTATATATTTAAAGTTATGGGTTTGTATCTACTATTTTTACAATTTTAATAAATTTTTACATATAAATTTTTACTTCGCATCGAAAGTTATAGGTTCAGTTGAACCCGTTAATGATACACTACATCCGCCTCTACGTGTAGTTCACCACTTGCCAACAAGAGTTTGGTTGTCTAGTTTTAGGGTAGTATTTATTCCATTTAAAAAATGTTTAGGAGGGTAATAAGATTCCTGCAAAAATAAAGTGTGTAGTTGGAAATCCGGGTATAGGTCAGGGGTACTTATGTATTTTCCCTAAAAAAACCTCTAGTTATTTTTTATAAATAGAAAAACCTACTTAAACTGGGTAAATATTATTCTAATTTTGTATATGTAGGAAAATCCCAAAATTTAAAAGAGAGCGAAATTCTGGAAAGACCCAATTCACCCACTCTGGTTGTTCAAAATAACAACTCTCATGTCGAAAATTGGCACGGAAATTCACAACTAGTTAAGACCTTCATAGAGCACATCCAACAAATCAAAATTTTCAATACAGAAGTAGGATAATTATGTCTCTCTTTAACTTTCTATTGGCCGCGGAAACGTAGAATGAGAGTAGAAAAGGCCTAATTTACAACTAGTTAGTGTTAGGACCGAAAAAATCAGGTGTCATACGGAAGCTAGCAAAGCAAACTTTGAAGTCCGACAACAGAAAAAAAATCTACCAAAAGAAACACAAACATTTAACGCGGTTCAGTCAATTGACCTACGTCCACCGCTAAGATGAGCAATCCACTATATAAAAAGAGAGTGTAAAATATCGATAGAACAACCTCACGAAGAGGCAAACACAAGTGACACACTAACACTTGTCCTGTAGAGTTCTCTCCCTAAACACGACTCTCAAACTCCGTATGGCTACATTGTGGATGCTGAATGAGAAGGAATGATTCTCAATTTATAGAAGTCCAAACCTTTTCTTACAAGAAAAAGGACTAGCCAAATATGAGATATTTGTAATTTCCTTCTACAAAAAGAAAAACCCAATTAAAGTAAACATATTCCACTTTCCTTCAACAAATAAGAAAACCAAATATGATAAAGAAAATTATGACAAATATCTAACAGTTAGGTGCATGACATGTCTGCATAATAACATAATGCTCGGCTACTGAAGTTGAACATAGTGTCAGTGGAGAGCAGTCTACAATTCGGAAACTAAAATTCATTATACAAAAATAGAATGGGATGTAGCCGGACAAATGACCAAAGATATAATTTAGTGACTGAAAGTATGAAGGCGATGCTCAACCCGAGAACAACATTGATGCTTCAACGTTCGGAATAAATGTTTACTGAAGGTCCAACAGCTTTTCTCTTATTAATTTGAGCAAAGAGACCATCAAAGCTTTTCCCTTGTAAGAGGTTGTATCTGTTGAATAGGACAATATCCCACATCGGCTGGGAAGTAAATTTGGTGGGAATTTTTTCCTATAAAAGGAGGCCTAATGTTTAGGATTTAAACACACCTCTCATTTGCCTTCTTATCTTCTTAAGGCATTTGTATCTTCTCTCTTTAGTATTATTTCACTTGTATTTTTGGAGTGGAATAAAATATTGGTTGTGTCCGAGGAGTAGGCAAAATTAGCCGAACCTCGTAAATTCTGGTGTTCCTTTTATTGTTGCTTTATTGTCTTATTTATTATTTGGTGGCTGTCATAATTTTTGGTATAGTAGTTGTGACTTATTCACACTATATACATTTGGCTTCCGCAACAATTGGTATCAGAGCCAAGGTACTGTCTAAGTATGCTCTGTGGTTGCAGCATAGTCTGATCTTCCACATCAGAAAAGATTTATCTTGGTAACTGAGTCAAGGTTCTGTCTGAGTATGCTCTGTGGTTGCAGCTTAGTCTGATCTTCCACACCAGAAAGGAAATAATCTTGATTTGTGTCGTCAGCTATTAAATAATATTTGTGTCAAAGATGGGAGACAATAAACAAGAAGAATCTACATCAAGTGTCAACAATACGTCATCATTGGCATCTTCGCTTATGACAAGAATTGTGTCAAATGCGAAATTTGCGGTAGAAATATTTGACGGGTCCGGACATTTTGGGATGTGGCAAGGCGAGGTTCTAGATGTCCTTTTTCAACAAGGGCTAGATCTGGCCATTGAAGAAAAGAAACCAGATGTTATTGGAGAAGAAGATTGGAAGATTCTCAACCGTGTTGCTTGCGGTACCATTCGATCCTACCTTGCTAGAGAGCAGAAATATCCATACACAAAGGAAACTTCTGCAAGTAAATTATGGAAAGCACTGGAGGATAAATTTTTGAAGAAAAATAGTCAAAATAAATTGTACATGAAGAAGAGACTGTTTCACTTCACCTATGTTCCTGGTACCACGATGAATGAACATATCACCAGTTTCAATAAGTTGGTCACAGATTTGCAAAATATGGATACAACTTATGATGATGGTGACTTGGCCTTGATGTTGTTGGCGTCACTTCCTGATGAGTACGAGCACCTTGAAACTACTCTACTCCATGGAAATGACGAAGTTTCTCTCAGAGAAGTTTGTTCGGCTTTGTACAGCTATGAACAAAGAAAGCGAGAAAAACAGAAGGGCGGAGAAGGAGAAGCACTATTTGTGAGGGGTCGTCCTCAAAATCAAACGAGGACAAAGAAGGGAAGATCCAAGTCAAGATCCAGACCCAGCAAAGATGAATGTGCCTTTTGTCGAGAAAAAGGGCACTGGAAGAAAGACTGTCCGAAGTTGAAGAATAAGGCCAAACATAACAATGGAAAGGCCATTATGGATTCAAATGTAGCTGATTGTGATGATTCAGACTTCTCATTAGTTACAACAGAGTCATCAACATCATCAGACATATGGTTGATGGACTCGGCTTGTAGCTATCATATGTGTCCCAACAGGGACTGGTTCATGGAATTTCAAGAAGGAGAATATGGAGTCATCCACACAGCGGATAACAGCCCTCTTACCTCATATGGCATTGGTTCAATACGATTAAGGAACCATGATGGAATGATCAGAACATTGATAGATGTTCGA
This sequence comes from Nicotiana sylvestris, assembly GCF_000393655.2. Taxonomy (NCBI): domain Eukaryota; kingdom Viridiplantae; phylum Streptophyta; class Magnoliopsida; order Solanales; family Solanaceae; genus Nicotiana; species Nicotiana sylvestris. The sequence goes on from NC_091065.1 coordinate 14,534,641, forward strand.
TATGTACCGGATTTGAAGAAGAATCTCATCTCTGTGGGAGCCCTAGAATCAAAAGGGTTCAAAATCATTGCAGAAAATGGAGTGATGAGAGTATGCTCCGGTGCACTAGTGGTAATGAAGGCTAATCGGAAGAATAATAATATGTACCGCTATCGTGGCAGTACAGTTATTGGGACAGCGACAGTGACATCCAGTGACGACAAAGAGGCAGAAGCAACCAAGCTATGGCACATGCGCTTGGGACATGCTGGAGGAAAATCCTTGAAAACTCTATCAGATCAAGGATTGTTAAAAGGAGTAAAGGCTTGCAACTTGGAGTTTTGTGAGCATTGTGTCAAAGGGAAACAGACAAGGGTTAAATTTGGTACAGCGATCCATAATACTAAAGGCATTTTGGATTATGTACACTCTGATGTTTGGGGTCCTTCCAAAACACCTTCATTGGGTGGGAAGCACTATTTTGTAACCTTTGTTGATGATTTTTCCCGAAGAGTATGGGTGTATACAATGAAGAGCAAAGATGAAGTGTTGGGAATTTTTCTCAAATGGAAGACGATGGTGGAGAATCAGACAGGCAGGAGAATCAAGTGTATTCGCACAGACAATGGAGGTGAATACAAAAATGATCATTTCAATAAGGTCTGTGAAAATGATGGCATCGTCCGACACTTCACTGTTAGACATACACCACAACAGAATGGAGTGGCAGAACGTATGAACCGGACCTTGCTGGAGAAGGTACGGTGTATGTTGTCCAATGCTGGCTTGGGCAAAGAATTTTGGGCTGAGGCAATTACATATGCATGCCACCTCATTAATCGTCTACCATCTGCTGCTATTGATGGCAAAACACCATTTGAAAAATGGTACGGAAAACCTGCTGTAGATTATAACTCTTTGCACGTGTTTGGCTCAACTGCATATTATCATGTGACGGAGTCAAAATTGGATCCAAGGGCAAAGAAGGCTATTTTTATGGGAATTACTTCTGGAGTCAAAGGATATCGCTTATGGTGTCCTATGACAAAGAAAGTAATATTCAGCAGAGATGTTACCTTTGATGAATTTGCTATGGTAAATAAGGTAACAGAAGATACCAAACAAAATGAAGGTGCTTCTAAGCAGGTGGAGTTTGAGGGAAAATTTATTTTTCCTACACAAGAAGCAGAGGAGGAAACAAATGAAGATTACCCTCTGGAAGGAGAGCCAGTAGAGGAGATTCCAACTCAGGAATCTCAACAACAACTTGAATCAATAGCAACCAGCAGGCCAAAAAGAACAATAACGAAACCTGTTCGTCTCATAGAGACGGTTGCTTGTGCAACCTCAATTGTAGCTGATGATGTTCCTACTACTTATAAAGACGCTGTCCAAAGTTCAGAAGAAGATAAGTGGAGGATTGCCATGAATGATGAAATACAGTCCCTTCATCAGAATCATACATGGAGATTGGCCAATCTCCCGAAGGGAAAGAAAGCAATTGGGTGCAAATGGGTATTTGCAAAGAAGGAAGGATTTCCTAACCAAGTAGATGTTCGCTACAAAGCAAGATTGGTGGCCAAAGGATATGCTCAAAAGGAGGGAATTGATTACAATGAAGTATTTTCTCCAGTTGTAAAACATTCCTCCATTAGAATTATGTTGGCTTTGGTAGCACAATTGGATTTGGAACTAGTTCAGATGGATGTAAAAACTGCGTTTTTACATGGAAACTTGGAGGAGGAAATCTACATGACTCAGCCAGAAGGATTCAAAGTTGCTGGAAAAGAAAATATGGTGTGCAAACTTGAAAAATCGTTGTACGGATTGAAACAATCTTCTAGACAATGGTACAAGCGATTTGACGAGTTTATGTTGCGGCAAGGGTACAAGAGAAGCAAATACGATCATTGTGTGTATTTGCGCAAGCTTAAAGATGGTTCCTTTGTATATCTTCTCCTATATGTTGATGATATGTTGATAGCTTCCAAGAATTCGGAAGAAATTGATAAGTTGAAGATTCAACTGAAGAAGGAGTTCGAGATGAAGGATTTGGGTGAGGCAAAGAAAATTCTTGGCATGGAGATAATAAGAGATAGACGTTCAAAGAAACTCTGTTTATCTCAGAAAGAATATTTGAAAAGAGTACTACAACGTTTTGGCATAGATGAAAAGACTAAGCCAGTTAGTACTCCACTTGCTCCCCATTTTAAGCTAAGTACTACTATGTCGCCAAAGGATGAAGCTGAACAGGAGTATATGTCAAGGGTACCATATACAAATGTTGTTGGTAGCTTGATGTATGCAATGGTCTGTACGAGACCTGACATTTCACAAGCTATTGGAGTTATTAGCAGATATATGCATAATCCAGGAAAGGAGCATTGACAAGCTGTGAAGTGGATTCTACGGTATATTCACAATATTGTAGATGTTGGGTTAGTTTTTTAGCAGAAAGACAATCAGTCTGTAGTTGGATATTGTGACTCAGATTTTACGGGTGATCTGGACAAACGAAGATCAACTACTAGTTATGTGTTTACTTTTGCAAAGACACCGGTTAGTTGGAAGTCTACTTTACAGTCAACAATTGCTTTGTCTACAACAGAGGCAGAATATATGGCTATTACAGAGGCTGTGAAGGAAGCAATTTGGCTTCAGGGATTGCTAAAGGAGCTTGGTGTTGAACAAAAAAGTATCACAATCTTTTGTGATAGTCAAAGTGCTATTCAATTGGCGAAGAACCAAGTTTATCATGCAATGACGAAGCATATTGATGTTCGGTATCATTTCGTACGATAAATTATAGAAGAAGGTGGAGTCACAGTGAAGAAAATTCATACTACGGAGAATCCTGCTGATATGCTAACAAAAGTGGTGACTGCGGTCAAGTTTCAACATTGTTTGGATTTGATCAACATTATTGAACACTGAAGATTGAAGATGAAGACACAACCAAAATTTGTTATTGAGAGAGAATTGAAGATGTGGAATTTTGCCAAGGTGGAGATTTGTTGAATATGACAATATCCCACATAGGTTGGGAAGTAAACTTGGTGGGAATTTTTTCCTATAAAAGGAGGCCTAATGTTTAGGATTTAAACACACCTCTCATTTGCCTTCTTATCTTCTTAAGACATTTGTATCTTCTCTCTTTAGTATTATTTCACTTGTATTTTTGGAGTGGAATAAAATATCTTGTGTCCAAGGGATAGGCAAAATTAGTCGAACCTCGTAAATTCTGTTGTTCCTTTTATTGTTGCTTTATTGTCTTATTTATTATTTGATGACTGTCATAATTTTTTGGTATAGTAGTTGTGACTTATTCACACTATATACATTTGGCTTCCGCAACAATATCAGAAAATTGCAAAATTAATTTCCTTCCAACTATGACGCCATCAGATCAAAGGGCTGATAAATTTGCATCGCTCTTGCCTATAGAGAAAAGGTAACATAATCAAGAAATAGAAGTTAAATAAAAATTCTGATCATAAAATAGAAGGGTTGATCAAAATAAAAAAATTCTGTTAGTTTTGAGGGACAATAAGTTAGTCCGCTCTTGATAAGGGTAATGTGCCCTTATCATTGGTGGACTAGCTCATATTTGCTCAAATAAACCCTTTTATTTTTGGGTAAAAAATTTGAATTATATTTCTAAAATGGGAGGAAGAAAAGAAAGAAAGAAAAAAAAAAGCGCATGTTGAATTTTTTTTCTTCAGAATTGGACATCAAAAGCATATATTGACAAAATTTTGTTTTGCTCAAAGGATAACTAATAAGACTTCTCTCTTTCAGTTTCTATCTTTATGGAGATCAATACTCTCTTGTCTATGCAATGCAATTATATTCATAAATTTAGTTTTAAAAAATGAAATTAATATCTTATGAATTTTATTTTTTCTAGCATCGAGGCAATCGCGATTTCTTAAGCAAGATCACAACTATTGTTAAGTATACATAAGAACTCCCTCTAATTTTTTCATTTACTTTTAATTATCTTTTTTTAATTTAAGAATTTCAATTTGTATTTGTGTTCTTGAAAATTATTTATTTTCCCGTGAAAGATTACTAATTTTCTAGAACTGGTATTCTGTTTAATAGTAGTCAAGTTCATGAGAGTATTTTTTTCTAATAGGGAAAAGACATGAATATGGTGAGCAATTAGATATTTTTGGCTCTCTTAACCACTTTGGATCTATATTCTACTTAAAAGGTATTCCAATAATTTTTTGAGTTAAAATTATTGTCTTGCATAGTGGCACTCGATATTAATAATAAAATATATTATAAATTAAAAAGTTGGAAGTCTGTTAGTTTTGAGGGGCAAATATGAACTAGTCTATTCATAATAACGACATATTTAGAACCAAATTCAAATAGAGAATAAATTTATTCTGTTTTTCATAGTTGGGGGGAAAATATGAACCAATCCACTAGTGGTAGGGGAATGTTCGGCCAAACCTAAAATAAGGATAATTTTGCTCTATTTTTCATAGTTGAGGGATATTTTTGGCGCTTTTTCCTTCCTTTTTATTTCTTCTGTAAATGCAATTGATATTTGCAATTATATATTTTTTCTTTTCGGGTTAAATCTATAAATAATTTTTTTTTATTTTGTGCATATATATTATATGTTGAGTCCCCTTATTTTTTCCGTATTTAATTTTTTATATTTTAAAACTCCTTAGTGAAATCCTTACTTTGTTATTGTATTAATAGATGCTCTGCAATGGCTAAAACTAATGCATCATAGCTTGAATATGAGTTGATTACAATACTATCGATATTGAAATCAATATATCGACCACTACTATTCCATCGACCATTAAGTAGAATCATGATTGCCATTGTCACCATGGAAGCAAAAAAAACAAAGCTATTTCATTGTGCGATAGTTGGACAAATAAAAAAAATTACTTAGTGTTTTTGCCTACAAATTTTAGACTTACTTAATTTTTTTGCCTACAAATTTTAGACTTACTTAATTTTAGACTTAATTGATGTGAATAATACCATCTAATTAAATAATAAAATGATATCACTAAACTATAAAAGGTGGAAAAGGTTGTTATCACTTCATCAAGTAGAGCGTTGTCAATACGAAATAATCCTAGCATAACTATGCTTGCTATTAACTACCGTCCACAGCTGACACGTAGCAAAAAGAAGCAAAACTGTCCATGTTTCTCTTTTCAATTAAAAGTAAGATTTTTTATCCAACAAAAAGACAAAGACTTCGTAATGGACTCTTGGTTTTTTACTATTCAGTACCCTAGGCTGAATAATTGAGGCAAGAGAGGAAAGCTACTTGAAAGTGTAGAAAGGGACTGAAAAATAAAAGAGCTTAAAATGATAAATTTCTGTAAGGTATGTGTTAGGTGTGCCTTTTGTTTCATTTACTTTTCCACAACTCATTGTAGTGATTTTTTTTTTGGTTTCTCACATGGTGTCCAATACCCGTATTAGAGCTCGAGTATATCCGAATTTGCGTCATACGCGTTTGCGTAGTCTTAGCCCCCCTAGCCTTCACGTTCGCAATTCTAGTCACGCATTCGCATAGAGTAGCTTCAGAATCCAAGCCCAGCCCATCCAATACTACGAGTTCGCGTGGGTGTGGATGCGTTCGCAAAGGGTAGTCCCTCCATTATTCTGTGTCGTGTCCTGTTCCTCACATTCGCGTAGGGTACTCCACCCCCCACCCCTCCTCCCAGTCCCAACTTACCTTCCGTGATCGTTGTTGGATATATGCGATTGCGTAGAAGCTTTTACCAGGCACCGGCAGAAATGAAAAAAAAAAACAGAAATTTTCCTAAGTTCAAAAGGTCCATAGGCTATCCGAAACCACCCGAGCCCTTGGGGATCCAAACCAATTATGCAAACAAGTTCAAAAACATTATACGAACTCGTTCACACGATCAAAATACAAAAATAACGCGTAGAACTACGAATAAGACACCAAATCAAAGGAAATTTTCAAGAAAACTTCAATTTTAACAACCGAACGTCCGAATCATGTCGAACCAACTCCGTTTCTCAATGGCGGAATAAATGTTTATTAAATGTCCAACAACTTTTCTCTTCTTAATTTGAGCAAAGACACCATCAAAACTTTTCCCTTCTAAGAGGCTGTATCAATTTCCTTACTCTACATTTAAAGACGAATAAAATGCACGCCTTTGAGATGAAACTTCAGGGATAACATCATTCCAATCAACCTCCTCCACAAAAGAAGAACAAATAGAATCAAACACATACCTTTTTGTTTTTCCCTTTTAAGTATTTCTTCTACAAGGGATAGTCAAAAACTTACCTATTGAAAATGTGAAGGTTGTTATTGCACAGGAAGTGACTGGAGACTCAAAATAGGGGAACAGAGGACCGAATAACTTTCTCGACGGAAAAGAGTGATGCACAGCAGTCTAAAATATTAGTACTAATAAACAAGGAAAGAGAAGCCTAAAAATTAATAGGCACCATTATCCGGAGAATCACTAAACTTGATAGTACCAGCAATGATCTTGCTCGCTAGATGAGTTCATTATCGATCCATGCGAGCAATCTCTCTTTTGCTACTGCAAAGGACTCATTTCCAGCCATTGAATACTTAATTAATTGAGAGCGCAAACTTCAGTTAAAAACTGAAAGAACATTCCATGAAGAAATATTGACTTTGTATTGTTGCAGATCATTCTCAAAATAGAGCAGAGAAAGCAATCAATTGAACCTTGTAATATTATCAAATTCCTACAAAATAGAAGAAAATAGAAAAGTTGTTCTTACTTAGCTGTAAATCCATTCCAGAGACAATAATTCTCATAACAAAAAAAAAAAAAATTAAAGATTTCTGTCGACTTTTACAAGATGGTCTAGTAACATGAATATAAAAAACTAAACAATTCTAAGCTCTAGGTGATGTACCTTTGCATTGTACTACTGCATTTTTACATATCACTAGGAGTACAACATATCTTTCCATGATTATCAAGCTCCAGATGTACAAGGTTAATATTCATCCTACGCTTACGCTAACAGTAAAGACAGAAATGCAAAACAACAGAAGAATTGGATGGATATCTCCTCTCTTTTTTCTTTTTTCTTTTTTGGAATTTAACTTCTATATACAGCTTTAACATAAAGATATTCGTTTGACGATGAGAAAAACCTAATTCATACCCTTTGAAGAGAGCACAAATACATACTAATTTCTGATTTCGGGCAAAATGTTTCCATTCTGTCAAACATTGCTTTCTGGTTTCTTTTGATATTTGGACGAAAACCTGAAAGTGGTGCAATCAAGTAAAATTTATTAAGCCGAGGAATTTGGTAGAGAAGAAGAAAATTAATAGAGCCATGCCTCAGACTTGCTACCATCAAATCTATATGCTGACAAATCCACAATTAACAAAGAATTACTCCGAGCAATGTATTATCAGTTCAAAGTATAAGCATAACGCACACTCAGCTTTAACACAACTAAGAACCTATGTTAATATGACAAAAATATCAGTTCTGATAGTAGAGCATTGGACGATAAAAATGACTATACTTTGCTGATAAACCATAGTCGAGGTGTTTGCCAATTCAATAGAGAATATCAGCACAACTTTAATTTCACCAACTGAGCTAAGAGCTATAATAGCTTACATAGTTTCAACGATTGATAGGAGCAAACCTATTGTTGTATGTGAAAGTAGACAAAAGAAAGAAAAATCAAAAAGAGATGAAATATGATGTAAGCGCTTACATATCGATGTAAGCGCTTACCTCAGCATTCTTATGATGTAACCGCTTACATCAACATTCTTATGATGTAAGCGCTTACCTCGGCAGGACATTCAAATGCCTATAAATAGGGGTCTACATTTTTATTTGTAGATCATCCCAAAACTTCTTCTTTCTCTCTTCAATTAATAAAGAGTTATGCTTTGTGTGGCCGTGGAGTAGGCAAAAATTGTCGAACCACGTAAATCTTGTCTTGTCTTGTGCAATTTATTGCTTTTCTCTCTTAAATATTATTTTCCTTTTATTAGCTTGACACGCTTCCCAACAACTAGTATCAGAGCACAGATAGTGTAATTCTGGTAGAAAAGTACAGTATTGGTACAGGTACTATTCACAAGAATAGCGCAACACTATTGATCATCGTTACTATTCACAAGCACTATTCACATAAATTATTTTTTGTGAAAAATGGCATCGGAAGAAAGGAAGGTTAAGATTGACAAGTTCAATGACAAAGATTTTGGATTCTGGAAAATGCAAATATAGGACTATTTGTACCAGAAAAAATTACACTTACCTCTGACCGAGGTGAAACCGGAGACTATGTCCAAAGCGGATTGGGATCTATTAGATCGCCAAGCTCTTGGTGTGATTCGTTTGACGCTAACACGAAATGTGGCGTTTAACATCATTAACGAGAAGACCACTGCAGGCCTGATGAAGGCGTTATCAAATATGTATGAGAAGCCATTTGCTTCAAATAAAGTTTATTTGATGCGTCGATTGTTCAACTTAAAAATGACAGAAGGTGGATCAGTCACGGAACATATCAATGAGTTTAATACAATATTAACTTAGTTGAGTTCTGTTAATATAACAATTGATTACGAAATCAGGGCGTTGATTCTACTATCATCTCTATCGGAGAGTTGGTCTGCAACAGTAACTGCAGTTAGCAGTTTATCAGGAAGTACCAAACTCAAATTGAATGATATTAGAGACTTGGTTCTAAGCGAAGATATTCGCCGAAGAGAATCAAGTGATTCCCCAGGATCTGCTTTTAGTACCGAAAGTAGGGGGAGAATCAACCAAAGAGGACAGAGTTATGGTCGTGGCAAATCAAAGTCAAGGAGAAGTTCGCAAGGACATTACTTGTTGGAATTGCAATAAAAAGGGTCACTACAGTAGCCAGTGTAGAGAACCAAAGAAGAAGAAGGAAGAAAATTCAGCAAATGTAATTGCTGAACAAGTCTGATGCACTAATTTATTGTGCAGATAGTCCAGTCGAATCTTGGATTCTGGACTCAGGTGCATCCTTTCACTCTACATCATGCAAAGAATTATTGCATAATTATATTGCTGGAAAATTTGGGAAAGTTTATCTAGTAGACGGTGAACCTCTCGACATTGCCGAAAAAGGTGAAGTTCATATAAAGACTTCACAAGGAACGCTATGGAAATTGCAAAATGTACGACATGTTCCTGGCCTCAAGAAAAATCTTATATTTATGGGTCAGATTGACGATGAAGGATATACAACATTCAGCAACGGATCGTGGAAGATAACCAAAGGGAATTTGGTTGTGGCACGAGGCTTCAAAAGGGGAATACTGTATGCAACTGCAATAGAAAGAGATACTATAGCAACAGTTGATCATGGTCGTAATACAACATTGTGGCACCGGAGGTTCGGGCATATGAGTGAGAAGGGAATGAAGCTTTTGGCATCCAAAGAAAAGTTGCCAAACCTAAAACATGTTGAATTAGGTTTGTGCGAAGATTGCATTTACGGGAAACAAAAGAGAGTTAGTTTCTCAAAGGTGGGAACGACGCCAAAGAAAGAGAAGCTGGAACTAGTGCATACATATGTGTGGGTTTATTTTCTGAAAAATAAATCTGATGTATTTGTTACCTTTAAAAGATGGAAAGCTGAAGTTGAAAATCAGACAAGTCTAAAGTTAAAATGTCTAAAATCTGACAATGGAGGAGAGTATGACAGCTAACAGTTCAAAGCATTTTGCTAGGAGAATGGGATTAGAATGATCAAGACAGTTCCTGGAACACCGGAACAAAATGGTGTTGCTGAGAGGATGAACAGAACCCTGAATGAACGAGCTAGAAGTATGAGAATACATTCTGGATTGCCGAAGTATTTTTGGGCTGAGGCTGTTAACACGACAACTTACCTCATAAATAGGGGACCCTCTGTACCGCTGAATTTTGAAATTCCCGAAGAGGTATGGACAGGAAAGAAGGTAACTCTCTCACATCTGAAATTTTTTGGTTGTGTTGCTTATGTGCATGTAAACTCTAATTATAGAGATAAGCTTGATCCTAAAGCAAAGAAATGTTTCTTTATTGGCTATGGTGATGATAATTTTGGTTATCGATTTTGGGATGATCAGAATAGAAAGATCCTAAGACACACGAATGTCACATTTAATGAAAATCTGATATACAAGGACAAGCTTGAAGTAGAACCAACCAACACCAGCAAACAGACAATGTCTGAAACAGTTGAGTTAGAAGAAATCTCAGAAAATGAAGTGGCTAGAGGGATTACAACTGATTCTGAAATTGAATATGAAGAACCAGAAGCCGAATTTGAAGAAGAACTAGAAGCCGAACCTGGATCAGAACCGGAACCAGTGATAGAATCAAATGCAGAACCAAATCTGGAATCAGGACCTGAATCAAATTCAGATTTTGTTACTCATGAACCTACATTGAGGAGATCTAAAAGAGTCATGAATGCTCCAGATAGGTTAACTCTCTCTCTTCACTATTTACTTCTTACTGATGCTGGAGAACCAGAGCATTTTGTTGAAGCAATGCAGGTGATAGACTCTGATAAGAGGAAGCTAGCCATGAAAGAAGAGATGAATTCTCTTCAAAAGAATAAAACATGGATACTTACGGAGTTACCAAAAGGAAAGAAGGCATTGCAGAACAAGTGAGTGTACAGAGTCAAGGAAGAGCATGATGGTAAGAAGAGATACAAAGCACAATTAGTAGTAAAAGGCTTTCAGCAGAAGGAAGGAATTGACTACACCTAGATCTTCTCTCCTGTAGTCAAATTAACTACTATCAGGTTGGTGCTAAGTATCGTAGTTGCAGAAAATTTGCATTTGGAGCAGCTAGATGTTAAAACTGCTTTCTTGCATGGTGACCTTGAAGAAGACATCTACATGAAGCAACCTGAAGGTTTTTTGGTAAAGAAAACCTTGTGTGTAAGTTGAAGAAGAGTTTGTATGGTTTGAAACAAGCTCCCCGACAATGGTATGGATTCATGCATAAAAATGGTTTCACACGATGTGAGGTGGACCATTGCTGTTATATCAAAAATCTTGATGAATCCTATATCATTTTACTGTTGTACGTTGATGATATGCTAATTGAAGGATCTAGCATAAATGAGATCAATTTGGTTAAGCAACAACTGACAGAGGAGTTTGAAATGAAAGACTTAGGACCAGCTAAGCAAATGTTTGGGATAAGGATTAGTAGAAACAGGTCGGAAGGAACCTTAAATTGTCTCGAGAAAAGTACATACAAAAGGTACTAAGCAGGTTCAATCTTCATGATGCAAAGACCAGAAGCACTCCACTCGGAAGCCATCTAAATCTGTCAAAGAACCAATCACCTAAGACAGATGAAGAAAGGAAGTACATGTCCAAAGTTCCGTATACTTCAGCAGTAGGAAGTTTGATGTATGCTATGGTTTGCACTAGACCTGACATAGCCCATGCTGTTGGAGTTGTCAGTAGATACATGTCAGATCCAGGAAAGGAGCATTGGGAAGGTGTAAAATGGATATTGCGATATCTCAAAGGCACCTCAGGTATGGCACTTTGTTTTAAAAAGAGCAATATTATCTTCCAAGGTTTTGCTGATGCAAATTTAGGCAGCGATCTGGATAGTCGAAAAAGTACCACGGGCTACGTGCTCACCTTGGTTGGTACTACTGTTAGTTGGATGTCTAGACTTCAGAAAAGTGTTGCTCTATCTACCACTGAAGCAGAGTACATGGCAATCTCAAAAGCTGGAAAAGAGATGATTTGGCTCAAGAATTTTCTTAAAGAACTAGGTAAAGAGCAGGACAATTGTGAGCTTTTCACCGATAGCCAGAGTGCAATTCATCTTGCCAAGAATCCAGTGTTTCATGCAAGATCGAAGCATATCCAGTTGAGGTACCATCATATCCGAGAGTTGATAAACGAAAGAACTCTTTCCCTGCAGAAGATACCGGGATCAAAGAACCCGTCAGACATGTTAACCAAAGTTGTCGGTATTGACAAACTGAGGTTGTGCACTGCCTCAGTTAGCCTTCAAGACTGATAGCGTGAAGGCGCCACCAGAGAATAGCAAATCTTTTTTTTCTTTCTTGATGTAACATAGGTTTGAGGGGGAGATTGATAGGAGCAAACCTATTGTTGTATGTGAAAGTAGACAAAAGAAAGAAAAATCAAAAAGAGATGAAATATGATGTAAGCGCTTACATCGATATTCTTGTGATGTAAGCGTTTACCTCAGCATTCTTATGATGTAAGCGCTTACCTCGGCAGGGCATTCAAATGCCTATAAATAGGGGTCTACATTTTTATTTGTAGATCATCCCAAAACTTCTTCTTTCTCTCTTCAGTTAATAAAGAGTTATTCTTTGTGTGGCCGTGGAGTACGCAAAAATTGCCGAACCACGTAAATCTTGTCTTATCTTTTCTTGTGCAATTTATTGCTTTTCTCTCTTAAATATTCTTTTCCTTCTATTAGCTTGACACGCTTCCCAACATCAACGACATCAAGATACGTTTGTTCTGTTTCCTCACCTTAAATTAATCTCTGATGCAAATTTATGCTGATTTTCAAGTTCCAAGCTGCCACATGAGGTTGACTCAAAAAAAAGAGAGGAAAATAACACAACGAGATAAAATAAAATTGGAAGGTGACAATTTAATATCCATTCAACTATGCTCTAGAATTTCGGAAAACTAGAACATTCATCATATTACCTATCAAATGCAGGGTGGTTACAAACTCAATGATCAAAATGAACAAAGCACTACAACAAAACCAATATAATCCCACAAGTGTGGTCCCGAGAGGGTAGTGTACGCAGATGTTACCCCTACCTGGTAAAGGTAGAGAAGCTGTTTCCGATAGACACTCGGCTCAAAAAAGGAAGCAATAGCAACAAACAATAACAATAATTGGAAAAGAAGTAACTGAAATAATAGGACACTTAAAGGAATTTTGATTTCATTTATCACTTGTATTAGACATGATTTCATATGATTTGATTAATTACATGCATGCAATTGCTTTACCTACCTAGAAACAAAACAAAGCAGTGAAAGGGGAATTGGCACCGTCACATCAACGAGTTAGCATGAGTTGAAGCAAGACTTGAATATCCAGCTACATACTACACAGAAAACTAAAAGAAAAAAACCACACTTCATTAATGCTCTACTCAAGGGAAAATAACAAATAATTTAATTCACATAACTAAACGTTTAGAATGTATGGCCTGAGAATAAGAAATATATAAGGGAAGAGCAGATACATATATTTTGCTTTACAAGCATGATGTAGTCTTCTTAAAATTAAGAAATAGGAAAAAAAGTACCTGTGAAATAGAGATGGCATGTTTCTGACCATTCATGCTCTTCCTTTGTGATCCCATGAATTGACTGAAGTTTAAGAACAACGAATAGAAGATTGAACAATTGAAAAAATGAAAATGTATCAACGGCCAAATCGAGCTAGTAGAAAAGCAAAGAAGGAAATCCTCAAAATAAAGTACCAAGTTATTCTGCATCATATTTTGAACAGCTAATATGCATCAACTGAAACAAAATAACTAATAAGAGATGGCTCTTTCTTGGTTATGCTGTCAAGTCTAACGAGTAAATTGAAAACTACTACCAGTACAAAATAAAGATTCTGGTAACTGAAACATGATCGAATCGCTGTTTGTTATCTAACCTTGAAATGAGTAGTAGCATATGTTTCCTTGCCTTTCCAACAGTACTTGACCTTTTGCTTCTTCAAAGGACTGGAATCGAAGAATCCTCATTATTGATGTATATCCAGCGACTGGGGAAACTAATAAACATTATGTGACTGGAAAACACAGCTAGTAAACAAACAAGGAGAAGTAATAGAAAGGATATTAAAGGCGAGTTAACTGACAAAATAGTTTATATATGTTAATAAGAGGATAGAACTTTAGGTGGCATACCAGATGAGCTGACCATCAATCCAAATGCTGAGCCATTCTTGCCTTTGCGCAGACATATAGATGCATACTGAAGTGATGGAGAAGGGCAACTCTCCTTGTGTCCTAAGGCAGATGATGGTACAGAGATGGCCACCACTTTACAGCGATCCAACATACCTGGGCATGGGTGAGGATATGCACCAGATTTGGCCAATTCACCAAGTGTGCTTTGACTACAACAGTTACAAAAAAATTACAGGTTGGCCAGGTTTTGGTTTCTACTTTTGGTTTTATAATGCATAAACAAACAAAGTATTGAACACTTTTCTATTGGATGAGCTATCAGTGGCGGATGTAGAGTATACCTCCTGGGTTCCCGGGAACCCAATAACTTTTGCGTAGACTCTGTATTTTTTAGTTAAAAAATCCATTAAATATTAATAAATATATAACTGTGAACCCAGTTATTATTGTATATCAATTTGTTATTAGAATAGGGACCCATAAACTTCAAATCCTGGATCCGCCTCTGTGAGCTATCCTCAAGGAAATAAATGCTATGTAGATATTAAAAATTTATATTTGTTTTGTTCGATATATTTTCAATGTAATTATTGAAGTATGCAAACACGCGTTCACCATGTGTCCGTGACGTTGAGATGGGCATTTTCACATAATTAAGACTGAATCTTGACAACTCTCTGCCCAGCTTTTCCTTCCCATGTTAAGCAACAACATCTGATCAGATAATCTTCATACGGATGCCAAAATTCTTGACTAAAAGTTATTCAGATGATAATACGCTAGTGAAAAAAATATTAAGCTAAATGTCAGCATGCCTAAGATTCTCATTTTTTTCTTTTTCTTTTACATTAATTACTTCTAGCTAGAGGTATTAAATTACGAGGAGAGAGCTTATATTCGTTTAACTTGGTGTGAATAAGAGATAGTATATGTGTTTTTCATGTCCAAAACTAAAATTGAAGATGGAAAAGCAAAGCAGAAAAAAGAAGTAGAAGAAGTATAGGAGATAACCATTCATGTTGTACAGGAAGTGACTGGAGAATTGGAGATCAGAAACAAGGAAACAGAGGGACGAATAACTTTCACGACATAAATAAATGATGCACAGCAGTCTATAGGATTTTTAAAAAATAATAATGAAAAAGCAAAAGAAGTTTTAAAAAATAAATAACAATATTTATTTGCAGATCACTTACCTTGATAATACCACCAATGATCTTGCATGCTACATATATTGAAGTGCATTATCAACCCATACAATGGGAATTTGAGCAATTATTGGCCACTCTTCCAGTTTCATAATTTTGAAGTGTGGTTTGAGCAGTGAACAACCAACATAGAATTTTCAAGAGATTGATGGAGTTGTTGCATAGGTTCTGGCGGATGAAAGAGAAGGAGTTTTGCCAAATTCAATAAGGAATTTCGACACATCTTTCTTGTCACCAACTGGAAATCAGCTAGAATAGCTAATTGTCCCCAAAATCCTGACAAAGAAAGAAAAACGATCGTTAAGTTGAGATCAGATATGTTGAAGTTTGGCAAAATGCCAAAGTCCCACATTGGTTGGGAGTTAAGTTTGGAAGGGATTTTTCCCCTATAAAAGAAGGCCTAATGTTTAGAATTGAAACACACCTCTCATTTGCCTTCTCATCTGTTTAAGGCATTTGTATCTTCTCTCTTTAGTATTATTTCACTTGTATTTTTGGAGTGAAATAAAATATTGGTTGTGTCCGAGGAGTAGGCAAAATTAGCCGAACCTCGTAAATTCTGGTGTTCCCTTTATTGTTGCTTTATTGTCTTATTTATTATTTGGTGGCTGTCATAATTTTTGGTATAGTAGTTGTGACTTATTCACACTATATACATTTGGCTTCCGCAACAATTGGTATCAGAGCCAAGATACTGTCTAAGTATGCTCTGTGGTTGCAGCATAGTCTGATCTTCCACATCAGAAAAGATTTATCTTGGTAACTGAGTCAAGGTTCTGTCTGAGTATGCTCTGTGGTTGCAGCTTAGTCTGATCTTCTACATCAGAAAGGAAATAATCTTGATTTGTGTCGTCAGCTATTAAATAATATTTGTGTCAAATATGGGAGACAATAAACAAGAAGAATCTACATCAAGTGTCAACAATACGTCATCATTGGCATCTTCGCTTATGACAAGAATTGTGTCAAATGCGAAATTTGCGGTAGAAATTTTTGACGGGTCCGGGCATTTTGGGATGTGGCAAGGCGAGGTTCTAGATGTCCTTTTTCAACAAGGGCTAGATCTGGCCATTGAAGAAAAGAAACCAGATGTTATTGGAGAAGAAGATTGGAAGATTCTCAATCGTGTTGCTTGCGGTACCATTCGATCCTACCTTGCTAGAGAGCAGAAATATCCATACACAAAGGAAACTTCTGCAAGTAAATTATGGAAAGCACTGGAGGATAAATTTTTGAAGAAAAATAGTCAAAATAAATTGTACATGAAGAAGAGACTGTTTCACTTCACCTATGTTCCTGGTACCACGATGAATGAACATATCACCAGTTTCAATAAGTTGGTCACAGATTTGCAAAATATGGATACAACTTATGATGATGGTGACTTGGCCTTGATGTTGTTGGCGTCACTTCCTGATGAGTACGAGCACCTTGAAACTACTCTACTCCATGGAAATGACGAAGTTTCTCTTAGAGAAGTTTGTTCGGCTTTGTACAGCTATGAACAAAGAAAGCGAGAAAAACAGAAGGGCGGAGAAGGAGAAGCACTATTTGTGAGGGGTCGTCCTCAAAGTCAAACGAGGACAAAGAAGGGAAGATCCAAGTCAAGATCCAGACCCAGCAAAGATGAATGTGCCTTTTGTCGAGAAAAAGGGCACTGGAAGAAAGACTGTCCGAAGTTGAAGAATAAGGCCAAACATAACAATGGAAAGGCCATTATGGATTCAAATGTAGCTGATTGTGATGATTCAGATTTCTCATTAGTTACAACAGAGTCATCAACATCATCAGACATATGGTTGATGGACTCGGCTTGTAGCTATCATATGTGTCCCAACAGGGACTGGTTCGTGGAATTTCAAGAAGGAGAATATGGAGTCGTCCACACAGCGGATAACAACCCTCTTACCTCATATGGCATTGGTTCAATACGATTAAGGAACCATGATGGAATGATCAGAACATTAACAGATGTTCGATATGTACCGGATTTGAAGAAGAATCTCATCTCTGTGGGAGCCCTGGAATCAAAAGGGTTTAAAATCATTGCAGAAAATGGAGTGATGAGAGTATGCTCCGGTGCACTAGTGGTAATGAAGGCTAATCGGAAGAATAATAATATGTACCGCTATTGTGGCAGTACAGTTATTGGGACAGCGACAGTGACATCCAGTGACGACAAAGAGGCAGAAGCAACCAAGCTATGGCACATGCGCTTGGGACATGCTGGAGGAAAATCCTTGAAAACTCTATCAGATCAAGGATTGTTAAAAGGAGTCAAGGCTTGCAACTTGGAGTTTTGTGAGCATTGTGTTAAAGGGAAACAGACAAGGGTTAAATTTGGTACAGCGATCCATAATACTAAAGGCATTTTGGATTATGTACACTCTGATATTTGGGGTCCTTCCAAAACACCTTCATTGGGTGGGAAGCACTATTTTGTAACCTTTGTTGATGATTTTTCCCGAAGAGTGTGGGTGTATACAATGAAAAACAAAGATGAAGTGCTGGGAATTTTTCTCAAATGGAAGACGATGGTGGAGAATCAAACAGGCAGGAGGATCAAGTGTATTCGCACAGACAATGGAGGTGAATACAAAAATGATCATTTCAATAAGGTCTGTGAAAATGATGGCATCGTCCGACACTTCACTGTTAGACATACACCACAACAGAATGGAGTGGCAGAACGTATGAACCGGACCTTGCTGGAGAAGGTACGGTGTATGTTGTCCAATGCTAGCTTGGGCAAAGAATTTTGGGCTGAGGCAATTACATATGCATGCCACCTCATTAATCGTCTACCATCTGCTGCTATTGATGGCAAGACACCATTTGAAAAATGGTACGGAAAACCTGCTGTAGATTATAACTCTTTGCACGTGTTTGGCTCAACTGCATATTATCATGTGACGGAGTCAAAATTGGATCCAAGGGCAAAGAAGGCTATTTTTATGGGAATTACTTCTGGAGTCAAAGGATATCGCTTATGGTGTCCTATGACAAAGAAAGTAATATTCAGCAGAGATGTTACCTTTGATGAATCTGCTATGGTAAATAAGGTAACAGAAGACACCAAACAAAATAAAGGTGCTTCTAAGCAGGTGGAGTTTGAGGGAAAATTTATTTTTCCTACACAAGAAGCAGAGGAGGAAACAAATGAAGATTACCCTCTGGAAGGAGAGCCAGTAGAGGAGATTCCAACTCAGGAACCTCAACAACAACTTGAATCAATAGCAACCAGCAGGCCAAAAAGAACAATAACGAAACCTGTTCGTCTCATAGAGACGGTTGCTTGTGCAACCTCAATTGTAGCTGATGATGTTCCTACTACTTATAAAGACGCTGTCCAAAGTTCAGAAGAAGATAAGTGGAGGATTGCCATGAATGATGAAATACAGTCCCTTCATCAGAATCATACATGGAGATTGGCCAATCTCCCGAAGGGAAAGAAAGCAATTGGGTGCAAATGGGTATTTGCAAAGAAGGAAGGATTTCCTAACCAAGTAGATGTTCGCTACAAAGCAAGATTGGTGGCCAAAGGATATGCTCAAAAGGAGGGAATTGATTACAATGAAGTGTTTTCTCCAGTTGTAAAACATTCCTCCATTAGAATTATGTTGGCTTTGGTAGCACAATTGGATTTGGAACTAGTTCAGATGGATGTAAAAACTGCGTTTTTACATGGAAACTTGGAGGAGGAAATCTACATGACTCAGCCAGAAGGATTCAAAGTTGCTGGAAAAGAAAATATGGTGTGCAAACTTGAAAAATCGTTGTACGGATTGAAACAATCTTCTAGACAATGGTACAAGCGATTTGACGAGTTTATGTTGCGGCAAGGGTACAAGAGAAGCAAATACGATCATTGTGTGTATTTGCACAAGCTTAAAGATGGTTCCTTTGTATATCTTCTCCTATATGTTGATGATATGTTGATAGCTTCCAAGAATTCGGAAGAAATTGATAAGTTGAAGATTCAACTGAAGAAGGAGTTCGAGATGAAGGATTTGGGTGAGGCAAAGAAAATTCTTGGCATGGAGATAATTAGAGATAGACGTTCAAAGAAACTCTGTTTATCTCAAAAGGAATATTTGAAGAGAGTACTTCAACGTTTTGGCATAGATGACAAGACTAAGCCAGTTAGTACTCCACTTGCTTCCCATTTTAAGCTAAGTACTACTATGTCGCCAATGGATGAAGCTGAACGAGAGTATATGTCAAAGGTACCATACGCAAATGTTGTTGGTAGCTTGATGTATGCAATGGTTTGCACAAGGCCTGACATTTCACAAGCTGTTGGAGTTATTAGCAGATATATGCACAATCCAGGGAAGGAGCATTGGCAAGCTGTGAAGTGGATTCTACGGTATATTCATAATACTGTAGATGTCGGGTTAGTTTTTGAGCAGGAAGACAATCAGTCTGTAGTTGGATATTGTGACTCAGATTTTGCGGGTGATATGGACAAACGAAGATCAACTACTGGTTATGTGTTTACTTTTGCAAAGGCACCAGTTAGTTGGAAGTCTACTTTGCAGTCAACAGTTGCTTTGTCTACAACAGAGGCAGAGTACATGGCTATTACAGATGCTGTGAAAGAGGCAATTTGGCTTCAAGGATTGCTAAAGGAGCTTGGTGTTGAACAAAAAGGTATCACAATTTTTTGTGATAGTCAAAGTGCTATTCAATTAGCGAAGAACCAAGTTTATCATGCAAGGACGAAGCACATTGATGTTCGGTATCATTTCGTACGAGAAATCATAGAAGAAGGTGGAGTCACGGTGAAGAAAATTCATACTACAGAGAATCCTGCTGATATGCTGACAAAGGTGGTGACTGCGGTCAAGTTTCAACATTGTTTGGATTTGATCAACATTGTTGAACACTGAAGATTGAAGATGAAGACACAACCAAAATTTGTTATTGAGAGAGAATTGAAAATGTGGAATTTTGCCAAGGTGGAGATTTGTTGAAGTTTGGCAAAATGCCAAAGTCCCACATTGGTTGGGAGTTAAGTTTGGAAGGGATTTTTCCCCTATAAAAGAAGGCCTAATGTTTAGGATTGAAACACACCTCTCATTTGCCTTCTCATCTGTTTAAGGCATTTGTATCTTCTCTCTTTAGTATTATTTCACTTGTATTTTTGGAGTGAAATAAAATATTGGTTGTGTCCGAGGAGTAGGCAAAATTAGCCGAACCTCGTAAATTCTGGTGTTCCCTTTATTGTTGCTTTATTGTCTTATTTATTATTTGGTGGCTGTCATAATTTTTGGTATAGTAGTTGTGACTTATTCACACTATATACATTTGGCTTCCGCAACAAGATAATCATACAAAATAGCACTAACATTATGCCGATGCTTTTAAATGTTAAATTATGGAATACAAACTTTTTGTCTCGTATCTACCCATAGAAATATCAAAGGTCAAGAGGTAACATTTGCATTACTCCATAACCACCACCTTCTTCCTCAACTCACTGTAAAAAAGAGAAACAACAAAAAATAACAAGAATTTCTGTTGAGGTGAAACTTCAAGAAATACTCAAGTAAGATTGACTCATATTTCAAATGACTATGCACATCTGGCTGACATATATGTGCATGATATAACGTAATGTTTATATCTGCAGTCCAAACCTCTGAATATTCAAAACAAATTAAAAATTGATGTTTTAACTATTGTGCTATACTGATAAAATCTTAGTATTTGCTATCAAATGCAGTCGCTGCAACTTGAAATCACTTTGATATAACATGTGCTTAGATAACGGAATCAGACATTGAAGTTGAGCGGAGCATTTCACGTAAGAATGAACCTTGACAACTCTCTGCCCAGATTTTCCTTCCCATATTAAGCAACAAGATCTTACCTGGCAAGCATTGTACCAATGCCAAAATCCTAACGAAAATATAGAAAGTATACAATAGTCTTCATATGAAATACTCTAATGAAAAGACGTTAAGCTAAATGTCAGCATGCCTAAGATTCTCATTTTTTTCTTTTGCGTTAATTACTTCTACCTAGAGGTGTTAAATTACAAGGAGAGAGCTTACACTCATGTTTTCTTTATATTTGAGATGGTTATCCAATCATACATGCTTAACGCTGACATTTACCTTCCGTAGGGAACTGTCAAATTCACATAAAACTGCTTTAGTTATATCTTTGAGTTTCATCAGCACTGAAATTTGATATGAGAAATTTTTAATCATAGAAGTGTCAAACAAAATGTTATTCCATGTAAGATCTTCCGTGTGATGTATTTGATCTCTAAAAGTAAGTGTCAAATTATATATCTAGATTTTCTTTGCAAATCTTTTTTTTAATCAAGAGGAATGAAGTAGAAGAAGTATAGGAGATACTAGTTCAGATGAAACTTCAGGCAGGCGTATTCGCAGAGGTAATTCTATTGAGTAAGATTTTTCAAGTAAGATACACTTATATTTCAGAAGACTATGCACATCCGTCTCACGTCTATGTATGCTTATGGTAAAAAGGCTTCTAGTTTGTCAAAATTACATTTTGCTATGAACATCCTAGATAAAATTATTAATTTCAGCCTATTATATCTTTTCTTTTCTTACAATGAATAAAAATTTCTGTAGTTGTAACATATTACCCTTTTTTTTGTCATCTTTCATCCTGATATGAAGATGCTTCCTCGGCTTCATAGTGTCAAAGACGCTATACACTAATATTTCACAGAGGGAAAGAATCAACAAACAAAGGAAAGTAAAAACAGAATTAACTTAGATCAGTTAGAGCACCTTCGTTTTAATCATTATAGGTATTTCCCATCGACTCTTATGGTGGAAATATGAGCAATTTTGGCCAGTAATCCCCCTTGCCAAATTCTAGACGTGGTTTGAGCTGAAACTTCAGGCATCATATCATTCTAATCAACCTCCTTCTGCAAAAGAAAAGAAGTTCGCTTCAAGTATCAGCATTTTGTACCAGCATGGAGATTTGAGACCATACACTGCTTGAATGATTGTACACAAAAGCATAAAATGGGAAATAAATTTTCAGGGAAAAGCAATATTACCTCAGATATTGTAAGCCTTATATTGTTTCAAATTTTTCGCCGATCAAAGGGCTGATAAATCGTGTTACTATTACCTGTCAAAACAAGCATTCATGTTATACAGGAAGTGACGGGAGAGTATAAATAGGGGAATGAAGAGACTAATAATTTTTGCAACAGAAGTAAATGATGCATAACAGTCTAGAATATTAGAAAAGACAAGCAATTGATAAGCAAGCGAATGGAAGACAAGTAATTTTTGGAGAATCACTTATTTATCTTGATAATACCACCAATGATCTTGCTCGCTATATGAGTTCATTATCAACCCATACAGTGGGGGGATTGAGCAATCACTGGCCACTCCTCCATTTACTCAATTTCAAGATGCAGTTTGAGCAGTATATGACTATCAATTGGAATCTTCAGCTAAAAACTGAAAGAGCCTTCCAAGAGAAAATGACATTGTATCGTAACCAAATCACTCTCAAAATAGAGCAAAGTGACTGATCATACTGTTTTCAAAATCCTGATAAATAGAAGAAAAAAGAAAAGTTGTTCTTAATTTGCCGTTAAACCATTCTACAGATCATTTTTTTAATTAAGATACATACAAAACTGAAACATTGGTAGTTAAGAGCACTAGGTGATATAATTGATACAAAATTTTGCACAATATTTTCTAAGAATGATCAAAGAGAAGTAGTATTGTGAAATTTCACACAAAAAGCAGTGCTTTTCTTCACTTACACTTTGCTGACAAGCCACATTCAAGGTTATTGTCCATTCAACAGAGAATGTCAGCACAACTTCCATTCACCAGCGGAGCTTAGAGCATTAATAGCTTATATATTGTTACCCAAATCCTGATTAAAATAATTGCTAAGCTGCTATCAGATAATCATACTGGGAAGCAAACTTTTCTATTTTTTTTAGATACGAGGCAAACTTTGTGTCGCATATACCTTTGAATTCTGTTAGAGCTTCGCATTCAATAGTGGACATGTGCATTACTCTAAACCACCTCCTCCTTGCTCAACTCAGAAAAAGGGGAAGAAAAAGAATAGATGAATTGCTATAGATGATGAAAGTTCAAGCAATACATGAACTAGAAACAATCAAGTAAGATGAAGAGTGAGCCGTGAGGTATATAACAAGAATACATGAATAGCAATTGAGATGAATTTCGGAAGACAATAATAATATTGCTGAGATATATGTGTGTGGTAAAAGATTAGTAGTTCATTAATATTTCATTAAGCTATCAACTTTCTGGAGCAAATATGTGAATTCCTACCAATGCCAAATCTTGTGTACAATGTTTCAGTGCAAATATAAGGATTTTATCACCTTTTCTTTGTCATCTAACATTCAATTCATCCCAATCTGTAGATGATTCCTCCGCTTCATAGTGGCAATACATGATCCACACTGCTCAACAAGATTTAACAAAGGATAAGAACTAACAGAAAAGCAAAGAGAAGTAACAAAAAATAAAAAGCTACTTGAAAAGAAAAAAAAAAGAAAAACTATAACTTACATATGTTAGAACACCTTCATTTTAATCATCACAGGTATTTCCAATCGATCTTTATGGTGGGAATATGAGCAATATATGGCCAGTAATCCCCCTTCTCAAATTCTAGGAATGGTTTGAGCAATGGGCAACAAGAAATATCTAGTTCAGAGATGGAAGAGGGCGTCCCTTTTACTTGAAGATATTGGAGATTAGGGCAATCCCAGATGGTCAGCTCAGAGAGGGAAGAGGGCATCCCTTTTACCGGAAGAGATTGGAGTTTAGGGCAATCCCAGATGACCAGCTTAGAGAGGGAGGAGGGCAGCGCTGATTCTGGAATAGATTGGAGTTGATTGCAGAACCTGATCTCTAGACTTTGAAGCGAGCTGAGGCATCGAAGACCTTCGGTCGGTAGTGAATAGAGCTCATCATGGCCATATAATATAAGCTCAGAAAGAGACGAGGGAAGCCCCTCTTCCAACAGTGACTGAATTTGAGGTAAATAAGCAGTCCATAGAGATTCAAGAGAGGTGAGGCTTTTGAGAACTTGGCTGTTTAATGTTTTCAGATCTCTTATCCAATGGGTTCGAATAGAGAAAGGCAACTCCCAATTTTCACCAGCAGGAATCTCTTCGTCACTACCATCATGGTAGATGTGTAAATTTGTGAGACACGGGAGTCTCTGTAAACCCCACTCCTTTCTCCCATTCACCAGTTTCTTGCAATCGACGATCTTTAAGGACTTCTAAATTGAAGGGCAATCCTCCGTCGGGAAAGGACTCTATTTCTGGACACTCATACAGTTCCAGTTTCTTAAGAGATGGAAGGCGTTCCTGCATATGTTTTGGCAGCGACTTCAGCTTCATGCACTGCCTAATATCCAAAGTACGCAACGACGTTGTTTGAGCCACCGAAAGTATTTCAAGATTCTCACATTTACCATAAAAGAAGTCATCATTTATTCCAAGATCTTCAGTCCCATTGGGAATCAAAATCCTGTTAAGGCCGTGGCAACTTCTTACTTTCAAATAGCGTGCTTGTGGGACCAACTCAGGTGATATCTCATCTATAGAATCGCATTCTATCAGTTCCAATTTCTCCAGAAACATTTTACTTCCTCCAGAAATCATATCACCAACTGATGCCTCCAATTTCAATTTCCCACAACGCTTTATCATTATTTCCTTCAAAGTATTTGGCAGAATGCTAATAGGCAAGGAGGTAAGAGAGTGACAATCACTGATGCATAATTCAACTATTTGTTTCATTCCCTGAAGTTGAGACAAAAAAAGTTCAGCGTAATCAAAAAGAACTCCAACCTTAGGAGAACCTTCAACTTTAAACTTTTTTAGATTTGAAAGTTGGATAGGTGTCTCCAGATTGAGTTCCGGACAATTTGAAATTGTCAATTTTGTCAGAGAACAAAGATTTTCAGGAAACTTTCCAATCAACTTGGGGCAATTTTTAATTGAAAGATTCTGAAGTACATGAAACTCTTCTCCATTCCCTAGTACGTGCCACTGCTTCCACTCCAGCATCTCTGCAAACTCAAGTCGCTCAAGAGAGTTAAAAGGCTTTTTGGAGGACGAACTACCATAGAATTTTTCAGTCACCTCTATTATTCGATGCATCCCCCTAATGGTAAGAAATTTCAGAGAAGGAAGCTGGCCTAATGCTGGCAAGGAATAACAGTCCTCGCAGTTGCTTAGACATAATTCCACCAGCTCAGAAAATGAATGATCAGCTAGCCAATTTGGAAAGTTTGTCCCTCTATATCCGGTGATCTCAAGTTCTTTTATGTTTGGATTTGGATGTAGCTCACCAAGAATGTCTCTTTCATTTTGTGAACTGTCAACAATACTTTCACTCCACTCCAATGATAACTTTTCAATATGTTCCTTTTCTCTCATGTTTGCCTTCAAAGCTTCCCTTTTATCCGCCACATTTTCCAACTGTCGAATTGATAATGTTCCATACAAGCTGCATAGTTCACCCAAATCTTCCATTCTCGAACCACTGCTACCACCAAGAAAAAATTCAACTCCCAATAACACACAGATGCTTTTCAACTTGCTTAGATGTTGCGGCTTCTTCAAGCAAGGAGTGTCGCTAATGTCAAGGTGACGCAAGTTGATCAATTCTTGCATTTGCATCGGTAACTCCACAAGATTTTGACAACATGACAAGAGAAGTGTCTCTAAGTTATAGAGTACACAAACTGAATCCGGTAACTGCTTTATCTTTGTCAAAGAAAGGTCCAAAAATCTTAGGAATTTTAACTTGATGAACAAGTCATTTGGCAACTCCGCAATCTCATAACCAGACAATGAGAGTGCCCTTAAGGATATTAGTCTTGACAATATATTATGCAACACCCTCTTGCTTAAAGGAAATGCCCCATAGAGCTTGATATTGATAGGAAGCAATGTCCTCAGCTGGTCCAATTTGTCGAGAGGTTTCAATTTCTCAAAGTCACCATATCCCATTGAATATGATAGGTGTCGACATCTTTCCAACATATCAGATCCTTTGTTATCTTCCAAATTGATACAAAGTTTTGAAGATGCAACTTGGGCCAAATCATTGACAAGGTCATGCATTAAGAATTTCTCGGTGTTCCCTTGAGAAGACCTTGGGACCCTTTCAAACAATGATCTTGATCGCAACTCGAGAAAGTATTGGTTGCCCGAATCTTCAATTATTTTATCTTTTTGCAAACGTTGCACGAGACCATTGGCAATCCAGAGTTGAATAACTTGTTCTTTGCCAAATGGATAATCTTTGGGAAATATTGCACAATAGGAAAAACATTGCTTCAAATGCACGGGAAGATCGTTGTAGCTCAACATTAATGCTGGTAATATGCCATTGTCTGGCAGTTCCCATACTTCACTTCTCAAAATGCGTCTCCACTCCTCAACCTCTAATTTGGACCGTAACAAACCAGCAAGTGTCTTTAGTGCTAAGGGTAAACCCTTGCACTTTTTTGCAATTTGTTTTCCTACCTCTTCAAGTTCCGGATGTTCCTTAGGATCCCTATTTTCAAATGCATGACTTTTGAATAAAGGCCAAGAGAATTCAATAGAAAGAATCTCCATGATAATTGGCCGACTACCCATCATCTCTGCAACACTCTCCTTACGTGTCTTCACAATGATCTTACTTTCAATTTCTCCTTGTGCAAAAGGATTTCTCAAGTCATCCCACTCCATGTACTTGTCATTCCAAACATCATCTAAAACAATAAGAAACTTTTTACCTTTTAAGCTTTCCTTCAATTTGATTTGTAGCTGATTAAGATTGTTATCGACCTTTAAGTCAAATGAGCCAATTTCTTGAAGTAATCCTTTTGTTATTCTAGAAGCATCATATTGTTCCGACACACAGAACCAAGCTTTCAAATCAAAATGATCTTTCAACTTCTTGTTATTGTACACAGCTTTAGCAAGTGTTGTCTTGCCAACCCCCGCCATTCCAACAATAGGAATTACACTATACGTTTTTCCATCGGCATTAACAGACAATAAACAGTCAACCAAAATCTCTATTTCATTCTGCCTACCAAAGATATGAGATTCATCAATCAAAGAAGTTGAAGGTCCTCTAGTTTCCTGTTTACCAGAAACAAGATAGTCCTTTAGGCCAAGCCTACCAATCTGCTTTTCCAACTCCTCCAATGTTTTAGTGGTGCCCTCCAACTTCTCCTTTATGTTAAGGAAAAATTCATCACTCAAACACAGGTTGAGGTCACTTACCTGCTTGTTGCTTGTTTCCGCAAGATTTTGATGCTGACCTTCCACTTTAACTCTCAGAACTTCATAATTGATTTCTTCTATTAAGTTTTCAGCGCTGTCTACAGCATCTTGAAGCTCGTTAAGCCACTGATTGACGTATGGATTTGATGTCTGCTTAATCTCTGCATCACATAGAACAGCCTGAAGACCAAGCAAGGTAATTCTCAGCTTCTTTAATAATCGAACATCATGTTTGTCCCTCTGAAACATCTTCAGCAGCTCGCCCTGAGGAGCAAGCCTATCAAAGAGAACATTCAAAGCTGAAGATAGAAATGCACCTCCAACTGCTAAGCCAATATCCATTTCTGAAAGCTGCAAAGCAAATCACAAAATGATATAACAATTTGGGGAGGATCAATATTTCGATCTTAAAAATAGCCTTAGGTTTACCTGTTCAATGCTAAGAGTAATATGCAAACAAGAATGCTCAGAGTATACTAGAGTCTCTTGCTTTTGCTGAAAATAAAAGCAAAACTCTCCTTTTTTTTCAAAGGTTTAAAAATGTCATTAACTTACAATGATCTATCCACGCATCCATTAAAAAAATCTCATTTCATGCTGGTGCTATTACACATTTGGCTCATTCATGCCATTATTGACTAATGGCTCAATTTTTATTTGGTCCATCCATGCCACTGCCGTTAGTCAATAATGGCATGAATGGGCCAAATGTGTAACGGCAGTGGCATGAAATGAACATTTTTTTTACGGGATGACATGGATAGACCATTTCTGAAAGTTAGAGTGGCAATTTTTAAGCCTTTTCCATTTCAAAAATAAGAACTTTTACCCAACTAAAGACAAAGACTTCGTAATGGAGACTTTAACTATTCGTTGAATGATTGGGAGAAGAGAGGAAGTGTACGTTGCAACTTGCTAAAACTCAAAGTCCACCTACTGTGGTTGGCATTAAAATAAGCTTCATTCTAAAAGGGCAGCTGCTGTATACAGAGTTTAAATTTTCTTGACATTTTGCTCGTTAGATTCTTGAATGTTGTTCCAAGGTTTGTTTGTTTGGGTGGCAAATTAACCCCTTAATTTATGCTGATTTGATTTGGATTCTTGCCTCTGTGATATCCCTTTTGAATAATTGAGAGGAGTATGGAAAGGGACAGGTATGTGTTAGGTGTGCCTTTAGCTTCATTAACTTTTCTACAGCTTATAATAGTGATAATTGGGCCTGCTATATCATGAATATTGTTTTAGAAATTGTGGACAGTTGGATTCGTTGAAATTTTTGCTGAAGTTTGAATAATATCCTACACTCTACATTCTTCAAAGGCCAAATGCTCCATTAAACTTTCTGCCGAATTTATTTTCTTATTATAGTAGTATTTTTTTTTTTTTTTATGTTCAAGGTTTTGTGATTTTCTTGCAATATACCTCTTTGAAGTTGAAAACCTAAAAAATAATAGGAATTTTTTGTTGGTGGCTTTCGCAGTTTTGGTATGTATATCGTTTGGCTGGGAAACAAGTTATTCAAAGATTAATTATCGCCGATTATTATTCACTCTCCCGTAGGGATAAAAATAACCCTACAATCCCAGAATAATTAATCCCGAGAATAATTATACCGCGATTTTAACCCAATCAAACATATGATAAATTTATTTTAAGTTTAATTCCAAAACTAATTACTAATTATCCCCAAGATTAATTATTGATTATCCCTCGTACGAAACTAGCCTCTAGTATCTTAAATAGACATTAATCTATCTTGAAATAGTCTCTACAAAGGCCTAAAAATGTCACTCAACTTTCAGAAATGGTCTATCCATGTCATCCATTAAAAAAATGCTCATTTCATGCGACTGCTGTTACACATTTGGCCCATCCATGTCATTATTGACTAACGACTCAATTTTTATTTGGCTCATCCATGTCACCGCCGTTAGTCAATAATGGCATGGATAAGTCAAATGTGTAACGACAGTAGCATGAAATGAGCATTTTTTAATGGATGCATGGATAGACCATTTCTGAAAGTTGAATGACATTTTTATGCCTTTTCCGTTTTACCTATTAATTTAATTGCAAGATAATATAAACAAGTATTCCTAAAACATAAAATTACCAGCGACAATGAAAAAAAAGGGCAAGCAAACAAATAAGAAATTGCATAAAGATTAACAAAGTGAGGATGCCATCCAGAGAACACATAGCAAGTAAGAGTCAAAATTAAAGACACTTGTGCTTTACGTGTTACAGAATATCTTCTAATTGTGGCTTTAAATTCATCCATATCAACTAAACAAACAGTATGACATAATATTAAACTTTAATAAAACTAAAAGCTATAAAACTTTCATAAAGCAAAGTTAATATGACAACTCTTGAAGAAATTGAACCACCATTAGCTGAGGCTAAAATTGTGGATGAAACAGAAGAGGACAAAGATTTTGAAAGATATCCTTCTTTTACTACTACTTCTAGACAAGTGAAAGTTTTTCCAAAACAAAAGAAAGTCAAGGTAGCCCTTTTTCTTTAATTTCCTTATTTAACATTTTTGTTTTTTCAAACATTGATTTTTTTTTTTTGTGTCCGATCTTAGCTTGCATTTACCTTGATTAATTTCACGAGTTCTGTTACCGTCATTTTTTTTGGATAATTGTGGTGTTCAGACTATTTTACGAGTTTTACTATCTCTCACCAGCACAATAACCGAGTAATATATCCACCAAGTTATTTTTGGATGACCGTAGCGTTCTGTGACACTCCTCAAATTTATAAAAGTTTCAAGATACGCTACTTATAGAACTAAATTATTATTATTAATATTATTTTTTATCTTGCCTATAGTGAAATATACATATACATACATATATATATATATATATATATATATATATATATATATGTATGTATATATATATATATATATGTGTGTGTGTGTGTATACTTAAATAATTGGATATACAATTAGGGAAATATTAATAATTTTAATATTATTAATTATTAAAAGTGAATATCATTAATTACTAGTTAAAAAAAATCTTTAAAAGAAACAGAACTAATTATATGTTGGGAAACAAAAGGCTTAAAGCCTTAAGCAAAAACAGAACTTGATTCTGTTTAGTCAGGCAAAAAGGCTTAAAGACTTTGAAAAAGAACCAGAGGTCTAGGAGCAAGAACAAAGCAACGTATCGGTCATTGAGAGCTAATCCGCAGGACCTTCTTTAAGCCACGACTGAGGTAATTCTTTTTACGGAATTGTAAGCTATAACATCATTATATACTAGAATCTAAAACCTTAATAAGGTAAATTCATAGGAAAGTTTTACAAAACCTCAAGAACATCCATCAAATACGAGTAAGTTTTTGGTGTTAAAAGATAAATTCTTTATTTTTATTGGATTGTTATGACGGGTTAAGGTTGTTAGAGGCAGTAAAGGATTGTTAGAACAAGACCTCACCCCAAAACTTAGAAATTTAGAAGTTGAACGTAAAGTTCTTAAAGTTGACAAAAGATTAATGCTTTTGGGAAGTTGGATACTTATTGTGACTTATCATTGTAGTATTTGATCGTTGAGTTGATTACAAGAATTGGAACTTACATTGTTGCTTGAAAGGAGAAATTGAGGTGAGTTGATATAGCCCTTTACTAAAGTGGTTTAACTCACAAAAGCACGCACACAAGGTGTTTGATGAATTGCATAAAAGAGTTAATATATACTTAATTGGAATAGTAAGTACCTATTAGCTTAGAATTATTTTTTAGTTAAAGTTTAGATGATTATTTGGATATATGTGCATAAATTTCAGATTTTTATGTTATTCTTATATGCCATTTTCATGTTGAAAATTCATGAAGGATCAAGAACCTTTATAAATACTTTTGAATGTTATTTCATTCTTATGTCATGCCTTACATTTAAGGATATCAGTATGAGTATGTATAAAAGATTTAGACTTGAAAAGTCACAAGAAGAAGTTTTAGAAAGAAAAGATTTTTGGGAGTATCCTTTATTCTGAGAAGGAGTTGTAAGCACGTGATTTTTGCCCTATAAGAGAATTACTCCCAAAAAATTCAAAAATAAAATGATTTTTCTTTGGTGTGCAATTTTGTGATATTTTGTGATATTTTGAAGAATTATTTGTATTTGTCTGTGCGTGTTTATTCGCTAAATTAATAAAAAATACAAAAATATGTCGCATTTTGCATGTAGGATTTAATTCTACAATTGATAGTAATTAAAATTGTTTTACAAAAATTAAAAATTACAAAAATAGGCATCGTTTGCATTTTTAGCATTTAATGTCCAAATATACAATTTTATGCTTAATTAATACTTAATTGTGCGTTAATTGTTATTGGGAGTTAATTTGCGCCTTTATAACTTAATTTAGTTCTTAATAATAGTTTAAGTATTTTTATAATTTAGTTTTAGAAAAATAAAAGAAGAAAAGAGAGCGAAAATATAAAGAAAGTCGGAATTGGGCCTCTTCTTCAATTTCAAGCTATAGGCCCAAAAAATGGCCCAATCTTCCCTACGACCCAGTCCATTTCGAACTGGGTCGACCCAGTCCATAACCCAAAAGACCCAAACCCCTTTGTCTTACATTTTACAACACAAAACAAAAGAAACAAGAAGAAAAAACCCTAAAAAGACTAAGAAGTCATCCGCCCCCCTCCTATCTTCTTCTTCTTCCTCAAGTTTCTCCAAGGTCATCCATGGCTTCCCCCTCAAAGCTCAACCATGGCTGCCCAACGTCACACTCACACACGCACAACCCCTCGTCGGACCACCCAAATCGACCCCCGTCCGCCATTAAAACCAAACGACCACCTTCAAACTTCGACATCCATGGTTGTCCCCCCTTGTTTCTTCGTCGTCTTCTTCACCACGTCCAGTCATGGACGACTTCAAACAGCCCCAAGCAGCCATGAACGAGCAGCCATGACGAGCAGCAATGACTCCCACCAGCTACACCATCTTCGTCGCGTCCAAACAACCATCGTCGCAGCTGTTTCTGCGTCATCCATGTCGCCGCTGCTGCGTCCTTTTTGTCCGCCATTGCTGCTGTTTTTGTCCTCCATTGCTGCTGTTTTTTGTCCTCCATTGTTGCTGCTTTTTGTCCTCCATTGTTGCTGCGTTTCCACTGCTCCATCGACGACGAACAGCTCGTCGACCTTCACCAAACATGCTTGCCGCTGCTGCTGTTTTTTGCCTTCATCTTCTCTTCGTCTTCGTCGTCATTTGTTCGAGCTTTGGTCGAGGCTCGGACAGATTTGTTTACAATCAAAGTTCTTCGTTGATTCATCTTCGGTTAGTTGTTTTTGAGTTTTATTTTGTCCATATTTCGTTTTTATATTTCTCGAAGTTAAAATCGTTAAAGAATTCAATTCTTGTTTTGTTCGTTGTTCATCGTTGAAATCATTTTTCTAGTTTGTTCATGTTCATGTGCTTTGTTAAATTAATTTTCAGATTTCAAAATAGAAGTTTAATTAGTTGTTTTCATATTCATTTCATGTTTGTATTATTGTTTAAGTGAATATTTGTTAGTTTGATGTTTGTTAGATTCAAATTGAAATTTAATTAACTATTTCTTCAATTTGTTTCATGTGTTTATGTATTGTTGGAAATTGTTAATATTGTTAAGTTCAAGCTTAAGTTCATAATTGTTTATTCGTCAATCTTGTTATTTGTCTAAAAAGAATTTAGTTGTGTTAAAGGAAATATATTGATTTAATCGTTTAATCCGTCATGTTTGTTGTGTTAAAATAGATTCATTCATGTTCATACTTTGTTTGGATGATCTTGAATCCGAATTTTGTATAGTTTGATTTCTTGTTTACCATTTGTGATTATTTCTTGAATTTGTCTCATAAAGTTTAATATAGGAATTGTTGTTGTAATGTTGTTAGAGTAGTTGATTTTAAGTTCAATATTATTGAATTTAGAAATCAAAATATACTTGTTTGTTGTTGTTGTTGAATCCGAAAATAGGATTGTTTGTTGCTAAAATATTGTTCAATCAAATTTTAGTTGTTCTTTGTTGTTCAATTTGTGTTCATGTGATTTGTTGTTGAAATGTTGTTGAAATCATGTTCATGTGCTTTGTTGTTGAAATGTTGTTAAAATCGTGTTCATGTGATATTGTTGTTATGATGTTCATCCGTGTTCATATTGTTGTTTGAACATTGTTAGAAATTGATCATATTGTCTATATTTTGGTTAAGTTTGATTAATTGATGTGTTATAGCTGATGGGTAGTTTGGTAAATTTGTAGTACGTTCAGGGGTAGTTTGGTAATTTCAGTAAGGTCGGAGGGGGTAGTTTAGGAATTGTACATTTTGAAATTGTTTATTTGAAGCATGGGGGACAAAATGAAATGGGGTGGGTTGTGATATAGTTGTTTAATATAAAGGGGGGACAAGATTTAATTTAAAGGGGGAATCTTGCATTATTTTAAATGAAGCATGGGGGACAAAATATAATGGGGTGGTGTGATATGTTTATTTAATGTAATGGGGATGAGTGGGAAGATAATGGGTTTGGTAGAGAAAATGGGTTGATTTTAATTAATGGAAAGATTTTATGAGAGGGGTTATAAGAAGTCTTGAAATCAGAATAAAAAGGGAGGACAAGAGAAATACACAGACAGGAAAAAAACGGGAGAGAGAAACAAATCTGAAAATAAGAGAGAGAAAAGGGCTGAACATTTAAGAGATAGAAAATTCCGAAAAATATTTAAGCTTTCAAATATAAAAAAAAAACTAAAAAAAATATTCTGTTTTCTTTTGTTGTTTGAAATCAGAATTAATTGTTGTTTCATAAAAGCTGGAAGCTTTTGTTTTTTTTGGATTACTACTCCACCGGTCTGTTACTGGGTTGTTACTGTTGCTGGGCTATTGTTGCTGTGTTGTACTGATTTTACTGCTGTTGCTGATTCTCATATTCATTTTCTTTTGCTTCCAATATCAGGTACACAACTGAAAAGCTGTTTATTGTAATCCGAAATATGAAGCGTGAATACATATGAAGAATGAAAATTTGAAGTTTTAATTTCGTTTTTATTTCTTTGTTCCTTTTGTTGATTGTATTTAAGCTATTTCATGAATTACTAAATAATAACTGGAATAAGAAAATAATATCATAAGTTAGTCTGTAATAAATCAGTTCGGCAAAATAGGTTAATTCACTAGTTATGAAGGCTTCAAGATTATAGGTTGATCATGAACAAGTAGCTAAATTTAGCTAAGACACGAATTTAAATTAAACATCGTAAATTAGGCATTAAGGCATGACTTGAGCTTAAGCAAGATTAAGAGAACGTTTAAGTCTAATAAACTTTCTAATAAGCTTTAGTAATTATGGTTAAATCTAGTTTCAAATGATTGTGAATAATTAATCTCAATAATTTTTTTTAAAAATAACAATGCTGAGTTTTAATCTAGCTATATTTGTTTATTTTGAATATTAGTTGTTGAATTTTTATTTTATTTATAATTTCGAAATTAAGAGTGAAATTCCTTTTTCATCAATATTTGTATTAATCAAGCAATTAGCATGTCATGTCTTCTTAAAATAATAAAAGCTAGTAATAAATTAGGATTTTCTTTCTTTATTTTAGAGACTCATTTTTATAGAAAAATGTAGTCGTTTTAAGATTTGTCCAAATAAATGAGATGAGCCTCGCTTAATGAAATGTATAGATTGCGGGGCCCTCAATAAATGTACATTTAATCGCTTAGAATTAGGGAGGAGCCGTTTTAGCAAATTTCACGGCCCTACCCAAAATAATGATACGCTAGACTCTTTAGGCGCGATTTAATTAATTTTACCTTCTTAAACTCGGATGCGCATTTCATGCGACCCAAATCTAAATCCTAAAACATTGAATAAAAATGTGTTCCGGATTGCGGGTGCATTTCATGTGACGTAATCCAAAGACATGTTTTAAACGATGTTCACAATTTTTTTTAAAAAAAATAATAATAATAATAAAGTGGTAAAGAGTTAAAATTGGCACATCGGTTCATAATTGTATTAAAATCAGATAAATAAGCCAAATATGACAATTGAGCGACCGTGCTAGAACCACGGAACTCGGGAATGCCTAACACCTTCTCCCGGGTTAACAGAATTCCTTATCCGGATTTCTGGTTCGCGGACTGTAATATGGAGTCATTCTTTTCCTCGATTCGGGATTAAACTGGTGACTTGGGACACCCTAAATCTCCCAAGTGGCGACTCTGAAATAAATAAACAAATCCCGTTTCGACTGTCCTTTAATTGGAAAAAACTCCTTACCCTCGCGGGGGCGGAAAAAGGAGGTGTGACAGGAGTCATCGTCCAGGCCTAGGGTCCTGACCAAGGCGTTGACTTCCTGAAACTACTTGTGCCAAAGTAGGGAGCACACGAGCCGAGGGTCTCGTTGCTGAGAATTTACTTAGCCATGCTAAGGTATGAGACATGAGCGCTGAGAACCGTGAAGCGAGTGACACCTCGTCGATTGGGCCT
The DNA here is from genome assembly GCF_000393655.2 of Nicotiana sylvestris. Taxonomy (NCBI): domain Eukaryota; kingdom Viridiplantae; phylum Streptophyta; class Magnoliopsida; order Solanales; family Solanaceae; genus Nicotiana; species Nicotiana sylvestris. The sequence continues at coordinate 14,570,602 of NC_091065.1, forward strand.
ATTCGATCAGGTTGGGATCGAATCCGTGCCGATCACACGGTGACTGAGACAGAATTAAGTCAGGATAGTTGGAACTCCCAAAGTATAAAGTGAAGTATTTTTTTATAAGAAAGAAAAAGAAAAGAATTTCTTTTAGAATATTCATAAACTGCTATTATGCAATTATTTAGAATTATTCTTATAAGCTTTATGTTTTACATGCATTTAGAACTTTTGCTCATAATGTATATGTTATTAAAGTTTCGCCCCCTGTTGTTGAAACTCACTGAGTATAATGGATGGTACTGACGTTCTCTTTTGGGAACCTACGTTGGTCTGCGGTACAACGTAGGAATCGGATTTGCAGGCGAGCAGGCTACGAGTTAGGACTTTCTTCTCTTTTAGTGCTATTGGTGAGCTCTGCTTTTGTTCGTGGAGTATTCCTTAGAGTCATCTTTATTTAGTTATTTCTTTTTTACTTAGAGAACTGGCTAGGAAATCTCATGTCCTAAGCAGTGCGTCAGCTTATCAGTAGAGGCTTCATAGACATAGTCATTGGGTTAAGATTCAGATGTTTTTGATAATAACTTAGCAGTATTTCATTGGTTACTATGAATAAAGTTTTGGAGTTGATTTATTTAAATGTTTAAATTAATCAAAAACATTTGGTTAGAGTATTGCCTTGTTGCATATAAAGTTTGGAGTTATAATAGATTTGATAAGCAGAGATGGTTCACTCGGTCATGTTTAGTGATCGAGTGCCGGTCCTGGCTTGTTCAGAAAATGGGTCGTGACACGTTCGAGCTACCTTGCGTGTACGTCGACTAATTTCACGGGTTCTATTATTTCCTTTTTTTTTGGATAATCGTGGTGTTCAAACAACTGCACCTCGACTAATTTTACCAGTTTTGCTACCAAGATTATGTGTCCATCTGAACATGTGTAAAAATTACCTCTCGTTTTGTATTTGCCTGAATAATTTGAACCTAAGAGCTCCCACTATAAACACCAGCTTCTCTTATTGAAGAAAAGTTATGACAAATGAATCTAGTTTTCTCAGAATTTTGTTTTATTTTGATATATTTATTTACCTCTAACTTTTTGTTTTATTTGTAGAAGGAACAAGACAATCAAACCTTTTGATTTCAGGGGTTGTAATTGTTATTATTGGCACTCTCTTTGCCATATCTAACAAGTTACGAGAATCTTAACGAATCAAACTTCCCCTTCTGTAAACAAAGAAGTTCATCTATGTTTTTCTTTTTTTTTTTTGAAAGAAAAATGGTTTTTGTTTTCTCTTGTCTGTACTCAAGTTGTACTACTGTGAATATAGCGAATTATATTTTTAATAGGTAAATTTTGGTATTATATTTATCACTAACTTGAATGGCATTCTTAAGGTCCAATTTTTATCAACTTTAATGGGCAATTCTTCCTGGGCAGAGGGTTTATGGGAGACAGCCTCTCTACTATACAAGGGTACGGGTAAGGTCTGCGAACATACTATCCGTCCTGAATTTCACTTGTGAAATTATACTGGATTGTTATTATTGTTTAATTGAGGTAATTCTTACTTGTTCATCACTGCCGCACCCGTCGCACAACACACCCTACCTTGGCATAGTCCTAAAAATGTGAAACTAAGATAGTTAGTGCCTTGAAAATATCAAGCAGAAAGAAACAATATATTGGAGGCAAAACATCACTCTAATATGGAACGGATGGCGGTGCATAGGTGGTTAGAGTGTGCAAATTAGCAAACATAGATGGATAGATGGTTATTGTCTACTGAACTGCTTTCTTCCCATGATATCAATAGGTTATGAAAGGTACAAACAGGGGCGGCCCAAGGGTCAAGCCACTAAAGCAAAGGCTTTAGGCCCTCAAATTCGGGGGCCCAAAATTTTTCTTTTTGTTTTCTCCTCGTATTTGTATTGAGATCCCGACTAATTTAGATTCGTATCACGTAAGCCTAGTAAAAGGGAGAAAACATTTCAACAGGATTTCTTTAAGCACAGGACTCGAACCCAATATATCTAATTAAGGTAAGTTGGATCATATACATCTCACAACAATCTTTAGAGGTATATGGTCTAAATATATTGGGTATTTTAAAATAAAAAAAAGTGAATTATTTTATAATAGGTAAAAGATAAAAGAATAAGACTTGGACTATTGAAGATACCAAAAAAAAACAGATTCTAAAAGTTTATTACACGTTTTTAGTGAGAAATGTAAAAGGTGAATAATAATAATATAGGTACTTCACTAATTATGTTAATCGCAAAATTTAAATAATGAAAAGTTTTATATCCAGGACAAGGGTTTGGGGGGGGGGGTAATTCTCTTTCTCCAATTAAACGTTATATTGTTCTCTGTCGAAAGAAAAGAGTTTTATTTTTTCTATAAAAAACAAGAGTTCAAGTGTACCGTTGAATAAAACTATATTCGCATTCCTTTTTCCCTTTTTTCCTCTCAAGTTTTAAGTGTTTCAACAAGTATATTAGAACATCAAAAATTATTTCGATATCAAGTTATCAACTTCTTGAATCTGGTTCTATTATCTAAAATCAACAATATCTTAGGAAAGATTAAATTATTATAAAAAGAAACTATTATCAACTTTACGTCTTAAAAAGCTAGAAAAATAGACTTCAATTAAAAATATAGATGAATTATTTATTTTTTCTTCTGAAAGGCTCCAGATTAAAAATTGACTTTAAGCCACTAATATTCTTGAGCTGCCTGGCGGTACAAAAGGTGAAAAACAAGCATTGAAGTCGAGTTCTTTTTCCCTAATAGCCGCAGATCAAACTTAATTTTTAAATACGCTCTAATATAGACGTGGCATGGTACATGCCGCCGGTAGAAAGTAGAAACCATATATATCAAAAGGACATGAGATGAAGACCTAAAATGTTTTCATACATGATCTTGTTTTGTTTTACTTGAGTTGTTACTATGAAGGACGAATACTTCAGTCCTGTACTTCTTCAGCCTTGTCTTTTGACAGAAGATACCAACCGAGAGCACCAACACCAGTTACTAGTCCAGCTACTACAGCATAGTTGCGATACCCCGAACGTTGAGGAGGTCTGTGCACTTGCAGTAGCATCAGTTACTGATCCTCACCCGCCAGAGCTTGTTGCAGCTTTGCTGGAAATGTTGACTATAGCACTCAAAAGTTTTATTGTTGACTAGTTGTACAGTACATCTCAAATGGTTACAAATAATTGAATTTTTTTTTAAAAAAGTTTAGGATCCATTTCTCTTTACAGGCCCCACTTCCCAGTTTCCTGGCATTTGCCCAAGTAAAAAAAAGTTTGAACGTACAAGAAGTAACATGCTATAATCTCTAACGCCATATCAAAGCTCAGTGGCAATTATATGTAGTTTGAGAACGCAATGAATTCAGTTTAATCCGTCCTGAATCTGGAGCTGAATTATTGACAAGCAGAGTATAGTTCCAACTTCCAAAGAATGTCTGCACAGCTTTCACTAGCCAACTTGAGGAAAGAAAATAAGACACTATTGAAACCTCACTTTCTCTTTTCATTGACATTTAATGTTCTTTCCTCAGAATCTCCTCTGTTTCTTGTACATTTTACATTTTACAGTGCATCCAGAAGTTCAAATTACTCAATACGGAAAATCCAATAATTATGTCGTCTTTTGCTTTCTGTTGGCCAAACGTAACCAGAGCACAAAGGCCTAATAGAAAGTCCTTTCTCAGAGTAACTTAAATACCTCAACAACTTTCCCTTCGCAACAACTCATAAAAACCAAACTGAAAACAAAAGAAAAGGATATGTTAGAACACTTAGCCAATCAATGTGCTACTATTTCAGCAGCCCACATTTGTATAACTATACAGATAAAATGAAGCTGGAAGGTGACAATTTAATATCCATTCAACTATATATGCTCTAGAATTTCAGAAAATGAGAAAGTTCATCAATACTACCTATCAAATGCAGGGTGGTTAGAAACTCAAGGATAAAATGAACAAAGCATTACGTGATGAAAAAGAACAGAGTTTGAAGATCTTGATCCATATATTTTGCTTTCCAAGCTTGATGTAGTCTAGTTCTTAAAAGGAACAGGAAAAAAAGTACTTGATTGTGAAATAGAGATTGCGTGTTTCTGACCATTCATGCTCTTCCTTGTGATTCCATGAATTGACTGGAGTTTGAGAACAACGAACAGAGGATTGAACAACTGCAACAATGACAATGTATCAACGGCCAAATCGAGCTAGTAGAAAAGCAAAGGAGGAAATCCTCAAAATAAAGTACCAAGTTATTCTGCATCATATTTTGAACAGCTAATATATGCATCAACTGAAACAAAAGAACTAATAAGAGATGTTATGCTGTCAAGTCTAACGAGTAAATTGGAAACTACTACCAGTATATATTTGTTATCTAACCTTGAAATCATTCCAAGTAGGATATGTTTCCTTGCCTTTCCAACTGTACTCGAACTTTTGCTTCTTCAAAGGAATGAAATCGAAGAACAGGAGTATAGGAATGAACAACCTGATATCCGAAAATCATAATTCATACATAATAAACTATACAGTGCTGATACTTTTAGTTGTTAAATTATTGGGAAGCAATTTTTATTTTTATTTTTGATAGATAAGAAACAAACTTTTTGTCGCGTATTGTTTTGATTCTATTAGAGCTTGGCATTCAAGAGTGGACATTTATGTGCTTGGTAAAAGATTACATAAATCTATCAACTTTCTGGAGTAAAAATAAGGATTGTATCTAGTTTATCGAAACTGGAAAAAGAGCAGCCATTCTGGGATTACATCACCTTCCTTATTATTCCAAGAAGCTAATCAAAATCTAAATCTGAAAAACACCCAATCTCAAAAACAATTGTCAATTTGGAAAATTTGAATCACGAGTCATAACAAGAGATTGAATAGCTTACACATTGTTACCAAACTCCTAACAAAGAAAGAAAAAAGATTGTTAAGTTGAGATCAGATGATCATACATAATCTATCTATATTATTATAAAAGCATGAATACAATGTCAGTTTACAAAAATAACCTTATAATAATAAAAGGGCACAACCGGAATTCTATATATTAACCTTCTAATCCTATTAGTTTACCTATGTGAATCGTAAAAGATTTGCAGTACATCAGTGTTATGTTATGCTATCAACTTCGAGAGCAAATTATCAATTCCTATCTATACTATGTTTCTTTTACAATGTCTCGCAGAAAGTATAAGGATTACTATAGTTGCAACATATCACCTTTCTATCATCTAACATTCACTCCGATCTGAAGATGCATCGCCTCACAGTGGAAATAGGTGCTCCACACTGCTCAATGCTATTTCCAAAAAGAAAACAAGAAGAATTAACAAACAAGCAAAGAGAAGTAACGAAAACAAAAAGTGAAAAAAAGGCCTATATAAGATGGTCTTGAAACATACTACAAATGTAAAAAAGACTAAGCTCTTGCCGATGTACCTTTGCATTGTACTACCAATCAGCATATCGGTAGGAGTAAAACATATATTCGTGCTCATCAAATACCAGATGACAAGTTTAATACCGACTCCAGGCTTAGGTGAATAGGTAAAAAAGAATGACTTGGCGCAAATCAAGTTGCATTAATTTTACAATACACAGAGCTTACTTTGTCACCCTCAGCTATAATAAAACCACAAGACCTATCGTAACAAGGACATAGTATCAGCACTGATAGTTAACAGCACAAGGTCATTGTTTTATGGACAAAATATCAAAAGAGAAGTAGTACTGTTAAATGCCACACAAAAGAGAAGTACTTTTCTTCACTTACACTTACTGATTCATTAGAGAGACTCCTCGCAAAATGGTTATCATTCATCAAACATTGCATTTGTTATCGGCTATGATATCTTGGAACATAAATCTGGAAGTGGTGCAATCAAGTGAAAATCTTTAAGAAGAAAAGTTTGTTAGAACAAATAATTGTTGTTAATCCACAGTAGAGAAAGAATTACTTGGAGCAAATCAAGTTTAATAAATGTGTAATAATGACCTAGTTTTGACAGTTAAGAGCAGTGGATGGACTTAAGAGAAATGACTAGCCCTTTTCACAGACTGATGAAAGAGAACTAATGCTGGCAAATTACACACAAAAAAGAAGTACATTTCTTTCTTTCACCAACTGATCAAGGAGATGATCATACATAATAACCTTAATACGGTGCTGATGCTTTAAGTTTTTTAAATTAGAAAGAAGCAAACTCCTTTTTTTTATTTGATAGATTGGAAACAAACATTCTGCCTCGTGTATCTTTGAGTTACGATAGAGCTCTGCATTTAAGGAGTGAAAAAAGGATTTTACACTTCCCAGTAGACAGATCAAAGCTCAAGAGTGAACATGGTCATTCCTCAACTCACTGGCTAAAGGAAAACGACAACCAAGAGGTTGTGAGTTCGAGTCACCCCAAGAGCAAGGTGGGGAGTTCTTGGAGGGAAGGATGCCGAGGGTCTATTGGAAACAGCCTCTCTACCCCAGGGTAGGGGTAAGGTCTGCGTACGCACTACCCTCCCCAGACCCCACTAGTGGGATTATACTGGGTTGTTGTTGTTGTTGTTGAAACATCAAGAAATACATGAACTAAAATTTTCAAGAAAAAATTGATTCATATTTGAAAAGGCAATGCACAGACATTTCTAGTTCATTAATATCATATTATGCTATAATCTTTATGGAGTAAATTATTTGAATCACGACCTATATGTGGTTTTCTCTTACAATGTTTTATCGCAGCTTTCTGTAGTTGCAACAGATCACCATTCACCCCAATTTGAAGATGCTTCCTCGGCTTCACAATGACAACAGACGCTCCACGCTGCTCAACAAGATTTAATAAAGGAAAAGAATTAACAAACAATCAAAGAGAGGTAACAACAAATAAAAACTATTGGAAAAAAAAGAATAACTTACATCTGTCAAAACACCATTTGTTTTAATCATCACAGGCATTCACAATCGATCACTATGTTGGGAATATGAGCAATATTTGGCCAGTATTCGCCCTTCTCAAATTCTAGACTTGGTTTGAGCAATGGGCAGTCAATAATAGACAGAAAAGAGATGGAAGAGGGCATCCCTTTTACTGGAAGAGATTGGAGATTAGGGCATGTAAGGATGATTAACTTAGAGAGGGAGGGGGGCAGCGCTGATTCTGGAAGAGATTGGAGATTACGGCAATCAATGATATGCAGCTCAAAGAGGGAGGAGGGCAGCATTAGAGATTGGAGATTAGGGCAACTGTAGATGAAAAGATTAGAGAGGGAGGAGGACAGCGCTGATTCTCGAAGCGATTGGAGAAAACTACAGCTACTAATATGTAGCTCAGAGAGGGAAGAGGGAAACGTTGATTCTGGAACATATTGGAGATTAGGGCAATTATCGATGCGTAGACGTTGAAGAGAAATGAGGCGCTGAAGACCGTCGGTCGGTAGGGAATGGAGCTCACCATGGTCAGATAATGTTAGCTTTAAAAGAGATGTGGGAAGCCCTTCTTCCAAGAGTGACTGAATTTGAGGTAAATTAGAAGTACATAGAGATTCAAGAGAGGTGAGGCTTTTGAGAACTTGGCTGCTAAATGTTTTCAAATTGTCTATGGTAAGACTTCGAATAGAGCAAGGCAACTCCCACATAATATCCCAGTTTTCAGAACCGTGATGGTAGATGTCTAAATATGTGAGAGAGGGGAGTCCCTGTAAATGCCACTCCTTTCGGCCATTCACCAGTTCACAGCAATCCCTGATCCCGAGGATTTCTAAATTGAAGGGCAATCCTCCTTCAGGAAAGGACTCTATTTCTGGACAATTTTTCAGGTACAGATCTCTAAGAGATGGAAAGAGCTCCTGCATATGTTCTGGCAGCGACTTCAGCTTCTCGCAGTTGCTAATAAACAAGTTACACAAGGGCGTCGTCTGAGCCACCGAAAGCATTTCAAGATTCTCACATTTATTGATTTTGAGATCTTCAGCCCCATTGGGAATAAAAAGTCTAGTAAGGCTTTGACAACTTTCTACTCTCAGATAGCGTGCACATGGGACCAGCTCAGGTGATACATCATCTATAGAATCACATTCTTCCAGTTCCAAACTTTCAAGAAACATGTTACTTCCTCTTGAAATCATCTTACCAATTGACGACTCCAATTTCAATTTCTCACAACGCTTTATCCTTATTTCTTTCAAGGTATTTGGCAGACTGCTAATAGGCAAGGAGGTAAGAGAGTGACAATCACTGATGTATAATTCAACTATCTGTTTCATTCCCTGAAGTTGAGACAAAAACAGTTCCGCATGATCAAAAAGAACTCCAACCTTAGGAGAACCTTCAACTTCAAACTTTTTTAGACTTGGAAATTTTACAGGTGTCTCCAGATTGAGTTTCGGACAATGTGAAATTGTCAATTTTGTCAGAGAACAAAGATTTTCAGGCAACTTTCCAATCAACTTGGGGCAATCTTCAATTGAAAGGTGTTGAAGTACAGGGAACTCCCCATTTCCTAGTACATGCCACTGCTCCCACGCCAACATCTCTGCAAAATCAAGCTTTTCAAGAGAGTTAAAAGGCTTTTTGGAGGACGAACCACCATAAAATTCTTCAGTCACCTCTATTATTCGATGCATCCCTCGAATTGCAAGGAATTTCAAAGAAGGAAGCTGGCCTAATGCTGGCAAGGAATAACAGTCCTTGCAATTACTTAGAGACAATTCCACCAGCTCAGAAAATGAATAATCAGCTAGCCAATTTGGAAAGTTTGTCCCTCTATATCCGTTGATCTCAAGTTCTTTTATGTTTGGATTTGGATGTACCTCACCAAGTATGTCTCTTTCATTTTGTGAACTGTCCGCAATACTTACACTCCACTCCAATAATAACTTCTCAATATGTTCCTTACCGCTCATGTTTGCTTTCAAAGCTTCCCTTCTATCCGCCACATTTTCCAACTGTTGAATTGATAGAGTTCCATACAAGTTGCATAGTTCACCCAAATCTTCCATTCTTGAACCACTTCGATCACCTACAAGAAATTTAGCTCCCAATAACACATGAAGGCTTTTCAACTTGGTCAAATGTAGCGGCATCATCAAGCGAGAACTGCCGCTAATGTCAAGGTGACGCAAGTTTATCAACTTCTCCATCTGCCGCGGTAACTCCTTAAGAAATTCACAAGATGACAAGAGAAGTATCTCCAAGTTATAGAGCACACAAATTGAATCCGGTAACTGTATTATCTGTGTCAAAGAAAGGTCCACCAATCTTAGGAGTTTTAATTTGATAAACAAGACATCTGGTAACTCCTTGATATTATAACGAGACAATGATAGTGCCCTTAAGGATGTTAATCTTGGCAATATGTTAAGCAACACCCTCTTGCTTAGAGAAGAACCATATAGCTCGATATTGTAGATTGGAAGCAATGTCCTGAGCTGCTCCAATTTGTAGAGAGGTTGCAACTTTTCAAAGTCACCATAGCCCATTGAATAGGACATGTGTCGACTTCGTTTCAACATATGAGACTCTTGGTACTCTTCCAACCTAACACAAAGTTTTGAAGATGCAACTTGGGCCAAATCATTGACAAGGTCATGCATTAAGAATTTCTCTGCATTATTTTTAGAAGACTCTGGGACCCTTTCGAAAAGTGACCTTGATTGCAACTCGAGAAAGAATAGGTTGCCTAAATCTTCAATTGTTTCATATTTTTGCAACCCCTGTACTAGACCATTGGCAATCCACAACTGAATGACTTGTTTTTTCCGAAATGGATAATCTTTCGGAAATATTGCACAGTAGGAAAAACATTGCTTTAAATGTGCAGGAAGATCGCTGTAGCTCAACATCAATACTGGTAATATGCCATTGTCTGGCAGCTCCCATACTTCACTTCTCAAAATACGTTTCCACCCTTCAATCTCTGATTTGGAACGTAAAATGCCAGCAAGCGTCTTCAGAGCTAAAGGCAATCCTTTGCACTTAGCTACGATTTCTTTCCCAACTTCTACATGTTCTAGATGTTCCTTAGGATCCATGTTGTCAAATGCATGTCTTTTGAATAAAGACCAAGAGACATCACTAGACAAAGTATCCATGCTAATTTGCTCATTACCCATCGTCTTGGCAACACTTTTCTTACGTGTCGTCACAATGATCGTACTTCCTGCATTTCCTTGAACAAAAAGATTTTTCAAGTCCTCCCATGCATTATAGTTGTCATTCCAAACATCATCCAGAACAATAAGAAATTTTTTGCCCTTTAAGCTTTCCTTCAATTTGACTTGTAGCTGATTAAGATTGTTATCCATCTTTAAGTCAAATGAACCTATTTCTTGAAGTAACCCTTTTGTTATTCTGAAAGCATCATATGGTTCAGACACACAAAACCAAGCTTTCAAATCAAAATGGTATTTCACCTTCTCATCGTTGTAAACGGCTTTAGCAAGTGTTGTCTTGCCAATCCCAGCCATTCCAACAATAGGAATTACTGTCAAATTTTTGCCATTTACAGCAACAGATAGTAAACGGCCCACCAATTCCTCTATTTCATTCTGCCTGCCAAAGATATTAGAGTCATCAACCACAGAAGTTGAAAGTCTTCTAGTTTCTTGTTTATCTGAATCAAGATACTTTGTTAGATCAAGGCGACCGATTTGCTTTTCCAACTCCTCCAATGTTTCAATGGCGTCCTCCAACTTCTCCTTTATGTTAAGGAAAAATTCATCACTCAAGCACAAGTTGAGGTCACTTACTTGCTGGTTGCTTGTTTCTCCAAGATTTTGATACTGACCTTCCACCTTAACTCTCAGAACTTCATAATTGATTTCTTCCATTAAGTTTTCAGCACTGTCCACAGCATCTTGAAGCTCAATAAGCCACTGGCTCACGTATTGATTTGATGCCTTCTTATTCTCTGCATCACATAGAACAGCCTGAAGGCCAAGCAAGGTAATTCTCAGCTTCTTTAATAATCGAACATCATGTTTGTCCCTCTGAAACATCTTCAGCAGCTCGCCCTGAGGAGCAAGCCTATCAAAGAGAACATTCAAAGCTGAAGATAGAAATGCACCTCCAACTGCTAAGCCAATCTCCATTTCTGAAAGCTGCAAAGCAAATCACAAAATGATATAACAATTTGGAGAGGATCAATATTTCGATCTTAAAAATAGCCTTAGGTTTACCTGCTCAGAGAATAGTAGCCGCTTCCGTGCTATCTGTCTCTTGCTTTTGCTGAAAATAAAAGCAAAACTAACCTTTTTTTCTGAGAAATATTTTACCTTAAATCCATTGCAGAAGATCTTTAGAATTTGATCCGTACAAGCTACAATTTTGCATTGAAGTTACTCACAATCTACAATTAATTGATTTCCCATTTACTAGTTACATTCAAAGCAATACCATATCTAAGTTTGGTTAAGTGAAAGAATATAAAGTGGTTTAAACATTGTAGAAATGAATACGGTCAAGAATTGGTTTAAGTAGAAGAAACTTTAACTTTTGGGTTGGGGAAATTTTTGTTTTGGGTATTGTTTCAGACTTTCAGGTGGTAAAAAAACGAGAAGGAGAAGTTTGTGGTTTTCGTGGGACCCACAATTCACTTTAACTTTATTCTTATTTTATCTAATCTTTCCGTTGGTGCACATTCCACTAACGCACTTTTTCTTCTTTATTTATAACTTAGTGGCCGTTTGTACATAAGAATTAGATAAAATTTCGGAAAAATTGAATTTTTTTCGAAGCTAAGATGATACTTAAAAACTAGAGCTTTGGTTGAACATGAATATAATTTTGGGTTGTGTTTAAAATTTTATGAGTGAAAATTTTAAAATATATTGGAGTTCCAGCAAAGTATACCGGTCCAGCATAATATACTGGAAGTTCATACACATGTGCTCGAATCTACAGTATATTATGCTGGAACTTTCCGCGTGTTGGAGTTCCAGCGTAATATGTTGGAAGTTTATACACGAGTGCACTGAACTCCAGTATATTATGCTGGATCGGTCTCTATCGTAGCAAAATAGTGACTATTTTTCAATGACTTAGCAAATACTGACTATTTTTGGATGATCAATTCGAAAACTGGCTAACCTGTATTATTTTAACATTATAATTGGGTGAGTCACCGAAAATAAAATTCTCTTTCATAATGGAGAATATTGTTTTAGAAAAACTTTCATATTGGAGAATATTGTTTCTACCGAATTGGGCCTACCATATCATGAAGTTTTTGTCTTTTTGTAGGCCTCCCTTCGTATTGGGCCTACCATATCTTGAATAATGTTTTAGAAAGTGTGCAGAGTTGATTCTACTGAATTATTGCTCTATGAATGATATCCTACCTTCTACATTCTTCAAAGGCCAAATACACCCTTAAACTTTCTGCCGAATTTAGTTTCTTATTACTCTCACGTCGATTTTAATTGATTTTTTAATAATTTTCACATATATTAATGGAGTTCACATTTTGGTATTAATTAACAATGAAAATGATGATGTTAACCTTAATTTGTTCATGCAATATAACAAATATTCCAAGGCTCCTTACTTTAAGGACAACCTTGAAGAAAAAAGGAGTTAATTCCTTTTTAGTATTTGAAAAAATCAAATATGGTAAACTACAAGAAAGATACCAAAAAAGCAACTAAAGTGGACCGGAGGAAATAATATTATTTTTTATGTTTAAGGTTTTGTAATTTTCTTACACTATACCTCTTGAAGTTGAAAACCTAAACATTGATAGGAAATTTTATTGGTGGGTTTAGTAGTTTTGGTATGCATATTGTTTGGGTGGAAAACAAGTTACCCCGCGATTTTCATCATTCAATATGGGTAAAAATAACACTACAATCTGCGAATAACTAATTTCGAAATTAGTTATATTGCACTTTTAACCTAATCAAATATAAAAAAAATTATCTTCAATTCTATCCCGAGATTAATTATCGATTCTCCATAATACGAAATGGGCCTCTAGTATCTTAAATAGACATTAATCTATCTTGAAATGGTCTCTACAAAGAGCTTTATTTTACATATTAATTGGATTGCAAGATAATATAAAGTGGTTTCCTAAAACACAAACCAACGACCATGAAAAAAAAAGGGACAAAGGAACCAACAAGAAATAGAACCTAAGACCTCGTACTATAAACACACTGGGTAATGTAAGAAAAATTATCCTTTTTTCCTCTTTTCAAAAAGTGTTATTCCTGCTTTTGACAAAGAAAAAGAAAAAAAACATTATAATGGAGTCATATTTCTTAATTATTCATTGAATAACTGAGGCAAGAGAAGAACGCTACTTGAGAGTATAGAAAGGGACAGGGTGGGGTGTAAGATTTTCCTACGTATATTGGTGGCTTAATAGGTTTAAGGACCATAATTAATATTTAATTAATGAGCAAATCTCATATGTCCGATCGGTTACTTGATAGACGTACCAGATTGAATAAAAAGAAGGAATAGTAATGTTGGTATGAAAATTGTCTGCCGCCTTGGGCTTAACGATATGATTAGTTAATATTAATTATTCACTGTTTTCTTTTGATTTAATGTGTGCTCTTTTTTAAACTTTATATTTCAACTTAGATATCTAAAAGGTTTCTTAAATTCTAGGTAGTTATGGTTTTAGCATGACAAATTAGATGGGTTTCTAGTGCAAGTATTGTTTCGATCCTTTTGAGTTGAATTGTAATTATCGTTGCTTTCTTGGGCCCTAAGTATGTGTTAGTTTGATATAAACACTGAAACTTAATTATGATGTTTCTTCCATTATTATGTTTTGGAACAATTTTGGACCATTAAAGCAATGAAATTACTTCCTGATACATATAAATTTCAATAGTTTCACGTAAATCACACGTAGCACATTGATTGTGATATGGTTCTTATATTATATTGTGCACTGCGTAATGTATATGCTTAAAGTTACATATAGTTTGTTAGTCACCAAAGTGATCAAACTATAGTGTTTCAAGTATTCACATGCATATACTCTTTTGATAACTATTTATGTGTGTACCTATGTTTATGTAGTTTGTTAGTCACCAAAGTGGCAAAAGCTAGTATGTCTATGAAAAACATGCATACATAAAAATATAATTTATCCATAAAATTAATAAAATGCCTATAATTGAAAATTAGTGGATAAATTAACTTTCACTATTGATAGAACTTAAGGATTCGCCCAAAACTGGATCAATTATTCTATAAATAGTGAATATGATGAGGTAAATCAATATTTTTTAGTCAAATATATATTTTCTGTCCAAAGATGTCGTATATGTTTGGTTACAAATATTTAATTACCTATTAAAGACTAAATGACATTTAAATTATGATAGTGTGTCATAGTATTTACCCAAAAGATAACTGCGATAGGCTTTAATTGTTTTACTGAATCTATATTTGATTTGTGAACATGTATTATCTATCTTGCAGCTATTCATCTTCATTCGCATGCTTCGTCTGTTACTGTGTTCAACGGATTGAACTTCTCTGATGGATCTTGACTTGGCTCTGCTGAATGATAAGCCTGCTGCCATTACTGATACCAGCAGTGCGGATGTGAAGTCTTTCTATAAAGCATGAGAACGTTCTAATAGGCTGAGCCTTATGTTTATGCAAATGAGAATTGCCAACAACATTAAGAGTGCTATTCCACAAACAGAAAGTATCGGGGAATACCCGAAGTATGTGGAAAAACATTTTCATTCTGCAGATAAGTCTCTCGTTGGTACATTAATAGCTGAACTCATGACCATGAAGTTTAATGGGTCGCGCAGTATACAAAATCATATCATCGAGATGACTAACATTGCAGCAAGACTTCAGACCTTTAGGATGAAAGTTGATGACTCCTTCTTGGTTCAGTTTATTCTGAACTCGTTGCCTCCTGAGTATGGACCTTTTCAAATTAACTATAACACTATTAAGGATAAGTGGAATGTTAGTGAATTTTCTAGTATGCTTACTCAAGAGGAGTCAAGACTTAAGAAACAAGGAAGTCATTCAATTAACCTCATCTGGTAAAGGACTTAAAGTGAAGGCCAACAAGTTCAAGAAGAATAAAGCACCTGCTAAAGCTCCAAGGGATGCTAACAAGGAACATAAGGCAGATACGTGTTGATACTGTAACAAGGAAGGACACTATCATAAAGATTGCCTGAAACGTAAAGCTTGATTTGAAAAGGAAGGTACAGTTAGTGCTTTTGTATATTTCGAATCAAATTTAGTAGAATTTCCTAATAATACTTGGTGGCTTGATTCTAATGCAATTGCTCATGTATCTACTACGTTGCATGGATTCCTACAAATCCAAATAAGGATTTCTTGTTCATGGGAAATTGTATGAAAGCTCCAATTGAAGGAATAAGGACTTATCGTTTGATCATGGAGACCGGACGTTACCTTGTTCTATTACAGACTCTTTATGTACTTTCAGTTTTTAGGAATTTGAACTCTCCTTCCAAACTTGATATTTCTGGATTTGATTTTGTCACGACCCTAAACCGGATCCGATCGTGATGGCGCCTCTCGTGAAGACAAGGCCAGCCGACACTTTTCCATTTCAGTTTTAGGCAATTAAACAATAATAATTAAGTCTAAAACGTAATAAATAATCCCAAAGTAAGCAGTGAATAGTACAATGCGTAAGTAAAACCAACATAGCCCGATACCAGGGTGTCACTAGTCATGAGCATCTACAATCCGGATGATACAAGAAGGGTCTACAGAGTCTATTACAAATCTAAAACAGAGGAAGATAAGATAAAAGAAGAAGCTTTGGGCTGTGAACGCCCGCAACTACCTAGAGAATCTTCGAATCCACCTGAGATGGAAAGATCAACACTCACTAGCGGGACCTGATGCGCCTGAATCTGCACACGGGGTGCAGGAAGTAAAGTGAGTACTCCAACTCAGTGAGTAATAATCATAAATAAAGATTGAAAGCAAGAAACCACGTAAGGCACATTATAGACTATAAGGAAGCAGTAAAAGCCGGTAAATAGTGAAGCAGTAACGATGTGCAAAATTACTGAGTTCCGTTTAAAACTTCATAAAAATGCCTTTTTAACAATTAAGCAAGCAAATGACACGCAGATAGGAAAGATAAACACATAAAGGATCGCCCCTCGGGCTATCTCTCACATCACAATGGGTATCCGCGCTCACTGGGGGTGTGCAGACTCCTAGAGGGGCCCCTTTCGGCCCAAGTGCAATATCAAGTCATCTCGTGGCATCATCACTAGGCCCTCGGCCTCATATCAACAAGCCACCCCGTGGCGTACAAATCTTAGGCCCTCGACCTCATAATCATAATCAGCGTTCCTCACAACATAAGCCCTCGGCCTTACTCAGTCAGAATCTCACAGCCACTCAGGCAACAGTAAAATATAGTGCTCAGCCCAAAATATCATTTAAGTGTTAAAGCAGAATAAACATGGCTGAGTTATGAAAAGCAGTAAAATGTAGCAGGACTGAGTTCAAGTATAAAGTCAAAATAGTGAGGAAATATCAATAAAAATTCCCAAAGGGTTCAAATAGTTGGCACTAGGCCCAAATATGACATTCAGCCCAAAATATGATAGTAGCAAATAGATTTTAGTCAAATACGCGGTAAAATAGTCATTTGGGACGGACTAAGTCACAATCCCCAACAGTGCATGACCCCACGCTCATCATCTAGCATGTGTGTCACCTCAATATAGCACAACGATGTGCAATCCGAGGTTTCATACCCTCAGGACATCATTTACAATTATTACACACCTCAAACTGGTCCAAACTCTAGCCAGCGATGCCTTTGCCCCTCGAATCGGCCTCCACTCGCGTCGAATCTATCCAAAATCAGAATCACGACGTCAAAATATGCTAAGGGAACGAAGCCCAACCGAAAATAATCAATTTACAAACTAAATCCCGAAATTACCAAAACCCGACCCCCTGTCTCACATCTTAGAATTCGATAAAATTCACATCAATAGATTCTTTATCTCCCCACGAGTTCATACATATCAAAAGTACCAAAATCCGAACACAAATGGTCCCTTAAATACTCAAGTCTAAGTCTCCAATACCAAGCCCTAGTTTCCCCAATTTTAACCCTTAAATTTCATTAATTATAGCTCTAATCCGTGAAATAATACCATAGGAACGAGTTTTTAGGTCCAAAATCCTTACCTCAATGAAGTCCCCTTGAAATCCTTCTTTAAAATCGTCCAAAAAGCTCAAAAGTCGGCTTAGAAATGGTGGAATAGCTCAAAATCGCGAAGGAAACAATTTATACCTTCTGGCCCAGGGATTTCGCATCTGTGGCCAAATACCCGATTCTGCGGTACCGCATTTGCGGTCCTTGAACTGCTTCTGCGGTTTTCACTTAAGTCACCCAAAACCCTTTCTGCGATGTATTGCCCGCACCTGCACCATCGCAGGTGCGGCTCCTCAACCACTTCTGCGGCTTCAGCCTTCCCAGGCCTTTTCCGTTTCTGCGGCCTTCTCCCTCACACCTGCGGCATCGCACCTGTGGTCCCCAATCCGCAGGTGCGGAAACACCAAAAGCAGAAAATCTGTAGCTTCGCCAAAAATTCTAAACTCTCCGTCAACCATCCGAATTCACCCTGAGGCCCCCGAGACCTCAACCAAAAGCACAGACATAACCCATAAACTTATTCAAACTTATACCAATCTTCAAAGTACCTCAAACAACATCGATTCAACCAAAACACATCGGATTCAAGCCTAAGTTTCCAAAATCTTCCGAATTCCGCTTTTGATAAAAAAATCCAACCAAACCACGTCCGAATGACCTGAAATTTTGCACACACATCCCAAATGACACAACAGAACTATTGCAACTCTCGGAATTCCATTCCGACCTCTATATCAAAATCTCACCTATCAACCGGAAAACGCCAAAAATCCAATTTCGCCAATTCAAGCCTAAATCTACACCGGACCTCCAAAACACATTCCGATCACGCTCCTAAGTCCCAAATCACCTCCCGGAGCTATCTGAACCATCAGAACTCACATCCGAGCCCTTAACACATAAGTAAACATCCGGTTGACTTTTCTAACTTTGCACACACTTCCTCAAACCTTACCAAATCATTTTCGAACCCGAGCCGAAAAACCCGATCACATATTGAATCGATAGACAAAGCAATAAGAAGCACAAATGGGGGAAACAGAGTGGTAACTCATGAGACGACTAGCTGGATAGTCACATCCTCCCCCTATTAAACAAACGTTTGTCCTCGGACGAGTCAAGAAACACACTTGAAGCCTCAAACAGGTGAGGATATTTGGTCCGCATCTCTCGCTCGGTCTCCTAGGTAGCCTGCTCCACGAGCCGACCTCTCCACTATACTTTCACTGAAGCTATATCCTTTGACCTCAACTTTCGAACCTGACGCTCCAAAATAGTTGTTGGCTCCACATTATAGGTCAAATCACCATCCAATTAAACCGTGATAAAATCCAGAACATGAGACGATCCCCAATATACTTCCGGAGCATAGAAATATGAAATACCGGATGCACACTCGACAAGCTGGGTGGCAAAGAAAGCTCATAAGCCACCTCCCCAATCCTCCGAAGCACCTTAAAAGGCCCAATGAACTGAGGACTCAATTTACGCTTCTTCCCAAATCTCATAACACCCTTCATGGGCGAAACCTTCAACAGAACCTTCTCACCAACCATGTAGAACACATCCTGAACCTTCCTGTCAGCATAACTCTTTTGCCTCGACTGCGCAGTACGAAGCCTCTCCTGGATTACCTTCACCTTCTCTAAAGCATCCTGCACCAAGTCTGTCCCCAATAGCCTAGCCTCGCCGGGCTCGAACTAACCAACTGGAGATCTACACCACCTCTCATACAAAGCCTCATATGGAGCTATCTGAATACTCGACTGGTAGCTGTTGTTATAAGAAAACTCTGCAAGCGATAGAAACTGATCCCATGACCCTCCGAAATCAATGACACAAGCATGCAACATGTCCTCCAATATCTAAACAGAGTGCTCGGACTGCCCGTCTGTCTGAGGGTGAAAAGATGTGCTCAACTCAACCTGGGTACCCAACTCTCGCTGCACAGACCTCCAAAATTCCGAAGTAAACTGAGTGCCCCAATATGAAATGATAGAAACTGGGACACCATGCAAACGAACAATCTCTCGGATATATATCTCTGCCAACCGCTCTGAAGAATAGGTAGTACACACAGGAATGAAGTGCGCGGACTTGATCAGCCGATCCACAATCACCCAAATAGCATTGAACTTCTTCAAAGTCCATGGAAGTCCAACTACAAAGTCCATAGTGATCCGCTCCCACTTCCACTCTGGAATATCCATCCGCTGAAGCAAGCCACCCGATCTCTAATGCTCATATTTTACGTGCTAACAATTGAGACACCGAGCTACAAATCCCACAATGTCTTTCTTCATTCTCCTCCACCAATAATGCTGCCTCAAATCCTTATACATCTTTGCGGCACCTCGGATAAATGGAATATCGCAAGTGATAAGTAGGGATTTTAACGAGTTTCTTGCCTATGCTTTGATTATAAATCGTTACAAAATAGTCCCAAAAGGCTCATAAGTTGTGCTTGATTGTAGGTTTGATCGATAAAGTGAAGAAATATCAAAGATCGGCTCAAAAGGAGTGAAATCTGCTTAAGTATCAAAGGCAAAGTAAACTGAGGGCAAAGAAGCCTAGTGCGGACCGCACAAAATGGAATGCGGCTACACTAGGTGATTCAGAGAGATGGAAAGATCAGGCTTCAAGCAACACGCCCGCAGTCCACACTGCGCGGCCCGCGGTGAAGGTTCCGTGGCCGCACTGCCTTTTTGTGCGGTCCGCGGAAGAGAGATTCAAAGAGATGACAAAAACTAGGTTTAGGCAACGTGGCCGCATTACACATTGTGCGGTCCGCGGTGAAGGTTCTGTGACCGCACTACCTTTTTGTGCGGTCCGCGAAAGAGATATTCAGAGAGAGGCAAAATGCCAATGCAGTCCGTGGTCATGGTTGTGCGGATTGCGACAGCTGCCTCTGCGGCCACGGTCCATTCTACGTGGTCCACGGAACCCAAGTCAGAGAGCCAAGAATTGAAGTCCAAGAGCCTAGCGCGGCCGCGATCCATTTTATGCGGCCCGCGCTGACCTCGCAGGGGTATTTTTGTCCAGTTTTTCTAGCCTAGTTTTAATAGAACATTTTACCATTTTTAGGTCATCAGATATATTCAGAACTTAGCTGTGCTCGTGGGAACTTGATTTGTAGCCATTTCTTGGAATCTTATATTCAAATTAACGATATATTCTTGTATTTTAATTTAGCATTTAATTAATATGTCTTGTTCTTCATCTATTTCTCTATTTTCTCTTTCAAGCATGAGTAGCTAAACCCATTAGTTAGGGTTGTGGCTCAACCCTAGTGTGGGTAATTGATGGGTGTTTCCATCTATTGTTAGATTGACTATGAGTGTTTGTTATTTGGGTCAATTTTATGATTTAATCTATGAATTGGTGGTTGCAAACACTGATTTTGCTAAGTTGACTTGGATCTTCTTGAGAAAGAGAGCCTAAGTCTCCAAAATTGACCTAACAAGGAATTGGGATGGACTCAAGAGAATTGATAGTCCCAATTAAAGGGTTAAACCTCGAGAGAGTAATTACCCAACTTGAACCCTAGTTGCGTGAGCTAATTTGCCTACCCATTTGGTCTCGAGAGAGTCAGTTGGGCAAAATCACTCTCTCTATCGAGAGGTGTGAGAGTGGGTAAAATTGTGCAGCAGTTATAGCATAAGCCCTAAGTATGTCAATCGAACCTTAGTAATATCTACCTGTCAATTAGCCACTTAGGTAATGTCACGACCCTAGTGCCCTTATTCCCATTAGATACAACTTAGCAATTATCTCGTAGCATAATCTAGTTTCAATTAATAGTTTGATAATAATAGTTTATAATCTAAAACCCAAAAATGTATGGAAGTGACATTTGGAACAAATACACACTTCTAGCCTAGATAGATACTCGACTCCATTCCTAGCTCCTTGTGGAAATCGATCCCGACCCTCATATCGGGTAAAAGCTATTTCGACCCTCTCTTCCTAATTTTTAGTAGTGTGGAGTTGGAAGCGATCACTTTTTGGCACTGTTGCCGGGGAGCTAACGGTTTTGGCTATCTATTTAGTTAGTTTTTTGTATTGTTCTTCTTTCCTTCCTTGTTACTTACTTGTTTGTGTCATTACTCAGGTACCAACATGGCTTTAAACAACGCTAATGATCCTCTTGGAAATGTGATAGCCGGGGAGGGGGTAGATGATCTTGAGCAATATGAGGTGCCTCTTGCACCTCAAGGTCAACAGAGAGGCCAGAATGCCAATGCTAATCCAAATGACAATATTCCAGACCCTCCCCCGGTTCCTCCTATAGTGGCTCTCGGAGTATTACCGAACCAGGGCTATGCAAGTGCTATTGTCCCACCCCAAATCCGGGCGGGCAACTTTCAGATAACAATGTGATGTTGACCTTACTTAAGCAGCGTGGGTACTTCACGGGCGCTGCAAATCAAAATGCCTACAAACATCTTAAGGGGTTCGTAGATACATGCTGGGGAAGCAAATAGACGAATGTGTCCAAGGATATGTTGAGGTTGAGACTTTTCCCGTTCTCACTTCGGGGAAAGACATTGGATTGGCTAGAGAGACTCCCCAACCATTCCATCACAACTTGGGATGAGTTGGCGGATAAGTTTATTGCCAAATTCTTTTCTCCTAGTCATATGGCGGCACTTCGAGATAAAATATTAGCCTTCAAGCAAGAGCCAATGGAACCTTTGCATGAGATTTGGGAGCGGTATAGAATGATGGTGAAGAAGTGCCCAAATAATGATATGACCGAGGCCATGATCCAACAAACCTTCTACCGGGGCATAAATACTACAAATCAATGCATTGTTAACCAATTGGACGGGGGCAATTTTATGAAACTTTCTTATGAGGAGGCATGTGATGTACTTGATGAAATGGCAGACACTTCTTCAGCATGGCAGAGTAGATCAAATGTGCCTCAAGGTGACCCTACGGTTATCCATTTGCACAAGGAATTACATGATCATAGGCAAGCGATAGCTGAGCTTACCACTACGATGAATCAATTGGCTAAGGCACAGTTGCAACAAGTTTCAGAATCCTCGCCAAGTGAATTCCATGGAGGGTGTTAGTATGCTTGTCAATAAGAGAAGGCAAAGGAGACAACAAAATCAAGGAAATTCTAAGCAATTTGTTGATGAATATGATGGGTGTCAAAATGATGGTTATGATGAACACAAAGTGAAGAGGTACAATATGTCAACAACTATCAAGGCAATAGAGGCAACTCTTCAAACCAACAATGGCGACCCCAAGGAAATTGGGGCAATCAACAACAAAGTAGTGGCAATTGGAACAACAACCAAAACAACAATTGGGGTAATTAGAACAACAATCAAGGCAACTGGAATGGAAATAACAACAACTGGGGCAACAACAACAATCAAGGCGGGTGGAACAACAATGGAAACCAAGTCAATAGGGGGCAAGACTTTCAAAGGCCCCCAATGTACCAACAACTGAACAATCTATCCCCTTTCTCTTCTCAGGGTCCTAGTTCTTCTGGTAATGATATGGGTAGAATTGAAATGATGTTCGAGCAGATGATGAAGAGGAATACGGATTCGGATGCATAGTTAGCTTCTCACAACACCTCTATCTGAAACTTGGAGGTGCAATTAGGCCAAATCTCTTAGTCATTGAATACTCGCCCGAAGTGTGCTCTACCAAGTGATACGGTAGTGAGCCCGTAGGGTGGAAATAATAATCATGTGATGGCGGTTACAACAAGAAGTGGGAGAGGCGGTGATATGAATGCCTCAAAGCAAAAGTAAGTTGTGGATGAAGATGTTGAGTTGCGGGATGATGATGTACCTTTGATTGTTGAAGATGTGGTTGAAGAGAATGTGAAAAATAATGTGAGGATTGATATTGGTGAGGCCGAGGTAGAAACCCAAGATGCCACGAACCCGTCTAGGGAACACGTGATTGACATGCCCGAGTCGGTTGTGCCAAAAGCCAAGGCTCCTTTACCAAGGCCACCTCCACCTTATCCTCAGAGGCTCGCGAAGTAGAAGAATGATAATCAGTTTAAAAAGTTTATTGATATGATGAAGAGCTTATCTATTAATGTGCTATTGGTGGAGGCATTTGAACAAATGTCGGGCTATGCAAAATTCATGAAAGACTTGGTCACAAAGAAGCGTTCTATGGACTGTAAAACTATAAAAAAGACTCACCAAGTTAGTGCAATAGTGCATTCAATAGCCCCAAAGCTTGAAGATCCCGGTGCCTTCACCATTCCTTGCACTATTGGAAATGCGGATTTTGCCAAAGCTCTTTGTGACTTGGGAGCTAGTATCAATTTGATGCCCTACTCGGTTTTCAAAACTTTAGGTGTCGGGCAACCTAGGCCAACTTCAATGAGATTTCAAATGGCGGATCGATCGATGAAGCGACCTTTGGGCATTATTGATGATGTGCTTGTCTGTGTGGACAAATTCATATTGCCGGCCGACTTTGTGATTTTGGATTGTGAGGTGGACTATGAGGTTCCTATTATCTTGGGTAGACCTTTCCTTGAAACGGGGAAGGCATTGGTTGATGTTGAAGTGGGTGAGCTCACTTTCCGAGTGGGAGATGAAAAGGTTGTTTTCCACGTTTATAAATCTATGAAGCAGCCCAATAGCACCGATGTGTGCTCATTTGTAGACCTTGTCACATCGGTGATTGTGTATGATACCAGTGCTATGATCAAAATGGAAGATCCTTTTGAAGCAGTGCTCTTGAACATGGATGTCAATGATGATGCTAGTAGAGTGGAGTGCATGAATGCCCTACACGGGATGGGCTCTTATTCTTATGAGCCGAGGAAGCTATATTTGGATCTTGAAAATCAGAAAACTCCACCAACAAAGCCATCAATTTAGGATCCACCGGTGTTGGAGTTGAAGCCATTTCCTCCACACCTCAGGTATGAATTCTTGTGTTCAAATTCTACTTTACCAGTTATTCTTTCTTCTTGCCTTACTAACATGCAGGTTGAGGCCACGTTGGCGATACTTCAAAAGCGAAAAAGGGCAATTGGATGGACTACAGCTGACATTCGGGGAATAAGCCCCGCATTTTGCATGCACAAAGTCATCTTGGAGGAGGATGCAAAGCCTTCCTTGGAGCATCAAAGAAGATTAAATGAGGCGATGCAAGAAGTGGTGAAGAAAGAGTTTATCAAGTGGTTAGACGCCGGTGTGGTTTATCCTATTTCTGACAGTTCTTGGACTTCTCCGGTGCAATGTATGCCAAAGAAGGGTGGTATGACTGTGGTGACCAATGAAAACAATGAACTCATTCTTACTCACACGGTCACCGGGTGGAGAGTATGTATGGATTACCGGAAGCTAAACAAGGTAACCCGAAAAAATCATTTCCCATTGCTATTCCTTGACCAAATGCTAGATCGTCTTGCGGGGCATGCTTTCTATTGTTTTTTTGGATGGTTACTCAGGGTACAATCAAATTTTAATTGCCCCGTAGGACCAAGAGAAAACAACTTTTACATGTCCTTATGGCACATTCGCTTTCTCTCGAATGCCGTTCGGATTGTGTAATGCTCCGGAGACCTTCCAATGTTGCATGATGGTTATTTTCACCGACATGGTGGAAGATATCTTGGAGGTTTTCATGGATGATTTTAGCGTGGTAGGGGATTCTTTTGATGAGTGTCTAAAAAATTTGGATAAAGTATTGGCCCGGTGTGAAGACACCAACCTTGTTCTCAATTGGGAAAAATGTCATTTCATGGTAGAAGAGGGTATAGTGTTGGGTCACAAAATCTCAAAGCTAGGAATTGAAGTAGATAAAGCCAAGATAGAGGTGATTTCGAGGCTTCCTCCCCCTACTTCTGTCAAAGGGGTGAGGAGTTTCCTTGGGCACACAGGTTTTTAGCAGAGGTTCATAAAAGATTTTTCCAAAATGGTACACCCTTTGTGCAAGTTGCTAGAGAAAGATGCAAAGTTCTTGTTTGATGAGAGTTGTATGCAAGCATTCGAGCTTTTGAAGCTCAAGTTGACTTCTACCCCCATCATTACCGCACCTAATTGGAGCTTGCCTTTCGAGCTCATATGTGATGCTAGTGACGTTGTGGTCGGGGCTGTTTTGGGCCAAAGGATCAACAAGATATTTCATCCGGTGTACTACGCAAGCAAGACCATGAATGAGGCTCAAAGGAACTACATAGTCACCGAGAAAGAATTATTGGCTATTGTATTTGCTATGGAAAAATTCCGACCCTACCTTATGGGGGCCAAAGTTATAGTGCACACTGATCATGCCGCCCTTAGGTATTTGATGACCAAGAAAGACTGCAAGGTGAGATTGATGAGATGGGTGTTACTTCTTTAAGAGTTTGATCTAGAAATTGTTGACCAGAAAGGTAGTGAGAATCAAGTGGTGGACCACTTGTCCTGTTTGGAGGAGGGGGAGGCCTTGTGATGGCTTTGAGATCAATGATTCATTTCCCGACGAACAACTCATTGCGGTGTCAATGAAGGATATGCCATGGTTTGCCGATATTGCCAATTACCTTGTGACCGGAATAATCCTGTGTGAGCTCTCTTCTAACCAAAGGAAGAATCTCAAGCTGGAGTTTGGATTTCTATTGGGATGAGCCATACTTGTTCAAGATTTGCATGGATGGTGTGATTTATAGATGTGTCCCGGAGGAAGAACAATTGAGTATCTTAGAGGCTTGCCATTCTTCACCCTATGGTAGCCATCATGGTGGGGTGAGGACCGCCTCGAAAGTTCTTAGTTGTGGATTCTATTGGCCCATCTTGTTCAAAGATGCGGGCGATTTGGTGAAGAGGTGTGATGAGTGCCAAAGAGCGGGTGGAATTTCAAAAAGAGATGAGATGCCTCTCAATACGATTCTAGAAGTGGATATCTTTGATGTTTGGGGCATCGATTTCATGGGTCCTTTTGTTAGCTCTTATGTGAATACCTACATTCTCGTGGCGGTTGATTATGTCTCAAAATGTGTTGAAGCCGTGGCTTTGCCTAATAATGAATCCCGGAGTGTTGTTGCATTTCTTAAAAAGAGCATCTTCGCAAGGTTTGGCACTCCTCGTGCGATTATTAGTGATAGGGGGTCTCACTTTTGCAACATGGCTTTCGACACGTTGTTGTCCAAGTACGGTGTCAATCATAGGTTTCTACCCCCTATCATCCTCAAGCTAGTGGTCAAGTGGAAGTCTCCAACAGAGAAATTAAGAGCATCTTGTCAAAAACTCTCAATGCTAATAGGACCGATTGGTCGAAAAAGTTGGATAACGCTCTATGGGCTTATCAAACGGCTTACAAAACTCCGATTGGTATGTCTTCGTATCGGTTGGTGTTTGGAAAAGCTTGTTATCTTCCGGTCGAGTTAGAGCACAAGACCATGTGGGCTTTGAGGAAGTTGAATTTGGAATGGGATGTTGCGGCAAATCTTCGTGTTGAACAACTCAATGAGCTCGATGAGTTTAGATTCCATGCCTGCTCAAGTTCATCCTTATATAAGGACAAAATGAAGTACCTTCACAACAAATATGCTCGGGGTAAGGAGTTCAAGGTTGGAGATATGGTGCTCTTGTTCAATTCCCGGTTACATCTGTTTCCGGGTAAGCTCAAGTCAAAGTGGAGTGGGCCATTTGAAGTTATGTTTGTGACCCCATTTGGTGCTCTTGATATAAGGAACAAAAATGGTGAAGTTTTCAGAGTTAATGGGCACCGGGTCAAGCATTATCTTGAAAAATTTGATGACAGCCACGTGGTGGCACTTCTTCATCTAAAGTGATGTGCTGGTAACATGCATCGTACCGCGACGTTAAATCAGGCGCTTCTTGGGAGGCAACTAATGTCTTTTTCTTCTTGTTTTCTTTGATTTTCTTTGTAGTGTAGGACTGATTTTTGAGCTAATTGGTTGTGAGATATTGCAGAGATTGTGTTGATATAGTGCAAAACATTTTGGAAAAATTGAACAGTCTCTGAAGTTGCTAGTGCGGCCGCATTACACTTTGTTCGGTCCGCACTGGTGAAGACCAAGTGAGGTACTCTCTAAAGTTTGTCACCGCGGCCGCATCCCATTTAGTGCAGACCGCGGTGGACCTCCACGGCCGCGGTCTGTTTTGTGCGGACCGCGGAGGTTGCCTTCTCAAGATTCTTATGAACAAATCCAGCGCGGTCCGCAGTCCATTTTGTGCGGCCGCGCTGGTAGGTGAGGCTGGGTTTAACGTGCTTTTCTATAAATAGACCTCAGAGGTCACCTGTTACCCTTTTCAAAAAATTGATTCTCAGAGACCTAAAAATCACTGTTCATCTTCCCTCTTCTTCGTACTAGCTTGTTTGCATTGTGTTTCTTCACTTATTCTCAATATCTAGTAACAATTCAACCACTTCTTGTTATTTTAATTATTTAATTTCATTTTATGTCATTTTCTATTAACTGTGTAGGCTTCCTTCCCCCCGTAATTCTTTAATTTTGATGTTAGTTTAGTTTAACAGTTAAGTTTTGTGTGCTTGAGGATTATTATTAACTGGGTAAATTGAGTAGGGACAAAGTTAGGTAAAAATTTGAACAAAAATGCAAGACCAAGAACCCTAACTCAGTGCCTTGACCAAGCACCCACCGCGGACTGCGATCGTTTTTGTGCGGTCTGCGGTGCTTCGACACGGTCCGCGGTACCACTTTGTGTGGAACGCGGTGAGGATTTTCAGGAGTTGACCTCTTACCCAGCGCGCCACATTACATTTTGTGCGGTCCGAGCTGGCCCACCGCGGTCGTGGTGCTACTTTGTGCGGGCCGCAGTGGTTGGATTCAGAGAGGTGGTGTTATAGACCTTGCCTCAGTGCGGACCGCGGTCGCCTTTATGCGGTCTGTGGTGCCCCCAGTGCGGCCGCACTCCTTTTTGTGCGGGCCGCGGTGCACTGTTTCTGCAACATGTTCTGCAGCTTGTGGCTTTTGTTCTGCAATTCATTTTCCACAACTAATTCACTATCTGTGCTGATACTAACAAAGCTAGATGTTTGTGCTTGCAAATAATGGTTAAACAACGAGGCAAAGGCTTGAAATAACCTGTCCGAGGTGATTCTTCCTGAGGAGGGAAGCAAAGTATGGTAAAACTCACTCCCTAGGCTAGAAAAAACATAAAGGATATGAGGAAAGTAATCAAAGCGGCTGACAGAGCCATTGAGAACTCGGGGAGTGAGTACGAGCCCTCCTAGGAGATCTCTTCAGATTCAGTCCCACTATACATCCCGTATCCGGAGAGATCTATACATAGAGACACTCATCCCTCTTCCCCCGATGCTCAAGCTTCAATCAACATTTCTTCTAGTTCGTCTGAGGGCTCAGCGGCAGGTAGTGGGGATGAATACTCTACCTCTCCCACAGCGTCAATATCTGGAGAGGGTGCTAGGGGTGATGGGGAGTTACCTGGGGGTGGTGTGCCTCAGGTTGGGGGTGTTGACCGGACGAGAAATCCCGCTGTTTGGGAAGATAGATTCGTCAGCTAGGTGGCATTCCACAAGTTTAGGGAATGGTGGCTGGCACGAAAGTTTATTCTTGAAAGGAGCTTCATTGACAAAGACCTTCTACCCCTACACCCCAATGTACATACACAGTTTCGAGCTCGAGTGGGTTGGGAGCACTTTAAAGATAATTGTGTGAAGGCGAATGAGCACATGGTCAAGGAATTTTATAGGTGGCCCACATCTTGAAGGGCACTAAAGTGACCCAAGTGCGAAACAAAAATGTGGTATTTACCGGGAAGACACTAAATGAATACCTGGGGTTCAATGAAGAAGATGAGTCCCTTTACAATGAGAAATTGGCAATGGGTGAGGAGGTTCGTCCATGGTTAGCTTCATACCTAGCAATCTCGGGTACAATTCCAGAGTGGTTGCAAGCAGGGGCCAAAATACTTCGGAGAACCTTTAACTTTGAAGCTAGAGGGTGGTTGACTTTTGTGTACAGTCGGCTCGACCCCACTACCCATGATCAGAATATTCTACTTCCCCGGGCTGTTCTTGTTGCATCTATTATGGTGGGATACCCTATCAACGTGGGCAATGTGATGTCCCGCGTCATTTCTGCAGTGGGGGTTGAGCATGATCGGAACTACCCTTTTCCCAGCACCCTCACTATGTATTTCCAGGACCTGGAGGTAGAGAAGAGACCTTTTGACATCAAGGTCAAACCCGTGGCTCCGTTTTTGTGGTATAGTTTGAAGGGGTCAGACAACCCCAAGGACAAGAATTACAAGCCGCTTGCTTCTGTCCCAACTGGCCAGTCTGAAGAGCCGGTTGCGGTAGAGCCCTCTATTGAGCCTGCCTCCACAGTTGCTGACATGCCTCCCGGACCTTCCACTACTGCTGGTCCTTCTACTTCAGCTGGCCCGGGGATTCCATCTTCCCGGGCCCATCCTATCACAGCCCACCAGCTGAGATAGACACTTCATAGCTTGAACAACTGGATGTCGACTACTTCGTCCAAGTTGTCTACATTTACTTCAACCATTGCGGCTTAGTTGGCACCACAACCAGTGCAGGTGCCCCAGTCTATCGAAGATTCACTTAAGGAGATTCTTGCCAACCAGCAGAAGATCCTTGATTCTCAGGCTGCCTTGGCTAAGTCAGTGGATTCACATGGCAAGGCCCTGAAGGAGCTTGTCAGGGAGCACAAGAAACTGCGAAAAACATGGGCTTCCAAGGAGTCTGTGAAGGAGCTTAGAGAAGATGTGGACAGACTGAAGGTAGACCAGCTGCCTTTAGATTTGCTATTTGAGGATCTAGCTCCAGCAGCAGTACCAGCAACAGAGCCACATCAGGAGCAGACACAGAGGCTTCCTAAGAAGAAGAGGAAGGTCCCTAGTGCAGATGAGGCGATCATCCAGTTGGCGGACCCACCGGAGGCTTCCTCCAATCAGCCACAGGATGTTCCTAATATTCAGCCCGTCCAGGTCTAGGCCCCAGTCCCAGTAGCTGAGCAGCAGGAGACCGGGAACCAGTTTGAGGTTCCCGCACATACAGAGGACCCGGGGACCACTAATGATCCCATGCAGACGGACACAGCTTAGGGAATTCTCATATCCTATCTGTATATGTTTTTTGGTGCTTATTTGTTTAGTTGGCATTGGGGACAATTCCAGCTTTTATTTTCTTGGGGGGGGGGTGCGCCCTACATTTTTGGATGACTGTATATATTGTTACATTTTATGTCTTTTTGATTTTCATCTTTGGTCTGTATATAATTTTACGTTTCGTTACTTTTATCGCACTTTTTATCTTTCATTTGGTCTGTATATAAAGTTACATTAATGTATATATTCATCCCCATGTATATTCAAATCCCCTATTGTATATATTCATTCTATTTTCTATTTTCGTAAAAAAAAATCATTTTTAGCTTCTTAGATAGGCTCGTAGCTTTTTGTTTCATTTTTGGCGCTTCAATAAGCCTTTGGTTTTCTTAAATGCCACGGTTCTTTCCAAAGGCGGAATATTTTTGGTAGCTTATAGTTAAGGGTACCTCAAGCAAAGCTTCACTTGGGCCTAACACATTTGCCTTTAATCCCATGATAAAAGACAAATTGCTGTGATTAGGATGGTGAAAGTTGTGACCTTGAGACTCTTGTTTTGACCAAACAATCATCATGTGTTTTTTCCGGACTATTGTGGGCTCAATCGTGTCTAAGGTTGGTGTGGGACCCCGACTCTATGTCTTTAGCAATCCTTGAGCTTGTGTGGTGAGAAATTGAATTGTGAGTCCAAGTTCTGAGCCAATGGTCTAAAACTTGTCCTGAATGTCTATTGAGGCAAAATCTTGAGTGAAATTTGGCTTGAGAAGTGATTATAGGATCTCCTTGATCCAAATGATAGTTGAACTACTCCATAGCCCACCAATGATATAATCCCTAGTTAAACCTTTTGAGCCTTAAACCTTTTTCTTTCAAGAACCAATACTATAAGCTTATATCCGTTCTAAAATATACCCTCTTTTGGCACCTGATCTTTTCTTGAGCAATGGTAAAATTCTAAGTTTGGGGGGGAGAGGCGAGAGAGGGAACAAAGTGGTAAAAGGTACTAAAGCAAAGAAAAGGAAGGCAATGAAAAAAAAAGAAAAAGACAAAAAGAAAGCCCAATGTGAAAAAGAATAAAAAGGGATTCAAGAAAAGAAAAACAAAAGAGAAAAAGGTGTGGGAAAAGTTGAAAAAGGAGAAACGCTTTGCAGTGCAATAAAAAGAGTGACATTACGTCTCTCTAACCCCTTAAAAAGAAGTGAGATACTCAATGAGTCAAGAGAATTGTGCCAAATGAATCAAAAAAAGTGCTCAAGGGAAGATGGAACCCATTTAGACCAAACTTTTCCTACCATGAACCAAAAGCCTTCACATTGACTACTCAAAAGCCCTATATGATCTTGAGTTAAAGGACGCTTACATTAGTGGATACTTATATGAGGGGCAAGCATATGGTACTTAGAGCCGGACTTGTGACCTTTCCTTGAGATAGATTAGTGAATTCCCATTAACCTCGGTTTGTGTGCTAATACTCTAAAATGTGAGGTTTGATTGGGGAGAGTTGAGGATGTGTGAGTTTGGGTTCCACAATGACCAAAGTAATTGAGAGAGTTCTTTGATGTAATGAGTCAACTCTTGATGCTCTTGTGTCATACTTGATCCATAGTTTTTCCAAGTTTAAATGTTGTTAATGATTCGTTCGTATTGAGGGCAATTGTTAGTCCCAATTGATGCTTGTTGAGGTTACTTTAGGATAGTTGGAAATACTTGGATTTTCCCTTAAGGGGTGGGTCTTATTTTGTTTGCTTGAGGACAAATAAAGGCTTAAGTTTGGGGGAGTTGATAAGTAGGGATTTTAACGAGTTTCATGCTCCTTCTTGCCTTGACTATAAATTGTTACAAAATAGTCCCAAAAGGCTCATATATTGTGCTTGATTGCAGGTTTGATCTACAAAGTGACGAAATATCAAAGATTGGCTCAAAAAGAGTGAAACCTACTCAAGTATCAAAGGCAAAGTAAACTAAGGGCAAACAATCCTAGTGTAGACCGCACAAAATGGAATGCGGCTGCACTAGGTGATTCAGAGAGATGGCAAGATCAAGCTTTAAACAACGCAGCCGCAGTCCACACTGCGCGGCCCGCAGTGAAGGTTCCGTGGCCGCACTGCCTTTTTGTGCGGTCCGCGGAAGAGAGATTCAGAGAGATGACAAAAACTAGGTTTAGGCAACACGGCCGCATTACACATTATGGGGTCTGCGGTGAAGGTTCCGCGACTGCACTACCTTTTTGTGTGGTCCGCGGAAGAGATATTCAGAGAGAGGCAAAATGCCAATGCAGTCCGTGGTCATGGTTGTGCGGACCGCGACAGCTGCCTCTGCGGCCGCGGTCCATTCTACGTGGTCCGCGGAACCCAAGTCAGAGAGCCTAGAATTGAAGTCCAAGAGCCTAGCGCAACCGCGGTCCATTTTATGCGGCCTGCACTGACCCCGCAGGGGTATTTTTGTCCAGTTTTTCCAGCCTAGTTTTAATAGAACATTTTACCATTTTTAGGTCATCAGATATATCCAGAACTTAGCTGCGCTCGTGGGAACTTGATTTGTAGCCATTTCTTGGCATCTTAGCTTCAAATTAACGATAGACTCTTGTATTTTAATTTAGCATTTAATTAATATGTCTTGTTCTTCATCTATTTCTCTATTTTCTCTTTCAAGCATGAGTAGCTAAACCCATTAGCTAGGGTTGTGGCTCAACCCTAGTGTGGGTAATTGATGGGTGTTGCCATCTATTGTTAGATTGACTATGGGTGTTTGTTATTTGGGTCAATTTTATGATTTAATCTATGAATTGGTGGTTGCAAACACTGATTTATGCTAAGTTGACTTGGCTCTTCTTGGGAAAGAGAGCCTAAGTCTCCAAAATTGACCCAACAAGGAATTGGGATGAACTCAAGAGAATTGATAGTCCCCATTAAAGGGTTAAACCTCGAGAGAGTAATTACCCAACTTGAACCCTAGTTGCTTGAGCTAATTTGCCTACTCATTTGGTCTCGAGAGAGTCAATTGGGCAAAATCACTCTCTCTACCGAGAGGTGTGAGAGTGGGTAAAATTGTGCAACGGTTATAGCATAAGCCCCAAGTATGTCAATCGAACCTTAGTAACATCTACCCGTCAACTAGCCACCTAGGTAATGTCCGACCCTAGTGCCCTTCTTCCCATTAGATACAACTTAACAATTATCTCGTAGCATAATCTAGTTTCAATTAATAGTTTGATAATAGTAGTTTATAATCTAAAACCCAAAAATGTATGGAAGTGACATTTAGAATAAATACACACTTCTAGCCTAGATAGATACTCGACTCCATTCCTAGTTCCCTGTAGAAATCGATCCCGACCCTCATATCGGGTAAAAGCTATTGCGACCCTCTCTTCCTACTTTTTAGTAGTGTGGAGTTGGAAGCGATCAACGAGCTATGAGCCTCCTCCAGAATCAGTTCCCGAAGCCCATCCACATTGGGCACACATATCTGGCCCTGCATCCTTAACACCCTATCATCACCAATAGTCACATCTCTGGCATCATCGTGCTGAACTATGTCCTTAAGGACAAGCAAATGCGGATCATCATAGTGGCGCTCTCTGATGCGATCATATAAGAAAAACCGAGAAACCATACAAGCCAATACCCGACTGGGCTCCGAAATATCCAACCTCACGAACCGATTAGCCAAGGCCTGAACATCAACTGCAAGAGGTCTCTCCCCAACTGGAATATATGCCAAACTCCCCATACTCACCGCCTTTCGGCTCAAAGCATCGGCCACCACATTGGCCTTTCCCGGATGGTACAATATAGTGATATCATAATCCTTTAGCAACTCCAACCACCTCCGCTGCCTCAAATAAGATCCTTCTGCTTGAACAAGTGCTGGAGGCTATTATGATCAGTAAACACCTCACAAGACACACCATACAAGTAATGCCTCCAAATCTTCAACGGGTGAACTATCACAGTCAACTCTAAATCATGAACGGGGTAGTTCTTCTCATGGGTCTTCAACTGACGAGAAGCATAAGCGATAACCCTACCCTCCTACATCAATACACAACCAATACCAACTCTCGAAGCATCACAATACACGGTATATAAACATGAAGCTGATGACAGAACTAACACTGGAGCTGTGGTCAAGGCTATTTTGAGCTTCTGAAAGCTCTCCTCACACTCATCCGACCATACAAATGAAGCACCCTTCTGAGTCAACTTGGTCAAGGGCGATGTGATAGATGAGAAACCCTGAACAAACCGGTGATAATAACCCGCTAAACCAAGAAAACTACGAATCTCTGTGGATGAGACTGGTCTGGGCCAACTCTGAACCACCATTATCTTCTTCGGATCAACCTGAATACCCTCGCTGGACACCACGTGCCCCAAGAAAGCCACTGAACTGATCCAAAACTCACACTTGGAGAATTTTGCATAAAGCTTCTCCTCCCTCAATCTCTGCAACGCAACTCTCAAATGCTCCGCGTGCTCCTCCTGACTTCGCGAATACACCATAATATCATCAATGAAGACTATGACAAACAAGTCGAGATAAGGCCAGAACACGATGTTCATCAAATACATGAACGTTGCTGGGGCATTGGTCAGCCCAAAAGATATCACCAAGAACTCATAATGACCATATCGGGTCTTGAAAGTTGTCTTAAAAATATCCGAGTCCCTGATCTTCAACTGGTGATAACCTGAATGGAGATCAATCTTGGAGAAAACTCTCGCTCCCTGAAGCTGGTCGAATAAATCATCAATGTGAGGCAAAGGATATTTGTTCTTAACTGTTACTTTGTTCAATTGCCTATAATCAATGCACATCCTCATAGTGCCATCCTTCTTCACAAATAGAACCGGCACACCCCAAGGTGACACACTAGGCCGAATGAACCCCTTATCAAAGAGTTCCTAAAGTTGCTCCTTTAACTCCTTCAACTCTGCGGGTGCCATATGATACGGCAGAATAGAAATGGGATGAGTTCCTGGCACCAGGTCAATACCAAAGTCAATATCCATGTCTGGTGGCATGCCCGGCGGGTCTGCAAGAAACACATCGGGAAACTCCCTCACAACTGGATCAGAATCAATACTGGGAGTCTCTGCACTAACATCCCTCACAAGGCTAGATACAAAAGACAACCCTTCCCAACCATACGCTGGGCCTTCAAGAATAAGATTACCCTACTGGGAACATAATCAGTCACACCTTACCACTCTGTGGCACACCCGATATAGCCAATGTGACTATCTTAGAATGACATTCCAGAATACCACGACACGGAGATAGCCAATCCATGCCCAAAATGACATCGAAATCCACCATACATAATAGTAAAAGATCCACTCGGGTCTCCAGACCCCTAATATTCACCACACACGATCGGTACACACGGTCTACCACAACAGTATCGCCTACCGGGGTAGATACATGGACAGTTGAAACAAGAGACTCATGGGGCGTACCTAAATAACGAGCAAAGTATGATGACACATAAGAAAAGATGTAACCGAGATCAAATAATACAGAGGCATCTGTGTGGTAGACTGAAACAATACCTGTAATAACAACATCGGAAGCAATAGCATCGGGTCTAGCTGGAAGTGCATAGAAACGGGCCTGACCGCCACCTAATCAACCTCCCCCTCTAGGGCGACCCCTATTTGACTGACCTCCACCCCTAGCTTGTTGGGCGGGTGGTGGTGAAGTAACTGGCGCTGAAGCCGATGACTGACCCCTCTGTTAAGATGAACCCGCAAGATGACGAGGATACTACCTCCACATATTGCCCATCTCTCCACACTCATAGCAACTCCCGGGTGCTGGAGACGGGGACTGAATGGAACCCCTAGCACCGAAATGACTAGTTGATGCACCTGGCATAGAAGAGCCCTGAACTGATGGAGCACGGGATGAACTCTAAGCTGGAAAGGCACTAAGTGATGACTGGACCTGATGAGAACTATGAGAACCATGACCCGATGACGCCCCACGATAACCTGGGCGAGCTGGTTGAGCATGCCTGAATGGACGACCTCTACCGTGCTGAAACTGACCTCTTGAAGGAGCACCACTATAACTACCAGATCATCGAGGCCTCTTGGTCTCTCTCTCCTCTCACTCCTGGCGACAAACAGACTCAATCTCATGAGCAATGTCTACAACCTCCTTGAAAGTAGAACCAGTCACCCTCTCCCTGGTCATGAGAATATGAAGCTGATAAGTGAGGCCATCGACAAACCTCCTAATCCTCTCTCTATCTGTCGGAACCAACCAAATAGCATGACGAGCTAATTCACAGAATCTCATCTCATACTGCGTCACAGTCATCTCTCCCTGATGCAACTACTCAAACTGCCTGCGCAGCTCCTCTCTGTGAGATTGCAACACATACTTCTCTAGAAAGAGAATGGAGAATTGCTTCCGGGTAAGGGGTGCTGCACCAACAGGCCTATGCCTCTAAAAAGTCTCCCACCAAGTAAAGGCAGCTCCCGAAAACTGATAAGTAGTGAAAATGACCCCGTTGGTCTCCAGAATACCCGTTGTACGAAGCATCCTCTAATGCTTATCCAAGAAACCCTGGGCATCCTCTCCCTCTGCACCACTGAAGGTCGGAGGCTGAAGTCTACCAAACCTCTCAAACCTATGCTGCTCGTCCTCTGGCATGGCAGGAACTACATAGTCCTGAGCAGCTGCAACCAGCTAGGCTGGATGCGCCCCCGGTGTCTGAAGTCTATGCACGACCTGCTTAGGTGTGCGAGCGGCGGGAGTCTGAGTGCCTCCCCCGTCCTGAGAAGTAGTTGCGGCTGTAGTGACTGAAACTGACTGAGCTAGGCCAATGCAAACTGATAGGATCAGAGCCAAAGCCTCCTGAAGACCCGGAATCATAATGGGCACAGCTGGTGCTGCTGGAGCGTCCACAACTGGGACCTGATCCTGAACTGGGGAGGCTGGTGGATCTGCAAGTGCTGCCCTAGCTGCTGTGCGGGCCATACCTCTGCCCCTACCGTGACCACGACCGCATCCTCAGTCTCTAGAGGCCACAGCTGGTGGTACTGGTGGTCGTCCATCCTAACCGGTAGCGCATGTCCTCACCATCTGTGAGAGAATAGAATAGCAAAAGTTTAGTACTTGGATCAACAAATTCGCACAACAAGAATCTCAAGAATATGAAGTTTTCCTAAAGGTTTTGCAGCCTCTCGAGGATAAATATAGACGTCTCTGTACCGATCTACAAGACTCTACTAAACCTGCTCATGACTCGTAAGACCTATGTAACCTAGGCTCTGATACAAACCTGTCACGACCCTAAACCCAGACCCAGTCATCATGGCGTCTCTCGTGAAGACAAGGCCAGCTGACACTTTTCCATTTCAGTTTTAAGCAATTAAACAATAAGAATTAAGTCTAAAACATAATAAATAATCCCAAAGTAAATAGTGAATAGTATAATATAGAAGTAAAACCAACACAACCCGATACTGGGGTGTCACTAGTCACGAGCATCTACAATTCAGATGATACAAGAAAGGTCTATAGAGTCTAATACAAATCTAAAACAGAGGATGATAAGATAAAGGAAGAAGCTCTGGGCTACGAACGCCGGTAGCTACCTAGAGAATCTTTGAATCCGCCTAAGATGGAAAGATCAACACTCGCTAGCAGGACCTGATACGCCTGAATCTGCACACGGGATGTAGGGAGTAAAGTGAGTACTCCAACTCAGTGAGTAATAATCATAAATAAAGACTGAAAGCAAGAAACTACGTAAGGCACATTATAGACTATAAGGAAGTAGTAAAAGCCGGTAAAACAATGAAGCAATAAAGATGTGCAAAATTACTGAGTTCCGTTTAAAGCTTCATAAAAATGCCTTTTTAACAATTAAGTAAGGAAATGACAGGCAGATAGGAACGATAAACACATAAAGGATCCCCCCTCGGGCAATATCATAGAACAACACCAGCCCCTTGAGCTATCTCTCACATCACAATGGGTACCCGCACTCACTGGGGTTGATTTGATAGGTTTTTGCATCGAATATAGAAGTTGGATGTTCTTAGTTTCATTAGGCTTGAATTGGGGTGTGATTCACGGTTTTAGCATTCTGTGATGCGATTTGAGGTTTCGACTAAGTCCGTATCATGTTTTAGGACTTGTTGGTGTATTTTGTTGAAGTCCCGAGGGCCTCGGGTGGATTTCGGAAGGTTAACGGATATAAAAAGGCTGCTGAATTTTCTCTTTGGACAACTGCTATTTTTTTACAGCATGTGAACAGTACCCGTAAACAGAACCCGTAAACAGTACCCATAAACAATACCGTGAACAGTACCCAAAATTTTCTAAACAGAATGCTAAGTTCTGAAAATGGGACATTTTTACCAAATTGGAGCTCGGGGATAGGCGATTTTCGGGATATTTTCAGAGAAAACAATGGGGTAAGTGTTCTTAACTTAATTTTGGTTAGATTACCCGAATCTATTACTAGTTATGGCATTAAATCTGTGAATTTAGTTGGAAGAGTTTGAAAACCCTCTCGGATAGATTTGAGGATTTGAAGGTCGAAATATTATTAAAATTTAGTAATTTTGGTATGGTTAGACTCGGAGTTGGATGAGGTTTCATATGTTGCAACTTTCGTCGAATTCCGAGATGTGGGCCCCACGGGCAAATTTTTAGTGCAAATTCGGATTTTTAATGGAAAATGTAGAATT
This sequence comes from Nicotiana sylvestris, assembly GCF_000393655.2. NCBI lineage: Eukaryota > Viridiplantae > Streptophyta > Magnoliopsida > Solanales > Solanaceae > Nicotiana > Nicotiana sylvestris. The sequence continues at coordinate 14,609,552 of NC_091065.1, forward strand.
TCATATGGAATTAATTCCTATAATTTTTATTGACTGAATCGAATTGTTTATGACTGGATTTGAGAATTTCGGGCACGAATTCGCGAGGCAAAGGCTTGTTGGAATTTTGAATTGGTTGCAAAGCGAGGTAAGTGTTCGATTTAACCTTGGCTTGAGGGATTAGGAGTTGTGTCCTATTTGTTGAGTACGACATATAGGCATGGTGACAGGTATCTATATGTTGGTGTCAAGCATGCCCGTGAGTCCCGTGTTATAAATTGTTATGACTCCGTTGTGATTTATTGTACCTCACATGTTATTATCATCATTGTTCCCTTGCCGGGATATTGTTGAGATATCATTGTTCCCTTGCCGGGATGTTTGTTTTGATATTAATGTTCCCTTGCGAGGATGTTTGTTTATTGTTCTTGTTCCCTTGCTGAGATTCTTTGTAATTATTGTTGGCTTGTAAATGGAAGCGGGTGGTACGCCTACCATAAGATATATGAAATGGGAGCGGGTGATACGCCTACCACAAGATATAATAAAATGGGAGCGGGTGGCACGCCTGCCACAAGATAAATAAAATGGGAGCGGGTGGCACGCCTGCCACAAGATACATGAAATGGGAACGGGTGGCACGCCTGCCACGAGATATATGGAATGGGAACGGGTGGCACACCTGCCACCAGATAAATGAAATGGGAGCGGGTGGCACGTCTGCCACGAGATAAATGAAATAGGAGCGAGTGGCATGCCTGCCACAAGATACATGAAATGGGAACGGATGGCACGCCTGCTATGAGATATATGAAATGGGAGCAGGTTGCACGCCTGCAACGAGATATATGAAATGGGAGCGGGTTGCACGCCTGCAACAAGATATGAAATGAAGGTGAAAACTCTGTGTTTGTTTTCCTTATCCTTGTTAGTAATTGGATTTTTGGTGTCGTGCACTTTCTATTTGATATGTTTATTTGTTGTTACCAATTCAAGTGTTTTAACTGTTCAGATTCCTTACCGTTGTGATCCTTTGTGAAGGAACTCCATCATGTTTTCAACACGTTTCCGTATTTATATACATATTTTTTTAATACTTCAAACTTCAATAATTGTTACATCCTTAATTCAATTAGTTTCTCAATTATATCCCCATAAACTATTTGAGGTTGTACTTTACTTGAAAGGGAATTTCTACTATATTTTGATTTATTGATTTCTCGTATTAAAGGTAATGATTCATTCGATATTGTAATTTAATTGAAAAGGGTATTTTCCTTTTCAAATGATTTCTAAAAATAACTTCATCTTTTTTTGTTGATTTCCTTATTGAGTTGGAAGCTGTACTCTACTTTATGTTCAGTGAATGAGGCTCCTTGAACATTCTTAATTGTATTAGATTATGAAACCTATGAACTGAGTAACATGAGAATATTGTTGTGCAATGTGAGACAGAAATAGATGGGCACAAGGTGTCGGGAAAAATATTATGGTTTTATTTAATGACACGTGAGTTGTCCGTGCGGGTGTGATATAAATATGGGCACGAGGTCCGTGAAAATATGAAAGTGGGCTGAGACCTATATTATTTATGATTATGAAATGAGGCGTCACATGGTGACCTTTACTCGAAAGAATTATATTCAAAAGATGCTTATTTAAAAGATATTTATATTTGAAGGACTTGATTTATTGATTGCACTTGTATCTATTATTTGTTGAGAAATATTTATGGTGTTCTTGTTGCTTGCTAATTATATCACTGGTTGATCATTATTGCCATCATTGTTATCTGTTTCCTATTATTTTTGTACGCTATATTGCACAGGTTTATTAGGTAGTATGGTCCTAGGCTTGTCACTACTTCACCGAGGTTAGGCTAGGCACTTACCAACACATGGGGTCGGTTGTGCTGATACTACACTCTGCACTCTTTTGTGCAGATCCCAGTGATGTAGACTTCGGACGCAATGAGATTGTTGTTTCTTGTCAGCATGCGACCCGATGTAGTCCTGCAGGCGTCCGCAGGCCTTGACGTCTCCTTCTATCTACTATTCATGTTTCCTTCATGTATTTCTAGAGACAGTGTTGTATTTATTTCTTTCAGACCTTTATTTGTAGTACTCCTAGACAGTCTGTGAAGTTGTGACACCAGTCTTGGGTAGATTTGTTATCGGATTAAAAATGAAAACAAGGTAAATAGTTCAGTTGGTTGGCTTGCCTAGATTTCACTAGTAGGCGCCATCACGACTCCCCAGGGCGGGAAATCCGGGTCGTGACACTTAGATATGCTTATCTATATATTAAAAGGGATAATGCATAAAATTCACCCCATCCTATGACCCATTTACCAACTACACACCTTTTCTTTTTGGGGGTTCTATTACCCCCTGAACTTATTTTTACCATAATTTATTTAATATTATATGCTCAATTAAACCCAACCCCCATCTATAAGACTCGCGGTGTATACTCGCGCTAATAGGTCCCACCCAATTCCCTTTTATTTTATCAAATCCCTTTTACTCTAAACTTAATTAAACCCATTCATTAATTAAACCCTACCATATTTCATTATTTCCTTTCATACTCTTCCATTTCGACGGCGGTCCAAACCAAATTCTCAATCTCCCTATTCGATTCCTTCCATAAAATCACTCCAATCATAATCACTCCAGTAGCAGCGCCACTTTTTTTCCATCTATGAATACTAGTAGTTTCTTCCATTAAATTTAAAGACACAAGCTCTCCACAGTGTTGTACAGCCACTCAGGGATTTAAAATCCAATTGGGGTATTGATTTAGCCAAAAATCTTGAAGAATATTTGCTCAAATTTGCTCCGGACAGAAAAAGAAAGAAGCAGCCGCAGCTAAACCTCCCTCTCCTCCTTCTGTTTTCACTGCCCTTTTTCCTCATAAAAGCAGTGTTTCTGTTGAGACCGAGTTCAGTTAAAGCTCCATTCGTTGGTTGCTAGTTCCGTTCGAGTTGCCGGCGAGGTTCCGGCGCCCCTGCGTTTTCTGAGAGTGAAATTATTTTCTCAAATTCAATAGCCTTAATGTTTCTTCTTTTCCACCCCTTCTTCCATGAGAATGTAAAAATAAAGTGGTTTATTGGCTATGTCGTTAGATCAATTCAAGAGTATCTTAATAATTTATTTACGAAAAATGCATAAGTAACCCCCTAACCTATACCCGGATTCCCAACTACACACTTTTTCTTTGCGGGAATCCTATTACCCCCTAAACTTATTTTAAATGGAATTATTTGCACCATAAAACTAGACAACCAAACTCTTGGCAAGTGGTGAGCTACACGCACCCCCACATGTATTTTTAGTACTTTTTTTATTCCTTCTTCTTTTTCTTATCCTTTTTTCTTATTTCTTATTATTCTCATTTTTTTTGTTTATTTCATTCTCTTTCTTTTTGTTTTGGTCAACAGCGGTATAAAATGGTGGCCGTCGGAATTTCACAAACACCATTTTTTCCGGCGAATATTTTTTCTAGTGATAGATTTTTATCCCGATCTAAGTGTGTTTTGTTATATATATATATATATATATATATATATATATATAAATTTTTCTTGAAAGTGTAATTTATGGGTGAGAGGAAGAGTAAAAGAAATAAAAATGAATATAAGATGAGAAAACTTTTTCCAGTTAAAATTTAAATACATTATTTTTTTTCCGGCGTGGGCAGGTTTTCTGATGATGAATTTTTCCCCCCAAATCTGAGTGTATTTTTCTTTGCTTATGAATAGAATTTTTTGAGAGTTTAATTTGTGTGTGAAAAGAAAAAATAAAATAAAAATGGTTAGACAAAGTCGCCGGTGAATGAATATCCGCCGAAATTAGAGAAAAAACGAAAAAAAAGTAAAAGAAAAGAGACAAAGAAAAAGGAAAAGGAAAAGGAAAGGGATAAAAAGTAAGAAACAGTGGTAAAAAAGAATAAAAAATAATCTGAAAATTATTTTTTTTTGCTTCTCACTCTCCTTTGGGAGAGTGAAATACACACACTATGTCACATCAGCGTTAAGGGTGCAAATAATTCCATTTAAAATAAGTTTAGTGGGGTAATAGGATTCCCGCAAAGAAAAAATGTGTAGTTCCATCCGGGTATAGGTTAGGGGGTACTTATGCATTTCCCCGTTTATTTACTTTGAATTCTCAGTTTCAAATGGTCTCTTTTATTTCATTCTTACATAGCCAAATTGACATCCAAAATAACAGATACTGCAGTTTTAAGAAGCTAATATAGTTGTAAAATATATCTTTGAGATGACTGATTTAACGTTTGGGACCCGCATTATACGTGACGATTGAATAGCAGACATGCCTTTTAAAATTAGTCCTCATGCGCTTGAAAGAGGTGTAGTCACGGTCTAGATTAATTGAGCATATACTGTTAAATCAATTATGATAAAAATAAGTTCAGGAGGTAATAGGACCCCAAAAAGAAAAGGTGTGTAGTTGGTAAATGGGTCATAGGATGGGGTGGATTTTATGCATTATCCATATATTAAACAATGGTATTGCTAATGTCATGATTAATTATGCATAACAATAATACTGAATAGAGTGTGTATTGGTTATTCATAGATACCAAAATATAATACATATATTGTTTTCATAATATATCCTTCATGAATACATACCAAAACTGCTTGCCGCTTCTTCTCTTCTCAAACTCTGTAATGTTTAAAAATAAATTCAAAGATTTTGTTGTTTTAAATTCAATTGGTTTTGTAAAACTATTCTAAAGGAACTGTCACTAACACTTACAATGTACAGTGCATCAATAAATTCTTTAAAAAATAGTGACAATATTAAAGCCACCAATAAAATTTCCTATCATTGTTTAGGTTTCCAACTCCAAAGAGGTATATTGCAAGAAAATCACAAAACTAATAAGAAAATAATTTGAGTTAGAAAAGCAAAATCTTTCAAGAAGGCCAAATACAGAGACATTAAATTTTAGCTAGACACTTCAACTGAGATTTATTCCCGCCGTAAGATCGTTTGATATACGGACTAAATTATTTTGAGATTAGAGTTTTAAAATTATAATTTTGGACTAATTTATCCCGTAAGGAAGATAAAATAAAATAATCCCAAATTTGATTGGATAACATGAGATAAAGTGCAATATTCACTATTAAGTCTGAAATTATATTTATACTATATTTGATCGAAGATATACATTTATTTTGGAATAACTTTATACCATTAATCAAATACAATATAAATTTAATCATTCGCCTTACCCCACCTTAGCGGGTTACCAAACGACACGTGTAAAAAAAATTTCTCCATTAAACACATTTTGATATTTGTTTATCACATCTTACAGGTACGTGAAAAGCTTATCTTCTATATTGCTTAACGGAAAATACATAGTTTTGGCCGGAAAAGTAACTTCCGGCGACTGCTTTTTTTCAACTTCAAAGAGGTCTATTGCAAGAAATCACAAAAACTGTTGCTACTAATAAGAAAATAAATTCGGCAGAAAAGGAAAAACTTTCAAGAATGATAGGCTATCATTCAAACTTGAGCAATAATTCAACAGAATCCAACTCTCTACAATTCTAAAACATATTCATGATATGGTATGCTTAATTACTATCATATAATAAGCTGCGGAAAAGTAAATAAAGCAAAAGGCACACCTAACACATACCCTACAAAAACTTATCATTTTATTTTCAGTCCCCGTGTAAACATAAACTTAATTCAAACCAGGATCTTGAACATGATAATCTTACATAAAATGTTACAGAAAACATACTTGATCGGAAGCCAATATCACGAAGCGGAAGCGTTAATTAGAATTAGTTTCTCGCCTCTTGCCCTAGCTTTCGTTACCGCCGGCTTTAGTGATGGAAGAGAGAATAGAAAAAAATACGGTAACCCTAATGGGTGGGGAGATGACCAATTTATAGATGCTCTCATTTAATCTGGTACGTCCATCAAGTAACCGATCAGACGGATGAGATTTGTTCATTAATTAAAAATTAATTACGGGCCTTAAACCTACTGGGCCACCAATATGCGTAGGAAAATCTTACATTCTCCCACTTGGCCCAATAATCACATAATATTAATATTTAACAATATAAACATTAGTTGCGCATAAACAAATCTCTTCTATAATGTCCATCATAAATACCATAATACGATAAATTACTGAATGGGAGTTAAGGTGGTTATATATAATTTGTCTACTGTCACAACCCAAATTTTCCACCGTCAGAATTGTGACGATGCCTCCTCTTGAAAGCTAGGAAAGCCGACAAATATAGTTTTATCACATTAATTATTAACCAAAACAGAAATAAATAATAGCTAAAGCCAAATAGAGATAAAGTGAGAAAGTGCTATAACAACAACTCTAATACATGACTACCCCAATGATCTGGTGTCACAATCCACGAAAGTCCAAGAAATTCTACAAATATAGGTTTGAAAGAAATACATCTGTTCTCAAAATAGGAAGAGACAGGAAATCCAAAAATGGAGAAGAAGGGGACTCCAGGGTCTGCAAATGCCAGCAGATCTACCTTGGGTCTCCCGTGGACTGAAGGCAGCAACCCAAACTCTACTCACAAGGTCCGACACCGATATCTGCACAGAAAGTGTAGAGTGTAGTATCGGTACAACCGATCCCATGTACTGGTAAGTGTCGAGCCTAACCTCGGCGAAGTAGTGACGAGGCTAGGACACGACAAGAATATGAACCTGTGCAATTAAATCATATACGAGAAAACAATAATAACAAAAATTTAACAGATAAAGACGGGAAGGGAAAAACATGCTGCGGGGAATTTCAGATTCTGACAGTAATTCAATGGAGAAGTAAGGTAAACACCATATTTGAACCAACATAAATAATGATATAGTAACACGTGCGCGACATCACCCTTCGTGCTTTACATTCTTCCTCACCCAAACAGTAGAGACAATAACATCCCGGCAAGGGAATCAACAATAACAAATCTCATTTCAACAGTTAACTTCACAAAATAAGTCTCAACTTGAGTCAATACTCGACAATGATCCAATATCAAGAAAATATCATAAAATTTGCTCAACATGGAGTATCATCAATTTAAGCATGAATAGTACGTAATAAGAGACACGACGGTCACAGTATAAGACTCACTTGCATGCTCAACATCAACGTATAGATACTCGTCACCACACCTATACGTCGTACTCAATACTAACACATAGCAAATAAGACAACAACACATATTCCCTCAAGCTAAGGTTAGACCAAACACTTATCTCGATTCCACGGCCACAATCAAACCTCAATTACCGCTTTACCTCTTGATTCTACCTCCAATCCGCTTGTATCTAATCATAATTAACTTAATAACATTAATAAATGCTAAAGAACTCAATTCCAATGCTTAATTATAGGTTTCTCAACATTTCCCCCAAAAAGTCAAAAATCGACCCTAGGTCCGCTTGGTCAAAACTCGAAGTTCGGACCAAAATCCGATTACCCATTCACCCACGAGCCCGGATATACAATTGGTTTTAAAATCCGACCTCAATTTGAGGTCTAAATCCCAAAATTTTAAAATTCCTAAATTCTACCACAAAACACCCAATTTTCCATGAAAACCCCTAGATTTTGTGATGAAATCTTGTAAAAAGAGTAAATAGATTGGAAGAAATAAGTTAAGAATCATTTACCTATGATTTGGGGAAGAACTTGCTTTAGGAAAATCGCCTTTTGGAGTTTAGGTTTTGAAAATTTGAAGAATGAAAAATCCCGTCCATGACCCTTTTACTTAGTTGCAGATGTCGCAATTGCGAAGCTCGCAGATGCGAGACATGCATCGCAAATGCGAACCTGCTGCATGTCTGCTATTGTCGCAATTGCGAACCATTAGTCGCAATTGCGATGGTTGCCCCTCCCTGATGACTTTGCAAATGCGAAGATATGTTCGTAAATGCGAATCATGCTGGCCCAGGTCTTCTTCACAATTGGGATAAAACCCTCGCAATTGCCAAGCCTATGAAGCTCGCAAATGTAAAGCCGGATCTCGCAATTGCGAGATTAGAGGACTGCAACATATACCAGATGCAACAACAGATTTTCTAAGTCCAAACTCACTTCGTGGCCTATCCAAAACTCATCGAGCCCTCGGGGCTCCAAACCAAACATGCGTACAAGTCTAAAAACATCATACAAACTTACTCGTGCGATCAAATCGCCAAAATAACATCTTAAACAACAGATTTAACACCAAAACTCATGAAATCCTTAAGAACCTTGAAATTTCTATTTTCACAACCGGACATCCGAATCACATCAATTCAGTCTCGTTTCTCACCAAATTTCACAGACACGACTTAAATACTATATCAACCCTATACCGGGCTCCAGAACCAAAATACGGTCCCGATACCAATGAGATCACACACTATTCCATTTTTTAAAAATCCTTATATTTTCCAGCAAATAATTTTCTTTAAAAATTCATTTCTCAGATTAGAGACCTCGAAAATTGATTTCGGGCACATGCCCAAGTCTCATATTTTACTACAGACCCTCCGGGACCATCAGAATACGGGTCCGGATCCGTTTACCCAAAATATTGACCGAAGTCAACTAAAATCATTTTTAAGCCAAAAATCATCTTTTTCTTAAATTCTTCACATAAGAGCTTTCCGGATACACGCTTGGACTGTGCACGTAACTCAAGGAGGGATAAAATAAGGTTTTCAAGGCCTTAGAGCACGGAAACGGATCCTAAAATAAAATATGACCTTTTGGGTCATCACATCTACATACTCCCTTCCATATACTACAACATTAGTAACTCATCGTATCTGATCCATAAACTATTAAATATTATGGTCCACAATAATGTCTCATTAAGACTTATCCTGTAATATTTCAAAACAATAATGTGTACACCATTATGAGAAATAGGAAATCATTAATGGATATCAGAAACACATAAATGAGCTTAGAGTGTCAAAACATCATAAATACATCAGTCATAAATACAGCCAAGACCCATTCTATGTACATGTTCTTTAAAATATCTTTGATTGTAAATCTTTCGTTAACTGATCTGCAACCATGAGATTAGTTCTAATATACTTAAGTGACACTCTTTGTTTCTGAACTTCCTCCTTAACGGTAAAGAACTTTAATTCCATATGCTTGGCACCTTTGGAGTACTTATCGTTCTTGGAGAGGAATATCGCTGCAGAGTTATCATAGTAAATTTTCAGCGGCTTGGTAATGGTGTCGACAACCCTAAGTCTTGAAATAAAGTTTTGCAACCATAATGCATGAATTGTGGCTTAAAAAAATGCCACAAATTCTTTCCATCGTGGATGTAGCAATGACAGACTATTTGGAACTCTTCCACGATATTGCTCCTTCAAGTAATTGGAACAAATAACCAAAAGTAAACTTCTTAGTGTCAATACATCTAGGAAATCTGAATCCGAGTATCCAACAACTTCCAAATGCTTGGATCTCCTATACATGGGCATGTAGTCCTTCGTTCCTTTCAGATACCTCAAGACTCTCTTTGCAGCTTTCCAGTGATCAATTTCTGGGTTACTCTGATATCTTCCTAGCATTCTGATCACAAAACTAATATCCGGTCTTGTGCAAGTCTGAGCATACATCAGACTACCAGCAATAGAAGAGTAAGGAATTTATTCCATTTCTTTTCATTCTACATCATTTTTAGTGCATTGCATGAGACTAAATTTCCCCCCTTTTTGAATTGGAACAATTCCTACTAAACAGTTATTCATGTTAAATCTCTGTAGAACTCTTTCGATATAGCCTTTCCGAGACAGTCCCAATAATCCTTGTGATCTATTATGGAATATTTCTATTCCTATCACATAGGATGCCTCACCCATATCTTTCCTTTCAAAAAATTTAGAGAGAAATTTTTTAGTCTCACGCAATATGCCTAAATCATTAACAACAAGTAGAATATCGTCAACATATAGGACTAAAAAAATAAACTTGCTCCCACTGATCTTTTGGTGTATACACCGATCAACGGTATTTTTTACAAATCCAAAAGATGTTATGGTATCATTAAACTTTATATATCATTATTGTGAGGCTTGTTTAAGTCCATATATTGACTTCTTCAGTTTACATACCATTTGACCTTTTCCTTTAGTTTCGAAACCCTCTGGTTGGTCTATATAAACTTCTTCCTCGAGGTCTCCATTAAGAAAGACAGTTTTCACATCCATTTGGTGTAACTCTAAATCATAATGAGTCACCAAAGCCGTAATACTTCTTAACGAGTCTTTATTTAAGACCGGTGAAAATGTCTCTTTATAATCAATGCCTCTTTTCTAAGTATAACCCTTGGAAACAAGTCTGGCTTTGTATCATTCAATATTGCCATTTGAATCACGTTTGGTCTTAAAAACCCATCTACACTCGATTCTTTTAGAACTTTCTAGCAATTCAACGAGATCCAAGTTGTATTCCATGGATTTTAACTCTTCCTTCATGGAATCAATCCATTTGTCAGACTCATTACTTTCTATGGCTTGTGAAACTGAAACAAGATCTTTATTAAGACCAATGTCAAAATCTAACTTTTGCAAAAAAGAACACGTAATCATCTGAAATAGCCGATTTTCTAACTCTTTAAGATTTTCTTAATGGTATTTCTTATGGTTCACTTGGGTCAGATATTTGTGAGTTAGGTTCTATATGAAGTGTTTCCCAAATGTTGCTCGGTGTTGTCAAAGTGTTCTTCAACAACTAGAACAATATTTGGTATTTGTGTGGAAGTAGGCACATTCGTGGGTAATGGAATATTGACCCTCACCTCTTTTATTTTCACACTTTGTTTTACAACACTTCCACTAAATTTGCCATTATTAATGAATCTTGTATTACATGTTTCAACAATTCTCAAACTATGGTTTAGACAGTAAATCACATACCCCTTAGATTTCTCTGGGTAACTAATAAAGTAACCGTAAGTTCAAGAATCTATTTTCTTTTCTTGTGGATTATAAACTCTAGCTTCCGCTGGGCAACCCCAAACATGCAGGTGCCTTAAACTAGGTTTCCTTCCCATCCACAGTTCAAAAGGAGTCTTTAGAACTGCCTTACTAGGAATCCTGTTTAATAAATATACAATGTTTTTAAGAGCATACATCCACAATGATTCGGGTAATGAGGAATTACTCATCATGCTCATAACCATATCCATAAGTGTTGGATTATGCTTTTCTGCAATACCATTTTGTTGAGGTGTTCCTGGCATAATATATTGTGCACATATGTCATGTTCCTCGAGGAATTTTGCAAATGAAACATCCATTATATGGCATGTGCACACAAGTCGAGGAATTATTGATAGCGCTTTTCAAGGTCTTAAAACACCGAAATGATTATTTAATTTAAAGATGACATTTTGGATCATCACATTCTCCCCTTCTAAAACAAATGTTCGTCCTCGAATGTACTAAGAATTATTCTGAAGTTTCCAAATTGATGATTTTACTTTTACGCATATACTCGCGGTTGATCCCATATTACCGCATTCGATATAAGTCCGACAACACCATTTCAATTGAGATCATTTCCTTTATCCATATTTGTAAACTTTAAGACCAAATTTCTTACACTCCAATCATATCTAGAAAGGTCCGATTTTTAAGTCAACACACGATATTAGTCCTGACTGGCTATAGCAACTCGTGCCTATGCACCCATCAAATACGGGGTATTACATTCCCCCCCACATAGGTCATTCGTCCTTAAATGAGAAGTAGCGTCCGTCTTCAAACACATAATGTAACTTATCTTTCTTTGTACATCTCAATATCCTAAATTTTTCTAACTCCCAAAGTTTTCAGAAATTTCGGCAGAGTCTCCCCTGTAATTGGACCTATCCACCTGCCAGAGTAACACCAAAACAACTCCTAATAACACATCTACAACTCAACAAATCACCACAATGTATTTATCAATAACACCAATCTCCTCATTACAAGTGTGACACTATCATAAAGATATTTCGACATGAAACACATCATTTGTTCATCTCTGGTTTTAACCACATCTCTGGTTTTAATACTGGTACATAATCGACTACAAAATTGCCAATTAACTTCATGTTAATAAATTCTTGATTCAAGCTTTCACTTTACTAACAATGTAGCATGAAGACCTACCCAAATTAATGATTCACAATTAACGCCACCTGGGCACTCACCTTGTAGGTTAAAACTCAATAATTACAATACAATTTGGCAAATTATGCACAAAGATATTCATACAAGAATTTTCAAATAAGCCTCATAGGCATGACTCATTATAAGTACTATAGTACAAATTTTAATTTCATAAAAGGAGAATTTAAACACATAAACTTTTTACCACCAGGACCTCGTCCTTATATAACATTCACCGCAGCTTGTAGCCCGGTTTAAATATTTCATATCATATAAAAATGTGAGGATCTTTTCCTCAACTCTGAATGACAAGTATCTGGCACATTGTGCCAGCTAAAATTTTCCATTTCCTTTCTTCCTTCTTTAAAATAATTTATGTTAAACAAAATCACAATATACAATGATTCCTCATATCGGTAGGGCATATGATTTACAACTGAAATCAATTATTTAGAAATTACATCAAATTTATCGAATTGATTAACAATAGTCACTTTTAGCCTCACAACTATTTTTAGTGACCAACACATAATGATAGACATAGCTATCTCCTTATAATCTCCCAACAGATGTATTCATACAAGTAAATTTAAGATTACGAAGATCACTTATGATTGGAGCATATTAGGAGGACTTTCCTCGATACGCAGAACAGAATCAAGTTAAGGAAATAGTTACTTTATAATAACTCGAGATCGTACTTGTAACGACATCATCTGTTGTAGCGACCTCAGTTATACCATAGCAAATATATCGATGGTTCGGGACACCATCTCTTAGGTGCTATCTACCTGTTTGTCCTCCATCCCTAACTGGTAGTGTAAGTAGGGTAGTAATTGTAATGGAATACGTTCCATGTGTGCTCTGATGGAATAGATTAATCTGCAAGTCTGGGACAATTTCTCATGATGTTCCTAGTTCATAACAACCCATCTACGGTGCAACTGCTCATACTTAGTCTGTGTCAGATAACTAAAATAACCATTGTAGGAAATCTCGTGCCAGTGGTGCATTAAAGGATGACTACCCCATGCGACTGTTATGATTAACTTAAGAACTACGAGTATACTGAAATTATTTCCATGACCCCGCTGATACTGAAATGTAGAATTATTAAGGACGCGGGAATATCTCAAGTCCCATCATCATCCCATTCAAATCTCAGCTCTTAATCATATACCAGTTTTGGAAAACCTTTTAATACCACATAAATATATCTCAGGCCAAAATTGATATAACACATAACCCCATAATTTGATCGTTGATAGTGGACTCCCCTCACTTGGTGCGAAATCATAGGATAATTTTCCTATGATCCACAATACTAACCTTCACCGCTCATATAAGTCAACCAGACGCCAGGGCCTATTGCACCCCTACATGATTCACTGGGTGATCTCTCAATACTTCCGCATATTCAATCTTGGCAACACGTGGTAACAATGATTGAGCAATCCTAGCTCCCTTATAACCCCTCTGTGGTACCACTGACCATTGGCACATAGTTATTACTCAGTACGCAATTTCATACACGAGTGGATGTAAAACAACATAAGTTATATGCTTCAAGTTGAATAAATGCCACACGATAAGGAATGAAAGAAGTGAGGTTATCCTACTAGTTCTGTAAACTCTCGAAGAAAAGTACAGACGTTTCTGTACCGATCCGCAAGACTCTACTAAACTTGTCTGTGAATTATGAGACCTATGTAACCTAGGGCTCTGATACCAGCTTGTCACGACCCATATTTCCTGCCCTCGGGAGTCGTGATGGCACCTACTAGTGAAATCTAGGCAAGCCAACCAACTGAACTATTTACCTTATTTCCATTTTTAATCCGATAACAAATCTACCCAAGACTGGTGTCACAACTTCATAGATTGTCTAGGAGTACTACAAATAAAGGTCTAAAAGAAATAAATACAACACTGTCTCTGGAAATACATGAAGGAAACATGAATAGTACATAGAAGGAGACGCCAAGGCCTGCGGACGCCTGCAGGACTACCTCGGGTTGCCTGATGAACAAGAAACAACAATCTCATTGCGGTCCAAAGTTTACAACACTGGGATCTGCACAAAAGAGTGTAGAGTGTAGTATCAGCACAACCGACCCCATGTGCTGGTAAGTGCCTAGACTAACCTCGACGAAGTAGTGACAAGGCTAGGATCAGACTACCAAATAAACCTGTGCAATATAGCGTACAAAAATAATAGGAAACAGATAACAATGATGGCAATAATGATCAACTAGAGATATAATTAGCAGGCAACAAGAACACCATAAATATTTCTCAACAAATAATAGATACACGTGCAATCAATAAATCAAGTCCTTCAAATATAAATATCTTTCAAATAAGTATCTTTCGAATATTATTCTTTCGAGTAAAGGTCACCTTGTGACGCCTCATTTCATAATCATAAATAATATAGGTCTCAACCCACTTTCATATTTTCACGGCACCTCGTGCCCATATTTATATCACACCCGCATGTACAACTCATGTGCCATTAAATAAAACCATAATATTTTCCCCGACACCTTGTGCCCATCTATTTCTGTCTCACATTGCACAACAATATTCTCATGTTACTCAGTTCATAGGTTCTATAAACCAATACAATTAAGAATGTTCAAGGAGCCTCATTCACTTAACATAAAGTAGAGTACTTCTTCCAACCCAATTAGGAAATCAACAAGAAAAGATGAAGTTATTTTTAGAAATCATTTGATAAAGAAAATACCCTTTTCAATTAAAGTACAATATCGAATGAATCACTACCTTTAATACGAGAAATCAATAAATCAAAACATAGTAGAAATTCCCTTTTAAGTAAAGTACAACCTCAAACGGTTTAAGGGGATATAATTGATAAACTAATTGAATTAAGGATGTAACAATTATTGAAGTTTGAAGTATTAAAAAAATATGTATATAAATACGGCAACGTGTTGAAAACATGATGGAGTTCCTTCACAAAGGATCACAACGGTAAGGAATCTGAACAGTTAAAACACTTGAATTGGTAACAACAAATAAACATAGCAAATAGAAAGTGCACGGCACCAAAAATCCAATTACTAACAAGGATAAGGAAAATAAACACAGAGTTTTCACTTTCATTTCATATCTTGTTGCAGGCGTGCAACCCGCTCCCATTTCATATATCTCATTGCAGGTGTGCAACCCGCTCCCATTTCATATATCTCGTAGCAAGCGTGCCACCCGTACCCATTTCATGTATCTCGTGGCAGGCGTGCCACCCGCTCCCATTTCATTTATCTCGTGGCAGGCATGCCACCCGCTCCCATTTCATTTAACTAGTGGCAGGAGTGCCACCCGTTCCCATTTCATGTAGCTCGTGGCAGGCGTGCCACCCGCTCCTATTTCATTTATCTTGTGGCAGGCGTGCCACCCGCTCCCATTTTATTTATCTTGTGGCAGGCGTGCCTGTGATGACCCAAAAGGTTACACTTATTTTAAATAAAATTCTGTGTTTCTGTGGCCTTGAAAACCTCATTTTGAGTTACCTCGATTTGCGTGCACAGTCCTGATGCGTAGAAGGAAAGCTTAAATATGAAAATCTGTGAAAAATGATAAAATTTAGTTATAAAATGAGCAAATTTGACTTCGATTAATATTTCGGGTAAACGGACCCGGACCTGTGATTTGATGGTCCCGGAAGGTTCGTAGGAAAATATAGGACTTGGGCGTATTCCTGGAATCATATTCCGAGGACCCAAGCCCGAGAAATGAAATTTTTAAGAAAATTCTTTTCTGAAATTGTTTAAGGAAATTTGAACTGAAATCTGATTAGAACATGATGGTATCAGGCCCGTATTTTGGTTCTGGTGCCCGGTACAGGTCTTATATATGATTTAAGACATTTTTGTAAAATTTGGTAAAAACGGATGTCGTTTGACGTGATTCGGACTTAAATTGCTAAAGTTGATGTTTAT
The DNA here is from genome assembly GCF_000393655.2 of Nicotiana sylvestris. Classification (NCBI taxonomy): domain Eukaryota; kingdom Viridiplantae; phylum Streptophyta; class Magnoliopsida; order Solanales; family Solanaceae; genus Nicotiana; species Nicotiana sylvestris. The sequence continues at coordinate 14,625,696 of NC_091065.1, forward strand.
GAAGTTTGAGAAAAATCCTTTGATTTTGAGGTTTAATTCATTGTTATTGAGGTTATTTTGGCGATTTGATCGCACGGATTGTATGATGTTGTTGAGTTAGTACATGTGTTTGGTTAGGAGCCCCGAGGGCTCGGTTGTGATTCGGATGTGTTTCGGAAGGTTTCGGACTTAGAAAAATGTTGCAGATTTCTGCTGTCAGTGCCCAGGGATTTTACCCTTCGCGTTCGCGTGGACCCACTCATGAACGCGTAAGGCAAAATTTTCAAGTGCCCAATTTCTTCTTCGCGAACGCGAAGATGAGGGGGGAGACCATTCGCGAACGCGTCCTTCCACTTGCGAACGCGTAGGGTTCTGGGGGAGGGGTCACCACGTGTGCATCGCGAATGCGAGCCACATCCCACGAACGCGAAGGCCTAGCAAGCCTAACCCATCGTGAACGCGAAGGGCATGTCGCGAATGCGATGAACATTTTTGCCCAGCGATTTTAAAGACCCAAAACAGAACCCATTTCGGGATTTTTCCAACATTTCTCAAACCCCCTCTTCTTCAAAAGCTCTTGGACGATTCTTGGAGCACTTCTTCACCAAAAACTTCTGGGTAAGTAATCTTTAACTTGTTTTCTTCCATTTTCATCAACACCCACTAGATTTCTAGGCCTAAAACATGTGATTAAGGGTAGAAAAATTAGGAATTTGGGTAGAGCTAGGGCTTTTTGCTTAATCGGGATTTAGATCTCTTTTTGAGGTCGAATTTGATAACTAATTATAGTCGGGCTCGTGGGTGAATGGGTGATTTGCTTTTGGTCGGAACCTCGTGTTTTGACCAAGTGGGCCCTGGGTCGATTTTTGGATTTTTGGAAAGAATGATTAGAAAGCTATAATTAAGCATTGGAATTGGATTGTTTAGCATTTATTGATTTTAGTAAGTCGATTGTGTATAGATACGATTGGATTGGAGCCAAATTTGAAAGGAAAAGCGGTGCTTGAGGCTTGAGTTGACTGTGGGAGTTCGAGGTAAGTGTTTGGTCTAACCTTAGCTTAAGGGATTAGGAGTTGAGTCCTATTTGCTACATAATAATTGTTGAGTACGACGTATAGACATGGTGACAAGTATCTATATGTTGGTGTCTAGCATGACCGTGAGTCGTTATATTGTGAATATCATGATTTCGTTATATTTTTCATGCCTTGGTGATGATTTCTTTTGTTGTGAAAAGCATGTGGAAAGAATTGTGACCTTGAACAACGAGGAGCATTGGCTCAAGTTATATTACAAATTGTGAAAGTATATGAGATGATTGAACCCTTTGGAGCATTGGCCCAAGTGGTAAAGTGAGATATGAAATAAAAGTGAAAGAAAGAGAAAGAGTTATTAAATTGTTCCCTTGCCAGGTTATTGTTGCTCTGTTGATTATCTCCCTTGTTGGGATATTGAGATTATTGATGTTGTTCCCTTGCCGGGATTTAATTGCTTAATTGTTGTTCCTTTGCCGGGATTTCTATTATTATTTGTTTATTTCCTTGCCCCCTTGTTTGTGATTGTTGTTTGGGTGAGGAAGAGTGTTAAAGCACGAAGGGTGATGTCGTGCATTGTTTGTTTTGTGAGGAAAGAGTGTAAAGCACGAAGGGTGATGCCGTGTATGATTGTGAGGAAAGAGTGTAAAGCACGAAGGGGGATGTCGTGCCACACGATGTACTATTCCGTGTCGATTCTATTGATTATATGGTGAGGAAAGAGAGCAAAAGCACGAAGGGTGATGCTGTGCGCAGTTTTATTACAAAATTGCCTTGGTGAGGACGAGAGTAAAAGCACGAAGGGTGATGTCGTGCATTTATTGATTTCTACACCTTTGTTGATATTCAAGTTATATCGTTTGCTTCGTTACTTGATGCCTTCTACTTGGATTTTGTTATCTCCCCCATAGCATGCTCCCCTCCCATATTGGATGGTTATTTCTGTATTTCCTTTCCGCTATATATATATATATATATATATATATATATATATATATATATATATATATATATATATATATATATATATATATATTTAAATTGCACAGGTTTATTTGATAGTCTAGTCCTAGCCTCGTCACTACTTCGCCGAGGTTAGGCTAGGCACTTACCAGCACGTGGGGTCGGTTGTGCTGACACTGCACTCTACACTGTGTGTAGATCCAGGAGCAGCTTTTGGACAGTAGTTGGAGGGCTTCTTTCAGTTCACCTGGAGACCCAAGGTAGACCTGCAGAAGTCTGTAGGCCCTGGCATCTCCCTCTATCTTTATTTCCTGTTTCCTTCTCTTTATTCAGAAACAATGTACTGTTATTTCTTCAGACTTTATATGTAGTAATCCTAGATAGTCTGTGATACTGTGACACCAGATTTTGGGTATTTGGGATTTTAAAAGTTGTAATAGACGTTAGTTTCAGGTATTTCATTGTTATCTTCTGCTTAAATCATTTAAAGTTCATCTGTTTTCATGTTATCACTTATTTTGGTTAAAAAAAAGAAGTAATTTGGTAAAGAAGTAGATGGTTAAGGTTTGGCTAGCCTAGCTCTCATTAGTAGGTGCCATCACGAATCTCGAGGGTGGCAAATCCGGGTCGTGACAAGTTGGTATCAGAGCTCTAGGTTACATGGGTCTCACAATTCACAGACAAGCTTAGTAGAGTCTGAGGGATCGATATGGAGACATTTGTGTTTATCCCCCAGAGGCTACAGAGTTAGGAAAAACTTCACATTTGCTCTTTCTTGTCGTGCAGTTTTGTTTCCCAAAGCTAATTGAATTTCTACTATGTTCTTTCGCAGATGGAGAGAACACGTGCTTCCTTATCCACCGCTCAGCAGCCCGAGCCCCCAGCAGCATCTCCCACGAGGGGTAGAGGGCGAGGCCAAGGCCGAAGTAGGGGCAGAGCTCAGCCTCGAGCAGAAGCACCAATGGCAGAGCCTCAAGTTGATTTTGATGATGAGGTTCTAGCCCCAGCAGCTCCGGTAGGCCCATCTCAAGTCCCAGAGGGGTTTATTTCTACCCAGTTCTTCAGGATGCTCTGGTCCGATTGGTGGGCCTCATGGAGAGTGTCACCCGGGCAGGCTTGCTTCCTATAGCACCAGCCATCTCTCAGGCTGGAAGAGGAGCCCAGACTCCGGCTACTCACACTCTGGAGCTGGTAGCTCCCCAGATTCAGACTTCAGCGGTTCAGCCAGTTGGAGTAGTTCAGCCGGGTGTGGTAGCTCAGACCGGTGATGGAGAAGCTCTGTCTGCCGATGCTTTGTAGAGGCTGGACAGGTTCACCAAGCTCTTCACTACTACTTTCAGCGGTGCATCTACTGAGGATCTCCAGGATTATCTAGACAGCTGTCATAAGGTTCTCAGGAACATGGGTATTGTTGAGACCAATGGGGTCGATTTTGCTACTTTTCGCTTATCTGGATCCGCCAAGACTTGGTGGAGAGACTATTGCTTGGCTAGACCAGCCGGATCACCAGCCTTGACTTGGGAGCAGTTCACACAGCTATTTCTGGAGAAGTTTCTCCCCATTACTCAGAGAGAGGCCTACCGGAGGCAGTTTGAGCGTCTCCAGCAGGGTTCCATGACTATTACCCAGTATGAGACCAGATTCATCGACTTTGCTTGCCATGCCCTTGTCACACTTCCTACAGAGAGAGAGAGAGAGAGAGAGAGAGAGAGAGAGGGTGAGGAGGTTTATTGATGGTCTTATTCAGTCGATTCATCTTCAGATGGCTAGGGAGGCTGGGAGTGAGATTACTTTTTAGGAGGCGGTCAATGTGGCCCGGAGGGTTGAGATGGTTCTATCACAGGGAGGTGGTCATGGGTCAGACAAGAGGCCCCGTCATTCAGGCCGATTCAGTGGTACTTTGTTTGGAGGTAGAGATTTTTATGGTAGAGGCCATCCTCCTAGGCCTTTTCAGTCAGCACTTTAGGTTTCTTATGGTGCTTCAGGTGGCCGTAGTTCGCAGATGCATTACTCTGACCAGCAGTCCTATAGTGCACCACCAGCTCCTATCAGTGCACCACCCCTTCAGAGTTTTCGGGGTGGTCATTCAGGTCGACATGGTCAGCAGTCTCAGCAACCGAGAGCTTGTTACACTTGTGGTGATGTGGGTCACATTGCTAGGTTTTGCCCTCTAGCACTGAGTAGCTCTCAGCATCAGGGTTCTCGTGCCATGGTATAGGCACCAGGTGTTCCACAGCCCGCCCAGCCAGCTATAGGTGGGGGTAGAGGTACTAGAGGTGGAGTTAGAGGTACTAGAGGTGGAGCTCAGGCCGCTAGAGGTGGAGGCCAGCCAATAGCAGGCCATCCCAGAGAGGTAGTACAGGGTGGTGGGGCCCAGCCCCGATGTTATGCTCTTCCAGCCAAGCCCGAGGTTGAGGCTTCAGATACAGTCATTATATGTACTATTCTGGTTTGTGATAGAGATGCTTCAGTGTTATTTGATCCAGGGTCTACCTACTCGTATGTGTCATCTTATTTTGCACCATATCTGGTCATGCCTAGTGATTCATTGAGTGTTCTTGTTTATGTGTCTACCCCGGTAGGTGATTATATTGTGGTAGATCGAGTTCATCACTCTTATGTAGTTGTGATTGGGGGTCTTGAGACTCGAGTAGATTTGTTGTTTCTGGACATGGTTGATTTCGATGTTATATTGGGGATGGACTGGTTATCACCTTACCACGCTATCTTGGATTATCATGCCAAGACTGTGATCGTAGCCTTACCGGGTTTGCCTCATTTAGAGTGGAGAGAGACTCCTAGTTATTCTACCCGAAGTGTTATCTTGTATGTGAAGGCTCGGTGTATGGTCGGGAAGGGGTGTTTGGCCTATTTGGCGTATGTCCGTGATTCTAGTACTGATGTCCCTTCTATTGATTCTATGCTCGTTGTTCATGAGTTTCTTGAGGTTTTCCCTTCAAACCTGTCGGGTATGCCGCCCAACAGGGATATTGACTTTTGTATTGATTTGACTCCGGGCACTCATCCTATTTCTATCCCGATGTACCGTATGGCCCCGCCTGAGTTGAAAGAGTTGAAGGAGCAGTTGCAAGACTTGCTTGAGAAGGGTTTCATTAGACCCAGTGTTTTGCCTTGGGGCGCGCCAGTGTTGTTTGTTAAGAAGAAGGATGGGTCGATGAGAATGTGTATTGATTACCGACAGTTGAACAAGGTCACAATCAAGAATAAGTATCCATTGTCATGGATTGATGATTTGTTTGATTAGCTTCAAGGTGCCAAGGTATTTTCAAAGGTTTACTTGAGATTTGGCTACCATCAGTTGAGAGTTAGGGCATCCAATGTCCCTAAAACAGCTTTCTGCACTCGGTACGGGCATTATAAATTCTTGGTTATGTCATTCAGGTTGACAAATGCCCCGACAACTTTTATGGATTTGATGAACCAAGTGTTCAGGCCTTATTTGGACTCGTTCGTGATAGTCTTCATTGATGATATTTTGATATATTTCCGCAGCCAGGAGGAGCACGAGCAACATCTCAGAGTGGTTCTTCAGACTCTAAAGGATAGTCAGTTATATGCTAAGTTCTCGAAGTGCGAGTTCTGGTTGAGTTCAGTTGCATTTCTAGGTAATGTTGTAACGGCAGAGGGTATTCAGGTTGATCCAAAGAAGATTGAGGCAGTCAAGAGCTGGCCTAGACCAGCATCAACTATAGAGATTCGGAGTTTCTTGGGATTGGCAGGCTATTATCGTCGGTTCGTAAAGGGATTTTCATTTATTGGAGCCTCGATGACCAGGTTAACTCAGAAGGGTGCCCAGTTCAAATGGTCAGATGAGTGTGAGACGAGCTTTCAGAAGCTCAAGACAGCTCTGACTACGACACCAATGTTGGTTTTGTCCACAGGTTCAGGACCTTATACAGTCTATTGTGATGCATCTCGTATTGGGCTTGGTGCAGTGTTGATGCAGGATGGCAAGGTCGTAGCCTATGCTACGAGGCAGTTGAAGATTCACGAGAAGAACTATCCGGTTCATGATTTAGAGTTGGTAGCCATTGTTCACTCATTAAAGATTTGGAGGCATTACTTGTATGGCGTGGCATGTGAGGTGTTCACAAATCACAAGAGTCTTTAGTATTTGTTCAAGCAAAAGGAGTTGAACTTGAGGCAGAGGAGATGGTTGGAGTTGTTGAAGGGTTATGATATCATTATCTTGTATCATCCGGGGAAGGCCAATGTGGTTGGCCGATGCTTTGAGTAGAAAGTCAGCTAGTATGGGCAGTCTTGCTTATATTCTGGTCAGTGAGAGACCGCTTGCTTTAGATGTTCAGGCTTTGACCAATCGGTTTGTGAGGTTGGATATTTCTGAGCCTAGTCGTGTATTAGCTTGCACGGTCGCTCGTTCTTCTTTATTGGAGCGTGTCCGTGATCGACAATATGATGATCCCTATTTGTGCATCCTTAGAGACATGGTGCAGCACGGAGGTGCCAAACAGGTTACCTTAGATGATGATGGAGTTTTGAGATTGCAGGGTCGAGTTTGTATGCCTAATGTGGATGGGCTTCAAGAGTTGATCTTAGAGAAGGCCCATAGTTCCCGGTACTCTATTCATCCGGGCGTCGCGAAGATGTACCAAGATTTGCGGCAGAATTATTGGTGGCGTAGAATAAAGAAGGATATCGTTGCATATGTGGCCCGGTGTTTGAATTGTCAGCAGGTTAAGTATGAGCATCAGAGGCCTGGTGGATTGTTTCAGAGGATTGAGCTTCCCGAGTAGAAGTGGGAGCGGATCACTATGGATTTCGTTGTTGGACTCCTGCAGACTCAGAGGAAATTCGACGCAATATGGGTCATTGTTGATAGGCTGACCAAGTCAGTGCATTTCATTCGGGTGGTAGTCTCCTATTTATTCGAGAGGTTACCTGAGATCTATATCCGGGAGATTGTTCATCTTCATGGTGTGCCTGTATCTATCATTTCGGACCGAGGTACGCAATTACCTCGTGTTTCTGGAGAGCAGTTCAGTGAGATTTGGGCACCCAGGTTGAGTTGAGTACAACATTTCACCCTCAGACGGACGGGCAATCCGAGCGGACTATTCAGATTTTGGAGGATATGCTCCGAGCTTGTGTCATTGACTTTGGAGGTTCATGGGATTAGTTTTTGCCTTTAGCAGAGTTTTCCTACAACAACAGCTACCAGTCGAGTAACCAGATGGCTCCTTATGAGGCTTTATATGGTAGGCAGTGTCAATCTCCGGTTGGATGGTTTGAGCCGGGAGATGCTCGGTTGTTGGGTATGGATCTGGTTCAGGAGGCCTAGGATAAGGTCAAGATTATTCAGGATAGGCTTCGTACAACTCAGTCCAGGCAAAAAAGTTATGCAGACCGCAAGGTTCGAGATATTGCTTTTATGGTCGGTGAGCGGGTATTGCTCTGAGTGTCGCCTATGAAGGACGTGATGAGATTTGGGAAGAAGGGCAAGCTTAGCCCTAGGTTCATTGGTCCATTTGAGATTCTTGATCGAGTGGAATAGGTGGCTTATAGACTTGCATTGTCGCCGAGCTTATCAGCCGTGCATCCAGTGCTTCATGTGTCCATGCTTCGAAAGTATCATGGCGATCCATCCCACGTGTTAGATTTCAGCACTATCCAGTTAGACAAGGATTTATCGTATGAGGAGGAGCCGGTAGCCATATTAGACCGGCAGGTTTGTCAATTGAGGTCGAAGAGTTTTCCTTCGGTTCATGTTCAGTGGAAAGGTCAGCCTCCTGAGGCATCGACCTGGGAGTCTGAGTCTGATATGCGGAGACGTTATCCTTATCTTTTCCCCGACTCACGTACTTCCTTCTTCTGTCCGTTCGAGGACGAACGATTGTTTTAGAGGTGGAGAATGAGATGACCCCTTGGGTCATCACTTGTTTTAAATTAAATTCTATGTTTTCGAGGCCTTGAAAACCTCATTTAAAGTCACCTCGATTTGCGTGCACAGTCCATATACGTAGACAGAAAGCTTAAATATGAAAATCTGTGAAAAATGATAAAATTTGGTTATAAAATGACCAAATTTGACTTCGGTCAATGTTTTGGGTAAACGGTCCCGAAAGGTCCGTAGGAAAATATGGGACTTGGGCGTATGCCCAGAATTAGATTCCTAGGTCCCAAGCCCGAGAAATGAATTTTTAAAGAAAATAATTTTCTGAAATTTTTTAAGGAATTTGAAATGAAATCTGATTAGAACATGATGGTATCGGGCCCGTAATTTGGTTCCAGCGCCCGATACAGGTCTTATATATGATTTAAGGTTTAATTCGTTGTTATTGAGGTTATTTTGGCGATTTGATCGCACTGATAAGTTTGTATGATGTTGTTGAGTTAGTACATGTGTTTGGTTAGGAGCCCCGAGTGGTCGGGTGTGAATCAGATGTGTTTCGGAAGGTTTCGGACTTAGAAAAATGTTGCAAATTTCTGATGTCAGTGCCCAGGGATTTTACCCTTCGCGTTCGTGTGGACCCACTCGCCAATGCGTAAGGAAAAATTTCCAGGTGCCCAATTTCTTCTTCGCGAAGGTTGAGACGCGAACGCGAAGATGAGGGGGGAGACCCTTTGCGAACGCGACCTTCCACTCGCGAACGTGTAGGGTTCTAGGGGAGGGGTCACCACTTGTGCATCGCGAATGCGACCAACGGTCCGCGAATGCGAAGGCTTGAGGATCAAAGCTCTGCGAACGCAAGCCACATCCCGCGAACGCGACGGCCTAGCAGGCCTAACCCATCGCGAACGCAAAGGGCATGTCGCGAACGCGATGAACATTTTTGCCCAGCGATTTAAAGACAAAAAACAGAACCCATTTCGGGATTTTTCCAACATTTCTCAAACCCCCTCTTCTTCAAAAGCTCTTGGACGATTCTTGGAGCATTTCTTCACCAAAAACTCCTGGGTAAGTAATCTTTAACTTGTTTTCTTCCATTTTCATCAACACCCACTAGATTTCTAGGCCTAAAACATGTGATTAAGGGTAGAAAAATTAGGAATTTGGGTAGAGCTAGGGCTTTTTGCTTAATCGGGATTTAGATCTCTTTTTGAGGTCGAATTTGAGAACTAATTATAGTCGGGCTCGTGGGTGAATGGGTGATTTGCTTTTGGTCCGAACCTCGTGTTTTGACCAAGCGGGCCCGGTGTCAATTTTTGGATTTTTGGAAAGAATGATTAGAAATCTATAATTAAGCATTGGAATTAGATTGTTTAGAATTTATTGTTGTTATTAAGTCGATTGTGTATAGATACGATTGATTTGGAGCCAAATTTGAAAGGAAAAGCGGTGCTTGAGTATTGAGTTGGCCGTGGAAGTTCGAGGTAAGTGTTTGGTCTAACCTTGAGGGATTAGATGTTGAGTCCTATTTGCTATGTGATAATTGTTGAGTACGACGTATAGGCATAGTGACGAGTATCTATACATTGATCTAGCATGACCGTGAGTCGTTATATTGTGAATATCATGATTTCGTTATACTTTTCATGCCTTGGTGATGATTTCTTTTGTTGTGAAAAGCTTGTGGAAAGAATTGTGACCTTGAACAACGAGGAGCATTGGCTCAAGTTATATTACAAATTGTGAAAGTATATGAGATGATTTAATCCTTTGGAGCATTGGCCCAAGTGGTAAAGTAAGATATGAAATAAAAGTGAAAGAAAGAGAAAGAGTTATTAAATTGTTCCCTTGCCGGGTTATTGTTGCTCTGTTGATTATCTCCCTTGCCGGGATATTGAGATTATTGATGTTGTTCCCTTGCCGGGATTTAATTGCTTAATTGTTGTTCCCTTGCCGGGATTTCTATTATTATTTGTTTATTTTCTTGCCGCCTTGTTTGTGATTGTTGTTTGGGTGAGGAAGAGTGTTAAAGCACGAAAGGTGATGTCGTGCATTATTGTTTTGTGAGGAAAGAGTGTAAATCACGAAGGGTGATGTCGTGTATGATTGTGAGGAAAGAGTGTAAAGCACGAAGTGTGATGTCGTGCCGCACGATGTACTGTTCCATGACGATTCTATTGATTATATGGTGATGAAAGAGAGTAAAAGCACGAAGGGTGATGTCATGCGCAGTTTTTTACAAAATTGCCTTGGTGAGGACGAGAGTAAAAGCACGAAGGGTGATGCCGTGCATTTATTGATTTCTGCACCTTTGTTGATATTCAAGTTATATCATTTACTTCGTTACTTGATGCCTTCTATTTGAATTTTGTTATCTCCCCCACAGCATGCTCCCCTCCCATATTGGCTGGTTATTTCTGTATTTCCTTATATATATATATATATATATATATATATATATATATGTATATATTTGAACTGCACAGGTTTATTTGGTAGTCTAGTCCTAGCCTCGTCACTACTTCGCCGAGGTTAGGCTAGACACTTACCAGCACATGGGGTCGGTTGTGCTGATACTACACTCTGCACTATGTGCAGATCCAGGAACAGCTTTCGGACAGTAGTTGGAGGGCTTCTTTCAGTTCACCCGGAGACCCAAGGTAGACCTGCAGGAGTCCGCAGGCCCTGACATCTCCCTCTATCTCTATTTCCTGTTTCCTTCTCTTTATTCAGAAACAATGTACTGTTATTTCTTCAGACCTTATATGTAGTAATCTTAGATAGTTTGTGATACTGTGACACCAGATTTTGGGTATTTGGGATTTTAAAGGTTGTAATAGACGTTAGTTTCAGGTATTTCATTGTTGTCTTCCGCTTAAATCATTTAAAGTTCCGCTATTTTCATGTTATCACTTATTTTGGTTAAAAAAGAGAAGTAATTTGTTAATGAAGTAGATGGTTAAGGTTTGGCTAGCATAACTCTCATTAGTAGGTGCCATTACGACTCCCGGGGGTGGGAAATTCGGGTCGTGACAGTGCCACCCGCTACCATTTCATTATATTTTGTGGTAGGCCGCTCCCATTTCATCTATCTTGTGGTATGCGTACCACCCGCTCCCATTTACAAGCCAATAATAATCACAAAGAATCCCGGTAAGGGAACAAGAAAAATAAATAAACATCCCGGCAAGGGAACATTAATATTAAAACAAACATCCCGGCAAGGGAACAATAATATCAAACAAACATCCCGGCAAGGGAACAATGATGATAATAACATGTGAGGTACAATAAACCACAACAGAGTCATAACAATTTATAACACAAGACTCACGGGCATGATTGACACCAACGTATAGATACTTGTCACCATGCCTATACGTCGTACTCAACAAATAACACATAACAAATAGGACACAACTCCTAATCCCTCAAGCCAAGGTTAGACCAAACACTTACATCACTTTGCAACCAATTCAAAATTCCAACAAGCCTTTGCCTCGCAAATTCGTTCCCGTAATTCTCAAATCTAGTCATAAACAATTCGATTCAGTCAATAAAAATTATAGGAATTAATTCCATATGAAATTCTACATTTTCCATTAAAAATCCGAAATTGCACTAAAAATTTGCCTGTGGGGCCCACGTCTCGGAATTCGACGAAAGTTGCGAAATATGAAACCTCATCGAACCCCGAGTCTAACCATACCAAAATTACTAAATTTCGATAATATTTCGACACTCAAATCCTCAAATCTATCTGAGAGGGTTTTCAAACTCTTCCAACTAAATTCACAGATTTAATGCCAAAACTAGTAATAGATTCGGGTAATCTAACCAAAATTAAGTTAAGAACATTTACCCCGTTGTTTTCTCTAAATATCTCCTGAAAATCGCCTCTCCCCGAGCTCCAATTTGGTAAAAATGGAAAATGGGATGAAGTCTCATTTTCAGAACTTAACATTCTGTCCAGAAAATTTTGGGTACTGTTCACGGTACTGTAAAAAACAACAGTTGTCCAAAGAGAAAATTCAGCAGCCTTTTCATATCTGTTAACCTTTCGAAATCCACCCGAGGCCCTCGGGACTTCAACAAAATACACCAACAAGTCCTAAAACATGATACGGACTTGGTCGAAACTTCAAATCCCATCACAAAATGCTAAAACCGTGAATCACACCCCAATTCAAGCCTAATGAAACTAAGAACGTCCAACTTCTATGTTCGATAAAAAAACTATCAAATCAAGTCCGATTGACTTTAAATTTAGCACACAAGTCATAAATGACATAACGAAGCTATGAAAATTTTCAGAACTAGATTCCGACCCCGATATCAAAAAGTCAACTCTCGGTCAAACTTTTTCAAAAATCTTCTATTTTTCAACTTTCGCCAAAATGCGCTGAATTGTCCTACGGACTTTCAAATCCAAATCCGAACATGCTCCTAAGTCCAAAATCACCATACGAAACTATTGGAATCATCAAAATTCCATTCTGGGGTCTTTTGCTCAAAAGTCAAATCTCCGGTCAAACTTAAGAAATCTTTAGCCTTAGATTTCTAGATTCAGTCAAATGGCGATAATTTGATCTAGGGACCTCCGAATTCGATTTCGGGCATATGATCAAGTCCCAAATCACGATACGAAACTACCGAAATGGTCAAACTTGGATCTGGGTTTGTTTGCTCAAAATGTTGACCGAAGTCAACTCAGTTGAGTTTTAAAGCTCTAATTCATAATTTAATCCATTTTTCATACAAAAACCTTCCGAAAAATTATACGGACTGCGCACGCAAGTCGAGGAATTATTGATAGCGCTTTTAAGGTCTTAAAACACCTAGATGATTATTTAATTTAAAGATGACATTTTGGGTCATCACAATAAGACATAATTGCCCTTTAAAAACCTTTTCCAAATCCTTTCCTAACGCTTTTGGAGGGTATTCTTTTAAACAAATAATTTTTTCACATGTTATTTTTAGTATACCAAAACAAACAGTCGATAAGAAATAATCATAGCATAACTAATCTTAAGATAACCAACAACATTATTAATTCCAACATAACTAATCTCATCATTATTAGTCCCACCATTACTAATACAGTCTATTCAATATTATTCTTATATGTCGTGCCAAACAACCTCTCTTTATATATATATATCTTGAAATAGTCTCTACAAAGAGCTTTGTTTTACCTACTAATTGAATTGCAAGATAATACTTTCTTAGATCCATAGTTGACCTTTTAACATTTTTATTTTGGTCTAAAATAAGTGTCATTTTACATAATTAAGAAGGAATTAATTTTTTTTTAAAATTTGTCCTTATTTACAAATTTTAATGTGTCAAATAATATATAAATTTTAATTAAGAATAATTTAGTACATATTTTTTTTCTCTTGGAATTAGTATTTTCTTAAGGGGTATGTCTAGATAAAAAAAAATTACTTATTATGGACCGAGGGAGTATAAACTAATATTCCTAAAACACAAAATTACGAGCGACAATGGAAAAAAAGGGACAAACAAACAAACAAGAAATTGCATAAAGATTTACTAATAAAGTGAGGATGCAACCCAGAGAACACGTAGCAAGAGTCAAATTAAAGACACTTGCGATCTACGTGTTACAGCTGAATGCCTTCTAATTATAGCTCTATATTCATACATATCTTCTAAACAAAGAGTAAGACAAATTAAACTAATAAAAACAAGAGCTGTAAATTTTCATAAAGCAAAGTTAATATGACAACTCTTCAAGAAATTGCAATTATGATGAAACAGAGGACAAAATTTTTGAAAGACATCCTTCTTTTACCAAGTCTAGGCAAGTAAAGGTTTTTTCTAAACAAAAGAAAGTCACGGTAACCCTACTTCTTTAATTTCCTCGTTATATATTTCTGTTTCTTCAAACACTTTCTCTTTTTTCCTTTTTTATCACTGTTATATATATATACACACAACAAATATTATACACTTTTCTGGTTATTGAATATAAATAATTTCGATTGCGGATTAAAAGTGATGTTATGGCCAAGCCTGAATTTGGGTTGAACAACGACCTCGTCTTCATTTGGACCCCCGGTTCGAGCCCGGTTGTGAATGAAGAACATGATAAGGGAACAAGAACTTTATCAGTAGCTAAAAGGCATAAAATAAACTTTTGTTGCTTTTATTAATGTGTTACAATGTGTGTTACAAAAGAAAAACTTTCCTTTTATATAGTAGGAGAGTTTTACCCCTAGTATAAGTCTAAAAAAGGTAAAAATCTTTCTTTCTCGTTAATTACTGATCCTCCGACATCGTGCGAGATTCGCGCCGTGATATATGATCGGGTGCGAATATCACGACCCTTTATCCGTCGCGGGTAACCGTTCACCGTGTTTCCCGAGGTCTTAAAATTCATTTTTGGCCCGAGACGCGTCGCTTTACCATACCCCATGACGAGCACATCGTTCACACTTCCGGGATCTCGATACGAAGGATCTCTAACCTTGATTATAATATCGTGCATTCGTACTCTTCTTCCATTTTCTCACCGAAAAATCAGGATAGACATTACCTCGATTTTACCCGTACACAGATAGTCAAGCGTGCCTCAAGCTGGCTTTTATATAAGCACTCTTACACGCTATAGACCTATCTCCATAGAAACTGTTCAAAGTTTCTAAAAGCCCCTGTACGTGCTAAAGATCAGGTCAGGCTAAAGTTTCTAAACCATCTAGGTAACAATTTTACTTTAAAAACTGTTATTAAACGATCTAATCACACAAATGGATGCTCTGTTCAAGACATCTTCAAGACATACTAAATCCAGTCAAAACTAAAAAGTTTGAACCAGACGAAGATAGGGCAGTGTATGTCAAAACTAAAATGTTTCACGGCCCCTATCAACACCGGCTCTTGGGTAGCATTATCTGTAACTACAGTTCGTATTCTCACCATCTGTGAGAGAATAGAATAACAAAGGTTCAAACTCCGAAATTAATAAACTCGCAAGATAGGAATAAAAGAGCTGAAGTTTCCTAATAGTTCTATAGCCTCTCAAAGATAAGTACAAACATCTCTGTACCGATACGCAAGACTCTACTGAACTCGCTTATGACTCGTAGCACCTATGAACCTAGAGCTCTGATACCAACTTGTCACGACCCCAATTTTCCTCCTTAGGATGTCGTGATAGCACCTAGTCTCTAAGACTAGGTAAGCCTAACACTTACTGAATTTATAACACATTTTAATCAATCGACTATTAAGCATGAAATAGAAATTTCTATAATAATTCAAAAATCCAAGGGAGATACATAACATCCCAAAGCCGGTAGTACAAGTCATAAGCTCTACTGAGTTTACTAGGAAATTTCTAAGTACAACTATTCCAGAATAGAAATAAACTGTAAAAAATAACTTCAGAAGGTGACTCCGAGGTCTGCGAACGCGATGGCAAGTATACCTTGAGTCTCCACAACAATGCTCTATCATCTAGCTAATGATCAATAAACTACAAAGTACCTGAATCTGCATAAAAGTGTGCAGAAAGCGTAGCGTGAGTACACCACGGCGGTACTCAGTAAGTATCAAGACTAACCTCGGTGGAATAGTGACGAGGGACAGACAAGACACCTACTAGTCTTAATAACCTGTACAACCATGAATGTGAAACTAACAGAGAACAATATCAATATAAAGCTAAGCATGGTAAAAAAAAATAACAAAACAATACTCGCAATAGAAAACTAAAAACAACAATAAGCAACAGGGAACAAACTGGTAATAACACCATAGAGTAAGCTGAACACAGATTAAGTCCAGTGAAAAAAAGTAAGGAAGAACAGGTAACAACCCAATAACTTTTGTCCCTCCTGACCGAACTCGCCAAAAAAATCACAATAGAAAAAGTTGTTCTTGCCGGAAGAGTAGTGTCGGAGACATCTTTATCTGAGGTGGAGGCTTCGTCGTCCGGTTCCTCAAAAATGATGTTAGGATCGGCCGGCTCATCCTTGGAATCCGAAAGAAAATAGAGAAAGAACGGAATCACTTTGTTTCAGTGACAACAACCGCTTTCACACAAGATTTATACAAGAATTTTTCTGAAGTGCTACACCTCATAACCACAATTTGCGGGTCCTAATTCATCTAATCACTTGGCATCTTGTGCCCACATTACAAATCACAACCGCACGGACAACTCACGTGCCAATACCATTAATACTTCATATCTGCATGGACAACTCACGTGCTAAGGGAGTGACAATATTTCATATCCGCACGGACAATTCACGTGCCAGCAATAACAATAACTCATAACTGCACGGACAACTCACGTGCCAGCAATAACAATAACTCATAACTGCACAGATAACTCACATGCCAATAGTACAACTATCACAAGAAGGCAAGTATGCGAGAATACATGTAAATGATCAATAAATATCAGGATTCATCTTCTTAAACTGATATGAGTGATTAATTACGTGTATACTTGTACAAGTGTTCTATCACAACTCGAGTCAACAAGTAAGAGCATAGACAACGAATGGCACATAGGAATCAACACAACAAAACGTAAAATGCATAACTCACACAAGGTAGGCACACCACCACACAAATAGCATCTATAAAAATGCCCTCAGGCCATCACAAATCATCACAAATCATCCCCAACATAGCCCACCTTATCTAGCCACGTGCGCAATAATAAAGTAAATGTGTGCCTTGTCTCGCTGCACGCACATAATAATATTCCCGCCTTATCTCGCCATATTTGCAAACTCACATATAAAAATATAACCCTACTTGTCGCACCATATGTGCAATTTTCAAAATAATAATAGCATGGAAGACTCAAGTACGAACACCCCGACAATCCTCTCAATAATATTACGTGTGCCATAATATAACAACACAATATAACTACTCTCACCACATGTGCCCGTATGCGACAACATTTCCTCAAACAATTTCAATGCCACAATCACACAAAGCCTTCAGCTCAACAATACTGATTACAACAACAATAACACGATAATACGACAAGTAAATCAACACAAAAATTTCAAAATACAAAGAGACGGAAGAACGAGTTCACAAGGAAAGACATAACAAGTAATAATGGTTTCAACAAGAATAACTTAACAATGAGGGAGATAGTGTGTAACAACGATATCAACCAGGAGTAACTCAACAATAGGGGAGATAACATGTAACAATGATTCCAAATAAATACAACTCAACGATAAAAGAGATACATGTAATAATGACTTCAAATAAGGGTAATTTAACAATGGGGAAGATAAAAATAACTTCAATAAAGGATAATCAACTACGAAGAGATAACATGGCAATATTAAGAGAGGCAATAACTTCAATTTAGCCATATGAAAGTATATTTGGCAATAAAGAGTAGAAGATGAACCAATCAACTTCAAATAAGACACGTAAGGGTAAATTTAGCAACGGAGTATTTAACATGATAAGACAACTTCATCTTAATATACATAAGAACCTAAGAGTCTAAGCCGATCAAATTTCCACATATAAGTCGTGCACAGACTCGTCACCTTGTGTACACGTTTTTCACGTAGTTCAAATAGTACAAAAATCAATTCCTATGGGGTAGCTCCACCTCACAACTTAGGCAATATACTTATCTCAAAAGCGCTCAATCAATACTCTAAAATAGTTTTTTCTTTGCAATTCATCTTTGCTCTGCTCAAATCTAACCAAAACCGACTCAATAACATCAAATAATGCAAGAAAAATCAATTCCAATAATTAAAGCTATGATCTTTACACAATTGAAAATAGTCTTTCTATCCTCACAAGGTACGGGTAAGGTCTACGTACACCTACCCTACCCCGACCCCACGGTGTGGGATAATACTGGGTGTGTTGTTGTTATTATTATGATTTGTACACAATTGCTCAAAAGTCAACAATAGTTAACCCTGGGCGCGCCCGATCAAAATTCGGGTCCAATGGTAGATTTTGACTACCCATGACCCCACGAGTTCATATATGTGATTAGTTTCAAAATTCGAGTCCAAATCGACTCTCAACACTCAAATTCTTATTTTTCAATAACTTGGCAAAGTTTCACAAATTTTCACTTTGATTCAAATGATTTTGATGTTAAAATATAAGATATATTGATGGAATATGATTCGAAATAGATTAGAATCACTTACTCAAAGTTTGCAGATGAAAATCCCTCTTCAAAATTGCCTCCTACCAAGTGTAGGGTTCCAAAATATGAAAATGAGGCTAAAAATCTCGCCCCTCAGTTTTTTGTCCAGTCGCAGGTGTCACAATTGCGAACTGGGGTTCGCAAATGGGAACCCGACAAATGCGAGAAATCAATCGCAAAAGTGTAAAACCTCACACCTCTGTTTTCATCGCAAATGCGATGATTTGTTTGCAAATGCGAACTTTGGACACCTCGCAAATGTGACCATTAGGACCTCAAATGCGAACAGCTCAATCAGGCTCCCTCCAACGCAAATGTGACACTGGGTTCGCAAATGCGAACCTGGAATACTTCATCCTATTATTGTAAATATGATCCAAAACTCGCAAATGGGAGATGTGAGGCATCTGTGCAAAAACCAGCATACTTAAACTCTATCAAACAATCCGCCAGGCATCCTAAACTCACCCGAGCCCTCGAGTCTCCAAATCAAGAATCAATACAAGTCTAAAATATAACACTAACTCGCTTGCATGATCAAATCATCAAAATAACATTCAGAATCACGAATCGGACTCCAAAATACATGAATTCAACATGAAACTCAAGAACTTCTAAAAACACAACCACGCGTTCGATTTCTATTAAATCAACTTGGAATGACGCTAAATTTTGCGGACAAGTTTCAAATGACAAAACAAACTTATTCCAAGTCCAAAAATAGAAATCAAAACACAATAGCTATGAAGTCAACCTACAGTCAAACTTATAAAAGTTCTAAGTCTTTAAATTGCCAACTTTCGGCAAAATAACACAGATCAACCTACGGACCCCCAAATTCGATTCCAGACATATACCCAAGTCCAAAATCAAGATACAAACCTATCAGAGCCATCAGAATATCCCTATGGGGTTGTTTTCACAAAAGTCAAACCTCGGTCAATATTTTCAACTTAAGCTTCTAAAGTGAGAATCACTCATTCAAATTCATTCTGAATCATCCGAAAATCAAATTCGACCGCGCATGCAAGTCATAATACACAATAGGAAGACTCTCAAGACGTCGAACCATTAAATGAAACCTTAAAGATCAAAACAACCAGTCGGGTCATTACAGGGTAGTCTCATTCTCGCGAAGCCATGGGCACTTCGCTATCCACTCTATAATTATTTTCAATCTTTTGGTCTCAGTATCGCAAAGCGAGACACACTTTGATGCCCCGAATAGTTTTCTCCTCAATATTCTTGGTCTCAGTCTCGCGAAGCGAGCTTCACTTTGCTACTACCTCCCCACTTTTTTTTTACTAAATGACAACTAGACGAAAATAAGAAAATTGGGTTGTCTCCCAACAAGCACTTGATTTAACGTCATAGCATGACGAATTACAACATTACAATAGGTTTCCTCCCACGAAGTGTCTGGTTTAACATCGCGGCATAACATAGGCTTTCCAGATTATACTTTGCTCACATATTGAGGTTCGTTCAATTGTATCACTTATTTTTCTCCTTTTTTGTCACTAGTTCCAAGGTAGTGTTTCAACCTTTGACCATTCACTCTAAACCTATTCGTACCATCATCTAACTCAATTTTTGTAATTTTATTTGAGAGCGCCTGCACTACTCTGAATGGTCCCGACCATCTATATTTTAGCTAACCTGGAAATAATTTCAATCTTGAGTTATATAGATATACTACATCTCCAGGTTTATAATTTCTCTCTAGAATATTTTTGTCATGCATCATCTTCATTCTCTCCTTATATAGCCTTATGCTCTCAAAACATGGTAACGAAACTCATCAAGCTTGTGCAACTCTATGACTCCACTTGTACCCGTTATTTCCATATCGAGATTCAGCTACCTCAATGCCCACAAAGATCTATGCTCCAACTCCACGGGTAAGTGACATGCTTTCCCAAACACCAATTTATATGAATACATGCCAATTGGAGTTTTAAAAGTAGTATGATAGGCCCAGAGTGCATCATCTAAATTCTTCTCCCAATCCATTCTTGTAGCATTCACAGTCTTTGTTTCAACACACTCTTTATTTCTCTGTTCGACAACTCCACTTGCTCGGTTGTTTGTGGATGATATGGGCGGCAAACCTGGTGAATATATTATTTCTCAAAAAACCAATGACTCCCTTTGCATCATTTGTAGGGAGTGCCACAACTTTCACCCATTTTGACACATAGTCCACAACTACAAGTATGCACTTATTTCTATATGAGCTGACAAAAGGCCCCATGAAATTGATTCCACATACATCAAACACTTCTACCTCCTGAATTGGGCTCATGGGCATCTCATGCCGGCGAGAAATATTCTTATCCATTGGCATTCATCACAACCCTTCACCTGGAGATGTGCATCTTTTAACAATGTCGGCCAGTAGAAACCCGACTCCAACACTTTCGCAGCTATCCTTACTCCCCCAAAATAGCCACCATATGGGGATGTGTGACAAACCTGCAAAATAGAAAATTGGTCTATCTAGGGGATACATCTCTGGATTATGTTATCAACACAAATCCTGAACAGATAAGGCTCATCCCAAAAGTACATACAACAATCAAGGAAGAACTTTTTCTTTTGTAGAAAGGAAAGGTCATAGGGGACAATACTACTCGCCAAGTAGTTTTCAATGTATGCATACCATGGCGCTACCTCAAGGTTTGTGGCCAATAGTTGTTCATCCGGTCAAGTCTCTACGATATCTTTAACCTCAACCTTCTTCTCTACTCCTTCTAGCCTGGGCAAGTGATCAGCCACTTGGTTCTCCGTTCCCTTCCGGTCACAGATGTCCAAGTCGAATTCTTGTGGTAGCAGTGCCCATCGAATCAGGCGTGAATTTGACTCCATCTTCTCAATTAGGTACTTGAGAGAAACATGGTCAATATAAATAATTACTTTCAAGCCTATCAGGTATGGCCTGAATTTGTCAAATGTGAACACCATTACTAGCATCTCCTTCTCGATCATCATGTAGTTTAGTTGGACACCACTCAGGGTTCTACTTGCATAGTAGATTGGGTGCATGACCTTCTCCTTTCGCTTCCCTAGCACTGCTCCCATAGCATAATCGCTTGCATCGCACATCAGCTCAAATGGTTGCTCCAGTCGGGTGCAACTATGATAGGTGCAAACATCATCCTCTTCTTTAATTCCTCAAAAGCTACCCTACAGTCATCAGAAAACACAAAGGGGTGATCGTTTTCAAGCAATTTACACAAATGGTTAGAAATCTTGGAAAAATCTTTTATAAACCGCCTGTAGAACCGGCGTGACCAAGGAAACTTTTATTGCCTTGATGAAAGTGGGTGGTGGAAACTTTTCTGTTACATCAACCTTCGCACGGTCCACCTCAATGCCCTTTATTTACACTAGGTGTCCCAAGGCTATACCTTCATGTACCATGAAATCATACTTTTCCAAGTTCGGTACTAGATTGGTCTCCATACACCTCTTCAATACTCTTTTCAAATTCATAAGGCAGTCATTGAATGAGTTCCCCACCACTGAGAAGTCATCCATGAAAACCTCCATTATGTCCTCTATCATATCTGTGAAGATGGAAATCATTCACCTTTGGAATGTGGCGGGTCTATTGCATAGGCCAAATCGCATTCTCCGAAAGGCATAGATGCCATACGGACAGGTAACAGACATTTTCTTTCTATCCTTAGGGGCAATAGAGATCTGTTTATACCTCAAGTATCCATCCAGGAAGCAAAGTAGGACATCCCCGCCAATCTATCTAACATCTAATCAATGAGTGGCAATGGGAAATGGTCTTTTCGGGTGGCGTTGTTCAACCTTCTGTAATCCAAATAGATTCACCATCCCGTGACTGTTCTTGTTGAGATCAACTCATTGTTCTCGTTTTGCACTACAGTCATTCCACCCTTCTTTGGTATACACTGAACTGGGCTGACCCAGTTACTATTAGAGATGGGGAAGGTGATTCCCGCATCTAACCACTTAATCACTTTTTTCTTCACCATTTCTTTCATGTTGGGGTTCAGCCTTCTTTGATGTTCTCTAGAAGGTTTGTGCCCATCTTCCAGTAGAATCTTATGCATATAAAAAGTTAGGTTGATACCCTTTATATCTGTAATGGCCGAATCAATTGTAGACTTGCACTCATTCAGAACCTACAAAAGTTGTTCTATAAGTACATCTAATAAACCAGATGAGATAATAACAGTTAAGGTCAAGCTAGGTCCCAAGAAAGCATACATTAGGTGTGAAGTAACAGTTTTAACTCCAACTATGGTGGCTCTTCAATTGATGGCTTAGCTGGAGTGATCTTTTTTTCTTCTAAGTGTAAAGGCTCGAATTCGAGCTCTCTTTTCATGTACTCTTGGCCTTCAAGGGCCGAAACCCACTCTGACAAGTCCTAACCATCTACCTCTTCTAAGTTCACGAGGCAAGCCACTAGGGGTTCTTTTGCATTTAGTGCCTCATCTTCCTCCTCCAGTATCACATTCATAGCTTCAATCAGAGAGCAATTAGCAAACTCACATAAACTTCTGCACATTCAACATTATTTCTTTATCTTTACTCTCATCTTTAGTTCCCCAGTTTTACAATCAATCAAATCTCTCCTTGTGCCCAAGAAAGGCCTTCCCAAAATCATGGGATTCTCTTCGTAAACCAGGCAGTCCAGAATGACAAAATCTGCCGGAAACACAAACTTTCCAACCTTTCATAAGTACATCATCAAGTATACTTGATAGCCTCTTCACCATTCGGTCGGCTAGATGTAGTAACATGGATGTGGGCCTTGCTCTTCTAATGCCTAACCTTTTATAGATAGACAAGGGCATCAAGTTTATGCTCGCCCCCAAATCACACAATGCTTTAACAAAAGCATAGCTGTCTATGGTGCACGGAATTGTGAAAATGCCCTGGTCGGATAGCTTTATGGCTATGGGCCTTATCACAACAACACTATAAATCTGAGTCAGTGTAATAGTTTCCAGGTCTTGTAAGTCAAACTTGCGAGATATCAAGTCCTTCATTATTTTTTAACAACCGGGCATCTCCTTCAAGGCATCAATCAATGGGATGTTCACCTGAATCTGCCTCAACATCTCCATGAATTTATTATATTTCCCATCCTTCTGATATTTGTCCAACCTCTGTAGGAAGGATGCTGGAGATTGCTTCTTTCCTATGGCTTGAGTTAAATCTTGCTCATGCACTTTTTCTATTGCCTTCTCTTGCACTTTCTCAGTCTCCTTTACAGCCTCTTTTTCTTTGTTAGTTCCTCTTTGGGTTGGATGCACTCTTACTTCTATTAGCTTAGTTAACTCATCTATCTCAACTGGTACTGGCACAAGTATCTCAGTTGGCCGGCTCTCGCGAGCAATTTCTTGCTCTAAATCAAGATCTCTACCATTTCTCAGACTCACAACCATCAGTTTCTTCGGGCCCTGCTCTTTTGGGTTAACATATGTGTCTGCAGGTAACGTCCCTTGAAGACGATTGTTAATGGGCATGGATATTTGCCCTAGTTGAATCTCAATTCCCTTGATAGATAAGTCATGTGATACTACCTTTTTCGTGCATCTGGTGTGCCTTTTCTTGTATCTTGTAAACCTTTTCTTCCATTTTTCCACTGGACCCAATGAGTTGTTGCAGCATTCTTTTAATTTTGAACGACCCATCATCTTGTCTCACTATTTGTTGTTGTTGAGGTTGTTGATAAGCTAGTTGTTGATTCTGCTGATTGTACCCTTGTTGCCTTTGATAAGGCACAGCCTGATCCCATGGTCGTACAACTCCAGGATTATTATTATTATTAATGTACTACTATTGTGCTGGCCTATATTGTTGATTCTGTTGTCCCCAAGTCTGACAATCTTGTCTTTGGCCTCTATAGCTACCCACATAGTTCATATTCTGTTGATAGTTCTGATTGTCACTCTCACCACTCCACGGGCACACATATGGTTGGTTAATGCATGGTGTGCATAATCCTCCATTTTAAGTGTCAACTATATGCACCTGCTTTTGGCCCGACTCATCAATATTTTTGGTGAGGATACTCAATTGCGTCATCATAGTAGCCATATTCTCATCCATGGAGTTGTTTAGGTCTAGAGCTACTGATTGAACTACACGAGTGATTGTAGAGTCCATTGTCATCCATCCTGAGTTTTGAGCCATTTTATCAAGTAAGACCTTAGATTCTCTTAACGATTTGCTTAAAAATGCTGCATCAGCTAAAGCATTAAAATTGGCCTTCAAGTTGTTTCCCAATCTCATGTAGAACCTTTACCCCAACATCTGATCATGAATGTCATGGTATGGACACTTGACCAACATCCCCTTGAATCTCTCCCACGTTTCTTGCAGCGTTTCAGCTGGTTTCTGCCTAAAGCTTAATATCTCATCCACTTGCTTGGAAGTCTTATTGGGTGGGTAGAATTTATTCAAAAACTGCTTGACTAATTCCTCCCAAGTAGTGATAGTTTATGGGGAGCGAATTGAGCCAAATCAGAGCCTTTACCATTACTACGAATGGAAACAACAACAGTCTTATTGCTACAGGTGTCACATTCGATTGCCTTTGCGTGAAACAAATACGAAGGAAAATTTTCATATGCTGTTGTAGATCTTCAATGTAAGACCCCGAGAACAGCCCCTTGTTCTACCATAAATGTAGCATGTTATTTTTTATTTGAAATGATTCTGCTTGTATTCGAGGGACTTCAATTGCGGTTGCCAGATTTTCAGTGGTGGGTTGTGCCCAATCATATAAGGCTGCTTCTGGCACAAGAGGTGCCACACCCTAATTGTTCGGGCATTCCCATTTTTTCTGTTGTTTTGATTGTTTATGACGTCACCCATGTCGAATTTAATTCGTTATGTTGAGTTCGGTTGTCGTGTGTCTTCTTGTTTGCTCGATTTAGTGCCTTGAAAGATTTCTTATGATCGGTAATACTTCGTACAATTCATCAGTTCTTGAGGAGTTACCATGCATGCACCTGTAACACACAAGATTACAAACGTTAGAGTTTCAATATAATGAATTTCAAGTCGAGAAAGCTAACTAAATTAAGAATTCTAGCAATTCTTCTAGCCGTAATTAATAACATCGTTAATTCCCCAGCAATGATGCCAAAATTTGATCATGCTCAACTATGCTTCCTAAGAGGCCTAGAGGTCGTTACAAATATAATCTAGTTTACAAGTCCGAAGTCGAATCCCACAGGGAATTAACCTGCTAATCACAACCACTAGTTTCACAAGAATTCAAGTAATCAACCTTCAGAAATATTGAATAATGAGTTAAATGTTTACTAATTAAGAGCAAAGTATTTATAAAGCTGTAATTTTATTACTAACAAAGAAAATATTGTAGACAAGATTGGAAAAGTCTAGGGGTTTTGATTTCTCTAATTGTCGGAATCTCTTCCGCTACGTTTCCTATAAATTTGACTAAGTATTCTCTATCGATCGTGAGTACTTTGGGTGTATTATTTCTCTCTCGAACAGCTACCACAATTTACTAGACGTATTCTCTCAAACTACGCTAGTTGGCACTAATTCCCCGCTCACTACGATCGCACTAAGGGTTCGTTATCTCTAATCCCGCTTTTAAACCATCCATATTGATTTATGTTAGGAGTGATATTGTTCAACAACTATCTAAATGCATACTCTCTATCGAGCAGTACACACTAAATAGGCACTGTCACCTGAGGGTCCTTCAAACAAGAACAATAATAATATAATTGAACAAGTAGAGAAAACCAAATGATAAATTTATATTAAACGCAGTGAAAAAATCATCCTTCAATAGGTTCCATCAAACCCTAGGTGAGAGTTTAGCTACTCATAATTATTTGCACAAATACAAGACTAGAATTCATAACAATGGAAAATAGGAAGAAAGAGGAAAAAACGCAAAGTTGAATCATTCTCCTTGCTCCAAGTGTGTTCTTGCCTCTCTCAAGTCTTCTCTCCTTCAAAAAGTGGTTGACTCTTATATTTATATGGTTTAGGGTTGAATTGGGGCGAATTTTTCTTCTTCTAATTCGGATTGGAAAAGCTAATTTTTCTGCTCCGATCTCGCTCTGGCGAAGTGAACTTCGCTTCGTTGTCTGGCACTTTTCTAGTTTCTTCTGCTCCGGTACCGGTCTGGCGAAGTGAACCTTGCTTCATCGTCCGGGAATTTTCTCTTCGGCTCTTTTTTCACCAATTTTTCTCTTATTCGATCATTTTTTGCATAAGTTTGTTCCTACATAAGAAACACGTAATGAACATATTTTTACTTCAAAAATGGTGTGAACTCCCGCAACTCACATAATAACTCATACATAAACACACTCAAAACATGCACTTTTCAATAAAATGCGTTTAGAACTTGATGGTATCGGGCTCATATTTTAGTTCCAAAGCCTAGTACAGGTTTTATATGTGATTTAAGATAAGTCTGTGAAATTTGGTAAGAAACGGAAGTCGTTTGAGGTAATTCAGACCCGTAGTTATGGAAATTGATACTTTGAAAGTTTTGAGATTTTTCTTAGATTTTTATGCTAAATTCATTGTTTAAGAGGTTATTTTGGTGATTTGATCGCACGGATAAGTTCATATGATGTTTTTGAGTTAGTATGCATGTTTGGTTTGGAGCCCCGAGGGCTCGAATGAGTTTCGGAAGGTTTTGAACTTGTGAAAAATGGCAGAAACTGTTGTTCTGTTGCACAATCCCCATTTGTGTGTCCTTAGAGACACGGTGCAGCATGGAGGTTCCAAGCAGGTTACCTTAAGAAATGATGGAGTTTTGAGATTGCAGGGTCGAGTTTGTGTGCCTAATGTGGATGGACTCCGAGAGTTGATTTCAGAGGAGGCCCATAGTTCCCGGTACTCTATTCATCCTAGCGCCGCTAAGATGTATCAGGATTTGCGGCAGCATTATTAGTGGCGGAGAATGAAGAAGGACATTGTTGCACATGTGGCTCGGTATTTGAACTGTCAGCAGGTTAAGTACGAGCATCAGAGGCCCGGTAGTTTGTTCTAGAAGATTGAGATTCCTGAGTGGAAGTGGAAGCGTATCATTATGGACTTCGGTTGTTGGACTCCCACGGACACAAAGGAAGTTCGACGCTGTGTGGGTTATTGTTGATAGGCCGACCAAGTCAGCACATTTCATTCCTGTGGCAGTCTCCTATTCTTCCGAGAGGTTAGCTGAGATCTATATCCGGGAGATTGTTCGTCTTCATGGTGTGCTCGTTTCTATCATTTCGGATCGAGGCGCAGTTTACCTATCATTTTTGGAGAACAGTTCAGCGAGAGTTAGGCACACGGGTTGAGTTGAGCACATCGTTTCATCCTCAGACTGATGGGCAGTCCAAGTAGACTATTCAGATTTTGCATATCCGAGCTTGTGTCATTGACTTTGGAGGCTCGTGGGATCAGTTTTTGCCTCTAGCAGAGTTTGCCTGCAACAACAGCTGCTAGTCGAGTATCCAAATGGCTCCTTATGAGGCTTTGTATGGTAGGTGGTGTCGGTCACCGGTTGGATGGTTCGAGTCGGGGGAGGCTCAATTGTTGGGTACAAATCTAGTGCAGGATGCCTTGGACAAGGTCAGGATTATTCAGGACAGGCTTCGTACAGCTCAGTCCAAGAAAAATGTTATGTCGACCGTAAGGTTCGTGATTTGGCTTTCATGGTCGGTGAGCGGGTATTGCTTCGAGTGTCGCCTTTGAAGGGCGTGATGAGATTTGGGAAGAAAGGCAAGCTTAGCCCGAATTCTTGATCGAGTGGGAGAGGTGGCTTACATACTTGCATTGCCGCCGAGCTTATCAGCCATGCATCCAGTGTTTCATGTGTCTATGCTTCGGAAATATCACGGCGATCCATCCCACATGTTAGATTTCAGCACTGTCTAGTTGGACAAGGACTTGTCTTACGAGGAAGAGCCAATAGCTATTCTAGACCGGCAGGTTCGTTAGTTGAGATCGAAGAGCTTTCCTTTTGTTCGTGTTCAGTAGGGAGGTCAGCCTGCTGAGGCATCAACCTGGGAGTCCGAGTCCGATATGCGAAGCTGTTATCCCCATCTTTTCCCCGACTCAGGTACTTCCTTTTTATGTCGTTTCGAGGATGAACGGTTATTTTAGAGGTGGAGAATGTGTTCATCACTTGTTTTAGAAATGAATTCTGTGTTTTGAGGCCTTAAAAACCTCTTTCAGTATCACCTCGATTTGCATGCTCAGTCCGGGCACGGGTTCGCTTGGTCAAAACACGAGGTTCGTACCAAAACTTGATCACACATTCACCCACGAACCCGAATATGTAATTAGTTCAAAAATCTGACCCCAAAATGATATTTAAATCCCAATTATTCAAAACCCCTACTCTACCTAAATCCCTAATTTTCTACCCTTAAGAACATGATTTAGGCCTAGAAATCTAATGGGTGTTAATGAAAATTGCAGAAATGAGTCTAAGATTACATACCTATGAAGTTGTGGTGAAGTTCTCTTTCAAAAATCACCCAATTTGGAGTTTGGAAGAAGAAGTTATGAAATTTTGGTTTAATCCTAAGTGTGCTGTTTACTGTTTAAAAATCGCTGGGTAGACCTTCATCGCGTTCGTGATGGGTCTGCCGCGTTCACGAAGCGCAGCCTTCCTCAGGCTTACGTGATCACGAGTGTAAGCACGTGATTTTTGCTTTACGAGCAATCGCTCCAAAAGAAAATAAAAATAGTGACAAATGATTTCGCTGTACAATTTTTCGAGTTTTCCGTGACATGTGTTGTTAGTCATTTATGGGTCTGTCCGTTTTGCATCTAGGCATTGTCAAACAAAAATACAAAAATGCCTGTCGTTAAAAGAAAATTCAAAAAAAAAACATGTGTATGTGTGCATCGTTCGTTCTCAGCTGTGATCTAACCATTTTTATTTTATTTTATTTTTTCATTTATGTGTGTTTATCGTTGTGGGTATCACTCAATATGTATGTAGGTTTATTTTAATTTTTACATTGTTTTAGAAATTTTTGTTTAATTTGAAGAAAAAAAAAAGAGAAGGGAAAAGGAAAATCTGATTTGGACCCCGAAACAAGGCCCAAAACCAAAGTACTGATCCAGTCCAAGACGAGCCTGCCCAAACACGGACTCAAACGACGCCGTATCGGCGTCCCTACCAAAGCCGTTGATCTGATTCAAACGAACGGTCCAGATCAGGCTGTTCAACTCGCCTCAACGACGTCGTTTCAGGCAAGATGATCTAAGCCGTCCAACCCCATTGATCCAACGGATCCAGGCCCTCCTCTAAACCCGTCAACATGGCCCGATCCATGCCCTTTACCCGGTCTCACCCACCATCACGCCCAAACGACACCGTCTTTCCTAAGTGGATGGATCCTGGCCATAGATCTCACTTGATCCAACGGCCAGGATCTAAATCCTCAATACATATATAAGCTCTCCATTACACCCCACGCCCCCCAAACCAAACCCCGCCTTCCCCACTGTACACCCTCGTCCCAAACACAACCCCTTCTCATCCTCGAACCCTAGCAGCCGCCCCAGTATCCCTCGCCATTAAAGCCTGCGGCATGAATGCCGATGACCGCCTCCTGAACACCCTAGGACCACCTCACTGTCCTGAACACGAATCCACTAACCACGAGCCTCGAATCACTTTCGTTCGTCTCGAATCTTCATTTGAAGATTTGAGTCGAACCCGGATCTATGCCAAACCACCCCATCTTCATACCAGACACCCCCTGACCTTCCTCATGACCAAACCAAGCTTGGTTTGGTCCGAATCTACCCACAACTCCCTAAAAATCAGATCTGGAAATCCAGACTTTAGAACACATGCACCTGGGGAATCCGGCCAGTTTGGACATGGGTCTGAGGTCTAATAGACCTTAATCAAGGTGTTCTCATGTGAGAACACCCTGATTAAAGTTTGTTCGGCCTCAAAAGTTCGAAGTTGAATCAGATTTGGGTCTGTTTGATTTAAACATTTTCGGTAAGTTTTCCTTTCTTTTGTGTTAGTTTTGATTAAGTGGTCAGTATGTTTTCGTTGTGTTTGTTTGTTATTTTTTGGTATTTTTCATTCGGATTTCTTTCATCTCTGTAAAGACCTTTTATTTGGTCGATTGTTTTCTGTGTATGATTTGAATGTATTCTGTGATATACATGTTCGATTAGATTAGTCGTCAAACGAGTTAATTCATATAGCCCCAGTAATTGAACAAAAATTGTCTGATGCCCTTTAGGTCCCTGTATGTGTTGTTTATTTGAACGACTGATTATTACCCGTTATAATTAGTGTAGTCGACTTGATAAATGTCGTCGATTAGTCTCCTACGACTGAATGTTCAAATATTCTGAATGGGCCTGTATTGTGATTTGAATGTTGGGCATTACCCATGAATGGTAGTTTGTAACTACATTGTAAACAATTAAAGGCCAGGTTGGGGCAGTTCTGAAATCGAATGTTCAAAGCCCAAAGTGCCCTGATGCTGCAATAGGCAGGGCAGTAATAATCCAGGGTTAACAAGGGCATTCTGGGGTGTTGAAAAAGACAGAAAAGATTAGTATAAATGGGCTGACAAGTAGGGTACTAATTTAGGATTAAACTAATACCAATGGGGAACAAGACACAAGGGTATGGGGCTTAAAATGAATAAACAAATGAGCCCATAATTCTGGATTAAACAAAAACCAGGCGTGGGGAATGAAGGGGGGCTGACACCAAAAGATGCTTAGGCATGGGCTTAAAGGGGTATGGGCAGGCTGCAAGTTGCAGCAAAAAGGCAGCTTAACTGCACTGGTTCATTTGGCTTATAAATAAGCCATTTGAGAACTTAAACGGGGCTGGATTTTTGAGTCTTCAAAAAGAAAAACTTTAGTCTGAAGAGAGGTCTAGTGAGTCCCAAATCACAATAGCGTAAACACAAGGTAGTTTCCAATAGACATTGTAACCAAACACTGCCTGAAAGTTGTACAAGAGTGCATATTGGTCAAAGCTGTCTTGGCCAAGTTCTGTTGCTTGCATTGGCTGAGTTGTTTGTTGGTTGTTGAACTGTTAGTTTTACTGCATTTGAACCCTCAGTTACTGCTGTTATTTCCTTACTCTTTCCTGGGATTGCTGGCTTGGTTTCGACTATCTGCTAGTCCTTGTATTCTGGGAGATATTGTTGGTTATCTGTGGCTGTGGAAAACACTTGGTTTAGTTGGTTGTTGCTGTGTTGTTGCTGTGTGTCTGCTGCTGCTGTATTTACTGCATACTGCCCAGCTGATCATTCCTTTCTTCTTTTGTTCTCTATACCAGGTACACACCTAATACACTGTCAGATGTAATTGGAAATTGAGGATGAATACAAAAATGAGAAAACCTGAAGAATGTCTTTTATACGTAGATTGTTGCATTAAATATCATGTAATGTAGAATGATTTTTTATTTTGGTTTGGATGCTGGAAGCAGCTTGCCCGCCTAGTAAATATCAATGTATGGGGATTGAATGTTAGTTGTATATGTAGGCTGTTAGATGAATATTCCTAATGCAGTAGGTTGTATCCCAGACTTAGGTTTAAATTGTGTAACATACTCTTTAATGTAGGCCAGGCATGTAAACTATCCACTATTAGTATAGTTCTTTCCCCTTTTGCTAGTTTGTCACATATAAATTGATAAAGAACAAAGAATCAGTTCTAGGCCTCCACCCCAGGAAGGCCGAGCCCAAATCGAAAATCAGCTAGGCCTGTATCGGAAAAACAGGGCCCAAGTCGGGCCATCTCGCATGAGCTGGGTTTGGGCCCATAATTTGCGACTAGTTGTCCATAAATGCAGTCACGTTTTATTATTCTGTAGTAGCACTTTAAATCCGGTTTTATAATCAACTAAGGCTATTTACTGCTTTCAATTGATAGAGACAAACACGACGAGAAACATAGTTGCTATAGGATATCCCTTAAAAATAACAACGAGATGAGCCTCGATAAAAATAAACAAAACGCAGATACGGGGCCCTTGTTAAATGCATATTAGTGAAGCATTTAGTTTCCAGGACGGGTTGTTTAGCAAATCTCACAACTCTCCTAAAAATAACAATGCGTTAGACTCTTTAGGACGCGCCTTAATAAATCTTACCTTCTTAAACTCGGGTGCGCATTTATGTGACCCAAATCCAATTCTCAACGGAGTCGAAATGTGTTTCTAATCACGGATACATTGATTGTGACGTGGTTCGAGATGCGTGTCCATGACGTTGCAAATTCATTTTTTTTAAAAAAAAAAAATAAGAATGAGATGAGCCTCGCCAAATAAAAATGCAAATTGCGGGGCCCTCAGTAAATATTTGTTTTAAAAATTGTTTAGACTTCGGGATGGACCGTTTAGTAAAATTCCACGGTCCTACCCAAAATAAATACGCTAGTCGCTTTAGGCGCGCCTTTAATAATTTAATTTCCTTAAAATCGGGTGCACATTGATGTGACCCAAATCCAAATCTCAACGGAGTCAAAGTGTGTCGACGACCGCGGGTACATTGATTGTAACGCGGTTCGAGATACATTTTCACAACGTTGCAATTCTTGATAAAAACAGTAAATGATAAAAGCGGTTAAAAGTTAAATTTTGCACATAAGTTCACACTTGTATAAAATCAGATAATCAAGCCGAATATAACAGTTGAGCGACCGTGCTAGAACCACGGAACTCGGGAATGCCTAACACCTTCTCCCGGGTTAACAGAATTCCTTATCCGGATTTCTGGTACGCAGACTGTAATATAGAGTCATTCTTTTCCTCGATTCGGGATTAAAATTGGTGACTTGGGACACCCTAAATCTCCCAAGTGGCGACTCTGAAATAATTAAACCAATCCCGTTTCGATTGTCCTTTAATTTGGAAAAAAAACTCCCTTGCGCCCCTCGGGCGCGGAAAAAGGAGGTGTGACAGCTCTGGCGACTCCGCTGGGGATGATAAACCCAGAACCACTGGTTCAGGGTTAAGAATTCGAGCTTAGAATAATTGTTATTATTTGGCTTTATTTATTATCTGATTTTATTATTATTTGTTTTAGCCTAAATGTGCAAAATGCTACTTTTACCGCTTTGATATTATTTGAACTGTATATAAACTGTGCCGAAACCCTTCTCTTCTTACCTCTGGGGATGTGCTTACTGGTTGAGACTCCCTATTCTGTTAGTGTCGTACCCTAAATAAAAGAGGCTCGGAAAGTTTCTAAGCCGGCTGGCCTTTTGGTTCCCGGAAAGGAGCTCCTTCCTCAACTCGAGTTGTCCGCTCGGGTACACTGTCTAGAACACCGACCCAGGTTTTGAACATAGAATAACGTGACTTCATGCCGGATCCCTAGTAGGAACGCTTATTTGCATCATGTTGCATATGACTTAGGGGACTCAACACAGGGGTTGGGTCCGTCTAGGACTAGCAACCTGATATGAAAAGACCATTCTGATGCATCCTATTGTTGTCCGTGCATTTATTTGTCTCATGCCCGCATGCTGACCGGGTGTTTGAATATTTGGAATATTGTGAAAAAAAAAAAGAGTGAAATAACGGTTAGGAATTGATTGTTTATTATTGAAAAAAAAAGAAAAAAAAACAAATACTGTCAAAACTCTGCCAAAATTTTGAAAAAAAGTCGTTGTTCTGTTTTTCAAAAAAAAAAATAAAAAAAAAATAAAATAAAATATCAATAGAAATATAGAGTTTGTCTTATTTTTAAAATGGTTTTTTATGAAAATGATAATAAAAAGAGTCTTGTGTTGTCTTTACTTTTATTATTTGTTGCAAATATATGTATATATATATATATACGAAAAATTCAAAAGTTTTGCTTTACTTCAAAATGTATATATATCTTTATTTGTGGCAAAAGTATTTGTCTTGCTAAAGGTCTAGAAAAGTCCTTTCAGGCTCCCAGTTTTCGAAACAAAAATCCAAAATATTTTCCGTTATTGACTTCTTTAGAAAGTTTTTATATATATATACGAAAATTCAAAATTCACAAAAAAATCGCATATATTTTTGTTTTTATCAGGATAAGTGTCGTTTGTTAAAATCTTATTAATAAATGTGCAGAATGAGCACGATTCCGAATGAACCCTTTTCAATCATGAATAAAATCCCCCTCCAATTGCGGCTCTGGTGGAATGATTTGGGCAAAGAAGGGCATGACGAAATCAAGAAGTATCTGAAAGGCCTCACGAGTTTGTTGGATATCAGGCCACGAGGAGATATCATAAGGGCACTAGTCCCCCACTGGGATCCTGCGCACAATGTCTTCCGTTTCTCAGATTTTGAACTTACCCCAACTTTAGAAGAAATAGCAGGGTATATCGGCAGCACTGAGACTCCTTTGAGGCACAAATATCTGATTGCTCCAAGAGCTGTAGCAATACACCGGTTCCTGGACTCTTTAAAGATAGTCAGAACAATTCATAACCCTGACTTGGCAAAAGGTTTTTGCAGCATGAGTTTCGTATATCAAAGATATGGTCACATAGGAGGATTCGACAAGCCAGAAAACCAGTTGTGCAGCAAAGGTAATCGCCAAAAGTGGGAAGAACATAGACGGATTGCTTTCATGATAACTTTTCTAGGACTACTAGTATTCCCAAGAAAAGATGGGAATATTGACATAAAGATAGCAGGGGTCGTCAGTACGTTGCTCACACAGAGTGATAGTACGTTGGCGCCCATGATAGTATCTGATATATTCCGGGCACTCACTTCTTGCAAAGCCGGAGGAAGCTTTTTCGAGGGTTGCAATTTGTTGTTGCAAATGTGGATGATCGAACACCTATGTCACCGAGCCCAGTTTCTGAGCCATGGATCCGCTGGAAAGACCTGCATAGAGGAGTTCTATACCAGAGTTGATGAAACCTACCTACCAGAAGGAGTTATAGCATGGACCTCATATTTCCATACCCTCAACGCCAGTCAAATACAGTGGGCGCTAGGGTGGCTACCGATCGACGAAGTCATATACATGCCAGCAGCCAGGCCCCATTTTCTCTTAATGGGACTTAAAAGTATTCAACCATACGCGCCGCATCGGGTTTTAAGGCAACTTGGGAGGTATCAGATAGTGCCGAAAGACGAGGATCTGAGCATCCAGGTAATCGAGATCAGTCCCGACGGCCAGTTTCCTGAAGCAAGGGTTCGTCAAATTTGGAGCCAATGTCAATACTTAGAAGCAAATACTTGTGTAATGAATCGGGCAAAAGGGGAAGTTTCGCCCGGGTATCAGGCCTGGTACAAAGGGGAGACATCATCTGGAAGACCGACCAAAAGACCTCACCTGCAAGAATTTGCCAAATCTTCACAAGAACAGTGGGGCTGGTTGGCCAAAGAGCAGGAATATCTTGTCAAAGCAGGCAAACTGAAGCAACAAGTTCAGGATATGAAGTTTGAGTGCCAATTACAGTCTGCTGCCCACAAGGGAGAAAAGAACAAGTTAATCAGAGAAGGCGAGATCCTCAAAGCTCAGATCCGGAGAATGAAAAAAGAGGCTAATAGCCAGCTAAGAAGCCGGGCAGATAAAAGATTGATAGCAGGGTTAAAAGATCAGGTTGCGGAATGCCAGGAAGATTTGGAAAAAGCCAGGGCCAGCACAGCAAAATTGCGAACCAAGTGGGCAAAGGGTGCGATGGCTCGGAGGCAGCGCCTGCAACAAGTCATAAGGGAGTATGAACTGAGCATCGGGACATTAAGGGAAACGAATGCCTCTCTTCGAGAAAGGATCCTCAAGCAAACACGAAATGCCCAAGCCGACAGAAGGCAATATTACGATGCAATGACCAGAATGGAAAGGCAAATGGAGATGTTCCAGGATCAGCTTGCCAACAATGCGCAAACACTGGGATTGAAGAACCAACAGATAAGGCATTTGTTCACAGAAAGGGACAACATCCGGGGAAAGATCGACGAGATTGGGCATTACATCTACATGAGATGCCTGGCATGCGAGCAAAAGCCTCGAAAGACCCTCCTTGTTTCCATCATGGGTTGCGTCCACCGAATCATGAATGAGTTGAAAAACCTGCAGAGGGACCTCACACCAAGGGCCGCGGAAAGGCCGAATGATGCCTCGCGGGTCCCTAAGTTGGAAAATTAATCTTTGGTTGAGTCCTGTCGTTTTTCCATATGTTATTTTCCTTTCTTTTAGTCAAAACGGGTTAAGAACTGTGGAGTCTGTACTATTGCTATTCCTTGCTTGATGTAATTTGTAATAGCAAAATTTTGAGAATGAATTTAATGATTTCACAAGAATTGTGTGTTTCTTTACTTTAAGGCAGAACTACGCCTGGTCTGATTCACGCGGGGACGTGATACGTAGGCAATCCCCATAAGATTCGACCGCTTTTAATAAATAAAAATAAAAATACAAAATAAAACACAGGGTTTCCCAAAGTACTTTAAAAAGGGATGAATGAGCAAACCGGGATGACGTATGTTGTTTGAGGCAAAGCATGTAGAAACGATTAACTGCCTAGGTGCATTGCATCCTCTATGTGTTATGATCAAATCTGTTAAGCTCTAACACTAACAAAGTTTGTTGTTGTCTGATATCAGACAGTTAGTTGTTAAAGAATTCTGGCAACACATTCATACCAAACCAGATCCAAAGGACCAGTAGCAACAAGCATGACTACTTCAGAGAATAGTAATGAGGAAGAAAGGCCAATGGGCCAGTTGCTAAAAGAAGCGATGGAAAAGATTGAAAGGATGGGACTAGAGATGAATGCAATGCAGCTAGCCTTGGCCAAAACACAAAAGAGCCCTGAGACACTGGGACACATGCCGGAGTACCCTCACTCTGGCCCTTCCACAAGCCGCCCAAATCCCCTCTATCATCAGGAAAGAAGCCCTCATGATTCCCAAGCTCCACCACCCCATCAACCTCTCCCAACACCCAATATTCCCATTTTTGTGGGATCTACATCGGCCCCTCTGCAAAGGACGACCAGTGAGCCATTGTTTCAGGCTCACGATACACAATACTATCCCCCTGAGCCTACATTTCATGCACCTGAGCCTCAAGCTTACAATCCACATGTGGAAGTGCCGGCAGAGGTTGAGAAACCGGTTAAGGCCCCTGAACAGGATGAAGTGTTGAGAAAGTTCAAAAGCCTGGAGCAATCCTTCAGGAACTTGCACGGGCTGGGCAATCAAGTCAGCGTGGCATACAAAGATCTGTGCCCTTTCCCAGATGTCCAACTCCCGGCTGGGTTCAAGATGCCCAAGTTTGATTTATATGAAGGACACGGTGATCCCATGGCACATTTGCGGGGATTCTGTAGCAAAATGAGAGGGGCAGGAGGCAAGGATGAGCTTTTGATAGCTTATTTCGGCCAAAGTCTGAGCGGATCTGCACTGGAATGGTATACCAGGCAGGATTTCAGCAGGTGGTACACGTGGGATGACCTGGCGCAGGCTTTTGCAGGTCATTTCCAATACAATCTGGAGATAGTCCCTGACCGTCTCACGTTATTGAGAACTGGGAAGAAACCCGGGGAAAGTTTTCGCGAGTTCGGGTTCCGCTGGAGAGAACAAGCAGCTAGAGTCGATCCTCCCATGAGAGAGGGAGAGATGGTGGACTATTTTTTGCAGACATTGGATCCAACCTACTTTGGTCACTTGGTGACAACGGTTGGAAAATCTTTCAACGAGGTGGTCAAAATAGGGGTCATGATAGAAGAAGGTTTGAGGTCAGACAAGATCTTGAACTATTCGGCACTCAAGGCCACAACCCAGGCTATTCAAAGCGGCACGGGAGGTGCGCTAAGAAGAAAGAAAGAAGAGGTTGCCACGATTGAGGCAGGCAGTTGGTCCCGGGCTGGCAGGCCGCATTACAACCAACCCAGGCCTCACAGGTCAAACTACCCATACAACCCACCACAAAATTTCTATCCACCTCGAGAACCACATTGTTCCGTACACCAAGCCCAGGTATACACTCAGCCTCCGGTTCGCCCACAATGGCGCGCACCGGCTCCCCAGAACATATATGCACCACCACAAAACACTTACCCTCCACCAAGGGCATATAGAAATCCTTCAGGGGCAGGTTTCCGGGGAAATCCAGATGCCAGAAATGACAGGTTGCGGAAGCAAAGAACCTTCACCGAACTGGGAGAAACCTACACCGCTGTGTTCCACAAGCTGCGGCAATTGGGTTTGGTTAGTCCTGTCCATACTCGGGAACCAAATCCCCCGCCTCAGAATTTGGATCGTTCAATCAGTTGTGAATACTGTTCAGGGATGCTCGGGCACGATACCGAGAAGTGCTGGAAGTTAAGGCATGCCATACAGGATCTTATTGACACCAATAAGATCGAGGTCCAGACACCGGAGGCTCCTAACATCAACCAAAACCCACTGCCAGCGCACCACGAAACTCACATGATTGAGTTGGTGTGTGAGGGAGGAGAATTAAGAAAACCCTCACAAATAGTGATGATGATCCAAGCCGCCCCAAAAGAAGTCTTAACCAGTGGAGGAACAAATGTACAGTCGCAGGGAGAAGGCGTCAAGCCGGTAATAATATGGGGGAAGAGCCCGTCCGTCATCGCAAGCAAACCCGAGCCAAGCAAGTTGGTAATACCAGGGATCCTGCCCACACCGGCAGTCATGTTGAAAGGGGTATGTGGAGAACGGGTGACCATAAAGCCGGTGGTCCAACTGCCAATGCTTGACAGCAGGGCTGTGCCCTGGAAATATGAAAAAGCAGTGGTGACGTACCAAGGAAAACAGGTGGAAGAAGTCAGTTGTGAAGCGCAAGGGCTGACTCGATCAGGTCGATGTTTTGCTCCGGTGGAGTTAAGAAAAACCAACCCAGTGGCAACCAAGAAGCCAGTGTCAGAAGAAGAGGCTGAAGACTTCCTGAGGAAGATGAAAGTACAAGACTATTCTGTGGTTGAGCAGCTGAGAAAAACACCTGCCCAGATCTCACTATTGTCATTACTCCTCCATTCCGAGGAACATCGTCGGGCCCTGTTAAAGATATTGAACGAGGCCCATGTACCCAGTGAGATTTCTGTAAACCACCTGGAAACCATCGCCAGCAAGATTTTCGAGGTGAACAGGGTAACATTCTCAGATGATGACCTGCCGGTGGAAGGAACGGAGCACAATAAAGCTCTATACCTAGCTGTCAAATGTGAAGACTCGGTGGTAACCCGAGTATTGGTGGATAACGGCTCAAGCGCCAATATTTGTCCATTATCCACCCTGGACCAGTTAAAGATTGACCGTGGAAGAATCCGGGAGAATAGCATCTGTGTCCGGGGGTTTGACGGAAACGGAACAGCCACTGTGGGGGATGTTGTACTTGAACTGACCATTGGTCCGGTCCTGTTTACCATGGAATTCCAGGTATTGGACGCCAAGGTATCTTACAACTTGCTGTTAGGACGACCCTGGATTCATGCAGCTAAAGCGGTGCCTTCCACCCTACATCAGACAGTGAAGTTCGAGTGGGAAAGACAAGAGGTCGTGTTGCACGGCGAGGATACAACATGCACCATGAGCGGAACCATTGTGCCTTTCATAGAGACCACTGATGACAAGGGTCCCTGGGTCTACCAGATTCTCGATACAGGGTCGGCCAACAAAATTTCTGAAGGAGAAATCATCCCGCACCCTAGGGTGGCTGCCGCAACAGTCATGATGGTATCAGAAATGCTGGGTAATGGGTTTGTGCCGGGAAAAGGCCTGGGAGTTGAACTTCAAGGGATAGTCCAACCTGTTTCCCTTCCTAAGAATCTGGAAACCTTCGGGTTGGGGTTCAAACCAACCGCAGCAGACAGGAAGGAGGCGCGAAGAATGAAGAAGAGGGTCTGGTTTCTGCCTAAACCAGTGCCACGCCTCTCAAGGTCTTTTGTTAAAGCAAGTGCCAAGGGGTCAGCGATCCCAAAGATTCGAGGACCTTTGATCGGTATAAATGAAGACCTGAATCAGAGTTTTGAGAGGCTATTTGCGGATGTCAGTATGGTGGAAGCTGGAGAAGGTTCCAGCAGAGCAGAGATACAATTTGTGGGGCCTAAGGCCAAGACCAACAATTGGACGGTTACTCCTCTTCCTGTCCGAGGGGAGTCTTGGTAGTAGGCTTTGATTAATGTTTTGTTTGTTTGTTTGTTTGATCGGATTATTCAAGGGTGTAATCCCAATTTTACTTTCGTTTTGTAAAAGTGTGAACCCTTTTTATCCTGCAAATTTAATAAAGTTCTTTTCTTTTGTCCCATTTTAATTTCTTGTTTTGTTCTTTTTCTTTCTGAACAGTTCTCTTTTTACTGGTCCTAATGACATGGCATGCACAGCGGATCTTCGACCTAGTCTAATAAATCAATCTGAATCTGACTCAATGATGCAAGAGGTCGTTTGTGATAATGAATCCGAATGTGACGAAGGGGAAGCCTTCGAAGAAATAAACCGAGAACTGTGCCAATTTGAAGAGAAACCCAAGCCTAACCTAAATGACACTGAGGCTGTGAACCTAGGAGACGCTGATAACATCCAAGAGACCAAAATTAGCATCCACATTGAGCCGAATGTCAAAGCAGAATTGATCGAAACTCTCAGGGAATTCAAAGATGTTTTTGCATGGTCATATGATGATATGCCTGGATTGAGCACCAATTTAGTGGTTCACAAACTACCCACTGACCCGGCATACCCTCCGGTCAAGCAAAAACTAAGGAAATTTAAAACAGAAATGAGTGTAA
Source organism: Nicotiana sylvestris (assembly GCF_000393655.2). Classification (NCBI taxonomy): domain Eukaryota; kingdom Viridiplantae; phylum Streptophyta; class Magnoliopsida; order Solanales; family Solanaceae; genus Nicotiana; species Nicotiana sylvestris. The sequence goes on from NC_091065.1 coordinate 14,666,461, forward strand.
AAATCAAAGAAGAAGTGATCAAGCAGTTGCAATCGAAGGTCATTCGGGTCACTCGGTATCCCGAGTGGTTGGCCAATGTGGTACCAGTCCCAAAAAAGGATGGAAAAATCAGGGTGTGCGTGGATTACCGCAACCTCAACAAAGCAAGTCCCAAGGACAATTTTCCGCTACCCAACATTCATATCTTAATCGACAATTGCGCAGGGCGCGAGATTGGATCCTTTGTGGATTGCTATGCAGGTTATCATCAGATCCTAATGGACGAAGAAGATGCTGAGAAGACAGCGTTTATTACGCCATGGGGAACCTACTGCTATCGGGTAATGCCGTTCGGGTTAAAGAACGCTGGGGCAACGTACATGCGAGCAATGACTGCTGTGTTTCATGACATGATACACAAAGAAATAGAGGTGTACGTCGATGATGTGATCATCAAATCTTGGCGTCAGGAGGACCATGTAGCAGACCTAAGGAGATTTTTCCAAAGACTCCGGAGGTATGATATCAAGCTTAACCCGGCCAAATGCGCATTCGGGGTTCCATCAGGAAAGTTGCTAGGATTCATCGTCAGTCGACGGGGGATTGAGTTAGACCCATCCAAAATTGAATCCATCCGAGATTTGCCACCGCCAAGGAACAAAACAGAGGTAATGAGTTTGCTGGGTAGACTCAATTACATCAGCAGGTTCATCGCTCAACTCACAGCAACTTGTGAGCCCATATTTCGGCTACTGAGAAAGGATGCTGCAGAAGGTTGGACGACAGAGTGTCAGGAAGCTTTCGACCAAATCAAAGGGTATCTGTCTAATCCACCCGTATTGGTCCCACCTAAGCCCGGGAAACCCCTAATTCTTTACCTGACGGTCTTGGAAAATTCATTTGGTTGTGTATTGGGGCAACATGACGACACAGGAAGGAAGGAGCAGGCCATCTACTATCTTAGCAAGAAATTCACAGTGCATGAGGTCAAGTACACTCAACTCGAGAAAACATGCTGCGCCCTGACTTGGGTAGCTCAGAAGTTGAAGCACTACCTGTCTTCATATACTACTTATCTCATATCCCGCTTGGACCCATTGAAGTACATCTTTCAGAAACCTATGCCCACGGGAAGGTTGGCAAAATGGCAAATTCTGCTCACAGAATTTGATATCATCTACGTAACGAGGACGGCCATGAAAGCCCAGGCACTGGCAGACCATTTGGCAGAGAATCCCGTTGATGAAAAATACGAGCCCTTAAGAACGTATTTTCCTGACGAAGAGGTGTTGCATACGAATGATTTGGAATTACCTGAGGAACCGGGTTGGAAGCTTTTCTTCGATGGAGCTGCAAACGCAAAAGGGGTTGGAATAGGAGCAGTACTCATTTCTGAAACAGGACGGCATTATCCTGTTACGGCTCAACTACGCTTCTATTGCACCAACAATATGGCCGAGTATGAGGCTTGCATTCTGGGTCTGCGCCTGGCTGCCGACATGGATGTCCAGGACGTTTTGGTCTTGGGAGACTCGGACCTCTTGGTACATCAAATTCAGGGTGAATGGGAAACACGAGATCTAAAGCTCATACCATACCGACAATGCTTGCATGATCTGAGCAAGCAATTTCGATCGGTGAAGTTCAAACACATCCCGAGAGTTCACAATGAGGTTGCGGATGCCTTGGCCACCTTAGCATCAATGCTGCACCACCCTGACAAAATGTATGTTGATCCTCTACACATCCAGGTCCGTGATCAGCACGCCTACTGCAATGCCATAGAAGAAGAAGCAGATGGCGAACCCTGGTTTCATGATATCAAGGAATACCTCAGAATGGGGATATATCCAGAACATGCCTCTGGAGACCAAAAAAGAGCCCTTCGGCGTTTGTCGAATGGTTTCTTCCTCAGTGGAGGAAGTATTGTACAAAAGAACCCCGGATTTGGGATTGTTGAGATGCATAGATGCCAGTCAAGCAACGACGGTTATGGCAGAGGTACATGCTGGAGTTTGTGGGCCACACATGAGCGGATATGTATTGGCAAGAAAGATCCTTCGAACAGGGTGTTATTGGCTCACCATGGAACGCGACTGTATCACTTTTGTGAGGAAATGCCATCAGTTCCAGATACATGGAGATTTGATTCATTCTCCGCCAACAGAGTTACATACGATGTCAGCACCCTGGCCGTTTGTAGCATGGGGCATGGATGTCATTGGGCCCATCGAGCCAGCAGCGTCCAACGGTCATAGGTTCATTCTAGTGACCATTGATTACTTCACCAAATGGGTTGAGGCTAAAACCTTCAAATCAGTAACCAAGAAGGCAGTGGTGGACTTTGTTCACTCCCATATCATCTGCAGATTTGGGATCCCAAAAGTGATCATCACGGATAACGGTGCGAATCTTAATAGCAGCTTGATGAGAGAGGTATGCCAACAATTCAAGATTACACACCGCAATTCCACCCCATATCGTCCTAAGGCAAATGGAGCAGTCGAAGCAGCCAATAAGAATATCAAGAAGATACTGCGAAAAATGGTGGAAGGGTCCAGACAATGGCACGAGAAATTACCCTTTGCCTTGTTGGGTTACCGCACTACCGTCCGGACTTCCATAGGCACAACTCCTTATTTGTTGGTGTATGGAACTGAGGCCGTGATACCAGCGGAGGTCGAAATTCCGTCCCTCCGAATTGTCGCTGAAGCCGGAATTGATGATGATGAATGGATCAAAGCTCGCTTGGAACAGTTGAGCCTGATAGATGAGAAAAGATTGGCAGCAGTGTGCCATGGTCAGCTGTACCAGAAGAGAATGGCAAGAGCGTATAATAAAAAGGTGCGCCCTAGGAAATTTGAAGTAGGGCAGCAAGTATTAAAGAAGATCCTCCCACATCAGGTCGAGGCAAAAGGCAAATTCGCCCCAAATTGGCAAGGGCCTTATATCGTGACCCGAGTATTGTCCAACGGTGCTTTGTGTTTGACAGATGTCGAAGGTAGATGCGTCGACATGGCTATCAATTCGGATGCAGTCAAGAGATATTATGCGTAACTTCTTTAATTATGGCAATTTTTGGTCTATTTGTTTGTATTTGGCATTTGTTGGATAATGAGATGACGGAGGCAATTCTTTCTTCCACCCAAACACTGTTTAACCCTTGCTACCCCCTTTGAGCCTTAAGTTATTCTTTCATACCCCTCTTTTAGGAATCACTAATGGGAAAGACATGGAAAAGAGAAAAAGAAAAGAGAAAGAAAATGAAAAAAAAAAGAAAAAAAAAAGAGAAGAAGATGAAATCATAAAGAAATACAAAACCGTGGGAACTACGTTTGACCTGATTCCTCAAAGAGGATACGTAGGCGCCTCACGGCTCGGTCATAGTATGCATCATAATAAATATAGGATGCATAATGTACATAGTGTGCATAATAGACACAGCGTGCGTAACGCACGTAGCACAACATAAGAGTAAAAAATAAATAAATTCCCCAAGCAAGAAAACTGGGGCAGAAGTTATGTTTTAAAATCCCACAAAGGTTTGATTCCAAAAGTTGTAGCACATCACCCATCAGATTATTTTCATTTTTCATAGCCTTTCTTTAACCCCACACCAAAACCAACATCAACGTCCAAAAGACCTCCCGATCAATGTTCAAGAGATGTCGAGTCAGGCGAATAAGACCGAGAATAATACACCAAGCCCCAGCAAAGAAGAGGATCGTAAGATTGGGAACGAATTGATAGTCAAAGGAATCTCCAGAAAAGAGGGTCGTATCTACAACACCCCGATTCCTCGAAAGAAATAAAATGAGAGAGTCTCATCGGTGAAAACCTTCGCAGGCACCGAGAGGCGATGTAAGATGAGGGATATAAAATGAGAGAGTCTTATTGGTGAAAACCTTCACAGGCACCATAAGGCGCCGGGAGATGAGAGAAAAGAGAGAGTCTCATTAGTGAAAACCCCTCGAAGGGCACTATGAGGCGACGAGACAGATCAGCGAAGCTACCACATTAGAAACGAAGTGAACACTCCTTTATCATCCCCAGCAAGTCAAACCATCGGGCAAATCAATTGATACAAATAGACTGGGTCGGAATCTATGGTGCACGCCATGATCACGGGGACCAGTTGTGTCCTCCAGATAAGTTCTTTTGATTGTCTCCTCCCACAAAATATTGGTTCAGAAAGATTTTCTCCTTTCCATATCTTTATTTCTTTTCCTAAAATGTGTCTTTAAAGGATTTTTCAAAGCTTACTACCAGAAACCGAAGGGGAATTCATCCAATGCAGGATAATACAAACAGTCTTAAAGGCCGGCCCCAGGCAATGCAGGGATTGTGCTCGGAAATGTTGGAAGAAGTATGCTCCAAAAGGGAGTGGTTTCGGGAGTTAGGAGCGGACTCCCACATCATGTGTTTAAAGAGAAAGCAGAGAAGGGGATAAATTGAAAACCAATCCCCAGCAGGCTAGAGACCCCCAACAGGCAACTTTGCCCGCCAACCAATTATGGGGACAAAGAGCAAGAAAAGGGGAAGAAAGGAAGACCATCCGCCAGAAAGGCACCCTCTACCACCACGATAAAAACTAATTAAATCCTTCTGTCTGCTGCAGGAAAACAAAGGATTGATGAGGACAGCGAGATGCAACGCCAAGGAAGTCACCAAAACCGGGGCAGAAAATTTTCTGCCGATTGTCGAAAATTTTCTCGGAAGAACGGGGAAGCAATTTCAATACATTTTAAGTTCTAGGTCGCCCACCAGTATAATGCGGGAATACTTTTAAGTTCTAGGTCGCCCACCAGTATAATGCGGGAATACTTTTAAGTTCTAGGTCGCCCACCAGTATAATGCGGGAATACATTTAAGTTCTAGGTCGCCCACCAGTATAATGCGGGAATACTTTTAAGTTCTAGGTCGCCCACCAGTATAATGCAGGAATACTTTTAAGTTCTAGGTCGCCCACCAGTATAATGCGGGAATACATTTAAGTTCTAGGTCGCCCACCAGTATAATGCGGGAATACATTTAAGTTCTAGGTCGCCCACCAGTATAATGCGGGAATACTTTTAAGTTCTAGGTCGCCCACCAGTATAATGCGGGAATACTTTTAAGTTCTAGGTCGCCCACCAGTATAATGCGGGAATACTTTTAAGTTCTAGGTCGCCCACCAGTATAATGCGGGAATACATTTAAGTTCTAGGTCGCCCACCAGTATAATGCGGGAATACTTTTAAGTTCTAGGTCGCCCACCAGTATAATGCGGGAATACTTTTAAGTTCTAGGTCGCCCACCAGTATAATGCGGGAATACATTTAAGTTCTAGGTCGCCCACCAGTATAATGCGGGAATACATTTAAGTTCTAGGTCGCCCACCAGTATAATGCGGGAATACTTTTAAGTTCTAGGTCGCCCACCAGTATAATGCGGGAATACTTTTAAGTTCTAGGTCGCCCACCAGTATAATGCGGGAATACTTTTAAGATCTAGGTCGCCCACCAGTATAATGCGGGAATACATTTTTTAAGTTCTAGGTCGCCCACCAGTATAATGCGGGAATACATTTAAGTTCTAGGTCGCCCACCAGTATAATGCGGGAATACTTTTAAGTTCTAGGTCGCCCACCAGTATAATGCGGGAATACTTTTAAGTTCTAGGTCGCCCACCAGTATAATGCGGGAATACTTTTAAGTTCTAGGTCGCCCACCAGTATAATGCGGGAATACATTTAAGTTCTAGGTCGCCCACCAGTATAATGCGGGAATACTTTTAAGTTCTAGGTCGCCCACCAGTATAATGCGGGAATACTTTTAAGTTCTAGGTCGCCCACCAGTATAATGCGGGAATACTTTTAAGTTCTAGGTCGCCCACCAGTATAATGCGGGAATACTTTTAAGTTCTAGGTCGCCCACCAGTATAATGCGGGAATACTTTTAAGTTCTAGGTCGCCCACCAGTATAATGCGGGAATACTTTTAAGTTCTAGGTCGCCCACCAGTATAATGCGGGAATACTTTTAAGTTCTAGGTCGCCCACCAGTATAATGCGGGAATACTTTTAAGTTCTAGGTCGCCCACCAGTACAATGCGGGAATACTTTTAAGTTCTAGGTCGCCCACCAGTATAATGCGGGAATACTTTTAAGTTCTAGGTCGCCCACCAGTATAATGCGGGAATACTTTTAAGTTCTAGGTCGCCCACCAGTATAATGCGGGAATACTTTTAAGTTCTAGGTCGCCCACCAGTATAATGCGGGAATACTTTTAAGTTCTAGGTTGCCCACCAGTATAATGCGGGAATACATTTAAGTTCTAGGTCGCCCACCAGTATAATGCGGGAATACTTTTAAGTTCTAGGTCGCCCACCAGTATAATGCGGGAATACTTTTAAGTTCTAGGTCGCCCACCAGTATAATGCGGGAATACTTTTAAGTTCTAGGTCGCCCACCAGTATAATGCGGGAATACATTTAAGTTCTAGGTCGCCCACCAGTATAATGCGGGAATACTTTTAGCTCTAGAGTTTGGAATCAGTAGCCCCACCTGAAGACGGAAGGTTACAACAGAGAGCCCCAAGCAGGAAAAACAATAAAATCCCCAGCGCCAAGAAGCAGAAGTCTGCCAAAGCAAGCGCACATTCAAAAGCAAGAAAGAACGCGTCTCAGAAGAAGCAGTTCGGAGACATTGTAGCATGCCCAGTATGACGATACTGATGAAGAGACATACCTGAAAAAGCCAGTGGAAGATTTAAAGAAGAAAGCCATGTTCCCAGCGGATCAAGCAAAGTGATGAAAACTGGCATTCAAACGTCAGCAAAGGACCAGCATCATCTCCCAAAGTCACAAGATAAAGGCATCGGAGGAAAGTGTTAGCCGACAAGAAAGCAAGGCAACAAGAACAAGTTGAAGATGGATAAGATTTCAGGATCCTCAGTTTAGCTTAGCTTCTTGTTTTCCTTTTAGAGCAATGTAATAGGGAGATCGGTTGAGCAGTAGCATCCTACAGCAGCATACAACAGCGCACAACGACAGCAAACACTACAGTCACACGGTAGTCCCAGCTACCAAAATTTCCCGAACTACATTGACCTGATTCCTGTTCAGCCCAGGATATGTAGGAAACCTCTGAAGCAAAGGTTCGGTCAAATCTTTTTCAAAAAATGCTTCACACGGAGTATTCGGACGGGCAAAAATCGCTCGCTTTATCTTTGCGCGAAAACCCTTCGTGTCTTCGGGCAAAGAGGGGCAGCTGTAAGCACGTGATTTTTGCTTTACGAGCAATCGCTCCAAAAGAAAATAAAAATAGTGACAAATGATTTCGCTGTACAATTTTTCGAGTTTTCCGTGACATGTGTTGTTAGTCATTTATGGGTCTGTCCGTTTTGCATCTAGGCATTGTCAAACAAAAATACAAAAATGCCTGTCGTTAAAAGAAAATTCAAAAAAAAAAACATGTGTATGTGTGCATCGTTCGTTCTCAGCTGTGATCTAACCATTTTTATTTTATTTTATTTTTTCATTTATGTGTGTTTATCGTTGTGGGTATCACTCAATATGTATGTAGGTTTATTTTAATTTTTACATTGTTTTAGAAATTTTTGTTTAATTTGAAGAAAAAAAAAAGAGAAGGGAAAAGGAAAATCTGATTTGGACCCCGAAACAAGGCCCAAAACCAAAGTACTGATCCAGTCCAAGACGAGCCTGCCCAAACACGGACTCAAACGACGCCGTATCGGCGTCCCTACCAAAGCCGTTGATCTGATTCAAACGAACGGTCCAGATCAGGCTGTTCAACTCGCCTCAACGACGTCGTTTCAGGCAAGATGATCTAAGCCGTCCAACCCCATTGATCCAACGGATCCAGGCCCTCCTCTAAACCCGTCAACATGGCCCGATCCATGCCCTTTACCCGGTCTCACCCACCATCACGCCCAAACGACACCGTCTTTCCTAAGTGGATGGATCCTGGCCATAGATCTCACTTGATCCAACGGCCAGGATCTAAATCCTCAATACATATATAAGCTCTCCATTACACCCCACGCCCCCCAAACCAAACCCCGCCTTCCCCACTGTACACCCTCGTCCCAAACACAACCCCTTCTCATCCTCGAACCCTAGCAGCCGCCCCAGTATCCCTCGCCATTAAAGCCGGCGGCATGAACGCCGATGACCGCCTCCTGAACACCCTAGGACCACCTCACTGTCCTGAACACGAATCCACTAACCACGAGCCTCGAATCACTTTCGTTCGTCTCGAATCTTCATTTGAAGATTTGAGTCGAACCCGGATCTATGCCAAACCACCCCATCTTCATACCAGACACCCCCTGACCTTCCTCATGACCAAACCAAGCTTGGTTTGGTCTGAATCTACCCACAACTCCCTAAAAATCAGATCTGGAAATCCAGACTTTAGAACACATGCACCTGGGGAATCCGGCCAGTTTGGACATGGGTCTGAGGTCTAATAGACCTTAATCAAGGTGTTCTCATGTGAGAACACCCTGATTAAAGTTTGTTCGGCCTCAAAAGTTCGAAGTTGAATCAGATTTGGGTCTGTTTGATTTAAACATTTTCGGTAAGTTTTCCTTTCTTTTGTGTTAGTTTTGATTAAGTGGTCAGTATGTTTTCGTTGTGTTTGTTTGTTATTTTTTGTTATTTTTCATTCGGATTTCTTTCATCTCTGTAAAGACCTTTTATTTGGTTGATTGTTTTCTGTGTATGATTTGAATGTATTCTGTGATGTACATGTTCGATTAGATTAGTCGTCAAACGAATTAATTCATATAGCCCCAGTAATTGAACAAAAATTGTCTGATGCCCTTTAGGTCCCTGTATGTGTTGTTTATTTGAACGACTGATTATTACCCGTTATAATTAGTGTAGTCGACTTGATAAATGTCGTCGATTAGTCTCCTACGACTGAATGTTCAAATATTCTGAATGGGCCTGTATTGTGATTTGAATGTTGGGCATTACCCATGAATGGTAGTTTGTAACTACATTGTAAACAATTAAAGGCCAGGTTGGGGCAGTTCTGAAATCGAATGTTCAAAGCCCAAAGTGCCCTGATGCTGCAATAGGCAGGGCAGTAATAATCCAGGGTTAACAAGGGCATTCTGGGGTGTTGAAAAAGACAGAAAAGATTAGTATAAATGGGCTGACAAGTAGGGTACTAATTTAGGATTAAACTAATACCAATGGGGAACAAGACACAAGGGTATGGGGCTTAAAATGAATAAACAAATGAGCCCATAATTCTGGATTAAACAAAAACCAGGCGTGGGGAATGAAGGGGGGCTGACACCAAAAGATGCTTAGGCATGGGCTTAAAGGGGTATGGGCAGGCTGCAAGTTGCAGCAAAAAGGCAGCTTAACTGCACTGGTTCATTTGGCTTATAAATAAGCCATTTGAGAACTTAAACGGGGCTGGATTTTTGAGTCTTCAAAAAGAAAAACTTTAGTCTGAAGAGAGGTCTAGTGAGTCCCAAATCACAATAGCGTAAACACAAGGTAGTTTCCAATAGACATTGTAACCAAACACTGCCTGAAAGTTGTACAAGAGTGCATATTGGTCAAAGCTGTCTTGGCCAAGTTCTGTTGCTTGCATTGGCTGAGTTGTTTGTTGGTTGTTGAACTGTTAGTTTTACTGCATTTGAACCCTCAGTTACTGCTGTTATTTCCTTACTCTTTCCTGGGATTGCTGGCTTGGTTTCGACTATCTGCTAGTCCTTGTATTCTGGGAGATATTGTTGGTTATCTGTGGCTGTGGAAAACACTTGGTTTAGTTGGTTGTTGCTGTGTTGTTGCTGTGTGTCTGCTGCTGCTGTATTTACTGCATACTGCCCAGCTGATCATTCCTTTCTTCTTTTGTTCTCTATACCAGGTACACACCTAATACACTGTCAGATGTAATTGGAAATTGAGGATGAATACAAAAATGAGAAAACCTGAAGAATGTCTTTTATACGTAGATTGTTGCATTAAATATCATGTAATGTAGAATGATTTTTTATTTTGGTTTGGATGCTGGAAGCAGCTTGCCCGCCTAGTAAATATCAATGTAGGGGGATTGAATGTTAGTTGTATATGTAGGCTGTTAGATGAATATTCCTAATGCAGTAGGTTGTATCCCAGACTTAGGTTTAAATTGTGTAACATACTCTTTAATGTAGGTCAGGCATGTAAACTATCCACTATTAGTATAGTTTTTTTCCCCTTTTGCTAGTTTGTCACATATAAATTGATAAAGAACAAAGAATCAGTTCTAGGCCTCCACCCCCAGGAAGGCCGAGCCCAAATCGAAAATCAGCTAGGCCTGTATCGGAAAAACAGTGCCCAAGTCGGGCCATCTCGCATGAGCTGGGTTTGGGCCCATAATTTGCGACTAGTTGTCCATAAATGCAGTCACGTTTTATTATTCTGTAGTAGCACTTTAAATCCGGTTTTATAATCAACTAAGGCTATTTACTGCTTTCAATTGATAGAGACAAACACGACGAGAAACATAGTTGCTATAGGATATCCCTTAAAAATAACAACGAGATGAGCCTCGATAAAAATAAACAAAACGCAGATACGGGGCCCTTGTTAAATGCATATTAGTGAAGCATTTAGTTTCCAGGACGGGTTGTTTAGCAAATCTCACAACTCTCCTAAAAATAACAATGCGTTAGACTCTTTAGGACGCGCCTTAATAAATCTTACCTTCTTAAACTCGGGTGCGCATTTATGTGACCCAAATCCAATTCTCAACGGAGTCGAAATGTGTTTCTAATCACGGGTACATTGATTGTGACGTGGTTCGAGATGCGTGTCCATGACGTTGCAATTTCATTTTTTTAAAAAAAAAATAAGAATGAGATGAGCCTCGCCAAATAAAATACAAATTGCGGGGCCCTCAGTAAATATTTGCTTTAAAAATTGTTTAGACTTCGGGATGGACCGTTTAGTAAAATTCCACGGTCCTACCCAAAATAAATACGCTAGTCGCTTTAGGCGCGCCTTTAATAATTTAATTTCCTTAAACTCGGGTGCACATTGATGTGACCCAAATCCAAATCTCAACGGAGTCAAAGTGTGTCGACGACCACGGGTACATTGATTGTAACGCGGTTCGAGATACATTTTCACAACGTTGCAATTCTTGATAAAAACAGTAAATGATAAAAGCGGTTAAAAGTTAAATTTTGCACATAAGTTCACACTTGTATAAAATCAGATAATCAAGCCGAATATAACAGTTGAGCGACCGTGCTAGAACCACGGAACTCGGGAATGCCTAACACCTTCTCCCGGGTTAACAGAATTCCTTATCCGGATTTCTGGTACGCAGACTGTAATATGGAGTCATTCTTTTCCTCGATTCGGGATTAAAATTGGTGACTTGGGACACCCTAAATCTCCCAAGTGGCGACTCTGAAATAATTAAACCAATCCCGTTTCGATTGTCCTTTAAATTGGAAAAGAAACTCCCCTGCGCCCCTCGGGCGCGGAAAAAGGAGGTGTGACAACGAGTCCTCTTACGCGTTCACGAAGGGTTAGCCCCCCTGACCTTCGCGTTTACGGGCCTGTGCACGCGTTTGCATAGAGGAACGATTACTTCCCAGACTAGCCCCTATTTACGCTACGCGTTCGCGGGACATGGGTCGCGTTCGCGTAGAGCAACCCCCTAGTGCTCCGCGTTTGTGATTCTTACCTCGCGTTCGCGTTGAATAAAAACCACCCCTGCCCATTTTCCTTTTCGCGATCGCGTGAAGGGCTTCGCAATCACGAAGCACAAGGTATGATTGGCTTTGGGCTATTTTATTCTTCTTCAAGTGATTTCAACCTTATGAGATTTTGTTATAGTGATTATGCGGGATATATTGATGATAGAAAAAGTACAACTGGTTTTGTATTTTTCTTGGGTGATTATGTTATTTCTTGGAGTTCAAAGAAGCAATCAATTGTTACTCTCTCGACTTGTGAAGCTGAATATGTACCTGCAACATCCAGTACGTGTCATGCTATTTGGTTGAGAAGATTGTTAAAGGAGCTTAATTTACCACAAATTGAAGCTGCAGAAATCTGTATTGACAACAAATCCGCACAGGCACTAGCGAAGAATCTGGTGTATTATGATCGAAGCAAGCATATAGACAGAAGGTATCACTTCATATGAGAATGCATTGCCAAGAAGGAAGTCGAGCTCAAATATGTGAAGTCTCACAATCAAGCTGCTGATATCTTTACAAAGCCTTTCAAGTTTGAAGATTTTCGGATGTTCAGATCAAGACTTGGAATCAAGAAGAAAAATTAAAATTAAGAGGGAGATTTGTAGGACACTCTTAAATAAAAAGAAAATGAAAAAAAAAACAGAAATATGAAAGACAAAATGGCAACAAGTTGCAACGAGTGCAGAACACATTGGGAATTTGCAAATTGGCAAATTGCAAAACCAATGCATTTGATTGGTTGAAGAGGATGGCTCTCTTCCTATAAATAAAGCATTTGCTTCTCAGATCAAACACACTAAAAACAAGAGAAGCAGATAGCAGTGAGAGTAATTCACAGATTGCAGTTTATGAGATAAATAGTGAGTGAAAGTAATATTGTAGTGAGATGTTTAAAATAAAGATGTTATTTCTTTTAAAGTTGTAGTAGTCTCTTAACGCATTGTAATATTATAGTGGTATTATATTGCTCTGCTCAGATATTGTATTTTACCCCATTAAAAAAATTAGTGTTGTTGTTACTCTCTTGTGTTATTATTATTTACCGTAAATATTATTCCTTGAAGGGGATATTATTTTTTTCCAACACTTACATGATTAAACACTTCAAACACTCCCATATCATGGAGAATTTCATTGGACCTTTCTTTGACTCTATTCTTGATTTTTAATATTTTAACATAGGTGTCTATTGATATAGTGGAGGAGCCACATTTAACAAAGGGGTGTAAACTTATACCTCTTCCCCGAAAAATTACATTGTATTGTCGATAAATTATTATTTTTATGCATGTATGATATATGTTGAATCCCCTTTATTTTTCGTGTATTTAATTTTTTATATTTTGACGTCCTTTAGTGAAAATCCTGACTTCTCTATTGTATTGATAGATGCTCATCAATGGCTAAAACTAATGCATTGTGGCTTGAATATAAGTGGGAAAATGCATAATTACCCCCTGACTTATGCCCGTATTCCCAACTATATATTTTTTCTTTGCGGGAATTCTATTACCCCCTAAACTTATTTTAAATGGAATTATTTTCACCCTTAACGCTGACGTGGCAGAATGTGTGTATTTCACTCTCCCAAAGGAGAGTAAGAAGCAAGAAAAAATGATTTTTAGATTATTATCACACATACAGAGAAGACCAAAAAATCGTGCAAGCAAGAACCTGACTAGGCTCCGAAACATCTAACCTCACAAACGGATTGACTAAGGCCTGAACATCTGATGCTAGCAGTCACTCACAAACTGGAATATATGCAAGGCTACCCATACTTACAACCTTTCAACTTAAGCCATCGACCACCACATTGGTCTTCCGGGGATGGTACAAAATAGTGATATCATAGTCTTTTAACAGCTCTAACCACCTCCGCCGTCTCAAGTTGATATCCTTTTTCATAAACATGTTCTATAGACTCTGATGATCTGTGAATACCTCACACGACACACCGTAGAGTTAATGTCTCCAAATCTTCAAAGAATAAGCATGAACAATAGCTTCCAACTCTAAGTCATGAACATTATAATTCTTCTCATGAACCTTCAACTGCCGAGATGCATATGCAATCACCCTGCCATCCTGCATCAACACTGCACCAAGACCAATACGCGATGCATCACAATACACAGTGTAAGACCCCAAACCCGTAGGAAACAACAATACCGGAGTTGTAGTCAAGGCAATCTTGAGCTTCTGAAAGCTCAACTCACACTCATCAGACCATCTGAATGGGGCACCCTTCTGGGTCAATCTAGTCAATGGGGCTACGATGGATGAAAACTAGTTTGAGGTACTTGACATGTACCAGGCCAGATATACTCTTTGCAGTTGGATTAGTAAGCCACTTCATGGAAGCTTCTACCTCCACTCATTTGAAAATCGCTAGAAGAATTCTTCGCTACCTATTTTTACCATTTTACTTACTTTTTTTTTTCCTTTTCCTTTTCCTTTTCCTTTTCCTTTCTCTTTGTCTTTTTTCTTTTACTTTTTTTTTTCATTTCTTCTCTATTTCCGGCGGATATTCATTCACCGGCGACTTTGTCTAACTGGTTTTCTTCCATTTTTTCTTTTCACACATAAATTAAACTCTCAAAAATATCTATTCATAAGCAAAGAAAAATACACTCAGATTTGGGGGAAAAATTCATCATCGGAAAACCTTCCCACGCCGGAAAAAAATAATGTATTAAAATTTTAACTGGAAAAAGTTTTCTCAGCTTATATTCGTTTTTATTTCTTTTGCTCTTCCTCCCACACATAAATTACACTTTCAAGAAAAAATTATATATATATATAAATATATATATAACAAAACACACTTAGATCAGGATAAAAGTCTGTCGCCGGAAAAAATGGTGTTTGTGAAATTACGACGATTACCATTTTATGCCGTCGATGACCAAAACAAAAAGAAAGAGAATGAAATAACCAAAAAAATGAGAATAATAAAAAATAAGAAAAAAGGATGAGAAAAAGAAGAAAGAATAAAATATTACTAAAAATACATGTGGGGGCGCGTGTAGCTCACCACTTACCAAGAGTTTGGTTGTCAGCGTTAAGAGTGCAAATAATTTCATTTAAAATAAGTTTAGGGGGATAATAGGATTCCCGCAAAGAAAAAGTGTGTAATTAAAAATTCAGGTATAGATGAGGGGATACTTATGCATTTTCCCAATATAAGTGGATTACAATACCGTCTAACATAGAAATTAACCTATCGACTGATACTATCCCATAGACCACTGAGTTGAAGCATGATGGTCATTGTCGCCATGAAATTACATAAAAAGCAATTTTAGTGTGCGATTGCAATTGATTTCGATTTATATAAGAATCTGCGTGATTTTAAAGCTAAACTAATTGTGAATTCTCATTCGGAATACTTTTGTGTTGTAGTCTAACAAATTGTGAAGAAACTGTATATAGTTTGTATACTTTTGGTAAATTGAAAAATATTGTTTTAATATAGTTACTATTATAGTATCCACACGAAAAAATCCCTTTACATAAATCTTGGCCAATCAATCCCTATGATAAATTCATTTAGTGTCACCCTCATCCTTCAATTCGGTTTGATCAAATAACTTTGGTGTCGTTTTCTTCAAGTATTGATGAATTGTTTTTATTCGCTTAATTCTAGGGCGGATGTAGTCTTTCGGTACCAAGTTCATAAGAATCTAGTAAGTTTGACGCGTAGCAAAAATGTTATGTGAAAAATTCACTATAATTACAATAAATAATAGATATATATGAATTCATACCTTTAATACAATGAGTTTAATTATAAAAACCTTAAAGATTGAATCCATAGAGCTTAAAACCTGGATTCGCCTCTAAGCTTATACTACTAAACACATGTCCTAAACCGAGGGAAACCATTATAACAGTGGTATCGGGTTCAGCTTGTACACCTCGACTAATTCTACAAAATATTTTTTACCTCTTACCAACACAGATACTGAATAACTCTGTTCATAAAGACTTGGTAAAACAAATTACCTAGTATTTTTGCATATAAATTTTAGGCTTACTTGGTTTCCTCTTCTACTTTTTGCTTAATTTTTAAGTGAATAATACCATCTAATTAAACAATAAAATGGCATCACCACACTCTAAAAGATGATAAAGATTGTTTTCACTTTATCAAGTAGAGCGTTGTTACATGGCCCCAAACATGATCCTTGATATAAAGTTGTGGTGAAGACTTGATGGAGTCCTCTTTAAGGGGAAAAACTAAATAGAATATACTCAAAGTAGCAAAGTGATGAATAGTCCAAGCTGCAATTTCCCCTCTGATAACTTCATCTAGAGTGCCATCATTCTCATCATTCACTTTGATAAATTAGACTTTCCCTCGTGTGGAAATATTTGTTTTAGAAAATTAAACATTCAAACATGATGGTCAACCTTTCTTATGCAAATGCCAGGAAATTGGGGAGTGAATCCTAACATTTTGAAATGTGTCCTTAATTACAGGTTATTTGCAATGTATAAAAATATTGGATAGCCTAAAGAAACAAGCACATAAAAGCTTCTCATTAAGGATAGAATTAAAAATTTAAATTAAATTATTTTTTAAATTTAGAAAGAGATTATTCTTTTTTAAACAAACTAAAAAGGAACTGAGGGAGTAATATTTTTCAAAGTCAAGAAAAATCTAGGAAGTCTTATCCACAACTTTATCATAGTCCTAGTTGGGTCCATATATACACCTCCCCCAATTGATAAAGTGAAAGCCAACCGACTAGATCCCCAAGAATGTATTTGGTACGACTGCAGTTATTACTTAAAAAATTATTTTCACCAGCCAATTTTCAATCAAAAATTTCTTTCATAAAATCAAACACAAGCTTTGGAACGAACAAAAGAAAAGATATAAACAAAAAACGTCATTAAATTCAAAATAAAATTGAAGGACTCATTGGTGAAACAGAGCTAAGCAAAAAATTTACTAGTACTTCAAGTGGGATTTAAAGAATAAATTAAATTGTTATTAATTCTACCAACCTTTCAAGCTTGGCGATATCATGTTCTTCTTTAAATGGGATTTAACTTTATTGTTAAACAATTACACCGTAGCTAGTTAACTTTTACTAAAGGAAATGGAAAAGGGACAAATGATGAACCGTATAAATTAGACAATTGAAGTATCTAAGAAGAAGCTATATACAACTTAGAAAGACGGTGATGGTGCAATACTTTCCATGCTTTTAATCAGTGGCGGATGTAGTGTAGTATCACCGGATTCAACTGAACCTATAACTTTTGACGCGGAGTAAAAATTTGTGTAAAAATTCATTAAAATTACAAAAATAGTACATATGAACCCATAACTTTAAAAATCTAATGGGTTCGATGCTAAAAACTTTAAAAGTTGAACCCATAAGATTTAGATCCCGGATTCACTTCTGCTTTTTAACCCACTTCAACCCGAAGAAACTTATTCAATGGTTATCGCTAGGTGATTTTGGTCCCAAATCTTTGGGGTTTAGCGCATCAAAAGTGTGAGACAATGAAGGAAAATTCTTCCGCCCCAAAATAGGGGTTTAAGTGAATAGATTGAAGTCATTGATACGTGAAGAAAATGGCACCATAGTTCTTTGATTAAACTGAATTGAAGGATGAATTTATGAGAGGGTTCCATGGGCAAAGAAGACTTCGTAGAAAGACTTGTTCTACGAAGACTTTCATGAACAAGGAAAGTTACTATATTATCTCGATTTTAATTTATGTGATGACTTTTTTTATTACAACATGATGACAGTAGTCCATTATATGTCATATACTTATCTTTTTTACTCGATTAAACCCTTTTTTGGGTTGGAGGAATTTATCTTTGTTGTTAATGTGACAGTCGTTTTACACACATTTGATACTTCAAACTTTTTATGCACCGTCTTCTTCATATAGCATTAGGCATATGACTTAGTTGTATATCCCCTTGAAGACTATTTCATGAACAAGGAAAAATACGATATTATCTTTGGTTTTAATTTATGTGACAACTTTTTTCATTATAAGATGTATACAATAGTCCATTACTCCATTATATGTCATATACTTCTCTTTTTTACTATCTCTGTTTCATATTAGATGAGATAGTTTGACTCGACACGGAGTTTAAGAAAAACAAAAAAGATTTTTGAAACTTGTGATCTTAAAAGCTTAAGGGGTAAAAAGTTTGTGGGACCATGACATTTGTGTGACTATAAAAGCTTCTCTTTAAGAGTAAATGGGTAAAATGAAAGAGTTTAAAGTTGAATTATTTCCAAATTTAGAAATGTGTCATTTGTTTAGGAACAAACTAAAAAAAAAAGTATCTCATTTAATATGAAACGGATGGAGTACTAGATTAAATCTTTTTTGGGGCAGAAAAATTTATTTTTATCGTTGATGTGACAGTAGTTTTACACATTTGATACTTCAAACTTTTCCTGCGTTGTCTTCTTTTTGTTGGAAACTTCAAAGGCACAATTTTTGAACACCGATGGAGTACCTTTTATAATACATTTTATTCAAAAGTAAGGCATTTGTTATCGGCCTGATCTGATGGTTTTGAAAATATTTTACGTTTTAATATCTTTAGAATTGAGGATCATTATTTTTCATGAATTTAACTAAAGAATTTCCTCTGAGGGTAATTTTATTGACAAAAAAAAAAAGAAGTAATTTTGCCTCATATATATAAGATGCCAGTGTATTGAAAATTTGAGACTACAAACTATCACATTTTATCTTCTTCTTTTTTAAAAAAAAAAAAGGGGGTGAAATCCCATCTAATTAAAGAATATATAAAATGATATCACCACATATTAAAAGGAACTAAGGTAGTTTTCACTTCATCAATTGGAGTGTTGTACTCTGGAGAAGACTTGCTAGAGTCCTCTTGACTTGGGACAAAATTACTTTAAAATCAACAAATCTTCGAATTTTACGGTCAATATCTTTCGAGACAATGTATTCATCTGCAATTCTAAATACTACATATATGTATGCTTGACCTAATAACAATCTATAAGCAAAGACCTATTTGATATACACTTTTCAATTCTTAATCTAAAAGTTTGCACATCATGAAGGTGTTAGCAAAAACATTCTGTTTTTTCTTGTTTTTCATTTTGGGAATCACCAAGTTTAGTGTTAGCGTAGGAATTTGCAAAGAAAATGAGCAACAAGCATTGGAGAGTCTAAAGAAAGAAATATATGATCCCTCAGATTCTCTCTCCTTTTGGATTGTTGGAAAAGATTGTTGTGAATGGAAAAGTATTGTGTGCCACTAGGGGTGGCAAATGGGCGGGTTGGACTGAATTTGGGCGGGTCAAGATGGGTTAGGTCAATAAATGAGTCGTTGTCAACCCAGCCCAAAGTGCACTTGGGCCGAGATGAGCTGGGTCAAGATGGGCTAAACAATGGGTCATACCCAACCCGCCCAACTTGACCCAAGTTTTAGAACCATGCTCATCTTGCATAAAAAAGCCTTTTACCTTAAAATGTGTAAGCTGAAAAATATTTTGTGAGTGGAGTGGGGTGGATGGGTGGTGCAGAAAAATAAAAAAAATAGAAAACAGAAAATTAAAACTACAAAAAAAAAGTAAAAAAAAAATTGAGGGGGTTTGCGTGGGGGTAGGGTGTAGGATGGGTGGGTGGTGTAGAAAACAAAAAAAACAGAAAATTAAAAATACAAAAAAAAAAGTAAAATTGGGGTAACTAAGTAAATTTCTATATAAGTTAGGTTGAGATTCCTTTGTTTTGGGTGAGTTTCATGGGTTGTATGTGAGCTGCTTAATGGGTCAGAATGGGCTATAAAATAATTGGTTAACTTGGGCTCAGCCTAAATAGACCCATGAGCTAAAATATTTGTAGCCCAACACATTAATCTTTGGACGGGTTGTATAGGTTTGGGCTCAAATTGCCACCCCTATGTGCCACAATCTGACTCGTCATGTGATTGAGCTACACATATATGATTTTTTGGATATCTAAGGATCAATAAACTTGAGTGGCTGTCAAGTCTTTTAAATCTTGAAACATTGGAGAGTCTGAAGAAAGAAGTATATGATCTCTTAGATTCTCTCTCCTTTTGGATTGTTGGAAAAAATTGTTGTGAATGGAAAAGGGTTGTGTGCCACAATCTGACTCGTCATGTGATTGAGCTACACATATATGAGTTATTTTGGACATCTAAGAATCAATAAACTTGAGTGGTTGCCAAGTCTTTTAAATCTTGAGAAACTGGAGATTGATTATGTGGATCTCAGCAAAGCAACTAACTGGCTACAGGTCATTAACTTGCTTCTTCTCTTGTTGATCTTAGTTTATATAATTGTAGTCTTCGTCATATACCACCTCTAATTCATCGTAATTTTTTTTCACTTGAAACACTCAGCCTTTCTAGGAATAACTTTAGTTCTTCTATTCCTAAATGGCTCCCTAATCTTGTTTCTCTTGATTTGAGTGATAGTAATTTAATTGGCCCATTTCCTAAAGGTCATGTTAACTTTACTTCTCTCAAGACTTTCATGGCAGATTTCAACTCTTTCAATTGTCTTTTACCCAAATGGTTGTTTGATCTTAATAATCTTGAATATCTTGAGCTTATATCCAGTGGTATTGAAGGTGCGATGCCGAGTGGGGTTGGAAATGTAACAAAACTTAAAAATCTTGATATTACATTCAATAATATTGAAGGAGAATTATCTGAATTATTTACTGATTGGAGTAATTTTCTTCCAGCGGGATTGAGAAATAGTTCTTCTTTGACATAATTGTATCTAGAAAATAATAAACTGACTGGAACTCTCCCAGAAAGTCTTGGCCAACTCCCAATGCTAGAAATTATTGACATCTCTAACAATAGGTTGGAAGGTGATGTTACAGAAAGTAATTTCACCAACTGGACACAATTAAGGAAGTTCTTTGCATCTAACAATAATCTAATTTTAAAAGTGGGGATAATACATAAAATCCTCCCCGACCTATGACCATATTACCAATTACACACCTTTTTTTTTGGGGGGTCCTATTACCCCTCTAAACTATTTTAAAGTAAAATTATTTACCTTTTAAAAAGCTACAACCAGATACATGCAAAGTGGTGAAATACACGCGCCTAAAATGTGTATTTCTTATTTAAAAACTTTTTTTTACTTTTTTCTCCTTATTCCTCATTTTCCTATTTGCAGACTTTCATTACCATATCCTGCCAACATATGAGCTAACTATTAAATTTCTTAAAGCATTCTTTTTTCTCTTTCCTAATTTCTCAATCATTTTTCATTTCAATGGCCAGAACTTATTAGACGCTAGATGTCCCTTCTGATCTCTTTTTTTATCACGACTTGCCGTATACGACGAGATCTTTATTTTCTGGTGAACTAAATTTTTGATGGGTTTTATATAATACTTGTTTGATATGTCAGATCTGGCTGGAGAACAAAACTCTGACGAAGACCCTGCTCCGGTGAAACTCCATTGTTGTTGACCGTTTTGACTGTTCGTAGGTTTTTACTGAATCATGCTCGTTGCTCCATCTAGTTGTAGCTCTGTTTCTGTTATTAAACATATCTACTTTTGATTTTTGGTTGATTTTGCGTTATATTGGATTTTCACTCCGGCATTTCGCCGTTGAAACGATGTCCCTCTTATTTGTGCGAGAAGAGTTTTAGAAGACGAAGGAGACTAATTAATTATGTAATGTCCAATTAAAATACGACACTTGTACCTGTTAATCAATTTTAAAATTATTTTTGTAACTTCCAATTGCCCTTAAGAGAGTGTGCATACTCTCTATGCCACATCAGCACTTAGGGGGGTGTTTATTACACTTTAAAATAGTTCAGGGGTAATAGGACCCTCCTCCCCCCCCCTTCCTACAAAAAAGGTGTGTAATTGGTAATATGGTCATAGGTCGGGAAGGCTTTTATGCATTATCCCTTAAAAGTGAGTTAGAACTAGATTTCACATTTTCAAGCCATAGATTGATATACGCAATTGGAATATAAGTCATCTGTTTCCCTTGTGGCTCCAAACTCAAAAGAATATAAATAGTGTGGACATATCAAATGGTGGAATACAAGATGAGGTTCCAACTTGGTTTTGGAACTTATCTTCTCAAATTCAATTACTTGATATTTCTCACAACTAATTTATTGGTGAGGTTCCAACCATCTCAACACCTTCTTGGTCACCTGGACAAGCTTATTGGTTAATATACTTGGATTCCAACAATTTCAGTGGTCCGCTACCTCAGATTTCACCCAATGTAACTGTGATAGACCTCTCGAACAATTTCTTTTCAGGGGGTTTATCTCAATTCTTGTGTGAAACAAATAAGAATAGATCCTACAAATTGGAGGTCTTAAACCTCGAGGAAAATGATTTGTCAGGAGAAATTCCTGATTGTTGGATGAACTGGCCAGAGTTAAAAGTTTTGATCTTGAGAGACAATAACTTGATTGGGGGCATACCAAGATCCATGGAGGTTTTAAATAACTTGATATCCTTGGACTTCCGAAGAAATAGACTTACCAGTCTATTGTCTTCATCATTGGAAAATTGCACAAAATTGCAGAAGATAGATATAGCTGAGAATGAGCTTGATGGACATTTACCACCATGGTTGGGAATGAGGCTTTCATATTTAATAATAGCCTTAGCTCAAACAAATTCTATGGTAAATTGCCTCCAGAAATTTGTCACCTCAAAGATCTTCAGATCTTAGAACTTGCAAACAATAGTTTCTTTGGAATTATACCAAGGTGTATTAGCAATCTAACACAAATGGTCACCGTAAATAAGTTGGGGGAAGGTGATATTATTTATGCTTCTCATTATTTTGAAGCACGTTTTAGAGAAAGCGCAATGGTGACAACTAAAGGCGATATTTACCAGTATGATAAAACATTGATATTGGTTACAAGCATGGATATGTCTAACAATAATCTCTCTGGAGATATTCCTATAAGTTTTACCAGTCTTGTAGGATTAAGATTCTGTAATTTCTCAAAAAACCATCTGACAGGTAGAATCCCAAATGGCATTGGTGACATGAAAGTGCTGGAATCCCTTGATCTTTTAGAAAATTAACTTTCTGATCAATTCCCACAAAGTTTATCGAGTTTGTCAACTTTGAGCTTCTTGAATCTATCTTATAACAATTTGTCAAGGAAGATACCTGTGGGCACTCAACTTCAAAGCTTTAATTCCTCGAGTTTCCAGGGGAATGAGCTTTGCGAGCTTCCACTCTTCTCGAACAGCAGTTCAGATGGTAAAATTCCTTATGTTCATACTGAAAAGGATGAGAGTGATGAAGATGAATTGGATTGGTTCTACATTTCAATGGCAATAGGATTTGGTCTTAGCTTTTGGGAAGTATGTTCTTGTTTGCATTAAGGTGTTCGATTCCTGGTAGCCTGCGTGTCTTTTGTTAGTTTTCTTGCAGGTAAGGCTGCTTACAATAGACCCTTATGGTCCGGCCCTTCCCCGGACCCCGCGCATAGCGGGAGCTTAGTACACCGGACTGTCTTTTTTTTTCCAGTTGATATTTCTTTAGGCATTTTGTTTTAATCTCCCTAGTTAGAGTAGATGAGTGTTTGCAAATGATGATTGTTCGCAAATGACTCTTTAAGGAAGCAAAACAAATATAAACTTGTTAAATAGCAAAGTTCTTAACTAGTGTTTTCTGATTTAAGTTCGTCTACCTCAAAAAATTGCAAAGTTAATATCCTTTCAACTATGTGCGCTGCCAACAGATCAAAGAGCTGATGAATTGTATAAATGTTGCCTTTAAAAAAGATAGCAGAAGATTTGAAAATAAATAATCCCTCTGTTTCAATCTCTCTTTTTCTACTGCAAAGGACTCATTTCCAGCCATTGAATACTTAATCAATAGAGAGCGCAAAATTCAGCTAAAAACTGAAAGAACATTCCATGAGGAAATGATTTTGTATTGTTGCAGATCATTCAAAATAGAGCAGAGAGAAAGCAATCGATTGAACCTTGTACTGTTATCAAATTCCTACAAAATAGAAGAAAATAAAAAATTTTGTTGGCTTTTACAAGATAGTCTCATAACATGCATATAAAACTAAACAGGACTAACCTCTGGGTGATTGTATTGTTCTACATATCTGATCACTGGGAATACAAAATGAGTCCAGGACATTTTTGACATTCTCAATACTGCCAAAGAACAAAAAATTTCAGGCAACTTCCCGATCAAGGGCTTTCAATGCAAGATCTGCAATATGCTCTTACATTAAACAACTCTGTGTCATAACTCACAAGAATTGATGAAGCAATGTTAAGGGATGCAATCAGGCAATACATTCTTAAAATCACTAGCTAACACTTGATGAAGAACCAAAGGCTTTTGAATTGTGCAACATTCTAGCATAGTATATTTGCTATCAAATGCAGTTTTACACATCAACCTGAAATCAAAAGATATTATATGTGCTTAAATAATGGAAGCAGATTTTGAAAGTCCTTTCCAATTTCTTTAAATTCAAGCTTGATGTAATTCTTTTCCGAAGGGTTAGGCTACCTGACTGAGAAAGTGAGCTTGCACTTTCTCTGAGCCTGCAATTCGTCGAGTGATGAAAGGAGTGCTTGCAAAGGTTCTCGTGGAAAACTTCAGCTATGAACCTAAAGAATTGACCATGAGGAAATGACAATTTTAAAGTCGAGCCCAGGTTTAGACAAGAATCAGTGACAGAAATGAAAAAGAACACGAGACATTTGCATCACCTGAAATTGTAACTCTTGTCCGAAGGTTAGGCTACCTGATTGAGAAATTAAAGGTACTTCTTTGTTATATTTACCCGTGAGAGTGTGAATTAAGTATTTTGTATTTCTGTCCTTTGTGGCCATAGGCATGCAATAACAATTTCGTCTAACGAGTTTGATTCAAATGGGTACTTACCATCCCTCTGCAGGTAAAGCTGCAAAGATGTAACACCTCTTATCAAATGCAAAGATCTTGTAAACTTTCTTATTCTGTATTAAGGTAAAAAGGACTTAGCTTTTGGGTAGCATCCAGCTATTTTTTCATGTGGTCTTTGAGTCCTCCAGCAATAATCGGTTGCACTACATGATTTCCTCTTCTAAAAAATTCTCTTTCGTTATTAAGAAATACTTATTACATGCTAAACTAACGCCATAAATTATACTTAAATATATATATTCTGCAAGCTTGATACAGAAATAACACAGTCAGAATAATTACATCGATAATGGAAGGAGTGATTCCATAGGTTCTGGTGGCAAACTTCATCTACGAACTGAAAAAACATTAGATGAGGAAATGACAAGTTTGCTATCCAACCCCGGCTTAGGCAAGAAGCAAAGACGGAAATGTGGAACAACAGAAGAAATTAGCATCACCTGAAAACTACCACAATTAAAGGAATTAATGTCGCGCTAAAACTACCATTCATGTTGGCTGTTGCACAGGAAGTGATTGGAGAGAGAGGGACAATTCAAATTGTGGTAACTTCTCTCTTTCGCTACTATCATCCTTAGTCGCATGTATTTCTAATAAAGGATCACATGAATGTTGAGAACTGACTCGCGCCTTTTGCTATAATTTAGGCAAATTACACTTACATTTATGAAACAAAAGCAAACTAACTGAGAATATATTGGAAGTGGTATTGCTGCCAACTACTGACAATGGAAGTTTACTTATTTCCTAGATAATTGGGATGGTTGTCCGCAATTTTTTATATGTATATATGTGTTTGTGTATATTTGAAATATAACTTCTATATGGAGCTTTAGAACAGAGCTAGCGTGTAATGACAAGCATAACATAATTCATGTCCCTGGTAGCAAATTGAACAAATTGGACGTCATTAATTGTGGAGAGGTGGATCATTCTGACAAATTTTTATCTTTCAAATTTATAATGGAAACGAAACATCAAGCAGTAGGATGGTTTGATTTAACTAGGAAAGAGTACAAATACCTACAGATTCATTAGAGAGGCTTCTAGCAAAATGGTTCCCACTCTGTAAACATTGCTTTGTGATCTGCTACAATATGTTGGAAAGGAAAACCTGGAAGTGATGCAATGCTGAAGAATTTGGTAGACAAATGAATGTTAACAGAGCACAGCCTCAAGACCAAAGTATTATTTGTCACACTCAGCTATCACAAAGTTGCGGACCTACACCTTTGAACAAAATATCAGTGCTGATAGTTAAGAGGCACTGGATGTCTAGGGATGGCAGTGGGGCGGGGCGGGTTTGGCAAAACCCACAAAAATTTCGCCTCGCCCCGCCCCGCATAGTTATTTTTTTCAGTTTTCAACCAGCCCTGCCCCGCCTCACTTATGTTTTTTTTTCATTTTTTTTTTCCAAACAAACTAGTTTGACATACTCCAATCATACAAATAAATGAGGACAAGTACTTTTATTATGTGATGCCATATTAGATATAGGAGGATACACAACACTGAAATGGCTTATACAAAGGCAACTTTAGACCTTTTCCCTACAAATTATATACTATAAATAGTAAACTTAAATACTAGATTATGTATTTACAAATGCTGTAATTGTAATGTATATGAGAATAATACAGTAAATAAATAAAACTTTGAAGATACTGGCCTCATGTAAAATATTTATGCTTATTTAGCATTTATAAAATAAAAAACTAATTTAATCATAATAATCATAAATTAAAGTAAATTTATACATTTAATTACGATTAAGTGATAAAAATGGAGTATAAGATACAGAAAAACCAAATGTGATCCGTTTAGGTATCATATTTCGCGTATATCACCTTTTTACACAACATCTGTGATAGTTATCACAAAACAATTTTTATATTGGATTAATTACGTGAATGGCAAAGTTTGTATTTTGTGTAAAGAACTCACTATCATATTCAATGAAATCGACAAGTTAACACATGTTATAATAAACATATTATTGGTTAATTAGATATCTGATTCATTTCTTGTTTGCTTAAGTTAATTCTCAGTTATTGGGGTTGTCAAGTTATGTAAGACTGAAAACATGAATCATTTTCTAGGGGAAGAGTATGTTTTCAAGATTAAGATTATACGATAACCATTACTATGCCCAATGAAGTTGTGATCAGAAAAGATTAAATTCAAAGCTGCCCCGCATTGAACCCACATTAAACCCGCAGCCCACCCCGCTTTAAAATTTTTAGAAATTGTTTTAACCCGGCCTGCCTTGCCCTGCCCCGCACCCATATTAGAGTAAACTCGCCCGCCCCATCGCCATCCCTACTGGATGATATAATTGATACTAGAAAATGACTAGTCCTTTTAGTTGCTGTTTGAATTTCGACATAGGAAGAAACTTCTGTACAAAGGTTTGCACAACATTTCCTTCTCGTAGTGATGAAAGAATAGTAGTACTATCAAATTCCACACAGAAGAGAAGTGTTTTTTTTCTTCACTTATGCTTTTTTGAGAAGAGAAGAAGCATATTAACAGTTCTAGTATGCATTATTGGAGATAAATATAGGAAGTTATAATTACTTTGGGTGTCTTAGACAGAGTAATTTCTATCTTGAAGTAATCTCTACAGAAAACTTTGTTTTACGTAGTATAATTACTAGATAATATAAAGAAGTACGGTAAACTAGTTGTGTGTTCTAGTATAAATTACTAGCATCTTGTAGTTTTCTGTAAAGACCCTTGCTAGAGATAAGGATAAGGCAGATAGTGGCGGAGATGTTTTCTGCAACTGTAGGCTATCTTTTATCATTTATTACTACGTTTGTGGGGGTATCAGTGATTCTTAAGAACTGATAGAACCGATCGAACAAAATCTATTTCAACTTATTATTAGGTTTTTAATTTTAAATAAAATTATAGGTTTCAATATAAATTTATAATCTAACCAAATTATTAAGGCAGCTCTTTAATTTTTTCATGAATATGTTTTAGTCTTTTAGAGATTGCGGAAAATTAATTTCTGTCAAAATTATTGCTAAAGTTTGAATGATACTCTACTCTCTACATTCTTGAAAGATTTTTGTTTTAGACCTTTACTCTACTCTTAACGTTCAAGATTTTGTGAGGTTTAATAAATTAATCATTTTTGCAAAGAAAATTAACACTATCACTATAGTTTTATTTTACCAGTGTAACATATTATTTACCATGTATGTCTGGTTATTTATACTTGCTATAAAAGTTACTTATAGTTGACATATAGATGATCTAATTGTATGAAAAATTTACATCATCGCAGATTTTATTTGGTTTGCATCAACGCACAATCACTTCAAAATTTTGGGAAAATATTAGCGAGACCGATGATTATTAAGTAGTTTTTTTTAATTAAAAAAACATGCTATTGCCAACTCGAAAGGTTAAAGAGATCGTGTTAACTATTACTCTTTCGATCACCACTTGCAAGTTGTAAATGGTAGGATGCCCTATGTGTTATTTTATGTTCCAACAATTGGTCCAACATGGAAAAAAGATCAATAACATCATTTTATGAAGTTAATGATAGATATGGTTTTTTCTCTCTTTACTGTTCTTGATTGAAAAAATAATAAATGGTGAATCCAGCAAGTTGCATTCATTTTATCAATCAAGATAGTGTACAAGGACCTGTATAGGGACTATAATAATGTTTTGGAGAAGACTTCCTTTATTGGTTTCCCACTTGGTATCCGATACTCGCATTTAGGCCCAGACTAATCTTGATTCGTGCAGAGCAAGCCTCAAAATGGAGAAGCACTTCCTATCAAGGCTTTATCATATCCGGAGCTCAAATCGACTGATTAAGGGTGTAGGACGAAGTATATGGACCCACATTGGGAACATGATAATGTTTTGGAGAAGACTTACATGCTATGTTGCGCGGACTCTCCAAAATGATGTTGCAGCCGTGTCGGATCCTCCAAAAATACACTATTTTTGGAGGATCCGACACTCACCCGGTAACATTTTCGGAAAGTCCTAGCAACATAGGTTACAGATCTCTTGTATAGAAACATTAATGTCCAGTCAATTGTTAAGAAAAAACAAAGACAAAGACTTCATAATAATAGAGTGAGTGTGGGTTTTTGTACACCACCCCAATTGATAAAATGAATACTATCTACTAGATTCACCATTTATTGTCCTTTCAAGAAAAGAGATAAAAATCAAATAAATGATAAATTGATAAATATATTTATCGTTGACTTCATATAAAATTGATGTTAAAAAGACCTTTTCTCCATGTTGGATCTACTAGCCAAATAGAAAGGGGAGATTGGCACAAAGGGGCTAAGTTGCTCGGACACGGGTGCGCGTGTAGGATACGGTGCAGATCTAGAGGTCGAATCCTTTGAGACGTACATTCTAAGATTCGGGGATACGGATCCTAAAACAGATACAAGTGCGGGGATTCGACTAAAAATAATTCAAAAAATGAAAATAACAAAATATCTCTAAATTATGAGAAATTTTGTGGAATACTTACGCATAACTTATCAAGAATTTTGTTAACCCGGGAGAAGGTGTGAGGCACTCCCGGATTTCATGGTTTGAGCACGGTCGCCTTACCATTATGCTCGGCTTGATTATCTAACTATTACATGTTTTAGACCTATGTGCATTTTAACCTTTTACCGCTTTTATTTGTATATTTTATGGATTTTATTTTAAACAAGTTACGATGTCGTACACTTGTTGTTTTATACATGTCGCAAATCGCCCCACGTGAAACGCACCCGCAATTTACAACATGTTCATTTTATTATCATTTGAAGTTGTAAAGTCACATACGAGCACTCGAGGTTGGGATTTAAGTGTCACGATTATGCCACGGGAGCCGTACCTATAACTATGACGATTTATTTCTTAAAACGCGCCTAAAGCAACTAGCGCGTCTATAATTGTGTTTTAACTACATTTGAGATGTATTGTGAGACAAGGAATTATGGAACAATTGAGGGAAATGAGTTAGCTTTTGTCCTTATTAAGTTGGCCTGATGAAAATAAATTTATTTGGTGTTCTATCCAATAAACTCGACGCCCACTAAAACATAACTAAATTGCATTCTGTCAAAGAAAACTCATTATGCAACCTAAACTACTTAATCCTTCAAATTATTAAAATCACATATGGCCCATATTAGCCACACAATCGAACTGGCCATTAATCTACTTAACTAATGTCTACATGTAAATCCAAAACAAAAAGGTGAATCAACAACAATGAAAGTTATTTTTGATAGATAAACAATTGAAAATTGGTAAGTCAAGCAATTCCAATTAAATACCAAATGAAACAACAGAGAACGATGATAAAACCACAGACAAGATAGGAACATATCACAAACTTTACCAACCAAGCACAATAATAGCAGTAAGTAAATCAAAGAAAACAGAGCAACCCAAACAAATCTGCAAAATTATCAAAGAGCACGGTATTAACTACACATGAGCGAAAATAAACTAAGAGAAGAAAAAGGACCTTTATTGCTGCATATACTCTAACATTTACAATGAAAGAGGAGCTCCCAAATCACAATCCTAAGACGATCTGTACATCAGGACTTAGACGAACCCGGCAAAATCGAACGATACCTCACTTTAGCGACGATTTCCGACAGTATGTTAGTGATGTTTTGTGCTGTTGTTTCATGGTGGTTTTGGGGTATTTTTGGAGCTGGAATTTGGGGAGTTTTGGGGAAAGATTTCGGGATGCTTTTTAGGGAATTTCGGGTTGTTTTGGAGCTGCTTTTAGGGAGTAATTTCAGCTGCGTTTTGGCTGATTTTTTGGTGAGTTTTGGGGTGAAGTCTGCTGCGTTTTCAGCTGAGTTCTTAGAGCTAAAAGTGCGACTTTATGGCCGAAAAGGGCTGGAGATGAGTGGAGTTTTGGAGGTGAAAATGTGGCTTTCATGGCTGGGTTTTCGGCAGCAATCGCCGGATTTTTGGTGCTGGTTTGGGGGCGGATTTCAACTGTTTTTGTGGTTGTTTTCAGGTGGAGTTTTAGGGACTGTTTTGACGGGATTTCGTGCATAAAAAGCTGCTAGTTCTAATGGAGAAAATGGTGATATTTCGCTGGAAATTTCAATGCTTTTCATGGAGTTTTTTAAGGAAGAAGAAGAGGGCAGCTCGGTTTTTCTCGTGTCTTCTCCCCCTCATAAAATGAGCAACGCCCCTTTTTTGTTCTCGTTTTATTGTTTGCCCCCTAGTCCCCTTCAGCCCTTGCCCCTTTTTGCTACATGGTCCTTTTCCTTTTTTCCTCTTTTAGTTTTTTTTTAAAGAATAACAAACAAAATTAAAATAGTAAGGTAAAATGTTAACTAACTATTCTTAGACCTAGAAAAGTATAAGAAATTACTAAAAAGACTTATAAAATACTAACTTATCACAAGAAGAAATCATATTTTTTGTGAATTTTCTTATCTTTGTAAATGGAAAATAAAACTAATATCTAAAAGTGTGGCTCTTTTTGTGGTTTTTAATTTTCTTTTCGATTTTCTTAAGAAAAACCTACAAAAAAGTAAAACAGAAGATTAAATATCTAGATTAATTTTAAAAAAAAATTACATGCTAAAAGTGGTAAAAAATCTAAATATAATCAAAAAAATTAGGTGCTCACACTTTTCTTATTTATACTTTTAAAAATAAAAGTAAAGTGGTTGACAAAACTTGATCCAACATAAAACTAAATAGTCTATGCACATGACCTTTTGCTAATTTCATTACTATATATCATCCTTGCATTATTAGAATTTTGACATTTCTCTAATTAAAAATCATCTTCTTGAGCCGGGGGTCTATCGGAAGCAGCCTTTCTATTCCCTGGGGTAAGAATAAGGTCTACATACACACTAACCTCTTCAAACTTCACTTGTGAAATTTCATTGTGTTGTTATTTTTGTTGTTGTCGTCGTCTGAAGACAAAAAAAATCAGAATTGAAGGACTTATGTGGAATAAGCATATAGGACTTTAGTAGTAATCCACAATGTAGGAAAAAATAAACTGATGTTCAATAAGAAAAGTTGTTATATAAGACGACTATTGATCACGCTCAACTCTAGTCCTAAAAAGGATAAGTGGTAGCTACAAATATAATTCGGTCTAAGAGTTCGGAGTCAAATCCCACAGAGAACTAAGATTTAGCTACAACTATTTACTATCATTAAGAAGACAAGCTCGAACAATTCCTAAGTTATACATATTAAGAATCTCATATCTAATTAACTAACAAATTAAAGTAGTAGATTAACAACTAAAGATACTAGAGGTTGGAGAAAATATTAAGGAGGTCTAGAGTTATGATTTTTTCAATTGTCGGAATCATTCCCTCTACATCATCTATAATTTTTCCTAAGTATTCTTTATCGATCGTGAGTACTTTAGGTGTCGTATCTCTCTCGAGCAACTACCACAATTTACTTGATGTATTCTCTCGAACTACGGTAGCTGGCACTAATTCACCTCTCACTACGATCGCACCAAAGTTTCGTTATTTCTAATCCCGCCTTTAAAACCTCAGTATTGATCACTCGCATACGTTAGGAGTGATGTTGTTCAACAACTACCTAAATGTGTACTCTCTCGCGAGCAATATACACACTAAATAGGCACAGTTAATTGAGAGCTCTTCAATCAACAACAATGAAAATATAGTTGAATAAGTAGAGAAAGATCAACAACAAATCTATATAAAAAACGTAATAAGAATTCATCCTTCAAAAGGTTCTATCAAAACCCTAGATAACAAATTAACTATTCATAATAGTATGCAAAACTCCAATACTAGAATTCATAACCAATAATGAAAATAGGAATAAGAAAGTAAAAGTAAATAATATTTTTCAATAGATGAGTGCACCGAAAATTTTAAATCAAACTACATAATGTTTAGAGCTAAATCATACGAACACTTATAAAAAAATCTAAAAGTTGGTATAACTCAAGACTAATTTTAGAGAAGACTTGCAGATCTTTCGTCTTAAAATGTTAATGTCCTGTCAATTATTAAAGTTAGGATTATTTTCGTATTTAGATTAAAAAAAGGCACTTATTACCCGCTTTAATAAGGGAGAAATTCAAAAATAACCAGATTTACAAGTGGTCATTAAAAAATAGCCACAGTTTCAAAAGTAATCGAAATTTAGCCACTTTTCATGTAAAGATAAATCTGAATGAAAACACTGTTCAAAATTAGGAAAAATACTCCAGCATAATATACTGGAGTTCCAGTATATTATACTGGAGTTCGAGTATAATATACTTGTCCATCATAATATACTGGAGTTTGGAGCACCGGTGCTCCATTCTCCAGTATATTATACTGGAACCAGCAAAGTATACCGGTCCAGCATAATATGCTGGAAGTTCATACACAAGTGCACCGAACTCCAATATATTATGCTGGACCAGTCTCTATTGCAGCAAAATAGTAGCTATTTTTAATGACTTGGCAAACACTGACTATTTTTAAATGACCAGTTCGAAAACTGGCTAAACCGTGCTATTTTAACCTTTAACGAGGAGAATTGGGCTTCCAAAAAGTAGCAAGTCTTTAACAAATATTGGTAAAAACACATGAATTATATAAGACTTGTGTATAACTTGCATACAATTATATTATTGTATACAATCATGTAAAAACATACAATTTTCATTCAAATTGCATACAATTTTCATATGTATAACTGGACATACAAATAACATACGACCCAAATACATCGAATTGCTTCCCAATGTGGTAACAATGATGTCATTGGTTGGATTATGGCATTGTCAAAGGAGATCAATTTATTACTGTCCATAAATTCCATAGATCAATTAATTACTAGCAATATAGAAGTTCTTTTTAGGACGAAGATAATTTATTTATTTATAATAGCTAGGAAATAGTTGGTGCTAATGTACCATTGTCTTCACTACTGCCACTTTGGGCTACACGTATGCCTCTTTAAGGCATTTTCATTTCCTAGAGCAGCCAGCTTAAAACATACACTATTCGAAATATTTCTTACACTACGAAAAACTTCTTGATCTTTATGGTACGTATCCACCACAAAGTCAGAGGTGTTACAAAAACACATAATTTATTTGAGTTGGGCTGTTTGAGTGCTACCTTTGCCAAAAAGTGTCACGGTTCAAAATCCAACTAGTCATCGTGATAGTACTTAACCCAACTTACTAGGTAAATCAATTAACAATAATCCAATTCAAATATGATTTACCAGGAACATAAATAATGCAATAACTGAAATTTTATAAAAAAATATCCATGGATTAGTAGTACAAATCACGAGCTTCTAAGATTTTGTGTTTACAAAGCTGGTACAAAATAAATACATCATCTATTCGAAATGTACATAAACAGATTTGTAAATCTAAAGCTACCAAGAACAAGAGGTAGCTATAATCGGAATGCAGGTACATCTTCAATGCCAGCTCCTGCCATACACAACAACATCAGTTCCAAAATATGCACACAAGGTACTGTATTGGGAAAAATTGAGTTTATATTAAAGATGACGTGGCATGACACGTGGTTTGGTTAAATGGTCAAAGCGCAACAATTGACTAAGAGGCACGGATGGAGACAGCCATGGGAAGAGGAATTTAAATAGGCACGAGACGAAGTGCAGATACGAGTCTCGTACCAATTCAAGTCATTTACAGCCAACGGATTAGAAGGCATTAAAGACAAAGATCTGATGACAGAAAGGAGTCCAAATTCATTATTAAATACCTGATACGTTAGAAAATTGGTATTTAATAGGAATGATTGTATAACGGCTTATTTAATATCATTTATTACTCATAATTATATCATTAAAGCTGAAGCTTCATTCCTTTACCTAGAATTACCTATAAAAGGAAGAAGTATCATCATTTGTAAGGACACGGAATACTATTGGGAACTTATTGAAATACAAAACTATTTGCTGTTTTACCATCATTCTCAAAAGTATTTTATTTTCGTCTCCTGATTATCAGTAACCCGAATTTCTTTTTAGCTTTGACCAAAGAATCAGATTTTTGGTTAAACAAATTGGTTCTGTTACCGGGAATCTGATAATCTTTTCTTTTAAGCTATATCTTGTCCATTGTCGTCACCATGTCAAACAACAACACCGACAATAACAGTAATAACACATTGGGAAACCATGAGAATCAAATACATCAAAATCAAGATGACGTGGTTCCCTCTCCTCCAGATTCACCACGTCAATCTCGTAAAGGCACTCCTGTTACTAAATCTCGTGCTGATCAACAAGAACAATCTGAACACTTTGAAGGAGTTACAACTGAAGCTTTACAAAAGCTAATTGATGCACAGGTCGGCAAAGCTCTTCAGGCACTTGTTAGTCGATTGCCTGCTGCACCACCCACACCAACTCCTAATAATAATACATTGGAGAATCCCCGTTCTGGTTTTGATAATTCTGGAAACGGAGCAACCCCCAGTGAACCACAGGAAGGGGGACCAGGTAATTCAAATAATTCATATTTGCAAAATTTAGTACTAACCTTGCAGAAACAGATTAAGGAACAAAATGAGCGTATTGAACAAATCCCTGGAGTTCCGCCTGTAATAAAAGGAGTAGACATGGACAAATACTCACAACAACCATGGAAGCCAAGTGCTGCTCCCCTTCCAGTTCCGAAAAAGTTCAAAATGCCTGACATCCCGAAATATGATGGTACTACAGACCCACTTGACCACGTGACTGCATTTACAACAGGTGTGAAAGGCAACGACTTGACCAAACAAGAAATTGAATTAGTACTGGTCAAGAAATTTGGAGAAACACTCACCAAGGGTGCATTAACCTGGTATTCTCTTTTATCTGAAAATTCTATTAATTCTTTAGCTGAGCTTGCAGATTCTTTTATTAAAGCACACTCGGGAGCACAAAAGGTTGAGAAAAGAATGGAAGATATTTTCAAAATCAAACAAGGGGATTCAGAGTTGCTTAGAAATTTTGTTGATAGATTCTAGCATGAAAGAATGACTCTACCTCGTGTGCCTGACAATTGGGCTGCAATAGCCTTTGCAAGTAATTTAAATGACAAAAGTTTTGAAGCCACGAGATGACTCAAAGAAAGCCTTCGAGAATTTCCTGCAACCACGTGGAATGATGTTTACAACAGGTATAGTATGAAGCTGCGAATTGAAGAAGATATCGTACCTAAGTTTCATCATGAAGAAAGGGGTGGTCCCCGAAGATCAGAAACCGAAAAAAGATCAGGTAAAAACAGGTACGATCCATATATGGGACCTACAGGAAAAGACCCACGGTCGAAACAAGATAGCCAGCAATATGATCAAAAATCGAGGAACAGGGACTCTGGCTCTTCTTCAAAGTTCAGGAATGATCGGAACAGACAAGAATCACGAGATGATGACAGAAGTTTAAAGGCACGATTCGGCGGATATAATTTTAATGTCTCTACCTCCGAGCTCGTAGCTGTTTTAAGAAGCATGGGAGATAAGGTACGGTGGCCAAAAGAGACGCGGTCAAATCCAAACAGACGCAATCCAGATCATTGGTGCGAATTCCACAATGATCACGGGCACAAAACTTCAGAATGTAGATTCTTGCAGAGTGAAGTGGATCATCTATTGAAGCAAGGGTACCTCACTGAGTTATTTAGCGAGAAAGGAAAACAAGCTTATATGAAAAACAGGCAAGAGCCACCACAACCTCCTTCACCCAAGAGGACATTGAATGCCATAAGCGGGGGAGAAGATATTCACGGCATAACCTACACAACCTCCAACAAGGTTTCTAAGGTAACAATTACACACGGGAAACGGGTGCGGCAGGTCCTAGAAAATGAAAGTATTTCGTTCGATGACGCAGATACCGAAGGAGTGACAACTCCATATAATGACGCACTGGTAATATCTTTACTTGTACACGATACTAATGTAAAACGAGTTTTGATTGATCCAGGGAGTTTTATAAATATTATATTACTAAGGGTATTACGTGAAATGAAAGCTGAAGACAAAATGATACCCAAGGCGCACACCTTGTCAAGCTTCGACAATTCAAGTGTACTAACAAAAGGAGAGGTAATTCTAACAACTTTTGCTACGGGTGTTGTTAAAGAAACTAAATTTCAGGTAGTTGATATGGAAATGACTTACAATATGATCATGGGAAGACCATGGATACACGATATGGATGTTGTCCCATCAACTCTACATCAGGTTATTAAATTCCCATCACCATGGGGAATTTTCCAAATTCGTGGGGATCAGCAGATGGCTAGAAGCGTCAACGCTGTAACAAGTACGAGCACCGTAAATAAAGAAAAATAGCAATTACAGGAAACAGTTGGAGGTAAAAAAGATCAAACTTCAGCTGAACAAGAAAAGACAGATTCGGACTCAAGGCCTGACACAATTCATGAACCTGAAGAAAATGAAAGCATCAAAACGACAATTGAAGAGCTTGAGGCAGTGATGTTATTTGAGCAATGGCCTGAACGGAAGGTTTATGTCGGGGCCAATTTAAGCTTAAACATGCGAGGTATGATAATCGAATTTTTAAAAGCTAACTAAGATTGCTTTGCTTGGTCCCACGCTGATATGAAAGGGATACCACCGGATGTGATGACTCACAAACTCAATGAGGACCCTTCTTTCACACCAATAAAGCAAAAGAAAAGAAAGCAAGATGCTTTCAAGAACCAGGTGATTCAGGATGAGGTCCAAAAATTATTAAAAATCGGATCGATCCGTGAGGTAAAGTATCCTAATTGGTTAGCTAACACGGTGGTCGTACCCAAGAAAAATGGTAAATGGCGTGTTTGTGTGGATTATACCGATTTAAATAAAACCGGTCCAAAAAATTCCTTTCCCTTACCGCATATAGACCAACTAATTGATGCAACCGCAGGTCATGAACTTTTAAGTTTTTTAGATGCATACTCGGGATATAATCAAATTAAAATGGATCCTGGTGATGAAGAAAAAACTTCTTTCATCACAGACAGGGGGACTTACTGTTATAAAGTAATGCCCTTTGGTCTCAAAAATGCTGGGGCAACCTATCAAAGGTTGGTCACCAAAATGTTCCAAGAACATTTAGGGAAAACAATGGAGGTATATATAGACGATATGCTCGTCAAAACCCAGCAATCTCATGATCATATTTCTCATCTATCTATTACTTTTGAAATTTTGCGAAAATTTAATATGAAACTCAACCCAGAAAAATGTGCATTTGGAGTTGCATCAGGTAAGTTTTTGGGTTTTCTTGTTTCTAACCGTGGTATTGAAGTGAATCCTTCTCAGATCAAAGCAATAGAAGAAATCCCTGATATCCTTACTAATAAAAAGGAAGTACAAAGATTAACGGGAAGAATTGCAGCTTTGGGGAGATTTATTTCCAAATCCTCAGAAAGGTGTTTTAAGTTTTTCTCTGCACTCAAAAAGCAAGATCATTTTGAATGGAATGAAGATTGTCAACAAGCCCTTAGAAATTTGAAAGCTTATTTGTCAAAACCACCGTTGTTGGCAAAACCAAAGGTGGGGGAAAAACTTCTCATCTATCTGGTCGTATCTGAAGTCGCGGTGAGTACTGTTTTAGTCCGCGAGGACCAAGGTAAACAATCTCCTATTTATTATGTAAGTAAGTCCTTATTGGAAGCTGAGACACGATACCCACAACTAGAAAAAATTAGCATTAGCTTTGATCATGGCATCTAGAAAATTAAGACCTTATTTTCAATGTCATCCCATTAATGTAGTTACTGCTTTTCCGCTTCGAAATATTTTGCATAAACACGAACTTTCAGGAAGATTAGCAAAATGGGCTATAGAACTAAGTGAATATGAAGTTGTTTATCAACCCAGGACCGCTATAAAGTCTCAAGTACTAGCTGATTTCGTGGCTGATTTTAGCCAGGGGATGCATTTAGAAGCAGAAAAAGAATTACTAGTTTTTAATGGTGCAAACCCGGGGACTTGGGTTTTATTCACTGATGGTTCATCTAATGTAAAAGGGGCAGGCCTAGGGATAGTCCTCGTACCACCTGCGGGTGAGACTATTAGACAGGCTATAAAATGTCATTCTATAACTAACAATGAAGCAGAGTATGAGGCTGTAATTGCAGGTTTAGAATTGGCACGAGAACTCGGCATAACACAGATTATAATCAAGAGTGATTCTCAACTCGTGGTTAATCAGATGCTGGGGACTTATACAGCCAGAGAGTCACGAATGCAAGAATACCTCGCAAAGGTACGGGAGTTAATAAAGCAATTTCAAACTTGGAAAGTAGTGCAGATCCCAAGAGATGAGAATGTAGAGGCAGATGCTTTAGCAAATCTCGCATCTGCAGCAGGCGTAGCAAATGATACAAATGCTTCAGTCATACATTTATTTCATTCCGTTCTCGAATCTGATAAAAACGAGGTAAATTTTAATCATTTAACATGGGATTGGAGAAACGAAATTGTTGCCTTTTTACAGCACGGTACCGTGCCTAATGACAAAGGAAAGGCTCACGCGCTTCGCAAAAAAGCTGCTCGATATTGTTTATATCAAGGAAATCTTTATCGAAAGATGTTCGGTGGACCACTAGCAAGGTGTCTCGGACCCTCTCAAACAGAATATGTGATGAGAGAAGTGCACGAAGGACATTGTGGGAATCACGCAGGGGGACGGTCACTGGTAAGAACATTAATTCGCACATGATATTATTGGCCTAAGATGGAAGAAGAAGCAACCAGTTTCGTGTCCAAATGTGATAAATGTCAAAGGTACGGCAACAATATGCACAGACCAGCTGAGTTACTACATCCTATTATAGCCCTGTGGCCCTTTATGAAATGGGGAATGGATATCGTAGGGCCACTTACACAAGCAAAAGGTCAGGTAAAGTTTCTACTTGTACTTACAGATTATTTCACTAAATGGGTAGAAATAGGGGCATTTAAACATGTACGAGAGAAGGAAGTTAAAGACTTCATATGGCGAAATATAATATGCCACTTTGGAGCACCAAAGGAGATCGTGTGTGACAATGGACCACAATTCATTGGAGCTCAAATCACAGAATTTCTTCAAAGTTGGCAGATCAAAAGGATAACGTCTACGCCATACCATCCAGTAGGTAATGGACAAGCGGAATATACTAACAAAGTCATTATCAATAACTTGAAGAAGAGGTTACAGGATTCAAAAGGTAATTGGCCTGAGGTGTTACCTGGAGTATTATGGGCTTATTGTACAACGACCAAAACAGGCACTGGAGAAACACCATTTTCAATGGTTTATGGTGCGGAAGCCTTAATTCCAGTTGAAATAGGTGAGCCAAGCACACGGTATGATCAGGCAACGGAGGAATCTAATGATGAAGAGATGCGGGTCAACCTTGATTTACTTGAAGGAAGAAGAGAAGCTGCATTGATAAGGATGGCAGCACAAAAGCAAGTAATTGAACGATATTACAATAGGAAAGCACGCCTCAGATTTTTCAAAATTGGGGACTTCGTGCTTAAAAAGGTGTTCCAATCTGCAAAGGCTGCTAATTCAGGAAAGCTAAGTCCAACGTGGGAAGGACCATACAAAGTTCGTGACATTGCGGGAAAAGGAGCATACGAGTTGGAGACAATGGATGGTAAAGTTTTACCCTCACATTGGAATGCTGTCCACTTAAAAAGATATTACTTTTGAGAAAGTACCTACGGTCAGGTATCATCATGTTAAAATTTCTCTCTTGGTTTATTAATATTTTACTAACGATTTTAGATGCTAGGCAAAATATCCTAACTCGTGCCAAATGATGAGTCACAACCTGCAAGGCAAAATGGAGTATTCTTAAATTCCTAGCCCAGGGTTACAATTAATCTGATGGAAATACACACGAGTTAGGCAGTCTTCATCTATAATCGCACCTTCGAGTCCCGTATATCTTTCTGTTTCAGGAAAAGGGCCAAAGTAAAAGAAATAAACAAGTGCTCGAGGCTTCATACTTCACCGCTCAAACACTTGGGGGACTACAATATTGTACACAGATACGTGTAGAAATGCAGATACGAATATCGAACAAAAGTCGGCCACAAAGAGACAAGTGTTGAGTAAAAGTTACGAAGTCTTCAGCATTCATGAGAATAACAGAGTCATCTCTCAAAACTCATAAACAAAGTCACCTCTCAAACCCTTCTTAATATATAAAGATAGGGTCATGACTATGTACTGAAACAGGTTATGAAGAAAAACCTTGTTTATTCTATGTTATGTACAAATCTGTTACAAGAAAAACAGTTACGAGAAAGTTGTAGATGTATTGTAATACATGTAATAGTCAAACACTTGTTAAAGTTTATGAATAAAAACTTGCCAAAGTTGTTTCATACAAAACGTGTGTATTCCTATTTCTTTCATCGTATTATAACACCATTATGAAGTTGAGACGTCTTCTTCATTAAGTGTCGATAAAATAAAAGGGCCCTCTTTTATAAGCCTCATGTTGATAATCCATGAGAAGAATCATAAAGCATTTTAAAAGGATAAAAATGCTAAGCTATTCTATAAGTCCTAGATAAATGGGCAAGAATAAAATATACAGATGTACCAACAAAAACTTCTTAATATAAAAGACCAAGTACGAACTTAGTCAGCAAAATATTTATTTTTTACAAATGCCCCATTATGATAACTGGGGACTTCATCAAAAGATCCCTTACAACAATTTCATTTTCAGCTAGTCACTGAAGGGTTTGGAACATCAGAAGTTTCACCCTCGAGAGCAGAAATTGCAACCCCAATTGCTGCAGTAGCCACTTCTTCATTTAAAAGCTCTTCCGTTCCAGGAGCTTCAAGTACAGGAGAAGGAGTATCAGTAGATTGTTGACTTTTCTCGATGGTATCTACGACTTTGTCCAGTTCAGACTGCAAGTCAAAGCCTTCCTGAGCAGCTTCCATCAAAGCATCACGACGAGATTTTAGGAAAACTCAACTCACCTCTATGTTGAAGTTCTCCTCCAGAAGTCCATATTCCTTTTCCCACATAGCAAGATCATTTTTCAAGATTTGGTGCTCAGCTAAATGGGAATCAAGGGAAGCTTCAAGAGAGGCATGAGAACTCTTCAAAGCATGAATCTCGTCAGAAGAGGTCTGTAAGTCAGCTTGAGCTTGAGTCAAGCTTTGCACTAACTCTCCTGCATACTCTTCTTTCTTAGCCAAAAGTGCCTTAAGCTCCCTAACTTCTTTACTAGCCTTTGATAATTGTTCTGACAAAGAGCATTCCAAAAGCTCTTTGTCTCTTTTAAATTGGCTTGAAGAAGCCTTGGCAGTTGCCAGTTCAGAAGTCAAACCACGGTTTTGCTGCTCCAGGAGGTTTTTATTTTCTTGCAACTCCTCTATGGTCCCTTGAGCATTCTCAAACTGTTCTTTCCAATTGGCTGCTTCAAGCTGGGCTCCCCTGGCTATTTCTTCGGCCTCGTGGACAGTTTTTTCAGACTCACGGGCTTTTCTTTCCAGAAGGGAAATTCTTCCCATTAATTCCGTACCAATGAGGTTAGCCTACAGAGACAACTCATAGAAATGAGGGATTGAAGATAATAAAAAAAAACTTGTTGGTAAGAAGAGGAAAAATACCTTCAAAGTAGAATGAACTATGTTATTCATCAGATTCAAGCAGCTATGGCTCTCCATCTTCTTCTTCTCAATATCTCCAATTAGGGGCTCGAGCCAAACATTGGCTCTACCAGTCTTTCTCAAGAGGCTATGGTTGGCAGGAACTTCCAGAGTAACACTTCTCATAGTCATACTTCCACTGCTAGAACCCGTCTCTGTATGATGAACAGAGGGAAGAGGAGCAATGGGAGGAATGGAAGGAGAAGATGTAGAAACAGGAATAGAAGGAGAAGATGTAGAAACCAACGCAGGAACGGAAGCAGGTGCAGTAGAAACTGCCAAGGGAACGGACATAGGAGCAGTAGAAACTGGCAAAAGAACGGAAATCGTCAAAACTGGTAAAGAAATACTTACGGTTAGCAGTGGAATGGATGAAATAGGAACGAATGAGTAAAGAGGAGCTTCATCAAAAACAGGGCCAAGCTCGCCACTCTCGAAACCACTATCAAAAAGATGCTGA
The DNA here is from genome assembly GCF_000393655.2 of Nicotiana sylvestris. Lineage (NCBI taxonomy): Eukaryota > Viridiplantae > Streptophyta > Magnoliopsida > Solanales > Solanaceae > Nicotiana > Nicotiana sylvestris. The sequence continues at coordinate 14,709,252 of NC_091065.1, forward strand.
ATTGACTCATTATTATCTCTTGGTTCGGTGTCCTCGTCAGAATGAATCAAAACAGGCTCGGTGGTTGAGGTTCGAGCAGGAATGTCTTCAATTTCATCATCAATGATTATTCGCCTCCTGACTCTTGGCCTGGTAATTAGAGAGGTACCCTCTTCTTCTTCAGAACTTTCTTTTATAGCTTTCCTTTTTGGCAGCAAGGCTCGAGCCTTATCCAAATCAAGAGCAGCATTAGCAGACATGTGAATGGCCATATTTACTTCAGCCGTCATTCCTCTAACGCCAAATCCTGATTAAAGGAAGGATATACATGATCAAAATTGAGGAAAAAATGCTTAACATGTAAAAATAACATATAAAAATGGGCATACCATGTGTTTTCACCTTCCAGCCATGTAAGGAAGAAATCGATTTCCAAGTTCTTTGCTCCCTAGAAGCAATCTTCAAAAGTGAGTCTACCCAACCACGGAAGTTGGGAATAGGTTCCACATATCCCATGGTTGCTACAAAAAACCAAGAAGAGACGAGGTTAAAAACAAATATCTTTTAAAATTCTCAAGAGTAGGTACGGTAAGTAAAAGGAAACTTACGTGCAAAATTCCACTTCTCAGGGAAGGGAGTATTTGTTTCGCCAATCAAGTCCACCACACGAACAACAACGTAACGGATATACCATCCACGATCTTTGTCATCTTCAGGATTTATCAGAACGTTTTTGCTCCTTGCAGTTAAGGTAAAACCTCCATGGCGTATTAAGTTAGGGTGGTATAAATGAATGAGGTGAGAGAAGGTGAAATTGACATTGGCTTTGGAAGATAAGTATCTCAAACAAGCCACTGTTATCCACACTATGGGACCGATTTGGGCCAAACAAATTGTAAAGAAACGGCAAAAATCAAGAATAACTGGGTCAATCGGAGGATTAAAACCTAAAGTGAAGGGGTAAGTATAAACAAAAGAATACCCACTTCTAAAGGAGGAAATTCTCTGATTTGGGGAGGAATTGACATTCGAAGACTATCCTTCCAGTTACAATCTCTTCTTATGGTGGGGATTGTAAGCTCGGTTACTATTGTAGGATAAGTATCGGCTTTTTCCAGATTTGCAATTTGCTTTTGAAGAGACGTTTTGTCACTTTCAAAAGACAAATCGCTGGGAACTATCTCATCAACTAAGGGTTCTTGAGAAGAATCAAGAATTTCTCTACTTCTAGAAGAGGGGGCCTTTGGGATAGAACTTCTTGAAGAAGAACCAGAGGAGCCGCCTTGAGTAGATTCTAACCCTGTTCGAAGCCTACGTCCTCCGCCTCTTCTGTGTCTAACAGGGGCGTTGGGGAATTGGTCTAGAATCGGAACTTTTTTACGGTTAGGGTTTGAAGAAGACATTGTTAGGAAGGATAAGTCGAAAGAAAGTAGAAATGAAGAAGAAAATGTTTGCTGAAGATTTGTGAAGAAGACAAAGGAAGAAAAAGTTATGTATATAATGGGAACCATCAAACTTAGAAGTGTAATGATGGAAAGCCTATAATAAAGGCAACTATCACTTCGTGAATAGTGAGAATGAAGAAGTCTTGAAAAAGGGTGTAAATAGCAGAATCAATCAGAAAATGACACATGGGCGGAACATTAAATGGAAAAGACTACTGAGGCGTTAATACTGTCATGAGCATTAATTGTGGCGAAAATTCCTTTTTTATGAAGATCCACTTCCCAATTATTTAATTGATAAATAAATGGAAAGTGGGGGGACTATCTGTATTGGGAAAAAATTGAGTTTATATTAAAGATTACGTGGCATGACACGTGGTTTGGTTAAATGGTCAAAGCGCAACAATTGACTAAGAGGCACGGATGGAGACAGCCACGGGAAGAAGAATTTAAATAGGCACGAGACGAAGTGCAGATACGAGTCTCGTACCAATTCAAGTCATTTACAGCCAACGGATTAGAAGGCATTAAAGACAAAGATCTGATGATAGAAAGGAGTCCAAATTCATTATTAAATACCTGATACGTTAGAAAATTGGTATTTAATAGGAATGATTGTATAACGGCTTATTTAATATCATTTATTACTCATAATTATATCATTAAAGCTGAGGCTTCATTCCTTTACCTAGAATTACCTATAAAAGGAAGAAGTATCATCATTTGTAAGGACACGGAATACTATTGGGAACTTATTGAAATACAAAACTATTTGCTGTTTTACCATCATTCTCAAAAGTATTTTATTTTCGTCTCCTGATTATCAGTAACCCGAATTTCTTTTTAGCTTTGACCAAAGACTCAGATTTTTGGTTAAACAGGTACAGAAGTGTAATATGAGTACGAACGACCCTATATACTCAATAAGCAACAAACTTAACCTTAGGTTGAAAGCAATGACGAGCTTGAACAACGGTCAGAGTCCAACACCAATAGTCAAGAACATCTCGTAACAATATAATAAAAGTAGTACAAGTAATAACTCAAAGATATGATGCTCATCTCGTTCACAGTTACGAAAAATAGACATGCTTTTCAGGTGTAACAGTAAAACCCAAATCTTTCACCGAAATCACAAATATGAGTATTTCAGACAACTGTGATTTTTTCCAAAATCTTTCAATAACAGATAAGATATTTCATTATCAAATAACATGAGGAAAGTAGATCTCTATGCCTACATGTCAATGTGCATGTGAAGCCATGAATGTCACAATATCGTTTAGCATAAGAAAATGCATCTCTATGCCTACATGCCAAGTATGTATGTCAAATGTGATGCATCACATTGCTGAACTTTGTACTCACACTCTCAAAGTACTCAATCTTACCGTCTCACACTCAATCACTCAGCGCTCGACAGTCGGTACCTATGCTCATTGTTGGTATGTCAGACTCCAGAAGGGAGGATTCTGCCGAAGTGCTAATATAAACCAACATGGCATGCTACAGAGTTCATCCTGATCCCATAATGAGTCAATAAAGCATGATGCGGCATGCAACCCGATCCCATAAACATCACTCACAACTCGGCCCTCAGGCCCCAACTCAGTCATCAATCTCTCCAGCCTCTCGGGCTCATAAATCTCATGTCAATCAGCCCAAATAATGATAACATGATGTAACAATGAATGATGAACAGAGACTCAGATATGATATGCAAATGAAGAATCATGGCTAACTATATGATTACAGTTAGAGCAGATAACTCAAAACAACATAAATAGCCTCATTAGATCTCAACCGGTTAACCACATAACCTAAACATGATTTCTAACATGGTTCATGGCTCATACAACCAACAAGCAGGGAGAACATGGATGTAACAAGATATAACAATAAAACAAGTTCGATCATAGCCTAATAGTCGACTAGAATCATGATTTCCACTTCTGCGGTCGCGCTCTTGCTCAGGGACCGTACCTGGGATTGCGCAGATGTGCTCATCTCCCTGCACCTACGGCCTCTCGCCCTTCAGTTCAAATTTGCTTTTGCGAATAAGAGCCTGCATTTGCAGACATGCTTCTGCAACCAAGCTTCCGCAAATACGGCTATACCAGCACTAGAAATTCCTTCAGCCATGTCGCATGAGACAAAAAGATCTGAAACATACCTGAGCTCCTCGAGACCCCATCTGAACATACCATTAAGTTCAAAAATATAACACGGACCTACTCGAGGCCTCAAATCAGACATGACAATATCGAAACAACGAATCACACCGCAAATCAAACTTAATAAACTTTTAAACCTTCAACTTCCAAAACTCATGCCGAACCATATCAAACCAACCCAGAATAACCTCAAATATTTCACACAAGTATCAAATAACATACGAAGCTATTCCAATACTCGAAACTATAATCCAAACCCAATATCATCAAAGTCAACTTCTGATCAAACTTATGAATATTTTAAACCTTTAAATCTCCAACTTTCGCCAAATAGTGCCAAAACTTTCTAGAAATATCCAAATGAAATCCGGGAATACGTCCAAGTCCAAAATTACTACCTAGACCTAACGAAACCATCAAAACTCCGATCCGAGTTCAAATACTCAAAAGTCAAACTTGGTCAACTCTTCCAACTTAAAGTTTTCTAGTTGAGAATCATTCTTTTAAATAAAATTCCGAATCACTTAAAAACCAAAATCAATGATCCACACAAGTTATAATACATCATACGAAGCTACTAAAGATTTTAAATAGCTGAACACAATGCAAATGCTCAAAACGACTGGTCATTACAGTGCAATACTGTTTCCCTCACGAAAGTTATGCCTCAGCACTACCTCCCCTATATACAGTGCTTGATCCATTAACCACCTGAATTGACAAATCAACTTTGAGTAAGTAGGGTAGTCATTATCAAGCATACGTATTACTTTTGTTGCATCCGTCTCCACTTCGATGGGTAGGAGCTTCTCACTGACAATAACTTGGAGAGCTTGTAATTCCACATGCATTGGTGCTATTGCATGTGTTTTTCTATGGTATCCTGCAATCCACTAACCTTTGGCATTGTGTATTACTCCTCCTATTCCTCCTTGTATGCAAGTGTTGTTAAAGTCACCTTCAATATTGATTTTGTACGATGCATTCTGTGGGGCATAGCAATTTATGTGAATATATTTTTTGAGCGTGTATGTTGAAGGATTTGTTGCAAGATATTTGTACTCAAGTGTGAGGTTAATAATTCTTTTGGCAAGATATTCTTAGATTTGTTCCGATTGACAAGAATTGATACATTGGTTGCTATGATGCAATTTAAGATTAAAGTGGTAATATTAGGAGAAATTTGAAGAATTTTAAAGTTCTGTAGATAAAAGACCATTCTGATTTATCAAAAGACTTCCCTAAATCTATTTTTAGAAGAAAGCTTGGTTTACCATTTGACGTGTTTATTTTTTTATGATTTCCTGAATGATAATGGCATTATCACTATCCCTCCTATTTTTAAGAAGTTTGCTTGTTCATCGCTAATAAGGAGATTTAGGAAGTGCTTAATACGGTTGGAAATTATTTTTGTAATATAATTTTGTAAATGGTATTGCACAAACATGTATGTTTAAAGTTTTTTAGATTATTTGTATTTTTGACTTTGGGAATGAGACATAAATAGGTTCATTAATGTCTGAGGGGATTGTCTTTGTTTGAAAAATATTGTGGCATAGATTTATTACCTTACTTCCCATGATGTACCAATATTTTTGAAAAAATAAAGGGTGAAGTCTGCCCGATCCAGGATATATGGCTTCAAGGAGAAAACTGAATTTCTTATTTCATGGTTTCTTAGGGGTGAATCAAGGATCGATAAATCAATTGCATGTGAAGTCGGGGTATCATTTCTTATGCATGACCATTTCGAGCTATCATGAGAAGTTGTGAAAAGATTTGTAAATAAATTTCGTGTATGGTTCATAATAGAATTCTGATAATCCATTCAGTTTTCATTATCATCTTTGAAAAATACAATGTTATTTATCCTTCTTGTATTAGTAGCATTTTGTGTGAGAAAAGTTAGTATTCGTATCACCATCATTTATCCAGCTTACTCTAGATCTTAGTTTCCAGTAGTCCTCTTCAAGCTTTAGGATATCATTATATTCAACAATTAGGGATTCTTCTAGTTGAGAGGGGAAACTACTACTAATGTAATTAGGGGAGTTTTGGATTCCTTTTAGTCTAGCTAGGAGTTTTTTTTTTTGGTGAAGATACTACCAAACGTATTAGCTTTCTAGTTAAGGACTTCATTTTTAAAAAAATTGTGCCTGAATAAGGTCTCTACCATTCCAACTATTACGAACGACATTGATAAAATAGGGATGTGAGCACCATATGGATTCAATTCTAAAAGGTTTCTATAGGTTATTGTATATTTTATTTCTAAGGAAAACTAGGATAGGGTTATGGTACGTATGTGTTTTGGGTAGGTTTCTAAAATGTTTAATTAGCTCTCTAAAGTTTCTTCTCAAGCTATCATTATTAGAACCTTTAACCTTCCAAATAATGAAGTTAGTTGCTTACTTCATCATTTGAGTGTTGGTTGTTGGTTAAAATGTCCACCATCAGAGGTCCATTGTTCCTTCTTAGTGATGCACTAGTACCACCACACTCTTTCCCATCGTGGGATCGTGGGGAGGTCTTTTGTCCATGGAAAACTTGAAGAGTGTCATTGGACAACTGAAGATATACTTCTTGTCTAGCTGCTCCTTGAATATTAATATTTTTACTTCGTTGAGGCTTGAAAAAGCCACTGATGGATCCCCTAGGTGAGATAATATCTCCTCATCCTCTTCATCTTGTAACCCTTCCTGCTTTTCCATGTTTGGAGCTGGTGATTGTTCCTCTATTAGGGCTGCATGTTGGTGTGGTGCAATTTGTTGAGCTTTCATCTGTTGTGCTATCTATTGGGTGAATATTTGGTTCATTAAGGTCAGTTCTTTCGGTGCGAAGAATGGTATGTTTGGTGGAACATTTTATGGAATGTGGTTGTTGTTGGAGGTGATTGGTATGTTCCACATTTGATGCATGGTCTGTACCAGATTTTGGTTCATGGATGGAGGAAAGGGTTGTAAAATGTTGTTTATACATATTTGGTTTATATAATGGTTCATTTCTCGATTCAACCCTTTCTAGATGAGTTGTACCAATTAGTGTGTATTTTGAATGATCAGGATATCCCATGAGTCTCAGTTCCACCCAAGACTGGGGTCGGTGATTGGGTGGATTTGGTGGTTGAGCATAGATCACTGGGTTGGATGGGAAGTGGGGAGGGAGGGGTGGAAGAATGTTCATATTCGGGTTTCGATAAAATCGGTACAGTTGGATCAATCTGTACCTCCTTATTAATGTTATTGGTATCCTTGGCATCGTTTAGAATCCCTTTCTTTATACCAGGAGCGTTTGGAAATGGAGTGGTACGGGATGTAGTAATGATGGAGTCTATTTGCATGGAGTTTGAGGGGCTTTGCTTGAGGGTTATATCAAGATCTTGCATGAATATCATATCATCCACTTATCTCTTTTTGTTTGCCATGTGTTCCTTATGTAGTTAGTTATTATTAGAAGAGCTTGCATGTTGATGATTCTTAGAAGTTGTTGAAACATTTTTTCCACTTGTTTGTACCCAGTTTAGAGGGTCATGCAAGTGGTTTGTGGTTTTAGAGTAAATTTCATCTTTTTCCAAAACCATGGGCTCTTCTTCTAGTAAAGCATATTTGTTAGATTGATTGCTGGTTGGCTTGACACTTAACGAAGCATTATAATTTGTTGAGCTAGTATTTGGAGATTGTCTGTGGATAATAGTATTTGCATTGGCATCTTCTAAGCATTACTTATAAACATATTTCAATTGTTGTGTATTGAGATATTTACCCGTGGATGCATCATGAATTCGAACATTTATACTTAGGACCTTTAAAGTGCTTGACAACTCTTTTGACTTTTTGAATTTTATGACCGTGTCTTTTTTGGGAAAAGTAACAGCCATCCATTACTGGCCTCTTTCTTGCTCAACTTGTAATGGACATAGAATCTTGTGCTCTCCCTTTGCTTGGGTTGGTTGAAATTAGTAGGGACATTTATGTCTTAAATGCTCTAATCTTCCACAGGATTTGCATAAAATGTTTTCTTCTTCGTATATGATTTGTTGTTTGTGTAATCCAACGAGCACGTGTGCGGGTACTAGTTTTCCAATGGCATTTCTACACACAATATGGCATATCTTCCCCTTAAGGTGGTTGATGTACATGCGTCCACCTTGAGTAGTTTTCCAATAGTGTTGCCAATTTTTCTTTGGATGATTCCATCGTAAAATTCTGTGGGAAGCTGGGGTAGTCACACATATACTATTGTATTGTAACGATCAGACCGATAATTTTGAGCTTTAAGGGTCCGTTCAGTGGTTCTATGTCTTGAATGACTTATTGTTTTGCATTATGACTTGCGTGCATGGTCGGATTTCATTTTCGGAATGAATTCGGATAGATGATTCTCACTTTAGAAGCTTAAGTTGAAGATGTTGACCGAGGTTTGACTTTTGTAAAAACAACTCCGTAATGGTGTTTTGATGGCTCCGATAGGTTCGTATCGTGATTTTGAACTTGGGCATATGCTCGGAATCGATTTAGGAGATCCGTAGGTTGATTTGAATTGTTTTACCGAAAGTTGGCAATTTAAAGGCTTAAATTTTTTTATAAGTTTGACCTTAGGTTGACTTCGTAAATATCATGTTTCGATTTCTTTTTCAGAACTTGGAATAAGTCCGTTTTATCATTTTGGAACTTGTCCATAAAGTTTGGCATCATTTCGAGTTGATTTAATAAGAATCGGATGCGTGGTTGTACTTTTAGAAGATCTTGAGTTTCACGTTGAATTCTTGTGTTTTGAGGTCCGATTCATGATTTTGGATGTTATTTTGATGATTTGGTCGCGCGAGCAAGTTCATATTATATTTTTATACTTATATTGATATTTGGTTTGGAGCCTCCAGGGCTCGAGTAGTTTCGGACACATAACAAAGTGTTGGTAGAGTTTAAGGCTGCTGGTTTTTGCACTGGTGCCTCACGTCTCGCATTTGCGAGTTTTGGATCTCAATTTCAATGTTAGGTCAAATCTGCTGGGTTCACATTTGCGATGGGTGCCTGGGGGGAGATGGTTAACATTTGTGATCTTCTTGGTCACATTTACGATAGTCCTATGTTTGCAATTGCGAACTATTCATTGCATTTGCGATGACAACATGATTGGGAAGGCTTCGCATTTGCGGAGTTTGTATTTGCGAACCCCACATCACAATTGCGACACTTGCGACTGGGAAAAAAGCTGAGGGACGGGATTTTTGGTCTCATTTTCATATTTTGAAACCCTAGACGCGATAGGAGGCAATTTTGAAGAGGGATTTTTATCTACAAACTTTGGGCAAGTGATTCTAATATATTTCTAATAATGTTCCATTAATATATCTTAGATTTTAACATCAAAATCATGTGAATCAAAGTAAAAGTTATGAAACTTTGTCAAGTTTTTGAAAAATAAGAATTTGAGTTTTGAGAGTCGATTTGGACTTGAATTTTGAAACTAATCACATATATGAAATCGTGGGGTCATGGGTAGTCAGAATCTATCATTGGACTCGAGTTTTGACTGGGCAAGTCCCACATTGACTTTTGTTGAATTTTGAGAAATTGTGTAAAGATCGTAGCTTTAATTATTGGAATTAATTTCTCTTGCATTATACATGTTATTAAGTCAAACTTGGTTATATTTGTGCCACGCGGATGTGAATTGTAAAGGAAAAGCTATTTTTGAGAATTGGTTAAGGGCTTTTGAGGTAAGTATCTTGCCTAACATTGTGTGGGGGAGCTACCCCGTAGGAATTGGTTTGTTTGCACTATTTGAACTATGTAAAAGATGAATACACGAGGGGACGAGTGTGTACACGGTTTATATGTGAAAATTTGACCGACTTAGACTCTTAGGTTCTCATGTAAATTAAAAATGAGGTTGTCTCATCATGTTATATCCTCAATTGCTAGAATTACCCTTACATATTTTATTTGAAGTTGATTGGTTCATGTTCTACCTTTATTGCCAAACAAACTATTATATGCCTTAATTGAAGTTGTTGCATCTTTTATTGCCATCTATCTCTTGCTTAGTTGATTATCATTAATTGAAGTTATGGTTATCTCTTCCATTGTTGACTTATCCTTATTTGAAATCATTGTTACATGTTATCTCCCTTATCGTTGATGTCACGACCCAAAATTCAATTAGTCATGATGACACTTAACCCAACCCGCTAGGTAAGCCAGTTATAACCTATCCAATTCCAATGAAATTTTATAAGACAATTAAGTAAAAGAAAATATCTAAATCTTATACATTTCCCAAGGACTGGTAATAGAAATCATGAACTTCTAAGAATAGAATTTACAAAGCTGGTATGAAATAAATACATCATCTATTTGAAATGTGCATAAATAGATTTTTATGAATGTAAGGCTACCATAAACAAGAGGCAGCTACTATTGGAACGCATGTACGCCTTTAATTCCAACTCTCGTCGATCACAACAACATCAGCAGCCAACATCTGCACATAAGGTGTAAAAGTGTAGTATGAGTACAATCGACAACATATACTCAATAAGTAACAAACCTAATCTTAGGTTGAAAGTAGTGACGAGCTGGAACAAAGGTCGGGTCCAATACCAATAGCCAACAACAATTCATAACAACATGAAGCAAGTAGTAAAAGAAGTAACTCAGAGATAAAATGCTTAGCTTATTCATAATTCCCGAAAAAAGTTCCGCTTTTCAAGTATATCAGTGAAAACCCAAGTCTTTTACCAATATTTCCAAAAATATGAGTAAGTTTGAAGACTGTAATTTTTCCCAAAATACTTTCAACAGGTAAATCTTTTATTTTCAAATGGCATGAGGAAAATATGTCTATATGCCTACATGTCAAGGTATGCATGGCAACTATAATACCATGCAGTGATAAAAACCATATGCATACTCTCAGAGTATCAATTCACTCAATCCTCCCAGTCACTCAGTCCTCACAGCCACTCAGTCCTCACAGCCTCTTAGTCCTTACAGTCACTCATTCCTCTCAGTCGCTCAGCACCCGGCACTCGGCACTCACACTTAGTAGGTATCTGCGCTCACTAGGGGTATGTACAGACTCAGAGGGCTCCTTTAGTCCAAACGCTATAACAAGCAAATCTTGGCATAAATCAGTAAAACATGCTGCAGCGTGCTGTCCGCTCCTATTATAAATTAATAAAACATACTACGGCGTGCATCCCGATCCCATAAACATCCTCACCATCAGGCCCTCCAACTCACTCAGTCATCAATCTCTCCAGTCTCTCAGGCTCTCAATATCATGAAAAATCAGCCTAAAAATAATGATGTGATGTATCAATAAATGATAACATGGGCTGAGATATGATATGCATATGAATGCGTATGACTGAGTATGTAAATGCAATGTAAGTAGATAACTCAACAACATAATGACCTCAGTAGATCCCAACAGGATAAACATGTAGCCTAGACATGATTCCTAACATGGATCACAGCTCAATAGCTTAAGTACGTAGAAATCTCATGGTCATATGTAAGATCAGGTAACTACACAGTATCACATATCACAGGAATAATGGAGTTACGATTCACACGGTGCACTCCCACACGCCTATCACCTAGCATGTGCGTCACCTCAGCACCAAACATATAACACGTAATTCGGGGTTTCATACCCTCAGCAACAAGTTTAGAAGTATTACTTATCTCGAACAAACCAATTCCAATATCGATCAAGCCCATCGATGCTCCAAAAATGCGATCATGCGTATACCAACCTCCAAACAGCTCAAAACTAGCCAAAATCAACTCAAATGCATCAAATAATGCCAAAAGAGACAAACCCAATCAAAAAAGGTCGAATATTTAATCAAAGCCCAAAATCATCCCAAACATCCAACCTAGGCCCGCACCTCGGAACCTAACAAAACACATAAAATCTAACAACCCATTCAATTACGAGTCCAATAATACTAGTTTCACTCATATCTGACACTGGTTCGATGTTCAAAACTCAAAAAATCATATTATGAAACTTTATGCTAAAACCCTCAATTTATTTTTTGGAACCCTCAATCAAATGCCAAAAATAAAGATAGATTCATGATAAAATCAAAAATGAGTAGAGAACACTTACCCCCGTCCATATGGTAAAAATTGCTTCAAGAATTGCCCTAATTCGAGCTCCATAGCTCCAAAAATGAAAAAATGGCTGAAACCCCAGAAATAGAGTACTTTATACTTCTTCCCAGGCATCCTCTTACGCGAATGCGGGAAGTCCATCGTGTTTGCGATGAACAAAAATACACTGCCACAAAAATACTCTATGCAATCGCGAACAAGGCTCCGCTAATGCGAAGAACAAACTCAACAACCTCCCAACAATACTCTACGCAATCGCAGATGTACTTATGCGAACGCAAAGCACGCAGGCGACCAAGCTTCGCAAACGCATCCAGTGTTTCACGAACGCGTTGAAGAAACGTCCAACTTCCACTCTCAGCTCAACCCTATGTGAACACAACATGCTCTGTGCGGACGCGTATAGTCTTCAACACCAAGCTACGTGAACATGTATGGCCAATCGCGACTGCGAATAAGAAACAACCCAGATCCATTTTCCGTTTACGCGATCACATCTACTGATCCGCGATCGCGAAGAACAATCTATGCACCAGAAACCAAAACACACCAGCAAAGCCAAAATGGGGGGAAATGGTCCCAAACATGCCCATAACTCATCTGAGCCACTCAGGACCCCGTCCAAATATAACAACAAGTCTCATAACATAACACGAACCTACTCGAGGCCTCAAATCACACATATCATCAATGAAACGTTAAATAAATCAAACTTGATGAACTTTGAAATTTTCAACTTCCATAAATCGTGCTGAAACATAGCAAATCAACCTGGAATGAACCTAAATTTTGCATTCAATTCCCAAATGAAATAACAAATCTATTTCAAATTCTCAGAACCACAATCCGAATCCAATATCAAAAGTCCATTTTCGATCAAGCTTTCCAAAAATCCAACTTTCGCCATTTCAAGTCAAATTCAACTACGGACCTCCAAATCAAAATTCGGACACACTCCTAAGTGCAAAATCACCATCTGAACCTAACGAAACCATCAAACATCAATCCGAGGTCAAATACTAAAAAGTCAAACTTGGTCAACTTTTCCAATTTAAAGTTTCCTAGTTGAGAATCATTCTTCCAAATCAATTCCGAATAACCTGAAACCAAAACTGAAAATTCACAAAAGTCATAGTACATCATACGGAGCTACTCATACCTCTAAAATATTGAGCAAAGTGCAAATGCTCAAAGCAATCGGTCGAGTCGTTACTGTTGATTTGTACTTATTTGGAATTGTTGTTACATGTTGCCTCTCTCATCATTGAGTTGTACTTATTTTGAATCATTGTTACATGTTATCTATCCTATTATTGAGTTACTCCTAGTTGATATCGTTGTTACACACTATCTCTCTCATTGTTGAGTTATTCGTGTTGAAATCATTATCACTTGTTATGTCTTTCATTGTGCGCTCGTTCTTCTATTTCTTTGTGTTTTGTAATTCTTGTGTTGATTTACTTGAAGTACTCTCATGATATTGTTGTTGTTATTGTTGTACTCAGTATTATTGAGCCGAGGACTATGTGTGGTTGTGGTATTGGAGTTGTTTTGAGGAAATGTTGTGGTATATGGGCACATGTGGTGCAAGTCAAGGTGGGCTATGTAGGGGTGATTTTTGATGACATGTGATGTCTTGGGGGAACTGTTATTAACGATATTTGTTTAGTGGTGTGCCTACCTTGTGTGAGTTATGCATTTTACATTTTGTTGTGTTGTTGCCAATGTGCCATTCGTTGTCTGTGCTCTTACTTGTTGACTCGAGTTGTGATAGAACACTTGCACAAGCATACACATAATTAATCACTCAAATCCGGTTGAGAAGATGAATACATCAATAACAAACCCAGTGAAATCCCACAAGTGGAGTTTGCGGGGGTAAAGTATATGCAAACCTTACCCCTATCTAATGAAGGTACATAGATTATTTTCGAAAGACCCTCGACTTAACAGAAGTGAACATGAAGCAATAAACTGATAGTAGTAACAACCAGGTAAGTAGACATGGGAACAAATGAAGATACGTGCAACAACAAATATCTAAGAATACGACATTATAAAAATAGATTCAGTCTTGCTGGAAATAATGACACAATATGAAATAGTAAGGGGCTAGGCATAGAAAAAACTAGACTAGGACTAATACTACTGGGATTTCTAGACAAAACTCTAGACATTTTGTCAACCCAAAACCCTAATCCTCGACCTCCACACTCTCATATCGAGGGTCATATGTTCGTAAGCTGAAGTAGCGACATGTCCTGCCTAATCACCTTGCCCCAGTACTTCTTAGGCCTCCCTCTACCCCCTCTGTAACCCGCCATGGTCAACCTCTCACACCTCCTAACTGGGGAATCAGGGTTTCTCTTCTTCACACGCCTGAACCATCTCAACCTCGATTCTCGAAACTTATCTTCTATAGGAGCCACACTCACCTTGTCCCTAATATACTCATTCCTAATCTTATCTCTCCTGGTATGTCCAAATATCCATCTCAACATCCTCATTTTCTCTACTTTCAACTTCTGAACAAGGGATTTCTTGACTGGCCAACACTCAACTCCATACAACATGGGCGGTCTAACTACCGCTTTATAGAACTTTCCCTTAAGTCTAGGTGGCACATTCTAGTCACACAAAATACCAGAAGTGAGCCTCTATTTCATCCATTCCACTCCAATACGGTATGCAACATCCTCGTTAATCTCCCGGTTACCCTGTATCACAGACCCAAGATATTTGAAACTATCTCTCTTGAGGATGACTTGTGTATCCAGCTTCACGTCCATTTCTTCTTCATGAGTCCCAACAATAAACTTTCCAGGTACTCTGTCTTCGTTCTACTCAACTTGAAACCTTTAGACTCTAGGGTATTTATTCATACCTCTGGCCTAGCATTAACCCCATAATGCATCTCATCAATCAACACTATGTTATCTGTAAATAACATACACCATGGCACCTCTCCTTGAATGTGTCCCGTCAACACATCTATCACCAGAGCAAATAAAAATGGGCTAAGATTTGATCCTTGATACAACCCTATCTCCACTGGGAAATAGTCCGAGTTACCTCCCACCGTCCTCTCCCGAGTCTTAGCTCCATCGTACATGTCCTTAATCAGCTTAATGTACGCTACCGGGACACCGCTAATCTCCAAAAATCTCCATAAAACCTCCCAAGGGACTTTATCGTAGGCTTTTTCTAAGTCAATAAACACCATATGCAAGTCTTTCTTCCTTTCCCTATACTGTTCCATCAACCTACTTACCAGATGAATGGCATTCGTAGTTCACCGCGTTGTCATGAAACCGAACTAGTTCTCTGAAATAGACACACTCCTTCTTACCCTCCTCGCCACCACCCTCTCTCAAACTTTCATGGTGTGACTCAGTAGCTTGATACCTCTTTTTCAATTCTGGATATCACCCTTGTTCTTGTACAACGAGACTATCAAACTTTTCCTCCACTCTTCGGGCATCCTCTTCGTCCTAAAAATAACATTAAACAAATTAGTAATACACTCCAAGCCTGCCCGACCCGTATTCTACCAAAATTCCATCGGAATCTCGTCTGGTTTGGTCTCCCTACCCCTCCTTATCTTTTTCATAACCTCCTCAACCTTAATACGTCTGCAAAACCCGAAATCACGTTGGATTTTCGAGTCTTCAAACTTCCCAAGCTCAATGGTCCTATCCTCATTCTCATTCAAGATTCTATGGAAGTACGTCTACCACTTTCGCCTAATATACGCCTCCTCTACCAAAACCTTACCTTCCTCATTTTTGATGCACCTCACTTGGTCCAGGTCCGAGCCATTGTCTCTCTAGACTTGGCTAACCAAAATAGTTTCTTGTCACCACATCTACCCCCATCTCCTCATACAAACGTTCAAATGCTACAGTCTTGGTAGCCATGACCGCTAACTTTGCCTCTTTCTTAGCCTTCTTATAAAAATCCATATTCATCCTCCTCATCGGCGCTCTCTATTAGTTTCACATACACTTCTTTCTTTGCTTCCACTTTTCCTTGCACTTATCCATTCCACAACTAGTCCCTTTTGCGGCCCCTCGGGTAGCCTTTCGTGACCCCTAACACCTCTCTAGCAGCTTCCCTAATGAAACCCACAATCGTGGTCCACATACAACTAGCGTCCCCATTAGTCCTCCATGCCCCAATAGCCAACAATTTCTCCCTTAATACCTGAGCTTTGTCCTTAGTCAAGGTTCCTCACTTGATCTTAAGTTGCCCGTACACTACACTCCTCTTCCTTTCTCTCCTAATCTCCAACTTCAGTACCAAGATCCCATGCTGAGTCGAAATCCACACACTCGGTATAGCCTTGCAATAAGTGCAAAAGCCTCTATCACTCTTCCTGCATAGAAGGTAATCAATTTGAGACCTGGCCACTGAACTCTGAAAGGTGACCAAGTGATCCTTTTTTCTAAAAGCACAGATTAGAAACTACCAAATCAAATGCTTTGGCGAAGTCCTCCCCCAGTTGACTCCCTAATGTGGCCATTAAAATCACCTTCTATGACTAGCTTCTCAGTTTAAGAAGATAAATCCTAATGTTTATTGATTATTAATATGTATTCTTGTTTACCTTCCTTCTGTGTGAGAGTTGTACTAGTGGCACGTGAGTTGTCTATGCGTTTATGAGTTATTGTAATTACTGGCACGTGAGATATCTATGCGGATATGAGGTATTGTCACTCCCTTAGCATGTGAGTTGTGTGTGCAGATATGAGGTATTTATGATATTGGCACGTGAGTTATCAGTGCAACACATGAGTTGTCCATGCGGTTGTGATTTATAATGTGAGCACAAGATTCCAAGTGATTAGGATTCGTGAATTGAGACCCGTAATTTGTGATTATGAGGTGTGGTACCTCGGGAAATTCTTGAATAAATCTTGTGTAAAAGCGGTTGTTCTTATTGAGTTGTTACTTGTTTTCCTTTATTTGGTTTCATCGGACTTAAACTGTGTTCAGTTTACTCTACATCGTTATTTCTGGTTATGCCTCGTTGCTAATTGTTACTTCTAGTTTTCTATTACAAGTATTGTTTTGTTATTTACCATGCTTAACTTTGTATTGATATTGTTCCCTGTTAGTTTCACATTCATAATTGTCTAGGTTATTAAGTATAGTAGGTGTCTTGACTGTCCCTCGTCACTACTCAACAGAGGTTAGTCTTGATACTTACTGAGTATCATCGTGTTGTACTCATGCTACGCTTTCTACACATTTTTGTACAGATCCAGGTACTTCGAAGTTTGTTGATCGTTAGCTATTTGATCGACATTATTGTGGAGACTCAAGGTATACCTTCCATCGCGTTCGCATGCCTCAGAGTCACCTTCTAAAGTTTATTTTGTATAATTTATTTCTATTCCAAAACAATTGTACTTAGCAATTTCCTAGAAAACTCAGTAGAGCTTATGACTTGTACTACCGGTTTTGGGATATTGTATATCATATTGGGATTGTTGGCTTTGTATAGAAATTTCTATTTCATGTTTAATAGTTGTTGGTTAAATTTTCCTTTAATTTAGTAAGTGTTAGACTTACCTAGTCTTAGAGACTAGATATTATCACGACATCCTACGGAGGGAAATTAGAGTCGTGACATGTATAACTCTGCTGAGCTAGTTTAGCCACAAAATTTGGAACCTATTTTTAAACTGAGAGGAAGAAACCATTAATGAACCAAGGAACATTCTGGAGCACCTTTGACATGTTTTCCTCCTTGGCAAAGTAATCCTCACCAAGATCATTGAGAGAGAAGTTTTCGGTGGGTTTTCTTGGATTGTTTTTAGATAATGGTGTACTAGTCATTTTCTCATAAGCTTTATGATGACCGAGCATTTTCATGGTTCATAGATACGTTGTCTATCAATGTCCGTTAAAATTATATGTTTAAAGTTTTTTAACAACTCACCTTCTACCATAGCAACTTCATCTGGAGTTTGTGTATCCATTGGGAAGGATATGCTCTCATTCAAGTTTTAGGGAGTTATGGTAAAAATTTCATCTTGTAAGAGTTTATCCTTGTAGGAAATATTTTAGGGGGGTAGGTTGCATGGTTATATCGGGAGGTTTTGGAGGATTGTTTTTTCGAAATGCTAGCTTCCCCGTTGGTTTCCATTAATTTGGTTTGGCTTTGATGAAAGGTTTTGGATTTCTAGTAAGAAGCTGCTCTCTCTCTCTCTCCCCCTTTTCTTTTACAATCTACTAGCAATACAAAGTTATTAATTAGTTTGCATCTCCTTTTCTTTCTTATTTTTGCATTGCGTATGCGAGGGAATGGGTTATTATTCCATGTAATGTTACTATGGCAATGTCAGAGATGTTTGTTTTTTCATATTGCAAAAGCAATTTAGAGGGTTTAATCATTTAGTCTTTGATTTCATTAGGGGAGACAAGTTTCTAGGTGGAAAAATAATTAACATGTTCTTCCACGGATTATCCTATTGAGGAAGAGTGTGTCTATTTTCGAGAATCAGTTTGGATTTATGCCAGGGCGATCGACTATGGAAGTTATTCATCTGGTGAGGAGATTGGTAGAACAGTATAGAGAGAGAAAGAAGGACCTACGCATAGTGTTTATAGACCTTGAAAAGGCATACAATAAAGTTTTGAGGGAGGTTTTGTGGAGATGTTTGGAGGTTAGCAGCATTTCGGTAGCTTATACTAGGGTAATCAAGGACATAGATGATGATGCTAAGACTCGGGTGAGGACAATGGGAGGTAACTCAGATCACTTCCCAGTAGTGATGGGGTTGCATCAGGGATCGGCTCTCAGCCCATTCTTATTTTCTCTAGCGATGGATGTGCTGACGCGACACATTCAAGGGGAGGTGCCATGGTGCATGTTATTTGTCGATGACATAGTGCTGATTGATGACACAAGGATCGGGGTCAATGTGAGACTGGGGGTCTGAAGGCAACCTTGTTTCTTTTTAATACTATTAGTAGCTCCCTTGTTTTTTTTGTTCGCTTTGTATATCGTATGTTCTAGTCTGCTATTGTTTGATGCTATTTTCTATTACTGGTTTCATTGTTGTTGTTGTTACTATAGTTGTCTTTCTCCCCTTTTCCTTATCGTCTTTCGTCCCTCTATTTTTTCTTTCTTCTTCCTCTTTCTTCTTCGTCTTCTTCCTTTCTCTCTTTTCACCTTTTCTTGAGCCGAAGGTCTATTGGAAACAACCTTTATACCTCGCCAGTTAGGGGTAAGGTCTGTGTACACACTACCCTTCCCAGACCCCATTTGTAAAATTTTTACTGGGTATGCAGTTGTTGTTGTTCTTTTTGTGGAAAAATAATAAAACGAGTTTTTGGGTGGAAATATAATGAATACGTTGTTACGATGTCACTAGGAGAGATAGATTTTTGTAAGGGAGGGATGGAAAAAAGAGAGAAAGAGAAAAAATGGAAAATATTAGAGCATAAAATCAAAGAATTTTCTGTGTTTTGAAAATCTTATTATGTTAGGTAAATGCAAATGTCCCTAATAGTGGTAATTAGGCTTCCAATTTTGTATATCTAGGTAAAAGTTTCGTAAATTTATCTTGTATTTAATTGGAGGTATTACTTAAAATTATTATTAAATAAATTCCATCTAATTAAAGAATATATAAAATGATATCACCACATACTAAAAGAAGCTAAAAATTATTTTCACTTCATCAATTAGGACGGTATTAAATGATCGCAAACAAGGACACTTGATAAAGTTATACTCTGGAGAAGAGAGTCCTCTTGACATAGCAAGAAATTAAGCTCCGCCAATTATAATCTTTTGAATAGTTTTTAAAAGGATAAAAATACTTTAAAATCAACAAGTCTTCGAATGTTACAGTCAATATCTTTCTATACAATGTATTCTTCAACTACAGTTCTAAATGCTATATATATGTATGCCTTGCCTAATACAATCTACAAGCAAACAACTATTTGATACATACTTTTCAATTCCTAGTTTAAAACTTTGCACATCATGAAGGTGTTAGCAAAAACATTCTGTTTTTTCTTGTTTTTCATTTTGGGAATCACCAGTTTTAGTGTTAGTGTAGGAATTTGCCGAGAAAAAGAGCAACAAGCATTGGAGAGTCTAAAGATATAAGCATATGATCCCAGAGATCGTCTTTCTTCTTGGATTGTTGGAAAAGATTGTTGCAAATGGGAAGAGGTTGTATGCCACACTCTAACTCATCATGTGATTGAACTATACATAGCCCCTTACTTAATATGCTCGAATTAAAACTGATTTGCAAAATTAACCTATTAAGTATTTTATCTAAACAATTCAACAAACTATTTGGCTAAAATCGCGGATTAATGTAATGGTATAACTAATTAAACCAAAAACAGAAAAATACTACAATTTAAAGTGAATAATGATTTTTTTTGTAATTTTGTGTTTTAATAATGCACTTAAAATGTGACTAAATGCAATTAAGTTCCAAAAAATGAAATTAAATAAAGATAAAATATTTTTGAGATATTTTCCGATTCAACATATATCTAACTATGCCTGAAAAATGCAATTAAATGCAAAATAAATTAAATAAAACTAGAGAAAAACTCTTAAAATTCTATAAAAACAATTAAAACTATTTTTTTACTATTCTTAAGAATATTTTTTTAGGGCAGAAATTACATGCTCACACCACCTCCACTTCATCATAACTTTTCTTCACTTGAAACACTCGACCTTTCTAGGAATAACTTTAATTCTTCTATTACCAGATGAGTTTTCAATCTCCCTAGTCTTGTTTCTCTTTATTTGAGTGATAGTAATTTAATTGGCCCGTTTGTTCAAGGTCCTGTTAACTTGACTTCTCCCACGACCTCAGAACAGATGACTGTCACACCTCCTTTTTGCGCACCTGCCCCGAAGGATAAATGCGTGAGGGAGTTTTTCCAATTTAAGTGACAATATTCGAAATGAGATTATTTATTTATTTCAGAGTCGCCACTTGGGAAAGGTTTGGCTTTTGGTGTCCCAAGTCACCGGTTTATCTTGAATCCCAATTCGAGGAAAATATTCGACTTTCCAAATGAAGTCTGCGAACCAGAAATTCTAAGTAAGGAATTTTGTTGACCCGAGGGAAGGTGTTAGGCACCCCCGAATCCCGTGGTTCTAGCACGGTCGCTTAAATTGTTGTTATCGCTAAATATCTGATTTTTATACATGTTATAACTTGTGTGCTTTTATTAAGTTTAAACCGCTTTTATTATTATTATTATTATTATTTTTAATAGAATTGCAACGTCGTGAAAATGCATCTCGAACCACGTCACAATCAATGCACCCGTGGTTGTTAATATGTTCCGACTCCGTTGAGATTTGGATTTGGGTCACATAAATGCGCACCTAAAATTAAGCATGTAATTTAATTAAAAATCGCGCCTAAAAAAGTCTAACGCGTTATTATCTTTGAGGAAGGCCGTAAAAATTCGCTAAACGGCCCATCCCAAATTTTAAGTATTTTATTATGACCAATTATTGAGGGCCCCGCAATTTGCATTTTTTTTGTTTGGCAAAGCACGTCTCATTTTTGTTTTAAAAGGATCGACCTATAGTGACTATGTTTTCTATTTCGTTCGTCTCTATAATGAAAGAAAAAGAGTTCTAACTTATTTACATGCTCACGAGTTATTATAGTTGAGTTTCGAAAGTGAGTCGTTTAAAGCGTTTACATGGGCAACGCATAGAATGTTCTAAATACAGTCAGTAAAAGAAAGAAAAGGCTACATTAAACTACAGCTTCAAATCTTTCCCATTTTTGTATTCATGCTTCGAGTAGCTTACAAGATGTACCAGTGTATCAGTTTGTGTACCTGATATTTAGAAAGCAAGGAAAGAAGATGAAGATCAGTAGAAGCAGCAGTAGTGTAAATACACAGCAACAACAGGTTCAACAACACATCAAAACCAGTAACGACCAGTAGAATAACCCAGTAACAGATTGAAAACCAGCAGTACCAGAATGCAATCGCACTTAAAGCAGAAGAGAGACGGATACAAGATGCAGTAGTTTACTGATTTTTAAATAACACTTAAGGAAAAGCAGCCTGAAATTATTCAAGTAAAAGTTCAGCTTGTTTTTCTCTTTTTGCTCTCAAATTCTGATTTCTCAAAATTCAGTCAACTCACTCCATTTCTTTATCTCTTCTAAAAGTCTCTCCCCAAAAGTCTCTTTTTTCTCCCTTTTGTGTCAAAGAATGACTCTATTTATAACAAGACTCTTGTCTTGAACCACTGTCCGAAATATTCTCATCATTGCAGCTTTGTTTCCCACTACCTTAAACAAATGAATTATTCCCCACTATTTTGTGTCTTGTCCCCCACTATATTAAACTAAAGAATTATTCTCCACTATCTTGTGTCTTGTCCCCCACCATGTACTATTTTAATATTGTTAATGCCTAGTGAACGGAGCACTCAGATTAAATAATTGTTCAAATTTTTAATTCCAAAAATACCCCTCTGAACTTACTGAAATTACCATTTTACCCCTGAAAATACTGCAATTTAACATTCTACCCCATCAGCTATATCCAATCCGCTAATCAATTCTAAACAAAATACAACAGCTATAACCAATTCCTAAACAAATTCAAACAACAAATTCAAACTAAATGATGAACAGCAAAGAAACAAACTGGAATTATTTTGACTGAACAATATATTTTTTTTTAAAAATAAACATACTTTCAGATTCAACAACAATAACAAACAAGAACACTAAACTCAAAAAATCAATTGATCTTCAAATTAAATCTAACAACATTATAACTAACACACTTCCATATTAAAACTAAACAAGAACAAATGCATAAAAACACACTGAAGAAATAATCAAGAAATGAATCAAACATATACTGATTTCAAATCTGAAAATATCAAACAAGATACGGACAGAACTGAAACTTAAACCAACTAACCGGATCGGAAACAATAACGAACTCGAACGGAAACAAATCTGCCCGGAAACTTTGAAACCAACATAACTCGAATCTGCCCGGAAAATAACTCGACGAGTAGGAACGCAGCAGTGGCGGTGCTGGTTCGTTTGTTTCGACAAGAAGAAGAACGAAGCAACAACAACAAATGCTGCTCAACTGGACGGGCAGTAGCAGCCATGGTCGTCGAGAAGATGAAGCTGAGTGGTCGTTTGGGCTGTTCGTTGGTTCAAAGGAGATGGTGATGGAGGGCAGTCCATGGACGAGCTTGAGCTCGCCATGGAGAAGACAAAGCAACAAGGGGCAGCCATGGGAGCTGGACCTCGAGGGTAGTCGTTCATGGCGGAGCTTCGTGGCATGAGGTCGCTCATGGTGAAGCTCGCGACTGGAGATCGATGGAGGAGGAAAATGGCGGTGGCTGGAGCTGTTCGTGGTTGATGAAGCAGAAGCAGCAGCAACGAACGACTGGTGAAGGGTGGTCGTTTGGTGGTGCCGCTGGTCGTCGAGAAAGAAAGCCGCCATGGGAGCTCGAGCTTGATGACGAAGACGAAGCTCGATGGAGCTCGACGACGAAGACAAAGCTCGACGAAGGGGGGCAGCTATGGAGCTGCTGGTGCGTGTGTGTGTGTTTGAAGAAGGCAACGGAGGTGGTCGTTGGTTCGAAGGCAGCCATGGACGAGTTGCCATGGATGTGTGTGTTTTGGAGTTTTGGAGAAGAAGAGAGGGGGGGATGTCTTTAGGTTTAGAGTTTTCAGGGGGATAAAAATGAAAATGAAACAAAGGGGTTGGGTCTTTGGGGTTATGGACTGGGTCGACCCGGTTTGAAATGGACCGGGTCGTAGGGGAAGACTGGGCATTTGGTTTAAAATTTGAAGAAAAGGCCCAATCCGATTTCTTCTATTTTTGTTCTTTTCTATTTATTCAATTTCCTAAATAATAAAGCTAAAAATGCTAAGATTAAATTATAAAAACCCAAAATTATCTAAAAATACTAATTAGCTCCTAATAAGAATTAACACATAATTAAATAGCAATTAACGATAAAATCACATAATTTGGACGTTAAATGCTAAAAATGCAAAATACATATTTTTATGATTTTTTCATTTTGTAAAACAAACTTAATTACTCCTAACTGTAGAATTAAATATTAAATGCAAATGCGACATATTTTTATAACAAATAAACATGCACATACAAAAATACAAATAAAAAAATGCCACGAAAATTCAAAAATTGCACACAAAGGAAAATTATTTTATTTTGAATTTTTTGGGAGTAATTCTCATATAGGGCAAAAATCACGTGCTTACAGCTGCCCCTCTTTGTCCGAAAACACGAAGGGTTTTCGTGCAAAGATAAAGTGAGCGATTTTTTGCCCATCCGAGTACTCCGTGTGAAACATTTTATTTTGAAAAAGATTTAACCGAACCTTTGCTTCAAAGGTTTCCTACATATCCTGGGCTAAACATGAATCAGGTCAATGTAGTTCGGGAAGTTTTGGTAGTTGGGACTACCATGGAACTGCGATGCTACTGTTACTACTGTTGCATGCTGTTACTACTGCTTTACTGACCTCCTTATTACATTAAAAGAAAAAATCAAAGCTAAGCTAGCTATGCCTATCAACTACTAGTTACAAGATTCCTATCTATAATTCTTTCGCAACTTGATCTTGAGTCTTAGCTGATTCTACTTGTAGACTTCGATCTGAATCTTGATGCTTGCAAGTTGTAGGTGCTTGTTTATTTCTGCAGCATTGAGTGAAGCGGGATGGGCGGAGCTCGTGACTTCAATCAGATTTTGAGCGATCCGCACTTTGTTTGCTCCAGTATTTGGGCTCATCTTCTTTTGTTCTTTCCTTCCTTTCTTTATTCTCGATTGGACTCACTCCGTAGGTCATCTCGATCCCTATGCTTCGAGGTCAAACCTGCTCAGACAACAAAACAAACAAACGAACGAAATTTTTCTGCCCCAGTTTTACAAGGAAAATTTCGTGAGTTAATTGCCATAAAAATCTACAGTATTGATGAGGGGATTGGAAACCTCAAGTTTAAAAGGCGCAACTCAGGGATTGGAGACCTAATGTTTGCAAAAGGCAAAATGCTCAACTCAGGGATTGGAGCCCTAATATTGGCTGAAAAGGGAAAACCGCTCGACTCTGGGATTAGAGCCCTAATATCGGCTAAAGAAAACTTGCTCAACTCAGGGATTGAAGCCCTAATGTCGGCTAAAAGAAACTTTCTCAACTAAGGGATTGGAGCCCTAATGTTGGCTAAAGGAAAATTTGCTCAACTCAGGGATTGGAGCCCTAATGTCGGCTAAAGAAAAATTTGCTCAACACAGGGATTGGAGTCCTAATGTCGGCTAAAGAAAAATTGCTCAACTCAGGGATTGGAGCCCTAATGTCGGCTAAAGGAAAATCGCTCAACTCAGGGATTGGAGCCCTAATGTCGGCGAAAGAAAAATTGCTCAACTTAGGGATTGGAGCCCTAATGTCGGCCAAAGGAAAATTTGCTCAACTCAGGGATTGGAGCCCTAATTTTGGCTAAAGAAAAATTTGCTCAACTCAGGGATTAGAGCCCTAATGTCGGCTAAAGAAAAATTTGTTCAACTCAGGGATTAGAGCCCTAATGTCGGCTAAAGGAAACTTGCTCAACTCAGCGATTGGAGCCCTAATGTCGGCTAAAGAAAAATTGCTCAACTCAGGGATTGGAGCCCTAATGTCGGCTAAAAGAAAAATTGCTCAACTCAGGGATTGAAGCTCTAATGTAGGCTAAAAGAAAATTGCTCAACTCAGGGATTAGATCCCTAATGTCGGCTAAAAGAAAATTGCTCAACTCAGGGATTAGATCCCTAATGTCGGCTAAAAGAAAATTGCTCAACTCAGGGATTGGAGCCCTAATGTTGGCTAAAGGAAAATTGCTCAACTCAGGGATTAGAGCCCTAATGTCGGCTAAAAGAAAATCGCTCAACTCAGGCATTGGACCCCTAATGTCGGCTAAAAGAAAAATCGCTCAACTCAGGGATTGGAGCCCTAATGTTGGCTAAAGGAAAATCGCTCAACTCAGGGATTGGAGCCCTAATGTCAGCTAAAGGAAAATTGCTCAATTCAGGGATTGGAGCCCTAATGTCGGCTAAAGGAAACTTGCTCAACTCAGGGCTCCAATCCCTAATATAGGCTAAAAGAAACTTGCTCAACTCAGGGATTGGAGCCCTAATGTCGGCTAAAAGAAAGTCGCTCAACTCAGGGATTGGAGCCCTAATGTCAGTTAAAGGAAAATTGCTCAACTTAGGGATTGGAGCCCTAATGTCGGCTAAAAAAAATCGCTCAACTCAGGGATTGGAACCCTAATGTCGGCTAAAAGAAAATCGCTCATCTCAGGGATTGGAGCCCTAATGTTGGCTAAAGAAAAATCGCTCAACTCAGGGATTGGAGCCCTAATGTCGGCTAAAACAAAATCGCTCAACTCAGGGATTGGAGCCCTAATGTCGGCTAAAGGAAAATTGCTCAACTCAGGGATTGGAGCTCTAATGTAGGCTAAAGGAAAGTCGCTCAACTCAGGGATTGGAGCCCTAATGTCGGCTAAAGAAAAATAGCTCAACTCAGGGATTGGAGCCCTAATGTCGGCTAAAAAAAACTTTCTCAACTAAGGGATTGGAGCCTTAATGTCGGCTAAAGGAAAATTGCTCAACTCAGGGATTGGAGCCCTAATGTCGGCTAAAGAAAAATTTGCTCAACTCAGGGATTGGAGCCCTAATGTCGGTTAAAGAAAAATTGCTCAACTCAGGGATTGGAGCCCTAATGTCGGCTAAAGGAAAATCGCTCAACTCAGGGATTGGAGCCCTAATGTCGGCTAAAAGAAAATCGCTCAACTCAGGGATTGAAGCCCTAATGTCGGCCAAAGGAAAATTTGCTCAACTCAGGGATTGGAGCCCTAATGTCGGCTAAAGAAAAATTTGCTCAACTCAGGGATTGGAACCCTAATGTCGGCTAAAGAAAAATTTGTTCAACTCAGGGATTGGAGCCCTAATGTCGGCTAAAGGAAACTTGCTCAACTTAGGGATTGGAGCCCTAATGTCGGCCAAAGAAAAATTGCTCAACTCAGGGATTGGAGCCCAAATATTGGCTAAAAGAAAAAATGCTCAATTCAAGGATTGGAGCTCTAATGTCGGCTAAAGGAAAATTTCTCAACTCAGGGATTGGAGCCCTAATGTCGGCTAAAGGAAAATTGCTTAACTCAGGGATTGGAGCCCTAATGTTGGCTAAAGGAAAATTGCTCAACTGAGGGATTGGAGCCCTAATGTCGGCTAAAAGAAAATCGCTCAACTCAGGGATTGGAGCCCTAATGTCGGCTAAAAGAAAAATCGCTAAACTCAGGAATTGGAGCCCTAATGTCGGCTAAAGGAAAATAGCTCAACTCAGGGATTGGAGCCCTAAGCCCTAATGTCGTCTAAAGGAAACTTGCTCAACTCAGGGATTGGAGCCCTAATGTCGGCTAAAAGAAACTTGCTCAACTCAGGGATTGGAGCCCTAATGTCGGCTAAAAGAAAGTCGCTCAGCTCAGGGATTGGAGCCCTAATGTCGGCTAAAGGAAAATTGCTCAACTCAGGGATTAGATCCTTAATGTCAGCTAAAAGAAAATCGCTCAACTCAGGGATTGGAGCCCTAATGTCGGCTAAAAGAAAATCGCTCAACTCAGGGATTGGAGCCCTAATGTCGGCTAAAGCAAAATCGCTTAAAATGGGATTGGAGCCCTAATGTAGGCTAAAAGAAAATCGCTCAACTCAGGGATTGGAGCCCTAATGTCGGCTAAAGGAAAATTGCTCAACTCAGGGATTGGAGCCCTAATGTCGGCTAAAGGAAAGTCGCTCAACTCAGGGATTGGAGCCCTAATGTCGGCTAAAGAAAAATCGCTCAACTCGGGGATTGGAGCCCTAATGTCGGCTAAAAGAAAATCGCTCAACTCAGCGATTGGAGCCCTAATGTCGGCTAAAGAAAAATCGCTCAACTCAGGGATTGGAGCCCTAATGTCGGCTAAAAGAAAATCGCTCAACTCAGGGATTGGAGCCCTAATGTCGGTTAAAGGAAAATTGCTCAACTCAGGGATTGGATCCCTAATGTCGGCTAAAGGAAAGTCGCTCAACTCAGGGATTAGAGCCCTAATGTTGGTTAAAGAAAATTGCTCAACTCAGGGATTGTAGCCCTAATGTCGGCTAAAAGAAAATCGCTCAACTTAGGGATTTGAGCCCTAATATCGGCTAAAGGCAACTAGGGAATGGAGGCCCTATGTCTAAAAATTTCAAATTAGGGATTGGAGCCCTAATGTTGGCAAAAGGCGACTAGGGAAGGGAGGCCCTATGTCTAAAAATTTCAACTTTTGGGATTGGAGCCCTAATATTGATAAAGGCGATTAGGGAATGAAGGCCCTATATCTAAAATTTCAACTTAGGGATTGAAGCCCTAATATTGATAAAGGCGACTAGGGAATGGAGGCCCTATGTCTAAAATCTCTAATTAGGGATTGGAGCCCTAATGTTGGCGAAAAATAGGTTGATACTGGGGATTCTAAACTAACCCTTTTTTTTGGAATTTTCTTCTTATTTTTTTTTCGTTTTTTGGTGTTTTTTTTTTAATTTTTTTTGTTCAGTAAAAATGCAAGAAAGATATTGGAAAAACTTCCCTTTTGGGTTGATTCCTTGCTGCAAAGCTGTTTCTTGCACTTGTGCATTTCTTTTCCCTTTTGGTTGCACCTGCTTCTTGCACGGTTGCTTTGAATTGCACATGTTTCAATTCTCCAAACAAAGAACAATTGTCAGTTTGAAAACGGTGGTTGGTTCGGTGGCCTTGATCATTCCAATTGCTTGGTCTCGGCCTCATTTCTGTTGAGAAACTTCACCATTGATTGGATTCAAGGGCGACCCCCTTTCAAACTGATAAGACTAGGATTTCAGGATTTCATGATGATTCGCCCGTGTAAGGGTTCTTCCATCTTATTCAGCTTGGGGATTTTTACTGGGGCAGATCTCATTGGGATTTTTTTTAATGCCTTTACTTTGGAGGTAATCAACATCATGATCAGTCGGGATTGGACTGATGCACCATTGAGGTTGGGTATTTTCTTCACTTCTTGCTAGACGGAGCTTTGTGAAACCGGTCCTGCCACCTTTTCTTTCTAGCACCTGAGGCGCATGCTAACTTTAAATTGACATGACATGCTTTTTGGACTGGATGTCCGACCCTCACGAACTTGCATTTTCTCCTCAACCAAACGGATCTATGTTTCCAAACCACGGAACCTTGCCAGAACGTTTTGAGGTGAAATCATTTTTTCGGCCGACAACGCCCTTTGCGGGTTTTCGCTAGTTGACCTCTCTCATTTCTCTTCTCACCGTCGCCCGATAGTGCTTTTTGCGAGTTTTCACTAAACGGACTCTTTCATTCTTGGTTTATCTACTCCCGTCGCCTCATGGTGCCCGAAGGTTTTCACCGACAAGACTCTCTCGTTTTATTTCTCTCAGTTTTAGAATGCATCAGCTTCCACAATGATATTTTTTGGTTTCCCCCGCCTTTGGCAATTGATCCGAGGGACTTGTACTCAGTTTTGTTTTTGGGTAAAAAGAACTGTAGATGAAATTACAACTTCGGAACCATTTGGTGGGCCCGTGGTCGAACCATTACAACATTTGCCCCAGTTTCAACTTCAGGGAAAATTGGATTTTTTGTTTTGGTGCGACTGAACCCCAGAGAGAGGCTGCCTACGTATCCTTTCGGAATCAAGTCAGACGTAGTTCAGACAAATCATTTGTTTTTTTCGGAACAAACAAGACCATCATTTAGAATCTAAAGAAGATATCTAAAATGGATAGAAATTTGCCCGAAGTCCTTTGGGCGTATCGAACAACGTCAAAATCCAGTACGGGGTCAACACTATTCTCCTTAGTATATGGCACCGAAGCTCTAATCTCGGTCGAAGTTGAGGAACCTAGCATCAGGTTTCGATACACAATGGAAGAGTCAAATCACGAGGTTATGAATACAAGCCTCGAATTTCTAGATGAAAAGCGGGAAGCTGCCCTCGTTCGAATGACATCCCAGAAACAGCGAATCGAAAGATATTACAATCGAAGAGCCAATCTTCGACACTTCAAAATTGGGGACTTAGTTATGAGAAAGGTCACCATCAACACTTGAGACCTAAACGAGGCAAAGGTCGGTCCGAACTAGGAGGGACTGTATCAGGTCCTCAACATCGTCGGAAAAGGATCTTACAAACTTGGCACGATGAACGACAAACAATTGCCAAATAATTGGAACATATCACTCCTCAAACGATATTATTGCTAAGGTATGACCTTCTTCTTTTTTCATTTGTATTTTATACTAACTTGTTGCAGGTGTTCGGTCGAAGGCATCGAAATTCTCTCCAAAAACGAAGTCCTTAGGTCTGAAAGCACGCGTTACACTCTTTTTTCCTTCGAGCGATTTTTATCCCAAATGGATTTTTTCGGCAAGGTTTTTAACGAGGCAACCATTGTTCATGCTAACTTAGAGCTATTCAACAGTATCCGAGGCTTCTTTACAATCAACTTTGAATACTGGGGGGGGGAGGGGCATCACCCTCGGATGTTACGTTTTCAAGGAAAATACTTCGTGTCAATAAGGTCTCGATAGGCAAATTTTGTAAAGGGCCAAACGGTCAAATGAACCGTGTCCATGTATATTACTCGAGACCTAATGGCAAAATATGTACGCATGAATGATCTATTGAAAGAAGTATTTTTTCCTTACCAGATGTTTCATTCCTTAGTGAATTTCTACTTTACAATTTCATACTTATAATGTATTGTGAAAACTGGCTCAAATGCCGATCACAACTAAAGCTCGAACAATCAACCCCGTATTCGGGGACTGCCATCCAAAAATCGACATTCTCGAATTATTAAACTTCAAGATTATAAGACCTTAAAAAGGCAACCCTCATTTTTATAGGCCACAGCCACCCCACTCGGGGACTGACGCTTCGAACAAGTTCGAAGTATAATTGAGAAACAAGCCCAAAGGGCAAATCTCAAGTTAAAGGCTACGACCTAACTAACACGGTTGGAGACGTCCGAATTCCGTAACAAAACAGGACTTCTAATATTTTCACAAAAACTGGTTAAAAGGGCTAATTACAAAGGGTTTCGATAACATCAACCCTAAAAAAACTTAAGGGGTACCAAATTGTTCGAACTCTTGAACAAGTTTATGCTAAGGCATAACAAAGTAAAAGGTTTCGATAACACCAACCCTCAAAAATCCTAATGGGTACAAATTTATCTCGTGCTAAGGCATAACAAATTTTTATATGATTAAATTTTTTAAGCCGAAAAGGGAAAAGCCACTCTTCTGAGGCCATATCGGTCCAATTCAAGAGCCTAAGGGCCGTTATATTTTTTGAGTTCGAGAATTCACTATCACTTAACTAAAACCTAAGGGTCATCCTATTTCGAGTTGGGACAAGTACTCGCTCGATTATAAAGACTACACTAACATCGATCAAATTGCCCAAGCCTCAGGTTTATGAAAATTTTCCAAGACGTGGTCAAAACAGAGTTTGTACGAGGTGGAAACTGAAATAAAAAGAGAAAAGAGATTTTTTTTTAGATGTGAAAATATTTACATAGATCTGTTAGGATCTTACACAAAAAATTCAAAAAATGAAAAAATCCTAAGTGCCTAATTTCCCTCGGGAGCTACACCTTCACCATCGGAATCACCACCTCTTTCTTCTCCCAATGGTAGTCTTTCTTGACCTGCTCAAGGTCACTCTCAGTTATCGAGCATATGTATCTCGACATTGGCTCACACCGGCAAGGGACATATGAAGTTTTCTCGACTTTGAAGTCGAAAGAAAGATCACACCCCACCTCAGGAACGCACTCCTCAGGGCGCGACTCCACCAGCATTTTATTGCCGGCCGGCCGCGATGAAGAGGCGCCCTCCTTTTGCGGATTAATTTTGGACGTTTTTGCCATCTCTGCAAGTTGGAAGAAGGAACAAGAGAATGAGGTTTGGTGTTTTGGGGGAACCTAGAGATTATACAGCACGGAAAAACTTGAAGGAATTGAAGATCTTTGAAGATTAAGAGTAAAGTTTGGGAAAAAGAGAAGGAAAGTACATTTATAGGAAGAAGGTGACAGTTCAAAATCAATAATGGAGGACAACAACTAACATGCATTTAATGCCTCGGTATGCGAACTGAAGGGACGTTTCGGTCGCTTCTGTCGCTTACGTCATGAAGATGACGTCATGACAAGTCGAGGTACAAAATCGAAGGCTCAATTCATTTCTCCTCATTACACTCAAGAAACGATTGGACTATCTCTATACGGTTATAACCGGACTTATCCGATTTTACTATTTTATTGAGGCTAGAGAATTGCATCGAAGGCCGACCTCACGACGGATAAGACTGAGGTACGAGAATAAGGCACCGAGTTCAAGGACCGAGATACCTATCGAAGATCGAGGCCAATGGCGATTGGGACTAAATGAGACATGCATCGAGCAAAGTACAATAACAGAAAGGCGAGATATCCGCCACTAGCCGAAGATCATGGCGTAAATCTCGGAACAGATCAAATCAATGGCGGTTATTTAGTTAATCATGGGATTTGCTTTCGTAATTACGATTGTACAATAACTAGGATTCCTCTGCTATATAAAGAGGGCCCTAGTCATTTTGTAATCATCTCACATTCACGCATATCAAAGCAATATAATACTTTCTAACTTATATTCTTGTTCATGAGTTAGTTTTTTCTTAACTATTTTGAGCACCAATCAATTCGAGGGCACTCAAGCTCGAGGGTTGAATCACGTTTCAAGACTGGTTTGCTTCATCTCATTAATAATATATACTGTTAATCTTTACGTTTATCAATTGGTATTAGGTGAAATCACGTATCCTTAAAACCACATTATAAGTTTAATTGTTATCCAATTTTTAGGGTAAAACACCTATAATCCTAAACTATTTTATCCCACCTGGAAGGTGAGATAAAATAATACCAAATTTAATGAGATAAGATAGAATATTCAGGATTAAGTCTGGGACTAAGTTTATACTATATTTGATTGACGGTATAAATTTATGCAGAGATAAATTAATATCATCAACCAATCATGGTATAAATTTGGTACCTTGCTTTATCTCACCTTATCCGATTTTATCACGCATACCAAATGACCCCTTGGTTAATAAAAGGAAATCTATCCTATTTTGTAACGGCTATTGATACATAAGTTGCTCCCTGAACTTGTGCCGAAAAGTGAGTTTCCATCCCAACCTTTACGGGTATCGTTTTTCCATCTTATACTTGTTCATACTGAATTTAATTCCACCCTAAAGGTGTTGTGGCAAAAAATTTTAAAAAATTAAAGTGGTGGCGCGTCTTATAAAAATTTAAAGCAAAAAAATAATTTTTTTGGCAAAAAGTAAAACATATTTTCGCCCCCCCCTTTTCTCTTCATCTTCACCCCCCCACTCCCACAACAAAAACCCCTATTTCTTCTCTATCTCAACCCCATTTCTTTCTTCTCCATTTTCACTCCACTCCTTTTTAAGAGCAGATTTTGTTGCTTTTTCCCTTTATTTTTCTTCAACTTTCAGATTCCTCCGACAAACTTCCCCATTGCTTTCTTCAATTCCTCCGGCAAATTTCTATATGTTCCGGTGATTCAACAAACAAAACCCAACTAGATCTCGACCCTCTTATCACCAACCTATGGCGTCATAAATTGTAGTAAATTTCATTTCTTTCTTGTTTTTTTTTCTCTTTGGACTCAACAAATTAATTCATTCAAATGAAATAAAAGCCATGAACCCGTTGATAATGGAGAATTTGGTGGTAGGTATGAAAAAAGAATAATAATAATATGTGAATGAAAAAGAAAATAGAAAAATAGTCAAAAAAATTAATTTATTGCATTTCTGGCATGGCATTGATGTGACACTGATGTGGCATGCACGTGTGGAATAGCCCAGGCCATGAAAGTGGTATTATGCTTCGTAAGGTGGTATTAAATTCACTTTGGACAAGATATCAGGACACTCGTAAAGGTTGGTATGGAAACTCACTTTTCGGCACAAGTTGGAGCATCTCATGTAGTAAATATTTAGACTCTTCCGTATAGTTTAAGGGCAAATTTAAATATTTTCCCAAATTTTAAATATTCTCAAATTAAGTTACGATATCTGTCCAAAACAGTTCCCAACTTTGCACCCAGTGCAATTCGGTATGAGTTTACTTCAATGGCAGGTTTAAGCCGAGGAAGCAAAATCTTCCAACAAAATCTGAAGTTAACACAGTTAGGTAAAACGGGTCAAATAGATGAAGCCATTAAAGTATTCAATAGAATCACACACCCAAATACTGTCACCTACAACTCCATGATCTCTGTCTATGCGAAAAATGGCAGAATATATGATGCACGCAAGATGTTCGACAAAATGCGGCTCAAAAATTTGGTCTCTTGGAATACAATGATTAATGGGTATTTGTTTAATGGCCAGGTTGATAAAGCATGTGAACTGTTTGATAAAATGCCTGAAAGAGACCATTTCACTTATGCATTGATGATTACTTGTTTTGCGCGTAATGAGGAGCTTGAAAAGGCTAGAAATGTGTTTGAGTCACTTCCTGATAAAAGTAATGTAGCTTGTTGGAATGCAATGCTTACAGGGTATTCAAAAGCTGGAAGGTTAAATGATGCTAGGAAAATGTTTGATGAAATGCCAATAAAGAATTTAGTTTCATGGAATTCGATCCTGTCAGGGTATACCCAGAATGGGGAAATGGAATTTGGAGTGAAGTTTTTCGAGGAGATGGAAGAGAAGGATATCATTTCTTGGAATTTATTATTGGACGGGTTTATTGGGGTTGGGAATTTGGATTCTGCTAAAGAGGTTTTTGCCAAGATTCCTTATCCAAATGTTGTTTCACGGGTGACAATGCTGAGTGGATTTGCAAGATATGGGATGGTATCAGCAGCTGAAAGGATTTTTGAGCAAATGCCAGAGAAAAATGAGGTTGCTTGGAATGCCATGTTAGCTGCATATGTCCAGAATGGCACAATTGACATGGCTGCTTCATTATTTAATAAAATGTCCCAGCGGAATGCCGTGGCTTACACAACCATGATTGATGGTTATGTTCGTGCTGGAAAGCTCAAAGAAGCAAGGGATTTGTTGGATAGTATGCCGCTCAAAAATGTTGGTGCACGAACAGCAATGATTTCAGGGTACATCCAAAACAATAGGGTGGATGAAGCTCGTCGCGTATTTGATCGAACTGCTACTCGCGATGTTGTTTGTTGGAATACAATGATTGCAGGCTATGCTCAATGTGGAAGAATTGATGAAGCTTTAGATCTGTTTAAAAAGATGGAACCAAAGAGCATAGTTGTTTGGAATACCATGATAGCAGGTTATGCTCAGGTGGGACAAGTGGAAAAAGCACTTGAGATGTTTGAGAAGATGGGAGAAAGAAATGTAATTTCTTGGAACTCTCTAATTTCAGGTTATACACAAAATGGTTTCTATGTAGATGCGCTTAAACATTTTATCATGATGGCACGTGATGGCAAGAAACCAGATCAGTCTACGTTTGCGTCAGTATTAAGTTCATGTTCCAATCTTGCAGCTGAGCATATAGGGAAGCAAATTCACCAAGTGGTAATAAAAACCGGTTATGTGAAAAATTTGTCAGCTTGTAACGCTTTAATAATTACGTATGCAAAGTGTGGAAATATCTTTGATGCAGAAAAGATGTTTAAAGATGTTGAAAATGCTGATATTGTATCCTGGAATTCGTTGCTTGCTGGATATGCTTTAAATGGATATGGTAAGGAGGCTGTCAAACTTTTCGAAGGGATGGAAGAAACGGAAGTGGTTCCTGATGAAGTGACGTTTGTTAGTGTTTTATCTGCATGTAAGCATGCTGGCTTGAGTGATGCTGGTGCAAATTTGTTTGAGCACATGACCAAAAAGTATTCTATCAATCCTTCATCTGAACATTATGCTTGCATGGTTGACTTACTTGGGCGAGCAGGGAGGTTAGAAGATGCTTTCCGTTTAATTAAGGATATGAAAACAAAAGTCACTCCAGAAATGTGGGGTGCCCTATTTGGGGCTTGTCGCATGCATAATAATCTAAAGATCGCTGGCTGTGCTATTGTGAAGCTTCTTGAACTTGAACCTCAAACATCTACGAATTTGGTTGTCTTATCAAACATGTATGCTGACCTTGGAAGATGGGGTGATGTGGAGAGAGTTAGGGAAACAATAAAAAAGAGTGGAGCAGGTAGACTACCTGGATGTAGCTGGATTGAGGATAGAAAACAGTTGCTTGTTTTTCTTTGTGGTGATGATACTTCACCACAGGCAGCGGAGAATTTTAACGTGTTATTAACCTTAACTGCACAGATGATGGATATGTGCCATATTCCTCCCATGACATCATTTGGTCTTGACTTCGATGACTGAGCCATAATCATGTATTTTTAAGTGTCAAACATGCATTCACATAATTGTTTCTGGTTTACCCCTCTGTATTCTTGAAATCGTATTAGACGAGGGTACCTGATGATGCTTTGATGCCATCTGAAGCTGCTGCATGTCAGATGGAGCATTTAATAGTGGTTCCAAGGTGGTTAGTGTTATTAGGATATAACCAAATGCGATGATGAATGAGCATTTGCTTGTTGGTGTTAGAAGATATTGCCAATTTCACGGTACAATGGGATTCTGAAGTGTGGCATTGCGGGATTTTATTAGTTGAGAGATTTGACTGGAGATCAGTCTGCTTGTAAAGAGGAGGAATTAAGTGTCCTCCTGTTGAGTGCAAGGTTGCTGCTTTGCCAGGGTTTTTTCCACATTCAACCATTAACCAAAGAGGGAAGCGAGCAAGAGAAAGGGCTGTGGTGGCTGCAGGAGAAAGAAATAAAGACCAAAGGAAAATAGAGAAATGAGAACCTCCCTAAACATACGTCAGAAAGGGTGGAAAGGATCAAGCCCTCATGATTGTGCATCCAATTTAAGGTTTTCTTTGTTATTACCCCACCCCCCTCTCTTGGGGATCTGCTGACAAATCCACAAAGAACGACATCCTAGTAGGTAAGTTTTCAGCTATATATAGATCTGTGGTGCTTATGCTTTCCTGAGCCGAGGGTCTATTGGAAATAGCCTCTATATCCTCACAAGGTAGGGGTAAGGTCTGCATACACACTACCCTCCCCAGACCCCACAGTGTGGGATAATACTGGGTATGCTGTTGTTGTATAGATATGTTCTTTATGTTTCTGTATTCTTCATTTTTGAATTTGAGTGAGCCAGCCCTCTTATTGCTCTTTGTCAAACAAAAAGCAGCAAATTTCAGGTGCTTTAGATTTCAAAGTTAGGAATTTTTACTTGGTTTTCTGATTCATATACATGTGTATTTATCTCTATTTTCCATCAGTACTTGAGGGGCATGTCGTTGTAGTATTTTGAAACTGTTTTATACCTTGCACTGTTTTTTGGTGGAGTTGAGAATTATTTGTACATTTGAGGGATAACTTTTGTGTCTCTAGTTTTCTTTTAGTGAATAGATGATGGGGTGCATATTTTGGAGAACATACTTTTATGTAGGTTATCTACTTTTTGCTATAGTTATGCAGGAATTTTCCCACGTAAATAAATTATTTTACCTTATCGGAAAAAAATATTGCACTTTATTTTGCTTTCTGAAGAATGGGATTTAAGATGGATAGTAGTCGTATTTTCAGCTCTGAGTGCCAAAGATGCAGATCGTCATATAAAAGTGCAGATGGGTAGAGATTCCATTGGGCGAGTCAGTTTTCGTTCGAGATGAATTGCTTGCTTGATCTATGTGCCAAACTTTCTGTAGCAGAGTGGATATCTGCTCATCTTGTTATGTGTTCATGGGTTTGCATTGCTTTTATTGTATTTTTCTCTGCATGGTGTGTGGTATTCTTCAACTAGGACGCCTTGCACATTCTCATCATACTGAAGCTCAACCGGCTAAACATTTGACTATTGCTAAATATGGGTTTGAATTGCTTTTCTTGTAGGCAATCTGCACATGATCACAAGTGATCATATGATGTTTAATTTTGATTCAACTGGGGTTTGTGATTCAATCTGTGTTCTTCAATAGCTGATTTGATTGAGTCAGCTGTCTGACTTGAATTCTGAATTTGATGCCCCCGAACTAAAAGGAGCAAATATTTGGCGCTTTTAGTTTCAAAGTTAGAATTTTGACTTAGTTTTCTGATTTGTATACGTCTTTAGATGTTTCTATTTTCATCCATAATTGAGGGATAAATCTTGTTGTAGGCCTTTTGGCGTTAGCTGCTTTTATCTAGACATGCTCTGTATTCTGTTTTATAAAACCTATAATTTAAGATGAGTTATGTTTGGGTTTTCATAGAGTGCAAATAATGTGAAAGAGCATATAGAAGTGCAGATGGGTTCAGATATTACATTGAGTGGATCTGGTTTTTGGACTAATGGTTTACTTGCTTTATTTACAAAATCTTTTATAACTGCATCGGTATCTGCTCAACTTGTTGAGCTGTCATTGGTTTGAACTGCTTTTATTGTAAATATACAAGTTAATCTGCACGACAGTATGTGATGGCGTCCTATGTGATATTCTTCGATTAGGGAATGTGGTTGACTTGTGCGTTCCTTATCATTCTTTTTCTTTTGGTTCTAAGTATGGGTTGACATGCCTTTTCTTGTAGGCAGTCTCGATGGGAACGCAAGTGATCGCGTGCTGCACAAAATCTAATTCAGCCGGGGCTTGTGAGACACCGGAGATATGTCCTTGTTATGAGCAACCACAAACTCTTCTAAGAATAGCCAGAAGCCCAGAAGGTTTTGCCTTGCACTATATTATAGTGAGGAGATATTTCTTATTTATTGTTTGGTGTGGTATATTAAAAATTAAAATGCATTGTATTATTTTTAAGAAAATTAGTTATTTACAAAAATGCCCTCCATATTCTTTAGCTTTAAGAGACTTTAAGGATAATTTTGTCTTTAACCATGCTAATGCATGCATTAATACCATGATTTACTATGCATTAATTATACATAGAATTATACCAAACAGGGGCGGCTCTAAGGTAAGGCAAATGAAGCCCTTGCCTTAGGCCCCCAAATATTAAGGACCCCAAAATTATAAAATACTACTAGTATATTAGTATTACATATAACATATAATTATACAATTATTATTAACAAAATGTTTCAATTTTTTATATCTTTTAAATTTGCTTGAGGTTGTATGACTTAGTGAGTAAATAATTACAAATTTTCTCTCTTATTAAAGTAAACTGTATATTTAATTTCTCATCAATTCTAATTTTTTTATGTACACTTTTTCTTCTTCATGTTTTTGACGATTTCACTCTTTAATTTCAATTCGGATTCTTTGAGTTAACTATTTCTTTTTGTCATATTTGTTTGATCCATACATCAGAAAGCAAGTTCTTTTATGTCTCATCTTTTTTTAGCTAAGAAATTCTCGAGGGCAGTGGCACAAGATTCGAATCGATGGATAATGAGTCCACCCCTCTGTCATTTTTCACTTAAATATTGTCACGACCCAATTTCCCTTCCATAAGACGTCGTGACGGCACTTAGTCTCTACTGTTAGATATGTACATAATGTAGTCTTGTCCCACATTGGAATAGAAGTAGTATGTCCTTGTATAGTATAGCTATAAATAAGGACCTCTTGTATTGTATTGAACACACAATATCAATATATCATATTTTCTCCCGTGCCTTCTCACATGGTATCAGAGCTATCGTGAGAGATTTATCGCTGTGTATAAATTCCAGCGATCTCGGGAAGTGAAATCTGTCACCGAACCCTTTTTTTCCGGCGACTTTTCAAAGTTGTTTTGTGTTTGCTTTGTTTCGGTTAGTGTTGTGCAAAATCATAAACTACCACAAGAGTAGTCACTGTCCGACGACCAAATCCCAGTGAAAATCTCCGGCGGTAGTGTAGTGGTCGGAAGAAAATTTTTCGGCGAAGTTCTGACGTTGCGTGGGCCACCTTGCGGCCATTTTTTGGCGACGATTCTTCAGGACAGATTGTTCCCATTGCAATTCCGAGCCTACCCATCCAGGTTATACCAAATTCTGACCACTTTTATATTTTTCCGGCGTGAATAGTGATTTCAGAAGTGGACTTCCGGCCATTTTTTGAAAAAGTTTCTTCAGAACAGTTGGGTTGTCTGGTAATTCCGATCCTACCCCTACTGTTTTTATTTCATTCCGACCACTTTGAATTTTTTCCGGCTGCTACAGTAATATTTCGAGAGCTACAATATTTCTGGAGTGAACAGTGTTTTCCGGTGCAGAGCAATGTTCTGTTTTCCTGCTGTAAACAGTGTTTTCTCAGCGATTTCTTCAGTTTTCCCAAATGAGTTACTAATTTTCACTATTTCAAGTTAACTATACTATTATTAATTGTAGCGACATGGGAACCGATACTTCGAATAGTCGGATGGTTTCTTTAGTGGATTATTTTGAGTTTCTTCAGTACAAAGCATGTAAACAGACATCTTTTGAGATAGCTTCCGTTGTTCAAACAGGTAATAGCGTGACTTGTGTCTCTCAATCTTCATCCTCTGAGTCTTGGGTCATTGATTCAGGTGCATTCAGATCATATTTCTGGTAATAAATCTCTTTTCACTACTATTTTGTATTCTCAATCTCTTCCAAGAGTCACAATGGCCAATGAGTCTCAAACCATGACAACTGCAATAGGTCAAGCAAGCCCAATTCCTTCCTTACCTTTAGATTCAGTTCTTTATGTCCCTAATAGTCCTTTTAATCTCATAGCTGTTAGTCGCCTAGCCAAATCACTTAAATATGTTGTTTTATTTCTTGATGACCATGTTTTTATACAGGAACGTAGTACAGGGCGGATCATTGATACCGGGCATGAATCAAATGGACTTTATTACCTTATCCTTGCTAAATCACATGGACTCATATCTTGTCTTCCTTCAACAACTTGTCCTGTTACTGATTCACCAGATTTATTATATAAACGGTTGGGACATCCCAGTTTGTCAAAACTTCAGAAAATGGTACATGGTTTATCTCACTTATCAACTCTAGAGTGTGAGTCTTGTCAGTTCGGTAAGCATACTTGCTTTCATTTTCCTCGACGTATTAATAATCGAGCAGAGTCACCTTTTACTTTAGTCCCTTCAGATGTTTAGGGTCCTAGTCGGGTCAGTTCTACCTTAGGATTCCGCTACTCTGTTAGTTTCATTGATGACTACTCTAGGTGCACCTGGATATTTTTGATAAAAAGTCGATCTGAGTTGTTTTCTATTTTCCAGACCTTTCACGCTGAAATTCAAAATCAATTTGGGGTTTCTATTTGTACATTTCGTAGTGATAATGCCCGAGAGTATTTGTCTTTCCCATTTCAGCAGTTTATGAAATTCATGGAATTATTCATGAAACATCTTGTCCGTACACATCTCAACAAAATGGGGTAGCTGAAAGAAAGAATAGACATCTTATTGAAACTGCTCGTACCCTACTCATACAATCTCATGCTCCGTTGCGTTTTTGGGGGATGCAGTTCTTACATCTTGCTATCTTATTAATCGTATGTCATCTTCAGCTATCCAGAATCAAGTTCCATTCTCTGTTATGTTTCCCCACTTACCTTTGTTCTCTCTTCCACCCCGTGTCTTTGGAAGCACTTGTTTTGTCCATAACCTTACTCAGATAAGTTAGCTCCCCGTGCTCTTAAGTGCGTATTTTTTGGTTTCTCGAGAACGCAAAAGGGGTATCGATGCTATTCTCCTGACCTCCAGCGGTACCTTATGTCCGCTGATGTTACCTTCTTTGAAACCCAACATACTTCACAGGTCCAGGTAATCACTTAGATATTTATGAGGTACTACCAGTCTCTTCTTTTGGAGATTCAGTCACTATCTCCCATCCATCTTCCTCTACATCTCCAGCTCCACCACCTATAGCTCCCGTTCCACCATCTATAGCTCCAGTTCCACCACCTATAGGTCCAATTCCTCCATATAATCCAGTTCAACCTTCTGCAGCTCCGCCACTCTTGACTTATCATCGCTGTCTACATCCAGCATCAGGCCTAGGTGATTCACGTCCTGCATTAGATTCTGCACCTACTGCGGACTTGTCTCCCCTTAGTCAACCAGTTGCACTCCGCAAAGGTGTACAGTCCACACTTAATCCTAATCTCCACTATGTTGGTCTAAGTTATCATCGTCTGTCGTCACCTTATTATGCTTTTATATCTTCTTTGTCCACTGTTTCTATTCCTAAGTCTACAGGTGATGCACTATCTCATCCTGGATGGTGACAGGCTATGATTGACGAGATGTCTGCTTTACATGCGAGTGATACTTGGGAGCTTGTTCCTCTTCCTGCAGGTAAGTCTACTGTTGGTTGTCGTTGGATTTATGCAGTCAAAGTCGGCCCGAATGGCCATGTTGACCGGCTTAAGGCTCGTCTTGTTGCAAAAGGATATACTCAGATTTTTGGGCTTGATTATAGTGATACTTTCTCTCCTGTGGCTAAAGTAGCATCTGTTTGTGTTTTTTTGTCCATGGCTGTTGTACGTCATTGACCTCTTTATCAGTTAGACATTAAGAATGCTTTTCTCTACGGTGATCTTGACGAGGAAGTTTATATGGAGGAACCACCTGGTTTTGTTGCTCAGGGGAGTTTAGTGGTTGTGTATGCAGATTGCGCAGGTCACTATATGGTTTGAAACAGTCCCCTCGAGCCTGGTTTGGTAAGTTCAGCACAATTATTCAGGAGTTCAGCATGACTCGTAGTGAGGCTGATCACTCTGTGTTTTATCAACATTCTGCTCCGAATATGTGTATTATCTGGTGGTTTATGTTGATGATATTGTTATTACTGGCAACGATCAGGATGGTATTACTAATCTGAAGCAACATCTCTTTCAGCACTTCCAAACTAAGGATCTGGGCAGACTGAAGTATTTTCTAGGTATTGAGGTTGCTCAGTCTAGCTCAGGTATTGTTATTTCACAGCGGAATTATGCATTAGACATTCTTGAGGAGACTGGAATGATGGGTTGCAGACCTATTGACTCTCCTATGGATTCGAATGCTAAGCTTCTAACTGGACATGGGGAGCCTCTTAGAGACCCTACCAGATACAAGAGGTTGGTTGGAAAGTTGAATTACCTCACAGTGACTAGACCTGGCATTTCTTTTCCGGTGAGTGTTGTAAGTCACTTTATGGATTCTCCCTGTGATAGTCACTGGGATGCAGTTGTTCGTATTCTTCGGTATATAAAGTCAGCTCCAGGCAAATGATTACTATTCGAGGATCGAGGCCATGAGCAAATTATTGGGTACACAGATACTGATTGGGCAGGATCACCTTTTGATAGACGATTTACATCTGGATATTGTGTTCTAGTAGGAGGTAATTTGGTCTCATGGAAGAGCAAGAAACAAAATGTAGTTTCTCGATCTAGCGCCGAAGCGGAATATCGGGCCATGGCTATGGCAACGTATGAGTTAGTTTGGGACAAGCAGTTGCTCAAGGAGTTAAAGTTCGGAGAAATCAACAGGATGGAACTAGTGTGTGATAACCAGGCTGCTCTTCATATTGCGTCAAATCCGGTATTCCATGAGAGGACTAAACACATTGAGATCGATTGTCACTTTGTCAGAGAAAAAATACTTTCAGGAGATATTGTTACAAAGTTTGTAAAGTCGAATGATCAACTAGCAGATATTTTCATTAAGTCTCTTATTGGTTCTCGTATTAGTTACATGTGTAACAAGCTCGGTACATATGATGTGTATGCACCGGCTTGAGGGGGAGTGTTAGATATGTACATAATGTAGTGTTGTCCCACATTGGAATAAGAGTAGTATGTCCTTGTATAATATAACTATAAATAAGGACCTCTTGTATTGTATTGAACACACAATATCAATATATCATATTTTTCTCCCGTGCCTTCTCACATCTACGACTATATAAGCCTAACATTTTGCGGAATAATGAAATGAAAACATAAATTTACCAACTAACTGTAACACTAGCAACATAACTGAAAACCATGCCGCTCGGCATGTACAATAACCAACTCCTCAATACTACACAGTCTTCCCAAAACCCAGAACATCGTGAA
The DNA here is from genome assembly GCF_000393655.2 of Nicotiana sylvestris. Classification (NCBI taxonomy): domain Eukaryota; kingdom Viridiplantae; phylum Streptophyta; class Magnoliopsida; order Solanales; family Solanaceae; genus Nicotiana; species Nicotiana sylvestris. The sequence continues at coordinate 14,753,193 of NC_091065.1, forward strand.
TCACAAACTACAGAAGGAACCTAATGTCTCTATACATCAGAGTATAACAAAAGAAGTACAGAAGATAATGGACATAGGGGAGAATAGAGGGGGACTTTGAGGTCTGCGGACGTGACAGATATACCTTGAAGTCTCCAACTGTTGCTGCTCACTGATGATGTGGCTGGTAAGGGGTACCTAGATCTGCACACGAAAACATGTACAGAAGAGTAGCATGAGTATACCATAACGGTACCCAATAAGTGCCAAGCCTAACCTCGGTCGAGTAGTGACGAAGTCAGGTCAGGGCCCTACTGGTATATATAAAATAAAGTGAGACAGAGCGAAATATTGCAATATAATAAAAGACTAAAGTGTAACAAGAAGGAAATCACAGAACAATACATTACAGTGTACAAAATAACAACACGGGATCTCCTGAGATACCGTCTCCTAGTCCGAAAAGTAAATGTGCAGGGGTCTCCCGAAATACTGTCCCGTAGTCCCAAAAGTAAATATGCAGGGGGATCTTCTGGAATACCGTTCCATAGTCCCAAAAGTAAATATGTAGTGGGATCTCTCGGAATATCGTTCCGTAGTCCCAAAAGTAAATACGCAACTCAAACAATAGAGATAACAACTATAACACGAAATCCTACAGTCTACACTAAATACAAGTAAGAGAAGAAGCAGGAAAATCCACTAAGCATGCTGCAGAGAGTTCAGATAAGCATTTAAGACACATAGACATGCTATTCTAGACTAAACAGGATAATTACACATGCTAATATAACTCAATTAAAGTGAAACAGATTATTACTTAGTGAAAAACAGTTTTACAACAATAGCCCGTGTACGCACTCGTCACTTCACGTACATGGCACTCACATATCACAAGAGTACCAAATCCTAAGAGGAGTTCCTCCACATAAGGTTAGACAAGCCACTTACCTCTAACCAAGCTCAATCATCGATAACAATGCATATTCCACGAATATCTGACTCCGAATGGCCCAAATCTTGCCAAAATCTATTACATATTGTAAATATAACTATAAGAAACTAATCTGGTCAATGAAAATAAAGCTAAACCAAGAAATTAGGAAATTTCCCTAAAAAGTCTCCCCGGGCCCACGTCTCGAAATCAGGTAAAAGTTACAAAATATGAACACCCATTTACTCATGAGTTCACTCGTACCAAAATTATCCAAATCCATTGTCAAAATCCCAATCAAATCTCAAATAGTTGAATAACTTCCAACGTGCTTCCCCAAATTCCTTAATTTAATGATGAAATCAACTATAGATTAATGGAATACAATAAAAAACGAGTTAAGAATCATTACCCCAAAGTTCTCTCTGAAAAATCCTTGAATTATTACCTTAATCCTAGCTCTTAAAGTGCCAAAATTGAAAATGGGATAAAACCCTCGACTTGGCCCTTTTCTGCCCAACGATTTCGCTTTTGTGAGGGGATAACCACTTCTGCGGTTCCGCACCTGCGTAAAAACCAATGCTGGTGCGGACTTTACTTAAATCCTCAAGGTCTGCTTCTGCGAACAAGGGCCGCTTCTGCGAGCCCGCTTATGCGCTCCTCTACCGCTACTGCGAGTCCGCTTCTGCAAAACTCTGGCCGCACCTGTGGTCCCAGCTGGGCAGGCCCATAATCGCTTCTGCGGACGCTGCACCTGCGGCCCAACATGTGTAGGTGCGATTACACCAGGTGCAACAAGCTTCAACCATTCCAACACAACTCTAAATGATTCGTTAACCATCCGAAATTAACTCAAGGCCCCCGTCACCTCAACCAAATATACCAACAAGTCCTAAAAGACCATACGAACTTAGTTGAACCCTCAAATCACATCAAACAACGCTAAAATCACGAATCACCCTCGGATTCAAACTTAAAGAACTTGAAACTTCAAATTTACACAACCGATGTCGAAACCTATCAAACCACATTCGATTGGCCCCAAATTTTGCACACAAGTCATATTCAACATTACGGATCTACTCCAACTTCCGGAATCAAAATCCGACCCTGATATCAAAAAGTCCACTACTGATCAAAATCTCCAAAAATTCGACTTTCGCCATTTCAAGCCTAAATAAGCTACAAACCTCCAAAACATAATCCAGATACGCCCCTAAGTCCAAAATCACCCAACCGAGCTAACGGACCGACGGAACTCCATTCCGGAGTCGTCTTCACACAGTTCCGACTTCGATCAAAATCCTAAGGCTTAAGCTTCCGTTTGGAGACCAAGTGTCCCAAAACACTCCGAAACAAAAGACAAAACCTCCCGGAAAGTCACATAAGCAACAAAATATATTGGGAAGCAGTTAATAGGGGACCGGGGCTATACCTCTCAAAACGACCGGCTGGGTCCTTACAAATATCATGCTATTGTCCATGGGAGAGTTCGAAATCATAATGTGAGCCTAACCTCACCACGTGGTGCACTCTTACCACTAGACAAAAGTGGTATAGGTTTCTTTTGTGTCTCACTATAATATGGAGTTTATGAAAATTTAAGGGCCTTTTAATATATTTTGGCTTTAGGCCATAAAATTCTTTGAGCCGCCCCCGATACCAAATAGGATGTGTAATTAATGCTTGTATTACTTATACATAGGTTGAAAAAGTGTACCAAACAAGATATTATTAATACACAAAGCTAATGCATGCATTATTTTCTCTAATGCACTCTACCAAACGACCTCTCTAAGCACATAAATTTGGTTTCATTTTGTGGCTGCCTTTACAGTCTTGTCTTGTGACATGATATGTCGGATTATCATGTATTTAATGTGTACAAATGATTTGAATGTAGCAGAGATGATCCTTTAGCCAGATTGAGCCCAAAAATATACTTAATAGCAACCAACTCCTTATTTTGAGAAAAAGAAAAACTGATGTATTCAGATAGCACCTTGAATTTTTCATGACATATAAATTATAATGATGAGAATTGCAAATGTATGACATCCAGATTCTGTGCAGTTTATCAACTCCATGGAGTAGGGATAGTAGATGGACTTGTCCAAACTAAGAATTCGCAGACACACTATGGCAACCTAGAAGAGTGATGGGGAAGTGGATTTCAGGTTCGTTAGTCTCGAGAAGGTATTAGCCACTGCCCATCGGTGACCATAGAGACATTCCACCCCCATGAGAACCTAATATGTTGCATCTGCATCCAAAATTCAAGTAGTGTATACGTCACTAGTCCGATCCTTTGCAGGAACTACACTGGGGTCCCTAATCGGATATATCGGGTCTTTTATATTTAATGAAAGGAGAAACACACATGTTTTTACCTGATTTAGGTTTGGAATCACAAGTTCATAGTCATGCTAGCTGCTTATATCCTAGAGGAGTAAGAAAAACTAAATGCTCCCACTCAAACAAGAACTCCTATAGTGTGAAAAATGAGAAGGGTTTTTTTCTTTTTTACTTTTTTATTTTAGCGAAGAAAATAGTCCAGAACATAACTAAAAAGCAATATTCATCGGAGTAAGAAGCGTCAGAACTTTATGTAGATTTTGATTTTTGACAGTTTATCTATAGCCTTATTCTGCACATGTTTGTCTAACAATTTGAAGCTGCATTAACCTTTCCTATTTTCGAGTAAGAATGCAAAGGTAGCAAATACTATATTATCCCCTAACACATAATGTGGAAAACCTTTTCAGCAGTATTATTTCGTATATGTTTCAGCTAACATACTACAAATGTGACTAAATAAAATTAATGAAGTTTCTTAAACTGATCACTTCGCTCATTACTGCAACATCTCAAAAACAAAAATAAAAATAAAAAAACTTAAAGAGCCGGCCACCCAACTAAAAGTAGATGCTCCAACTACAACTGGATCTACTGGTGCAAAAGTCATTGTTTTGACCAAAACTGCTATCGCAAACAAAACCCCAAAACCACCAACGAAACGCACCACTTCATCCATGCCAAAAGTGACTTTTTTCTTCTTATAAGTCAGAACGATAAATGGTTGAATCTCAGTGAATCATGAGTCGTGACACAGTACCTTATCGCGTAATAAAAGGCTGAATGTATGTTTTGAAGTATGTTTTAGGGTTAGGGTTAGTGGTGAGTAGTACTAGAGATGAATGAAGTATGTTTTGAAGAGTTGGTATACTTATTAAGTTTCTGTAACTGCCTAATAGGTACTTGCCAAAAATAGATAGTGTGTAAAAGGAGAACGAGACAATCACGAATTATTAGGATACCAAAGAAAGAAATTACCATAACTGAATTACTGATGTTCGAAAAAATTTACTTGCATATGGTGTTTACACCACAATAATGAATACATGACACATACATTCACATGTACTTTTATCATTAAACTATACTTAACCAATAAATTTTTTAGCTTAATTTGTGACACAACCAAAAATTAGCATGATTTAATGTAAACATTAGGTGCGAGTAAACTTTTACCCATATGTTCTAAAGTTATTTCTAGTTTTTAAGGAAAGTTTGAAAATTTGCTTAACACTTTCTTGACATATAAGTTTTACGATTAATACTGAAAAAATATCTCTTCAATACTAGTATATTTTACAATGCCCCTTTAACAGTGTAGGTTACGACTGCTAAATCAAAAAGAGAGTGGCTTTTATATGTAGTTGTTTTTTAAGTTAAATAATTGTTCCTTCAAGAAAGTATTAAATTGACTTAAAATTAGCGCTTTATTATATTTTTTGGCAGGAAATTATATTCGTCGAATTATTTGGGTGTAACTAAAGATGAGAAATAAGAAAAATCATATACAATCAAACCTCTCTATAATAACCTCGTTTGTTCCGAATATTTTTGGATGTTATAGCGAAGTGCTATTATATAGAACATATACTATAACATAGCATGAAAATTGGTTCCGGAAAAACTTGGCTTTTATAATGAAGTGTTGTTAAAAAGGGATGCTATTATAGAGAGGTCTGACTGTAGTAAAATGTTGGTACTTGATAATTAAGTTTATACAAAAAGGGTCTTCACATATATGTAGGGTTGCCTATCGGGCATATCAGACGGATATTTACGCTTAATGGTTTGGCTTATCGGTTTATAAATATAGTAATCCGCTAGCCAACCAATAAGACATCAGGCGGATTGGTAATGAATTAGCGATTATCGGGCGGTTTATCGGCTAAATCAAATAGACAATAAAAAAGAATTAGAGAACTATAGAAAGGGAGAATTTAGGATATGTCACCTTCGGATTGCATTCAATGACCATACTGAACATTTGTCTTGAAACTTATACCTGATTAAGCATTTTGTCCTCACCGCTAAACAAAAAAAAAAAGAGATAGGAAACAGAACATAATCTGGATAATATAGGTAACAAAAGAAACAAGGAACGAATATGAAGCCATATTAAAATTTCTGACACCAAATTTTTCAAGATATCAGCCTGGATTCTACTATAGAAACAAAGGGTCATGGAAACTCACTTCCTCACATGAATAACTTTCAAATTTCAGCAGCTTTAACTCATTCTGCCATAAAGATTAATTCAGATGATAATTCTTGGGACTGAAGATTCTATTTTGTCTCCTCTAGAATTTTTTTACTATATGTCACCCTTATTGGTCTCCCCATCAATTCCTATGGATAAGGATATAGGTTTCAAATAGTACTTTATATATATATATATATGTAAAAGCGTAAATATAGAAAATTTTAACGGGTTAACGGTTTATCTGATAAGAAAATTGAGTAATCCGCCCTCAAACCATTAAGCCGTTAAGAAGTACTTGTGGTTAAATATTAAAATTTTCAAAAATTTAAAAGAATTTTCATTTCCCTCTTGTTTCTCCTCTCTAGTTCTTCTGCTTCTTCTTCTTTCTCCTCCTCCTCCTCTTCTTCCTTCTTTTCTTTTTGAAACATTCTTAGGATGATTAAAACACCTCCTCCTCCTCTTCTTTCAAAAGTAAGAAGAAAAAAATGGGAATTGGTGAAAAATCTCCAGGGATGTTTAAAAATGGGTCTGTGTCCTTCATTTTCTTGAACTTTTTTTATTGCTTCTTCTAGTTAATCTTTAATTCTTTATTTAGTATGCATTGGCAAAATTTTGAATTTTTACTCTTAATGAAAACGGTTCAGCAAATAAGGGTTCACAATTGATCTCCCAATTAATAAATCAACTAAATTTGACTCTCCCCTCCCCTCCTCCCCCACACCCCCCCCCCCCCAAAAAAAAAAAAAAGGTCAATCAATCAACTAAATGCCTCAGTCCCAATTTGACTCATTTTTATTTCTATTAATGAGTTAATAATCTCCCTCTGCTGCACTCTAGGCTCAATCCCTATTTAATGGCATTCTTGATGTAGAACCGGATCCAAAATTTAAATTTTATGGATATAACCGATTATATTTTAAAGTTATGAACTCATATTTATTATTTATTATAAATTTTTAAAATTTTTGTACATAAATTTATATTAAAAATATTAGATTTAGATGAACTCGGTACCTCAAAGCTCCGTCACCATTGTCTTGAGGCACACTTACATTTACTTGGAGCTCGTGTCAGTGATCATAAACTCCATTTTGAAGTGGGCCGCCTAAAATTTTAAATTTAGATAGAAAAATGAATTATTCAGGTAATGTCTCTTGTATGTATACTAAGGGATAGCCCATGTTGTGCATGGCCTAATAATACTATTACCTAAATATAGTGCCGTAAAATGGTAGAATTAGATCGAGTTCATCTCCAAAGATACTAAAGTTATTCTTAAAACACCTAAAGTCATTAAAAAGTTATAATTTTATTGGTCTCAACTATTACTTCATATCTAAAAAAAATACTATCTTTTTAAATTTTTTATATTTTCATTAAGGAAATCATATAAAACATTTATTATAAGATTTAATTGATTAATTTGTGTTTTATATCATAGTCAAATTACTCATTATGTTCTGTAGGTAATTTATTAGATCGAAAATAGATTTGAAAAAATAGACTAATGATAGTTTAATTTCCTAAAGCAGCGTTTATTTTGACCAAATATATTTAGCTAAAATGACATTTATTTTTAACAGAAGCGGACATGACCTAATAAAAATTATTTACATGTGAAATAAGGAAAATAACATTGTAGAAGAGGAGGACTATTGTTTTTCAGTTTTGCGTCAAAAGAACTCTATTTTACTCAGGAAAATTGTTTTCTCAAAGAAAGATTTTAATTTTATAAGATTGTAGAGATGCATATATACTAAAGTTAGATGATTTTAGATTATGAAATTTCCTACTGTTAGGACCCGGTGGCACTAAACACTACTGCACAGTGGAATAAAATAAATGATCAACGAAACCAAAAATAAATGACACAATATTTAACGTGGTTCACCTAAAACGTTTAGGCTACGTCCATAAATCCGACACCAACTTCCACTAAAACATTTAGCAGGCATACAAAGAGAAACTTCCCCAATAATTTGGAGGTACAACAATTCCTGAGCTCTACCCAAAATAGTGGCGCACACAAAAGTGTTTCCCGAAAAATACCCGACTAGTATTTCTACTCACTATTTTGTCACTCCCCTGTTAGGAAACATTCCTAAAGGAAATACATCTCTCTCCCTCTCAAACTCTTTCTTCTTGAGTTTTGATATTTTTTTTGGTGTGTTATACAATGAAATGGAAGGGGGTATTTATAGTTTTGAGATAGGGACCAAAAGTGCAAATCTCACCTACCAAGAAGGATCAATTTGCAATACTACCATCTCACCTACCAAGAAGGATCAATTTGCAATATTCCCATCTCACCTACCACTCATTGCATCATTGCTTATCTCACTAAGGAGAGTTGCATCATTGCTTACCTCTCCCATACATCACCATAATTGTTGGAAAAACTAACAATTCTCCCCCTTCCAACTATATGGTGGATCCACTATCCCTGCAGCTTCTCTACAGAACTCAAACTTCCCTTTCGGTAAAGTCTTGGTCAACATGTCCGATCCATTTTCGTCTGTATGGATCTTTTCAAGCCGCAACATCCTCTTCTCCAACACATCCCTGATCCAATTATATCTCACATCAATATGTTTGGATCTGGAATGGAATGAGGCATTCTTCGCAAGGTGGATAGCACTTTGACTATCACAAAATAACTGATAACCGTCTTGCGAAAATCCAAGTTCAGTTAAGAACTTCTTCATCCATATCAATTCTTTGCAAGCCTCCGTTGCTGCGATGAATTCAGCTTCAGTAGTTGATAATGCAACACATTTTTGCAACTTTGATTGCCATGACACAGCTCCCCCTGAAAAGTTAATCAAGTATCCTGAAGTTGATTTTCTAGAATCAACATCTCCGGCCATATCTGCATCAGTATAGCCAACCAACACAGGGTTGTCTTCTCCAAAACATAAGCATAGTTTGGAGGTTCCTCGAAGATACCTGAGAATCCACTTAACAACATCCCAATGTTCCTTTCCTGGATTAGAAAGAAATCTACTTACCACTCCTACAGCGTGAGCGATATCTGGCCGTGTACAAACCATGGCATACATCAAACTTCCTACTGCTGAAGCATATGGAATCCGCTCCATCTTTCTTCTCTCATCATCTGTTGATGGGCTTTGCTTGGTGCTCAATCTAAAGTGGTTAGCAAGAGGACAGCTAACTGCTTTAGTTTTCTCCATGTTGAACCGTTGAAGTACCTTCTCGATGTACTTCTCCTGAGACAACCATAACTTCTTGGCTTCTCGGTCTCGCATAATCCTCATCCCAAGGATCTGTTTTGCTGGCCCCAAGTCTTTCATGGCGAAGAACTTGCTTAGCTGTTCTTTTAAGCTATTAATTCTGGAAACATTCCGGCCAACAATCAACATATCATCCACATAGAGCAATAGGATGATGAAATCATCGTCAGAAAACTTCTGAGCGAACACACAATGGTCTGAAGTTGTCTTCTTGTAGCCGTGTTGCCCCATCACCGACTCGAACTTCTTGTACCACTGCCTTGGTGCCTGTTTTAAGCCATAGAGGCTTTTCCTCAATCTACAAACGCAGTCCTCTTTCCCCTTTTGCTGGAAACCGTCTGGTTGCTCCATGTATATCTCCTCTTCCAAATCACCATGTAGGAAGGCGGTTTTTACATCCATCTGCTCAACCTCCAGGTTGAGGCTTGCTGCTAATCCCAGCACCGTGCGTATTGAGGTCATTTTCACAACTGGTGAGAATATTTCATCAAAGTCAATGCCTTTCCTTTGATTGAAACCTTTGACGACCAATCTTGCTTTGAATCTCGGAAGGGAATTGTGTTCATCATGCTTCATCTTGAACACCCACTTATTCTTCAAAGCTCTCTTGCCTTTCGGCAACTTCACCAGCTCAAACGTCTTGTTCTCATGCAAGGATTTCATCTCGTCTTGCATGGCTTCTATCCACTTCTCCTTATGTTCATCATCAATAGCTTCTTCAAAGCTGTCGGGTTCTCCCCCGTCAGTGAGTAACACATACTCATGTGGAGAATATCTGGTAGACTGTTGCACAACTCTTCCAGATCTTGTGTGATAAGGAGGGTTATTGAGGATTGGTGGTTGAGGTTGATCCTCCTCGTCTGCATCATCATCACCATTGTCCTCGTTACCTTCAGTATCTGCTGGTTCATCTTCATTAGGAAGATCAGGGGCTTCAGGTTGATTATCCTGAACATCATCTCCAACTTGTCTCGGCACCACTGTTGGAGGCAACTCAAACTCAGCAGAATCATCAGTGGACTTCTCTACTTTGTCAATGTCTTCAATTGTTTGGTCCTCAACGAACACGACATCTCGACTCCTGACGAGCTTCTTTCTGCACCGGATCATAGAACTTATAGCCAAGCATGTCTTGACCATAGCCGATGAATACACACTCCCTTGTCTTGACATCAAGTTTGCTCCTTTCATCTTTCGGAACATGGACATAGGCTTTGCAGCCAAATACCCGTAATTGATCATAAGAGATATCTCTTCCTGACCAAATCTTTTCTGGAGCCTCGTACTGAAGAGGGACACAGGGTGAATGGTTCAGCACATAGGCTGCTGTAACTAGAGCTTCACCCCAGAAAGCCTTTGGTAACTTTGAATGAGAGAGTAAACATCTGGTTCTCTCGATCAAAGTTCTGTTCATCCTCTCAGCCAAGCCATTCAACTGGGGAGTTTTAGGAGGTGTGAACTGATGTCGAATACCATGCTCTTTACAGTAAGCATCAAATTGACCCTGGTATTCACCGCCATTGTCTGTCCGGATGCACTTCAACTTCTTACCAGTCTCTCTTTCCACCAAGGTCAGAAACTGTTTGAAAACTTGAAACACTTGATCCTTGGTCTTCAGCGTGTATACCCATGTCTTTCGTGAATGATCATCAATAAAGGTCACGAAATATCGGGCACCACCGAGGGACTTCTTGAAAGGCCCACATACATCTGAGTGTACCAGATCCAACACATTTTGCCTTCTGGAAGGAAGGAATCTTTTAAACGAAACTCTGTTTTGTTTCCCAGCTAAACAGTCAGCACACTTCTTCAACTGGATCTGGTTTAGACCTGGTAAGGCGTTCTTCTTTACCAAACGCGCCATTGACTTCTCACTCATGTGGCCAAGACGTCTATGCCACAACTTGATATTGCTATCATTCTCCGCAACATTTATAACTTGTTGGGAGATGCTCGCCTGGGTCACGTACAACTTTGACTGCTTCGTGCCCCGCGCCACCACCAATGAGCCCTTCGTGAGCTTCCATTGGCCATTATGGAAGGTATTGCAGTAACCTTCCTCATCGAGCTTGTCTACGGAGATCAGATTCAGGCGCATATCTGGAACATGCCTGACATCTCTTAAAAGTAGCTTCATCCCATTCATGGTCTCTAGGCAAACATCACCTTTGCCTACAACTGTTGAGAAATTGGCATTTCCCATCTTTACACGACCAAAGTCTCCAGGTGTGTAAGATGAGAAGAGTTCTCTCCGTGGCGTCGCATGAATGGTAGCCCCACTATCAATCACCCAGGTCATCTCTTGGGTTGTCAGATTGATAATGTCGTCATCGTAGACAACGTTGAACTCACCAAAGGAGTTCGTTTCATCATCACTGCTTTCTTCGGGCTTCACCTTTTTGCCTTTGTTCTTCTTCTGGTCATTCTGGAACTGTCGGCAAAATCTTTTGATATGCCCCTTCTTTTTGCAGTAATGGCACTCAACATTTGCAAATTTGTTGGATTTACCTCTGCTCTTATCTCTGTTACTCTGGCTCTTATTTTGACTTCTCCCCCTGGTCGTAACAGCCAACACCTCTGACTGTGAAGAAGATGTTCCTTGTGATCGGCGTCTCATTTCTTCATTCAGAATGCCACTCTTGACTGTCTCCATGTTTACCACACCGTTGGGTGCAGAATTGGTGATTGAAACCTTCAAGGTTTCCCATGACTCTGGGAGTGTTGCCAGCACCATAAGAGCAAGTACCTCGTCATCGAACTTTATGCCCATTCCCGACAACTGGTCGACAATCCCTTGTATTTCATTAAGGTGATCTGCCACAGTTGTCCCTTCTACATATTTTACTTGCATTAATTTTGTCAAGTAAAATAATTTGTTGTTACCTGTTTTAGAGGCATACAACTCTTCGAGCTTGTCCCATAACGACCTTGCATGTGTCACACCAGAAATGTGGTTGTACACATTGTCTTCAACAAATTGCCGTATGTAGCCGCACACTTGGTTGTGCTCAAATTCCCAGTCCTCGTCTGACTTATCTTCAGGTTTCTGAGAACTGAACACCGGCAGGTGCATCTTTGTCACGAACAGGAGATCCTTCATCTTGTTTCTCCATAAGTGATAATTTGTGCCATTCAGGTTGACCATCTTGCTTGTCCTCGCCTCCATTTAGATCAGAATTTGACAGACTTCTGCAATCTAAAAAAAATTCCGACGGTGAATAGTAACCGTGGATATGAATAGTGCCCGTATGGATGAATAGTACTCGTACGTATGAATAGTACCGTACGTATGAATAGTACTCTAACCAAAGCTCTGATGCCACTTGTTAGGACCCGGTGGCACTAAACACTACTGCACAGCGGAATAAAATAAATGATCAACGAAACCAAAAATAAATGACACAATATTTAACGTGGTTCACCTAAAACGTTTAGGCTACGTCCACAAATCCGACACCAACTTCCACTAAAACATTTAGCAGGCATACAAAGAGAGACTTCCCCAATAATTTGGAGGTACAACAATTCCTGAGCTCTACCCAAAATAGTGGCGCACACAAAAGTGTTTCCCGAAAAATACCCGACTAGTATTTCTACTCACTATTTTGTCACTCCCCTGTTAGGAAACATTCCTAAAGGAAATACATCTCTCTCCCTCTCAAACTCTTTCTTCTTGAGTTTTGATATTTTTTTTTTTGGTGTGTTATACAATGAAATGGAAGGGGATATTTATAGTTTTGAGATAGGGACCAAAAGTGCAAATCTCACCTACCAAGAAGGATCAATTTGCAATACTACCATCTCACCTACCAAGAAGGATCAATTTGCAATATTCTCATCTCACCTACCACTCATTGCATCATTGCTTATCTCACTAAGGAGAGTTGCATCATTGCTTACCTCTCCCATACATCACCATAATTGTTGGAAAAACTAACACCTACTACTACTACTACTTTATAGAAAACAAAACTCTTAAAATTTGCATGTTGAGAAGAAATTTACGTTTAAAAATAGAACTTTTGAGAGCGTAGGTATCCGACTAATTATCTGTACAAATATTAACTATACAATTTAAGTTAACATAGATCAATTAAAGTATATTCTTTGTGTGTGAAATTTATGAGATTAATAGCATATAAAGTACCACTGATTAATCATGGATTTTTTTTCTCTTCATATTTCTAGTCTTTTTTTTGGGACATTCAAAATATTTTACTCCTACCATATTTTCTTAAACTTTGATTTTAGAACTTACCATCCTGATTTTCTTTTTGTTATCCAACTAATAAATACTTAAAAGAGAAGATAAAATCTATCAACATAAGTCTAGTTCTTTAATCTAAAAAGGTAAGATATACACGCATAGAACAATCGAGCATTAAATTTGGTCCTTTTTTTAATTTCGTATGAATTTTTTTGAATATTTTTGTAAATTGATAAAGCTTTTGAACAAAATATAGATTATGGGAGATAAAAAGATATGGAGTAATAGCCAATACATAGAACAAACAAAGAGCTATACTACTAACTACTAAGAGCCTGTTTGGATTGACTTAAAATAAAAGTGGCTTTTAAACATCTGTTCTTAAAAGTACTTTTTAAGTACTGGAGCTTGTTTTATGAATAAGTAGTTACGTGCTTGGATAAAAGTACTGAAGCTAAAAGAAAGTTGTTGGAGTGTTTGGTAAATAAAGGCCAATAAGCACTTTTTCTGTTAAAATGATTGAAATATCCTTAAAGTTGTTAACACTATAAAGAAGATGTTACTGTTATATTTTATTCTAAATTAACGCATATATAAATAATTTATAATTAAATTCACTTTCAATTTTAATTAGTTATCTAAATATAAATTATTTCTTTAAATAATATACAATAATTAATTGTTTGACCAAAAAAGTATTTTTTTTCATTCATAGATTCAGATTTTGGGTTAACATGTAAACTCATTGAAATATTTGATTTAGAATGTGGTTTCGGCAATTAAATAAAGGACGGATTCAACGACAAAAAATAAAATAACTGTGTGGAACCAATAAAAGAAGCTAAAGAATAATATTTACAAAATATTGGAATATGTCAAATATTTATTTTAAAAGTTACTGTATGCTTCACTTTTAGCTAGCGCTTGGCCATAGATCCCAAATTTATTTTGAAAAATCCAATTTGGGTGAAGTTTGGTTTGAAGATGAAAATGTGTTTGGGCATATTTTTTCAAAACATATTTCACTTTTTATTTGAAAAAACATGAAACATTAACTTATATCCGCAAGTTCTAAAAACTATAAAAAGTACCCAACAGTACCAAACAAATAAACTTGCTATCTTGTATTAGCATATTTTAGCGAATTACCTTCAAATTTCTTATTTGTCGTGGATTGCAATCGATTGGCACAGAGATTTTGCGGTGGAGTTCTCTTATGTTTATAGAGGGCAAAGCAGATGCGTGGATTTAATGAGGGCAAAGCAGATGCGTGAGTTTAATGAGAGGCAAGTGAGCAGATATGGTTTAGTTGGCCTTAATAAATGTGGGCTCTTTTATAAAATATAAAAGTTTGGGGTAATATTGAGAATTTTAAAAAAATATAACGGCCATATTTTGGCCCAAAATCAGCTTCTTTCAAATATGGGATTTGGGTTTTGGCCAAAATGTGGGCAAAATTTATGGCCAAACATGAGATTTAAAAATAAATTTCAAATTTATTTTGGGAAAATGTATGGCCAAACGGGGCCTTAGAACTTCATAAAAGCTGACTATTAGTTAACGTTTGCGGCAACGATATACTAATTGAAAATGGTGATGAGAACCGGCACTTTAATTAGTAAGGGAAGGGTAGTTTTGGGGTTTAGAAAAAGTGAAAAGAATAGTTAGGTAAATTACATGGTCGAACGTAAGGAGCTAATAAGCCAAAAAAATAATAAGTTGGGCAACCCCAACTTATTGCTTTCGACTTGCTTTGGGTATTTTAGCTTAAAAACATTTAGCTTAATGGAAGAAATTCAAAAATAACTATATTTACAAGTGGTAATTGAAACATAGCCACAATTTCAAAAGTAATCGAAATTTAGCCATTTTTCATGTAAAGATAAATCTAAACAAAAACGATGTTTAAAATCCGAAAAATATACTGGAACTCCAGCATATTATACTGGAGTTCCACTATAATATACCGGTCCAACATAATATGTTGGAAGTTCATACACATGTGCTCCAAACTCCAGCATATTATGTTGGAACTTTCCGCGTGTTGGAGTTGCAGCATAATATGCTGGAAGTTCATACACAGGTGCACGAATCTTCAGTATATTATGCTGGAACTTTCCGTGTTGCAGCGAAATAAATAGTGGCTATTTGTCAATGATTACAAACGCTGGTTATTTTTCAATTACCAATCTGAAAACTAACTAGCCCGTTTTATTTTTTTTACCTTTTTATGGTCTATCCAAACTTTCAAATAAGTCTAAAAATGCTTTTAATATGATTTGACTAGCTTTTAAGCCATTCCAAACACCCTTTACATTGAAACAACCATAGAGGGGCCCACTTGAACAATAAGTGGCAGTTTAAAACGTTGCAGTAACAATAAGGGTGTTAAACGGGCTAACCGGGCCGGGCCGGGCCTCCATTTTTTGGACCCGTACGGGTTACGGTCCGTGCCGGTTCTGGGTTGGTTCTTAACGGGTTTAACGAGTTCGAGTTCAACCGGATAAAAATTGAACCGTACGGATTACGGGTTGAGAGGGTCGGGCCGGGTTTAGTGTAATATTTTTTTTTGTTGGTATTTTGTATAAATATTGTAATAAGTGCAATAAGAGCATTACAAAGTACTAACATAAAGAATACAAGAGAGATGAGAAAAAAAATGCACTTATTGCAAGTGCTACTTTTATTTCATAATTCAAATTTCAAAGTTTCAAACTTATAAAATTGAAAGGTTTACATTTTTTTCAACAAGTAAAATAGTAAATTCAAAGGTTTTGCATTGCCTTAGTAAGTTCATCATAATCAATATGAACCGATTGACCTTCTTCTGGAGTGTTAAATTCGGATGGGTTTCCATGTGTTAATATATCTCCAAGTTCCTCGTCTTCTAGGCTATCAACATCTCCACGTCCTTGATTTCTTCGTTCCGATTTAATCCAATCTCTGAAACATACTAAAACTTCCAAAGCATTGCTTCCCAATGAGTGGCGGGTGTCTCCAAGTTGTTGTCTTGCTTGGCTAAATGCACTCTCCGATGCAATAGTAGAAATTGGTACATTCAGCACGTCCCGAGCCATAGCGAAAAGAACAGAAAATTGCTTTCCATTCTCATGCCACCATCCCAACGGTGAGAATTCCTTTGTGCGAGGCTCTTTTTGCTTCTGCAAGTAGAATTGAAGTTCATCAATGTTCCTGCTACTGGTTTGAGTGTTAGAAAATGTAGAAAAAAATTATTAAAACTATCAAGGCCTTCTTCATCATCCACAGTAGCAGAAGTGGTACAATGCATAGTTGGATTAACATTGCCTATACTAAGAGCATCATCATCAATTACATTTGCATAATAATTATATAATTGTTGTAAATATTCATTTAGCTTGTTCATACAAGTATATAAATCCGGGGTTTCAGTTGGTCCAATCTCCATATAAGTATATAAAGCATTTATTAATTGGTGACAATCAGACATTGTGAGCACGTGATTTTTGTTTACGCGACAATCACTCCAAAAGAAATAAAAAATAATAGCAAATGGTCTTGCTGTACAATTTTTGGATTTTACGTGGTATTTTTGTTAGTTATTTGTGATCTTGTCCATTTTTATTTTTATCAAACAAAATACAAAAAATGTGTCGTGTGTAGTTGAACCATAATCCGGTTATTAAAAGGAAAATCACAAAATATGCATCTTTTGTCCTATTTGTTGCCTTGGTATGATTTTACCTATTTTAAATATTTTAATATGTGTGTAATAATTGTATTAAGTGTTAATTAATGGGGTTTAATTTTGTTTAATTAGGTTTTGTGTTTTAAAATGAGAAATAAAAGAAAAAGAGTGCAAATTGGTCTGAAATCAGGATTGAGCTTGTTTCCTATTTTAAAATCTGAGGCCCAAAAAGCAGCCCAAGGCAACCGGTCCAACAGACCCATCTCCCAGGCCTCCAAACGACGTAGTTTGACACCAAAACTACGTCGTTTCAGGGGGCGACCCATCTCAGCCGTTCAAACCACACTGATCTAACGACCCTCGTCACACCTCCATACCCACATACGAACCTGACCCGTTCAACCCCGGACCAACCCGACCCCAATACTAAACCAAACGACACAGTTTGGATTAACCTTTGGATCCAGGCCGTTGATCTCGAGTGATCGATTCAAATCCGAGCTAGGGTTTGTTGATTTTTCAATATTTTAAGGTATTTTTGCTTTCTTTTTTTATCAGTTCATGTGTTTGTTGTAGTTAAATGTCTGTTTATTGCCCCAAAATGTTTAGTTGATTTTATTTTGAATTATTTGTCGACTGTTTCTGTCCACCTTGCCTGGACCTCTGTATTTGGTCAAGTCCTTCTTCATTTACTGATAATGTGTGTATGTGTAAACTGTACAACCAACTGAAATTGAAATTGGTCGATTAATTAGTTCCCAGGGTCATTTTTTGTTTTGACAGTGCAATCTAAACCCCTGTTCAATACTGTTCGATTCTGATCCTTGGCTATTGATTGTATATGTTATAACTAGTATAGTCGATTCGATACGTGTTGTCGATTAGTTTCAGCTTTTTGAATGGTAACAATTTGATTTATTTCCTGCTGAAACTTTATTTGAATCAAATTAGGAATTGAGTATAGCTACTTATAATTAGTGTATTTGAATCAGAAAAATTAAGGATTGGTCTGTAGCTGTAGTCTGAATTGATGGCATGTGCACTTGTGGACAGCATGTGCATTAGGGCCTTTTAGAAATTAAAATAACTTGACAGCATGTGCTGTCAGGCCATCTTCAGCTTGCCCATACCCTTGTTTAGTTTAATAAGATGATTAAAAAGGGCTGTCAGGGGAATATCATGGGAGGGGTTTTACTTTTTAAAGTTTGAGTGGAAAAACAGCAGAAAAGAGGGAGGGTTCTGATTTGTTTAACAGGCTGTAAATGGCCTGATGCTAGGCTATAAATAGAGAGGAGCTTCCATTTAGTTAGGGACGGAAAATAAAAAAAAAAGGGAACATTTTTTAGAAGGAAAACAGAGGGAGTACACACAGAAACACACACATACACACAGATAGACATAGAGAAAAAAGGGGGAGGAAGATAGACAGGCATATACAGATACACATTGAGAGAGGCATATATATAGGAGGCAGTTAAAGAAAACACACAGATAGATAGAGGGGAGAGATAGAAAACACACAGACAAAATCAGAAACTGTTCTTCCCATTGTTGTCTTGATTTCACTTGTTTCGACCTGTTTAATCAATACTGATTTTTCCAAGTCCCAACTGAGTTTACGGGTTGTTTGTTTCATTGGTTTGTTTCTGGATTTGGTCTATCTGGAGTTCTAATTCTACTCCACTGTTTGCTGCTTTCATTTTTGCTACTTTTCCCATCGGCTATAGTTGCATCTTGCACTGGAACTTGTCCTGTTGGTACTTGTTTGTTACTGCTGTTGTTCGTTTGCCACTGTTACTCTACTGACCTCTCTTCTTCTTCAATTGAAATCACTTCCAGGTACATACTTCTGAAACCATGTGTTGTTGAAAGCTTGAAGTTTGAAGTAGAAATAAAGAAATGAACGTCGTTTGCTTCACAGTACTTGTGTTCAAAGTATAGCAATAGGTTGAATGATAGTTAGCCTGTATTTGTTTAAGCTCATTCCAACTGCATTTGTTATGTATGAATTAATACATATCCTAATTGAGATGGACTACTAGATAGTATGTTGTTAGATCAGACGTATCTCCATGTGTATAACAATTTAGTCTAATTTAGTGATGACAGTATAACATAGAATCATGGCAAGCATCTGTATGTATTCATGTCTGGACCTTTGAACTGTCAAACCTGTTATATCCGGTCCAATTTGATTTCAAGATAAACGTATCCCAAAAAAATTCTCATATGGTGTTACGTTAATGGGTTAGCCATGTATGCCGACTCTCTTGTTAGATCCCTTGCTTCGATATAGGTTTGATAATAACTGATATTGGCATCGTCTCACCATTTAGACAAAGTGGCTATTAATAGGATCAACAGGTTTTACCTATTTTGAAGTACGAAATAACACAACAATTTTGAGAAACACTAATTTAATAGGCATGAGCTGGGTAAGATGGTCTGGCGCTTAGATCAAATAAACTCCCAAATGAGCATTAATAATTAAGGTTAATCTCAGCACTAATAGTCGCGGACGATTATTCGTTTGTTCACATAATTATGAGGAGTTAATTTAGCTATAGGATAATTAATCATGTTCAGATATATTATTTCATCGTTCTCGATTTTGTTTATAATTTCTAGTAACGTTCCTTTCAGTAAATGTGCGTCTCAATCTAGCATTTAATATGGTATGCCTTTTTTAAGCTTGTAACGAGTTAGGATTTTCTCTCATTTATTTTAGAAAACAAAAAAAAAGATAGAAATGTAGTCATGCTAAGGTTATCCTTTTTAAAAATAATGAGACGAGCCTCGTCAAATAAAAATGCAAATTGCGGGGCCCTCAATAATTGATCATAATAAATACTTAGAATTTGGGATGGACTGTTTAGTGAATTTCACCGCCCTCCCCAAAGATAATAACGCGTTATACTCTTTAGGCGCGACTTAATTAAATCACATTCTTAAATTCGGGTGCGCATTTATGTGACCCAAATTCAAATCTCAACGGAGTCGAAATGTGTTAACAACTACGGGTGCATTGATTGTGACGTGGTTCGGGATGCATTTTCACGATGTTGCAATTCTATAAAAATAAATGATAATAATAAAGGCGGTTTTAAATTCAATAAAAGCACATAAGTCACAACATATATTTAAATCAAATATTTAGCCATTATAACAATTTAAGCGACCGTGCTAGAACCACGGGATTCGAGGGTGCCTAACACCTTCCCTCGGGTCAACAGAATTCCTCACTTAGAATTTCTGGTTCGCAGACTTCATTCGGAAAGTCGAATATTTTCCTCGATTTGGGATTCAAGATAAACCGGTGACTTGGGACACCAAAAGCCAAACCTTTCCCAAGTGAAGACTCTGAATTAAATAAATAATCCCATTTCGAATATTGTCACTTAAATTGGAAAAACTCCCTCGCGCAATTAACCCTTCGGGGTCGGGCGCGCAAAAGGAGGTGTGACAGCTCTGGCGACTCTGCTGGGGACTAACCCAGAACCACTGGTTCAGGGTTCAAGAATTCGAGATTAGAATAATTGTTATATTTGGCTTTATTATCTGATATGTATTACTTGTTTTGACATAACGTGCTGAATGTTGTCTTTTACCGCTTTGATATTATCTGAAATGTATATAAACTGTGCCGAAACCTTTCTCTCTTCACCTACGGGGATGTGCTTACTGGTTGGGACTCCCTATTCTGTTAGTGTTAATACCCTGAAATAAAAAGAGGCTCGGACAAGTTACGAAGCCGGATGGCCTTTTGGTTCCCGGTAAGTTGCCCCCTCCTCGATTCGAGTTGTCCGCTCGGGTACACAGTCTAGAACATATACCCAGGTTATAAACCTAGTATAACGAAACCTCATGCAGGATCCCTAGTAGGAACGCTTATCTGCATCATGTTGCATTTGACATAGGGGACTCAACACAGGGGTTGGGTCCGTCTAGGACAAGCAACCTGAAATGAAAAGACCGTCCTGCTGCATCCCGTTTGTTTTGCGCATCTATTTGCTTCGGATCTGCATGCTGACCGGTTTCCAAAAATTTTCAAAAAAAAAGAATAGCAGCGTAGGAAGATAATTACTTATCTTTGGAAAAAATAAAACCAATGTCCAAGTAATGTCAAAACCTCGCCGGAATTTTCTTAGAAAAAAAAAATAAAAAAAATAAAAACAAAGTTTGTCTTTTAGTTTGATTTATTAAAAATATATATAAAAAAAATTTAATCACTTTAAAAATCCAAAAAAATATATATAAGTAAAAAAAAAATAGGGAAAATTCAAAATTCAAAATTTATTGTTTCGTTTGTAGTATCTCTTTAAAAGATTTTCGAAATTTCAAACAAAAAAAAGAGTGAAAAAGAAGTTTAAAATTTATAAATATTTCCTTAGTCTCTTTTCAAAAAAAACAAACAAAAAAAAAATATATATATAAAATTCCAGAAAAATAGTTATTCCTCTTTTTCTTTAAATTTTTTTATTTGTTTCCCTATTTCTGATACGACCGAACTATGCCGGTTTGATTCTCACAGGGTGTGAGATACGTAGGCAACTCTCATCGGGTCCAACCTCCCATTTTGCAAAAAAAAGAAGAAGAGAAAAACGACCAAAAAAAATATGACAAAATGTCGCCACTTTTATAAAGAGTCGGGTGATGCCGTTTTTGTAAAAACAGCCGAATGTTCCTAAGCGGGACGCCGGAAGGCTGACATTGCATAAACGGCCATCTTCGGTCATTATTTTTCGGTTGATCCTCGCAGCTTTAAAATCTTCATTATCGAAGTGCTAAAAGGCCGCATTTGAAAATCGAGTTCGTCGTTTCGAAAAAAAATAAAAAAAAATAATAAAAAAAAAATCTTGAAAAAAAAATCTAAATAGTTTTATTTTGAGTCTAATAAAAGTCTTTTCATTAGCATAATCACCCTAATAAATGTGCAGGATGAGCACGATACAAAACGAACCCTTTTCAATAATGACCAAGATCCCTTTTGAGTTGCGATTATGGTGGAACGACTTAGGCAAGGAGGGGCAAGACAAAGTAAGGAAATATCTGAAAGATCTCCCGGATTTACTAGACGTTCAGCCTCGGGGTGATATTATCAGATCATTGGTCACTTGCTGGGATTCAGCACACAATGTATTTCATTTCTCAGACTTTGAGCTCACCCCGACATTGGAAGAAATAGTGGGATATATCGGAGGTGATGAAGCTCCGTTAAGGTTCAAATACTTGATTGCACCTAGGGCCGTCACGGTACACTGGTTTCTGGATTTCCTAAAAATACCCCGAACATTCCACCATCCAGATCTTGCCAAAGGTTTCTGCAGTCTCCACCTCATATATGCTAGATACGGCCACGTGGGCGGTTTCAATAAGCCGGACTTCAAACTATGCAGTAAAGGCAATCGACAAAAGTGGGACGAACACAGGCTGGTAGCTTTTATGATAGCCTTTTTGGGTCTTATAGTGTTCCCAAGGAAAGACGGAAACATCGATCTAAAAGTAACTGAGGTCGTCAGTACTTTGCTCACCCAAGATAAAATTACTCTGGCGCCTATGATTATGGCTGACGTTTTTCGGGCTCTCACTGCTTGCCGAGCCGGGGGCGACTTTTTCGAAGGATGTAACCTACTGTTGCAAATGTGGATGACCGATCATTTATGCCACCGCTCCCCGCTTTTGGGTTACGGTTCGCCCGAGAAAACTTATATTGGAGAATTCTACACAAGAATCAAAGGGTTCAGTCTACCCGAGGGAGTCACAGCATGGACCTCATTTTTCCGAACTCTCACTGCCAACCAAATCCAGTGGACGCTCGGATGGTTGCCCGTTGAGGAAATCATATACATGTCGGCAACCAGGCCCCACTTGCTGTTAATGGGACTTAAAAGCATCCAACCCTATGCACCGTATCGGGTTTTGAGGCAACTGGGAAGGTATCAAGTGGTGCCGAAAGATGAAGATCTGAGTACCCAAGTGATTGAAATCAGTCCGGACGGTCATTTCCCCGAAGAAGAAGTTCGCCAAATCTGGAGTGAGTGCCAACATCTGACAGTAAACACTTGTGTGATGGATACGGCAAAAGGGGAAGTTGCCCCGGGGTATCACGCTTGGTTTAGAGTTGACATATCCTGCGACAGACCGGTAAAAAGACCTCATCTCAACGATTTCGTTGAGTCATCCCAAGAGCAATGGAACTGGTTAGCAAAAGAAAAGGGGTATCGGGCAGAGATCGGTGATTTGAAGCAATAGGTTGACAGTCTGAAATTCAATAACAGTATGCAAATTGCTGCGGATCGAGGCGAAAAGAATAGATTGGCCCAAGAAAATGAAGAACTTAGGGCCCAAATTCAGAAATTGAGGTCGGCTCTTGATGAACAGCCAATGAGTCGATCAGACGAGCAGTTGATAAAAGGGCTGAAAAGTGAAGTCAGGGAATGGCAAGATGGTTTAGAAGAGTCTGAAAATGTCATGGCAGAGCTCAAAGCACAGTGGAGTACAAGAGCAGATAAGCATCACCGATACTTGAACCAATTGAAACGCGACCACGAGAAAACTGTTGCTAAAATGAAGAAAGAGATGGCTACACTTGAGGATAAAACAGTTAAGCGGGCCGAGGATTTCCAATTTGAGAGCATATACTGTTACGACCTGTTGGCCCGAATGAAGGCAGAAGTGCGGCAATTGAAGAATCAGCATATACAAGATTCTCAGGTTTTAAAAACGTGCAGTGATCAGATAAAACGCCTGCTCATAGAGAAGAAACAAACCAGAGATAGGATCAGGACCATTGCCCACGCCATCATCAGACGATGTCTACGGTGTGAGAACATGACCAGCATTACCGTTCTCTCGGCAGTGATGGGTTATGTTAAGCAGACCATGCATGAGTTGGAACAACTTGAAAGGGATCTCACACCTAGGACCGCGGCAAGGCCGAACGATGCCCCGCGGGCACCAATTTTCGAAGCCTTAATGTATTCATAGGTCGAGACTGTATCTTAGCATCTTCTGTCCGTCTTCTCGCATCAGGGTGCATTAGTCTGTTTGAGTCTATGTTTATTTTCAAGTTTTGTTTTTCCTTTTTCGAAAATGTTGCTTGTAATAGATCGTTTTAGTAATAAAATGTGTGTTTCTTTTACATTCATCTGTTTTTGAACTACGTAATGATCTGATTCATGTGGCATCGTGATATGTAGGCAATCCTCATCGGATCCGGTCACATTTTAACCACGAAAATTGAAAATAGTAACAAAAAGAGAAGAAAAAAAAACATAACAAAAAAATAATAAAATAAAAAGGGAAGCCTAAAAGGAAGCCGGAATGACGCATGCTTTTGTCGCAAACATGTAGAAATTCACTTAATTGTATAGGTGCATCATGCCCCAACGTGAGATTGCCTATCTGTTATTTGTTTCGAACTAACCGTTCGTTTGTCGTTGAGTTCTTCCAGGTTTTAGAAAAGGCGGTCGGTTTGGTGAAAGTCTGGCCTCACACTCATACTTCACGAGGTCGAAAGGGAGCGTTCAATTACCTGTTGTTAAGTCAGGAGGCGGTGCTCACACTTACTTCACAAGGTCAAAGGGAAGCATAGAAATGTCTTCAGAAATTCCTTTGCCAACAGTTCCAGTTTCCGAGGAGAGTTCGATCTCGGCCGTCCTCACGCCCGAGTCCGCAACTACGGAGGAAAATAGAATCCTGCGGCTCCGCATGTTAGAAATGCTGGATGACTGGAATAACGGAAAAGAGCCACCAAGTGTCATCCCTGGATTCCCTGAGTTGTTCTCCAGGACAAGCGGGACTTCTAATGTCCCCATAAGCTATCCTGCTACACCATTCGGGTATCCAGCCATTTCGTCCTTCTCTGCTGGATCGCCCTCTGATTCTTATCCCCGAGTGTCAACAACGGATGTAAATACAAACATATTTACTGCACCTCCCTGTCCAATAACGGCACAACCTGCTACACACAAGCCAAATTTTGACTCATCCTCGTTTACATTCCAAGCACCATCTTTCTCAATGGAACCAACTCGGTTCGCCACCAGCACTCATCCTCCACAGCCTCAGTGCGAGTTTGCACCTGGGCAGGATCAGAACCCCAAAATTGCTGAACAAGATGAGATGGCCAAAAGAATAGAAGCCTTGAGCAGAGTTTGAAGAACATGCAAGGTTTGAGCAGACAGAAGAGCGTCTCTTATACCGATCTATGCATGTTCCCTCACGTGCATCTACCAGTGGGTTTCAAGACCCCAAAGTTTGAGAAGTACGACGGGCACGGTGACCCCATTGCTCATCTCAAGAAATATTGCAACCAATTGCGGGGAGCCGGCGGAAAAGAGGAGTTGCTAATGGCATATTTCGGAGAAAGTCTGGTAGGAATAACCTCGGAATGGTATATGGACCAAGACATATCTCGCTGGCATATGTGGGATGATCTCGCCAGAGATTTTGTGAGAAAATTCCAATATAACATCGACATAGCACCAGACCAAAATTCTCTGTCAAACTTGAAGAAGAAACCTTCAGAAAGCTTCAGAGAATATGCTATTAAGTGGCACGAGCAGACATCGAGAGTAAAACCTCCCATGGACGAGATAGAAATGGTCACTACTTTTCTCCAGGCTCAAGAGTCCGACTATTTCCAAAACATGATGTCAGCCATGGGAAAGCCTTTCGCAGAAGCGATTAAGATTGGGGAGATGGTGGAGAATGGTCTGAAAACGGGTAGAATTTTGAGTCAGGCAGCCATAAGGGCAACCTCCCAAGCTATCCAAAGCGGGTCCGGAGGAATGGCAAGAGGAAAGAAAAAGGAAGAAACGGCCATGGCAGCATCAGAAGCAAGGGAATATCGTAATCCCAGGCCCCGTTTTCCAGAAAGGACCCCACAACACTACTACCCCCACCAAAATGTGGCATATGCTCCTCAACCCTACATGGTCATGAACACCCAGCCTTATGTCCATCTGCCGCAGCAAGCCAATCGAGGCCAAGCTCCACCTCCCAGAAATCAGCCTCCATACCGCAACCACTATAACCCACAGCCTCCTCAAAATAACTTCCGCCCTCAGGAACCGCCTAGAAGGCGGACTTTCACACCCATCGGTGAACCATACTCTACTTTGTTCCCGAAGCTAGTCCAGTTGGGTTTCCTGCAGCCGGTCCCTCAGACAAGGCACAATCTGGCATCACCTTCTTACAAAGCCGGTGTTAGGTGCGCCTATCATTCAGGAGCAGAAGGGCACGATACAAACGACTGCTGGGCTTTGAGAAGGGTGGTCGAGAAATTAATAGAGCAGGGGAAAATAATGCTAAGGGACGAGGAGGTCCCAAACGTGACTAACAATCCGTTGCCAGCTCACAATAACGGGCCGCTGATTGGAATGATTTGCGAAGACAAAGAATTTGATCCTGCTTTAAAAGCCATAATCGCCATCGTCGACTTAAGGAAAAAGCCTGAGACAGCCCCGAAGCTAGAGAAAGGGGAAAATAAGGTCAGTACTGTCAAGGGCGACACCAAAGAGAAGGTGGAGAAAAAGACAGTAACGATGGTGCCCGTAAGGAATGAAGTTCTTTACGTCCCACGAGGTCGAGCAGAGAAACCACAGAGTTTCGAAGTCAAAAGGGCAAAACCAATGTACGTACCAAAAGTGGCCTATGTGGTCCGGGGAACGATTCAACCACCTCGGCTGAATGAGCCAGTGGTTATCGGACGCGTGCCACAGAAGCCGATGACCAACCCGTCCACAGTACCGTGGAACTATCAAAGAACGTTGGTTACGTACAAAGGTAAAGAAGTCACGGGAGAACTTTCGGAAAATACTTTCATTGGAAAGTATTCGAACACTCAAGAGCTAAACAACGCCACACGAAGACGCTTCCCACCGAAGAAGCCTGTAAGCGTTGAAGAAGCGGAAGTTTTCTTTCAACAAATGAAAATGCCAGACTACAAAGTGGTGGATCAACTACGCAACTGCCCCGAGCAAGTGTCCATGCTATCACTACTGATGAGGTCGGCCGAGGACCAAAAGATCTTGCTCAAGACCCTGAACGAAGCATACGTATCAGTTGAAACCTCAGTTGAACAACTGGAACGGATGACGGAGAGGTTCTTCGCCGTTAACCAGGTCTATTTTAGCAAGAACGACTTACCCCCAGAGGGAGCGGCTCACAACAAAGCCTTGCATCTGACAGTTAAATGCGAAGACTACTATGTCAAGCGGGTAATGTTGGATGGAGGTTCAGGTGTTGACATTTGTCCGCTCTCCACGCTACAGAGAATGGAAATTGGGACCGGAAGAATCCACCCCAATAATGTCTGCGTAAGGGCTTTTGACGGCGTCAAGAGAGACACCCTTAGGAAAATAGACTTGGTGTTGACCATAAGACCAGTGGAGTTTGAAATAACCTTCCAGGTGCTTGACATGGATACGTCCTACAATTTTCTCCTCGGCAGACCTTGGATTCATGCGGCGGGAGCTGTGCCTTCCACTCTTCACCAAATGGTGAAGTTTGAGTACGAAGACCGGGAAATTGTGGTCCACGTAGAAGACGAGCAGTCTATTTATCGGGACCCGTCCATCCCATATCTTGAACCAAGGGAAGGGAGCGAGCACACGGTCTATCAGGCTTTCGAAGTTGTGTTAGCAGAGCAGTATGAAGAGGGAAGACCGTGCCCCCAACCTTTCTTGTCTAACGCCTCGATCATGGTAGCTAAAGAGATGATCCAGCACGGATTCAGGCCAGGGAAAGGGCTCAGACGAACATTGCAAAGAATAACGCAAACCATCACCTTGCCTTCCGCCAAGAAACCTTTTGGGATAGGTTTTCAACCCACTCCAAAAGATGAAGAATGGGCAAAGAAGAGGAAGAATGAGGGTTGGAAACTGCCTCGGCCACTGCCGGATTTATATGAAACTTTCGTCGGACCAAGATACACTGAAGAAGAAGACGATGAGGTTTTCACGGCAGAGGAAATCGAGGAGATATGTGGGGCAATGATAGAAATGCTCTACGAGGCTCACATGGTTCAACTAGGAGAAGGCACCAGCACCGCCGAAATGCTATATATGGGGCCAAACGCCAAACTTCGAAACTGGGAGGCCACGCCATTCCCGACTAGGCAGAAGTCCGGGTAGACCTGTCCTGCCACCTTTCCTGCATCACGAGTTATCTCCAGGATATAACTTGGATGTTTTATTCCCTTCAATTGTTGTTTTGAATTCCTGAGTTGTAAACATTGTTGTCTTCCAAATTCTAAATAAAAAAAAATCATCATTGTTTTCTCATTTTTCCCTTTGTTCTGATTTTTGTTATTTTTCCTTTATCTTTTCTTTCAGTTATAATAATGCGGCTTTAAATATGACATCCTTGCGGACTTCACGCCCAGATCACAACGAGCTATTTAATTGTAAAATAATGAACCCAGAACCAGAATATGATGAAGAAGAGGCTTTTAGGTAAATAAACCGAGAATTGGAACACTTTGAGAATAAACCTAAGCCAAATATGAATGACACCGAACCGGTTAATTTGGGAACTCCTGAAGAAATCCGAGAGACCAAAATAAGCATTCACACGGACGAGAAAATGCGAGACGCGATAATTCAACTCATTTTTGAATTTAAAGATGTGTTTGCTTGGTCATACGATGACATGCCAGGATTAGGTGTTGATCTAGTGGTTCATAAATTGCCAATTCACCCTGATTGTCCTCCAGTTCAACAAAAGCAAAGAAAGTTCAAAACTGAGGTCAGTGACAAAATTAAAGAAGAGATCACCAAGCAGCTGAAAACGGGAGTGATGCGGGTAGTCCAGTATACCACTTGGTTGGCAAATGTAGTTCCAGTGCCGAAAAAAGATGGGAAAACTCGGGTATGTGTGGATTACCGAGATTTGAATAGAGCGAGTCCCAAAGATAATTTCCCATTGCCCAACATCCACATCCTTGTTAATAATTGCGCCAAACATGAGATCCAGTCTTTCGTAGATTGTTACGCTGGGTATCATCAGGTGTTGATGGATGAAGAAGACGCCGAGAAGACTGCCTTCACCACACCTTGGGGCACTTACTGTTATCGGGTTATGTCATTTGGTTTGAAGAATGCTGGGGCAACTTACATGAGGGCCATGACTGCCATTTTTCATGACATGATGCATCAAGAAATAGAGGTGTATGTGGACGACGTGATAGTCAAGTCCAGGACGCAGGATAATCACATCCAAGACTTGAGGAAGTTCTTCGAGAGACTGAGGAAGTACGACTTGAAGCTGAACCCAGCCAAATGTGCTTTCGGAGTCCCATCGGGCAAGCTTTTGGGCTTCATAGTAAGCAGGAGAGGTATCGAATTAGATCCAACAAAGATAAAATCTATCAGAGATCTACCTCCCCAAGAACGAAGAAAGACGTGATGAGTTTGTTGGGCAGGTTAAACTATATCAGTCGATTCATTACCCAGCTGACTAGCACGTGTGAGCCCATATTTAAGCTATTGAGGAAGGATGCAGCGATCAAGTAGATGGATGAATGTCAAGGAGCTTTCGACAAAATCAAAGAATATCTTTCAAATCCCCCAGTTTTGGCCCCGCCAGAGCCAGAGAGACCCCTGTTCTTGTATCTGACAGTTTTGGAAAATTCTTTTGGTTGCGTCCTCGGGCAACATGACATAACCGGAAAGAAATAACAAATGATCTACTACTTGAGCAAGAAATTCACCAGCTACGAGGCCAAGTATACTCTGCTAGAAAGAACGTGTTGCGCTCTAACGTGGGTTGCTCAAAAGCTGAGACATTATCTCCAAGCTCACACTACTTTCCTCATAAGCAGGCTGGATCCTTTGAAGTATATATTTCAGAAACCAATGCCTACTGGAAGACTGACCAAGTGGCAAATCTTGCTTACTGAATTCGACATAGTCTATGTCACCCGCACGGCAATGAAAGCCCACGCGTTGGCCGAAAATCTAGTCGATGAGGAATACCAGCCATTGAGTACCTATTTTCCAGATGAAGAAATAAACACCGTAGAAGTGGTCTCGGAAAACGCCCATGTTTGGAAGATGTTCTTTGATGGGGCCGTAAACGCCAAATGTGTAGGAATCAGGGCAATTTTGATTTCGCCCTCCGGTCAGCATTATCCTGCCACAACTAGACTGCGTTTCTTTTGCACGAACAATACAGCTGAGTATGAAGCCTGCATCATGGGCATGCATATGGCGATCGATCAGGATGTCGAAGACTTACTGATTATGGGAGATTCTGACCTGATTATCCGGCAAGCCCAAGGTGAATGGGAAACTCGGGATGTCAAGCTTATTCCTTACCGACAGCACGTGGAGGACCTCGGCAAGCGTTTTAAATCAATAGAGTTCAGGTATATCCCGCGGTGCCACAATGAACTAGCTGGTGTACTTGCTACCTTGGCTTCAATGCTACCTTACCCAGGCAACGCCCACGTCGATCCCTTGGAAATCCAAATCAGGGAAAGACACGGCTACTGCAACGCAATCGAGACAGGATCGAGTACACAGCCATGGTACCATGATATCAAGATGTTCTTGAAGACACAAGAATATCCCGAACATGCTACTGGAGATCAAAAGAGAACCATTAGGCGACATGCAAGTGGTTTCTTTTTAAACGGCGAACTGTTGTATAAGAGGACCCCGGACCTCAATCTACTAAGATGTGTTGGCGCCGAGGAGGCAAGAAGGATCATGCACGAAGTACACGCAGGAGTGTGCGGACCTCACATGAACGGGTATGTTTTAGCAAAGAAAATCCTTCGAGCAGGTTATTACTGGATGACCATGGAAAAGGACTGCTTTAGCTTCGTTCGGAAGTGTCATCAGTGTTAGGTACACAGTGATTTGATTCATGCACCTCCCACGGAATTGCATCTCATATCTGCACCTTGGCCATTTGTTGCCTGGGGCATGGACGTCATTGGTCCGATCGAGCCGAAGGCCTCAAATGGACATAGATTTATACTGGTTGCTATCGACTACTTCACAAAATGGGTAGAGGCTGTCACTCTCAAGTCGGTCACTAAAAAGCTGTAGTGGATTTTGTACATTCAAATCTTATCTGTCGTTTCGGCATTCCTGCAACTATCATCACAGATAACGCAGCGAATTTGAATAGTCACTTGATGGGAGATGTATGCGAGTAGTTCAAAATAACGCATAGGAATTCCACTCCTTATCGGCCCAAGGCCAATGGCGCTGTATAAGCAACAAACAAGAACATCAAGAAGATTTTGAGGAAGACGATCCAGAATTCCCGACAGTGGCATGAGCAGTTACCGTTTGCATTGTTGGGATATCGCACTACGGTACGCACGTCAGTAGGGGCAACCCCTTATCTTTTTGTTTATGGGACCGAGGCTGTGATACCAGCAGAGGTAGAAATTCCTTCGCTTCGAACCATTGTCGAAGTAGAAATCGAAGACATCGAGTGGGTTAAGACTCGATTGGAGCAGTTGACTTTGATTGACGAGAAACGAATGGCTGCGGTTTGTCACGGGCAATTGTACCAACGAAGAATGGCTCGTGCTTACAATAAGAAAGTCCGACCCAGGAATTTCGAAGTGGGCCAACTGGTATTGAGGCGCATTCTGCCACATCACCAGGAAGCGAAAGGGAAATTTGCTCCAAACTGGAAAGGCCCATACATCATTAGGAAGATATTGCCGAGAGGAGCATTGTACCTAGGTGATATTGAAGGAAATGATCCCGAAACAGCAGTGAATGCGGATACAGTCAAAAGATACTATGTCTGAGTGACACCCCAACGGTCCTGACACATTTGAAATAATGAAGGTTTTATTCCCACTACCCCAAACATTATCAACTCTCTCTACAAGCCCTTTGAGCCGATTACATTTCTTTGGCTATCTTCGGAAAAAAAAAGATAAAAAAAAAAAAAAAACATTGATCGAGGTCTGAACTACGTCTGGCTTGATTCCGAAAGGATACGTAGGCAGCCTCTCTGAGGTTCAGTCACACCAACAATAAAATCCCATTTACCCTGAAATTGAAGCCGGGGCATACCAAACGGTTTAGAATTTGTAGTATCATCTACCGTTCTTTACCAAACACAGGCCATTCGGATCAATTACCAAAGGTAGGGGGAGCCAAGAGATATCACGATCGGAGGCCGGTACATTCTAAATTGAGAGAAGTAAAATGAGAGAGTCTTGTCGGTGAAAACCTTCGGGCACCGCAAGGCGACGGGAGTAGAGAAACCAAATAAGAGAGCTTGTTTAGTAAAAACTCGCAAAGAGTGCTATCAAGCGACGACATGAAGAGAAATGAGAGAGGTCGATTAGCGAAAACCCGCAAAGGGCGCTGTCGGCCGAAGGGATGGCTCCACCCCAGGAAGTCTCGGCAAAGTTCCACCGGTTTTGGAAACATAGGTCCATTGTGGTTCATGAGGAAATGCAAGTGCATTGAAGGTCAGGCGTCCAGTCCAAAAAGCATGTCATGTCCATTTAAAGTCAGCATTGTTTCCCTCAGATAAGTCTTTCTTGTCCCGAAAGAGACACTTCTTTTCTAAAATTTGTTTTCTCCGTTCTTTGTTTTACTTTTCTTCGAATCCCTTTCATTTTTAACCCTAAGTTCCAGATATACCAGAAAGGATAGGTGGCAGGATTGGCTTCACGGATTTTCGTTTCGCAAGGGAAAATGCCTCGCTTCGTTGGTACGTTTGTCCAAACCTGATGGATCATGATGTTGACTGCATTCAGAGTTAGATACACCAAAAAAAAAATCCCCGCAGGTTTTTCCCTTTGTAAAAATCCCCACAAAGCCTCCCTTTGTAAAAAAATTCCCCAAAGAGTCTGCCCCAACAAATCCCCAGCAAGTCCGCTTTATGAAATTCCCCAGCGACCCTGCCCCAAAAAATCCCCAACAAATCCCCAACGAGTCCGCCTTGTAAAAAATCCCCACAGAGCCGCCTTCAGACAAATCCCCGCAGAGTTTTCCCTTGTACAAATCCCCACAGATTCCCACCAGTGAAAGTCCCCACTCAAAATCCCCAAACAGAATGGGATAGAAGAACCAAAACCTTACGCGGGCAAATCATCACAGAATCTGGAAATGCGAGTTTGAGCAGTCTAAAAGGGTTTCGCCTTTGAGTCCAATCAATGGCAGAATTTCTCACCAGAAATGAAGACGCAACAAAACAACTGGAACAATCAAGGTCACCGAACCAACCGCCGTTTCCAAACTGACAATTGTTCTTTGTTTGAAAAGTTGAACTGAACTTTTTCCATTTGGCCAGCATTAGGGCTCCAACCCTGAACTGAGCATTGTCTGTTAGTCAGCATTAGGGCTCCAACCCTGAACTGAACTTTTTCCATTTGGCCAGCATTAGGGCTCCAACCCTGAACTGAGCATTGTCTGTTAGTCAGCATTAGGGCTCCAACCCTGAACTGAACTTTTTCCATTTGGCCAGCATTAGGGCTCCAACCCTGAACTGAGCATTGTCTGTTAGTCAGCATTAGGGCTCCAACCCTGAACTGAACTTTTTCCATTTGGCCAGCATTAGGGCTCCAACCCTGAACTGAGCATTGTCTGTTAGTCAGCATTAGGGCTCCAACCCTGAACTGAACTTTTTCCATTTAGCCAGCATTAGGGCTCCAACCCTGAACTGAGCATTGTCTGTTAGTCAGCATTAGGGCTCCAACCCTGAACTGAACTTTTTCCATTTAGCCAGCATTAGGGCTCCAACCCTGAACTGAGCATTGTCTGTTAGTCAGCATTAGGGCTCCAACCCTGAACTGAACTTTTTCCATTTAGCCAGCATTAGGGCTCCAACCCTGAACTGAGCATTGTCTGTTAGTCAGCATTAGGGCTCCAACCCTGAACTGAACTTTTTCCATTTAGCCAGCATTAGGGCTCCAACCCTGAACTGAGCATTGTCTGTTAGTCAGCATTAGGGCTCCAACCCTGAACTGAACTTTTTCCATTTAGCCAGCATTAGGGCTCCAACCCTGAACTGAGCATTGTCTGTTAGTCAGCATTAGGGCTCCAACCCTGAACTGAACTTTTTCCATTTAGCCAGCATTAGGGCTCCAACCCTGAACTGAGCATTGTCTGTTAGTCAGCATTAGGGCTCCAACCCTGAACTGAACTTTTTCCATTTAGCCAGCATTAGGGCTCCAACCCTGAACTGAGCATTGTCTGTTAGTCAGCATTAGGGCTCCAACCCTGAACTGAACTTTTTCCATTTAGCCAGCATTAGGGCTCCAACCCTGAACTGAGCATTGTCTGTTAGTCAGCATTAGGGCTCCAACCCTGAACTGAACTTTTTCCATTTAGCCAGGACCTCGAGACGCACGGATCGAGACGACCCACGAGATGAGTCTCAACCCAGAATAAAGAAAAGAAGAAAGAGACAAACAAGATGTTCCGAGATATCGGGAAAAACGAAGGGCGGATCTCTCCAAGATTTGATCAAGGTCCCGAGTTCTACCAATCCCGTCTCACTCAGTATCGCAGAAATAAACAGGCACCTACAACTTGCAAGCATCAAGATTCGGATCGAAGTCTACAAGCAGAATCAGCTAAGACCCAAGATCAAGTTGCAAAAGAATCATAGATAGGAATCTTGTAACTAGCAGTTGACAAATATAAGTAGTTAGTTCAGTTTCAGTTTTCCTTTGGTTGTAATAAGGCGGTCAATAAAGCAACAGTGGCAACAGCAGCAGCAGTAACGACAAGCATTGCAATCCCATGGTAGTCCCAGCTACCAAAGTTTCCCGAACTACATTGACCTGATTCCTGTTTAGCCTAGGATATGTAGGAAATCTTCGAAGCAAAGATTCGGTCAAATCTTTCAAAATGTGCTTCACACGGAGTATTCCAATAGGCAAAAATCGCTCATATCCGCTCACTTTATCTTTGCACGAAAACTCTTCGTGTTTCCGAACAAAGAGGGGTAGCTGTGAGCACGTGATTTTTGTTTACGCGACAATCACTCCAAAAGTAATAAAAAATAATAGCAAATGGTCTTGCTGTACAATTTTTGGATTTTACGTGGCATTTTTGTTAGTTATTTGTGATCTTGTCCATTTTTATTTTTATCAAACAAAATACAAAAAATGTGTCGTGTGTAGTTGAACCATAATCCGGTTATTAAAAGGAAAATCACAAAATATGCATCTTTTGTCCTATTTGTTGCGTTGGTATGATTTTACCTATTTTAAATATTTTAATATGTGTGTAATAATTGTATTAAGTGTTAATTAATGGGGTTTAATTTTGTTTAATTAGGTTTTGTGTTTTAAAATGAGAAATAAAAGAAAAAGAGTGCAAATTGGTCTGAAATCAGGATTGGGCTTGTTTCCTATTTTAAAATCTGAGGCCCAAAAAGCAGCCCAAGGCAACCGGTCCAACAAACCCATCTCCCAGGCCTCCAAACAACGTAGTTTGACACCAAAACTACGTCGTTTCAGGGGGCGACCCATCTCAGTCATTCAAACCACACTGATCTAACGGCCCTCGTCACACCTCCATACCCACATACGAACCCGACCCGTTCAACCCCGGACCAACCCGACCCCAATACTAAACCAAACGACACCGTTTGGATTAACCTTTGGATCCAGGCCGTTGATCTCGAGTAATCTAACGACCAAGACCCAACCATCCACCCCGTATAAAAGCCTCCATATCGTACCCTACCCCCTATCCAAGCACCCCTCCCTTGAGTCGTCTCCTTCACTAGACCCCAAACCCCACGAAACCCTAATGCCGCCCCCTTTCCTTCACCATTAAACCCGGAGGCAAGGACGCCGGTGACCACCACCTTAACACTCTAGATG
Organism: Nicotiana sylvestris; assembly: GCF_000393655.2. Classification (NCBI taxonomy): domain Eukaryota; kingdom Viridiplantae; phylum Streptophyta; class Magnoliopsida; order Solanales; family Solanaceae; genus Nicotiana; species Nicotiana sylvestris. The sequence continues at coordinate 14,788,612 of NC_091065.1, forward strand.
CACCTCACCACCCTGAATCCAAATCCAACAACCGCTTAGTTCGAATCAGTCCCTAGGTTCTCGAATCTTCATTTGAAGATTCGAGCAGAACTTCGATCTACACCGATCTACCCCAGATTCATACCAGGCACTCCCCTGACCTCCCTCGTGACCAAACCAGGCTTGGTTTGGTCCGAATCTAACCAGGGAAAAATAAATCCCAAATCTGCCCTTAGGAACCCTAGAAGTCCTGAGTCCGATCTGTGTCCGTTTGAACCAGATGATTAGGGTCTAATGGACCTTAATCGAAGTGTTCTCAGTTGAGAACACTTCGATTAAAGTCCGTTCAACCCCAAGAAAGGTCGATTCAAATCCGAGCTAGGGTTTGCTGATTTTTCAAGATTTTAAGGTATTTTTGCTTTCTTTTTTTACCAGTTCATGTGTTTGTTGTAGTTAAATGTTTTTTTATTGCCCCAAATGTTTAGTTGATTTTATTTTGAATTGTTTGTCGACTGTTTCTGTCCACCTTGCCCGGACCTCTGTATTTGGTCAAGTCCTTCTTCATTTACTGATAATGTGTGTATGTGTAAACTGTACAACCAACTGAAATTGAAATTGGTCGATTAATTAGTTCCCAAGGTCATTTTTTGTTTTGACAGTGCAATCTGAACCCCTGTTCGATTCCGATCCTTGGCTATTGATTGTATATGTTATAATTAGTATAGTCGATTCGATACGTGTCGTCGATTAGTTTCAGCTGTTTGAATGGTAACAATTTGATTTATTTCCTGCTAACACTTTGTTTGAATCAAATTAAGAATTGAGTATAGCTACTTATAATTAGTGTATTTGAATCAGAAAAATTAAGGATTGGTCTGTAGCTGCAGTCTGAATTGATGGCATGTGCACTTGTGGACAGCATGTTCATTAGGGCCTTTTAGAAATTAAAATAACTTGACAGCATGTGCTGTCAGGCCATCTTCAGCTTGACCATACCCTTGTTTAGTTTAATAAGATGATTAAAAAGGGCTGTCAGGGGAATATCATGGGAGGGGTTTTACTTTTTAAAGTTTGAGTGGAAAAACAGCAGAAAAGAGGGGGGTTCTGATTTGTTTAACATGTTGTAAATGGCCTGATGCTAGGCTATAAATAGAGAGGAGCTTCCATTTAGTTAGGGACGGAAAAAAAAAGGAACATTCTTTAGAAGGAAAACAGAGGGAGTACACACAGAAACACACACATACACACAGATAGACATAGAGAAAAAAAGGGGGAGGAAGATAGATAGGCATATACAAATACACATTGAGAGAGGCATATATACAGGAGGCAGTTAAAGAAAACACACAGATAGATAGAGGGGAAGAGATAGAAAACACACAGACAAAATCATAAACTGTTCTTCCCATTGTTGTCTTTATTTCACTTGTTTCGACCTGTTTAATCAATACTGATTTTTCCAAGTCCCAACTGAGTTTACGGGTTGTTTGTTTCATTGGTTTGTTTCTGGATTTGGTCTATCTGGAGTTCTGATTCTACTCCACTGTTTGCTGCTGTCATTTTTGCTACTTTTCCCATCGGCTATAGTTGCATCTTGCACTGGAACTTGTCCTGCTGTTACTTGTTTGTTACTGTTGCTGTTCATTTGCCACTGTTACTCTACTGACCTCTCTTCTTCTTCAATTGAAAGCACTTCCAGGTACATACTTCTGAAACAATGTGTTATTGAAAGCTTGAAGTTTGAAGTAGAAATAAAGAAATGAACGTCGTTTGCTTCACAGTACTTGTGTTCAAAGTATAGCAATAGGTTGAATGATAGTTAGCCTGTATTTGTTTAAGCTCATTCCAACTGCATTTGTTATGTATGAATTAATACATATCCTAATTGAGATGGACTACTAGATAGTATGTTGTTAGATCAGACGTATCTCCATGTGTATAACAATTTAGTCTAATTTAGTGATGACAGTATAACATAGAATCATGGCAAGCATCTGTACGTATTCCTGTCTGGACCTTTGAACTGTCAAACCTGTTATATCCGGTCCAATTTGATTTCAAGATAAACGTATCCCGAACAAATTCTCATATGGTGTTACGTTAACGGGTTAGCCATGTATGCCGACTCTCTTGTTAGATCCCTTGCTTCGATATAGGTTTGATAATAACTGATATTGGCATCGGCCCACCATTTAGACAAAGTGGCTATTAATAGGATCAGCAGGTTTTACCTATTTTGAAGTACGAAATAACGCAACAATTTTGAGAAACACTAATTTAATAGGCATGAGCTGGGTAAGATGGTCTGGCGCTTAGATCAAATAAACTCCCAAATGAGCATTAATAATTAAGGTTAATCTCAGCACTAATAGTCGCGGACGATTATTCGTTTGTTCACATAATTATGAGGAGTTAATTTAGCTATAGGATAATTAATCATGATCAAATATATTATTTCATCGTTCTCGATTTTGTTTATAATTTCTAGTAATGTTCCTTTCAGTAAATGTGCGTCTCAATCTAGCATTTAATATGGTATGCCTCTTTTAAGCCTGTAACGAGTTAGGATTTTCTCTCATTTATTTTAGAAAACAAAAAAAAGATAGAAATGTAGTCATGCTAAGGTTATCCTTTTTAAAAATAATGAGACGAGCCTCGTCAAATAAAAATGCAAATTGCGGGGCCCTCAATAATTGATCATAATAAATACTTAGAATTTGGGATGGACTATTTAGTGAATTTCATCGCCCTCCCCAAAGATAATAACGCGTTATACTCTTTAGGCGCGACTTAATTAAATCAGATTCTTAAATTCGGGTGCGCATTTATGTGGCCCAAATTCAAATCTCAACGGAGTCGAAATGTGTTAACAACTACGGGTGCATTGATTGTGACGTGGTTCGAGATGCATTTTGACGACGTTTCAATTCTATAAAAATAAATGATAATAATAAAGGCGGTTTTAAATTCAATAAAAGCACATAAGTCACAACATGTATTTAAATCAAATATTTAGCCATTATAACAATTTAAGCGACCGTGCTAGAACCACGGGATTCGAGGGTGCCTAACACCTTCCCTCGGGTCAACAGAATTCCTTACTTAGAATTTTTGGTTCGCAGACTTCATTTGGAAAGTCGAATATTTTCCTCGATTTGGGATTCAAGATAAACCGGTGACTTGGGACACCAAAAGCCAAACCTTTCCCAAGTGGCGACTCAGAATTAAATAAATAATCCTATTTCGAATATTGTCACTTAAAGTGGAAAAACTCCCTCGCGCATTTAACCCTTCGGGGTCGGGCGCGCAAAAGGAGGTGTGACAGACATCTTAATAGAAGGATTTAAAACAACACCAATTAAGTAAATCTGAGGAATTGGAAAGAAAGGTTTTTTGAATTTTGCTTGCATTTTTTCAACAACATCCCTATATTTTTCTTTCTTCTTAAATTCAAAGAGTAGAAAAGAAATTTCAGCTATATGTACTAAAGTCATAGTAACAATAGAGTAATATGCTCCAGAAAACTCAACAGTAGCTGTATAAAATTTATGTAAAAATGTAACAACATCATTAATGACCTCCCAAGTACCACTTGTTATCATACGGTTTGGATCAGTACAATGCGCATTAGCAACTTCAGTTATTGGGAGTCAATATTTGTAGCAACATTTTAAAAATATATATGTATAATTCCATCTAGTAACAATTTCGTCTGGCATGAATCTGAGTTTAAGGTTATATTGGACACACTTATTCTTAAATTCCTTTATTCTAGATTGTCTATTATTTCCTTGAATAACACCAACTGCTCTTCTAACATGAGTAATCTTAGTCGAAAATAAATCAAGGCCACTTTTAACAATTAAATTATAAACATGACATGCACACCTAACATGAAAAATTTTCTCAAGAGGCAAATGCAGTTTTAATATTGAAATAGCGGCATTATTGTTAGAAGCATTATCAAAAGACATACACAATACTTTTTGATTTAAAGTATAAGCTAAAATTAAATATGCAATTAAAATAGTAAATAAGAGAAAGAGTTGGAGGGAGTGCACCGAATTCGCCAATAAATTGAGCACTTGATTAGGCAATTCCGATGTTACCACGAACAGACGTCAAACAAGTATTTCAATTTTGAACTTCAATTGTTCAAAGTTCAAACTTCAAATTCCGAATGACAAAACACGATAAATTAAATTCAAGAAAAGAGAGACAAATAAAATTAGATTGAAAACTTGAAGTCTTGCAAATTGGAGAATGAGAGAAATTGAGATTGAGAAATGAGTATTGAGTGAAGAAATGAAGAAGAGGGGGGGAGGGGGTATTTATAGTTTTAGAGAAGGTTAGTTTTGTAAATTGAAAAAGGGTTAAAAATAAAAAAAAATAGGCTATTTGTGCAATATTTCCGTTGGCCAACGAACCAAAACATGGTCTGACCGTTGCCAACGGTCTGTGGGGCCCCCAAGTCAGAAGAAAAATAAATAAATAAAGAAAAATAGCCATTTGAACCGGGCCGGTTCTGGCCGGTTAACCCGGTAAGAGTTACTATTCACTCTACCGGGTTCAACCGGTTCCGGTTACCCGTTTGGCCCAGCTGAACCGCGCCAACCCCCCCAAACCCCCTACCCAGCCCGGCCCAGCCCCCTATTACCGGTCCGGGTCGGTTCCGGGTTCTACCGGTTTGGGCCGGTCCGGAACCGGTCCAACCCAGCCCGTTTAACACCCTTAAGTAACAATAAACATGGAAAATTGAGGTGGACCCCACACTTCCAACAAACTTATGAAGTGTGTACAAGTAATAAAGGTAGCAAATACAATATTTTGTAAGCATATAAACTATGAAATTTCAAAAATATCCCTATGCCAGACAAACATGTTGAACATGAGCTGCCTGGTTATCCCCATTTATAATATAGGAATAGGAGTAAGTAATTAAGAACTATGAAGTTAGAAATGGAATTAAAACATTAGTCAAAAAATTAATTGGAATTTCAAATTGCATCTGAATCAAAATTTTAGAATAGTTTTGAACTTAATTGACATGATATTTTCTTTATTTATTCAGTCAATCAATTGCAACCTTTGCAATACCTTTGTCCATATATTATAGTAGTAGATTTGTGTTATATGTTTTCTTCAGTTGTGCCTTTCAAAGCATCAGTGCTTATGCTCAAGCCCAACATGGTGCTTTTCTATGTTTTCGCCTTCAACATTTCTTTTGATGTTGATTATCTTTGTTTCTGAAATTTTCCAGTATGCAGATCAACAATTAAAATACCTGCCTTATGGTGCCAATTGTACATAAATTATTAGGTCATTCTGCATCTTTGTCATGCTTTGTGCCATTGTTGAGACATTGTACTCCTTTATTAGGTGTCGTTTAATTCGTATACATGGATTAGTAATGCAAGAATTAGCAATACATAGATTAATAATACATAAATTATTTCTCGTGTTTCTAGAAGGAACAAGATACGGGAGATAATAACAGAGAATCGGTACGAGACTGTGGCGAATACCCGGGGCATACTCTCTCTTAGTCGGCTGACCCATTAAACACATGGGGCTTGTGTGTTTGGTTTATTACACTAAAATTGGATATACAAGATATTATTTAAAATATTTATTTATTTTTAAGCTAAAAGGCTATGAATTTAGAATTATATTCTTGGATACTTTACTTTCATAGGCTTCTAAGAAAAAAAAATACTTTTGTCCTTTTGTTGTTTTATTCATGTATAAGTTATACAACAACAACAATAATAAATAATCCCACTTAGTGAGGTCCGAGGAGGATAGTGTGTACGCAAACCTTACCCCTACCCTAGGGTAGAGAGGTTGTTTCCAAATAGACCCTCGACATCCTTCCCTCTAAGAACTTCCCATCTTGCTCTTGGGGAGACTCAAACTCACAACCTCTTGGTTAGAAGTGGAGGTTGCTTACCATCAGAGCAACCCCTCATGTATAAGTTATACCTGGGTTGATTATTTCATGCTGATAGTGGTATAAGTTATACAAAACCTAATATATAATTTATACATGAATTAGTGGATGTTTTCTTCTAACATGATTGGGTGCGGTAAATTCTCAACTTACTGCATGGATTAATTAAGGCAGAATATATATAGAGACATTTAAAGTTGACACGATTTTTCATTTAGACACCTAAAATTAAGGGTGTTCCTATTGAGCACTTATACCACTCAAAACTTATTCCAATTAAGCATTTTTTTGACAATTAGCCAAACTTACAAAGTTAGTGCAATGCACTTGCTGTTGACGTGGTGAATGACGAATAAAAAAAGGATATATATCATTTTTGAGTAAAAAAAGGGAAAAACTATGTTAAATCTATTTAATAAACAAAATAAAAATAACATTCTGTAAAAGAAAAGTAAAACTTAATTTACACCCAAGAAAGAACACATTTAAAAAAAATGAGACACTCGTGTTCTGGAAATCAGTGTTCTTGGTGTTCTTCACTATCTTCGTGTATGTTCTTGTTCCAACCACGATTTTAATCCAAATTTTTAAGAGAAACTCCTCCAAATTTGTTATAACTTCAGCTAAAGATTCCTTACGACGACCCGAAGATAACCCCAATATTAATTTCTCAAACTTTCATCAAATCAAATAACCCATTTAAAACCTTCAAGCTTTTTAAAGACCCCATTAATAGTGTTTTGATTTGAAATGAAGAACTCAGACTCATTTTAGATCAATAGGGACAATTGTTGGTTCAGACTTTCCAACTAAATCAATGGTGGAGGCACAATAATGGTGAAAGTGGAGAAGGCAATGGTGGTGGAGAGAAAGAAGAAGAAGAAGAAGGAGGAAAAAAAAAGATTTTTTTTTTAATTTTTTGGGCTCTTCACGCGCTTATATTGAAACTCACTTTATGTGCCAACTCATCAAGAAGTGATTAATTGGAATACGTTTCGAGCAGTATAAGTGCTCAGTAGGAACACCCTTAAGTTTAGGTGTCTAAATGAAAAATTGTATCAACTTTAAGTGTCTTCGTATGTATTCAACCATTAATTAATGTATACTTGGTGTTACATTAGTTAGGGTTAAATTGTGAATATCTATTTATTTCTTTCGAGAAAAGTTAGGCTTAGTTATTTTGGAACCAATTTAAAGTTGGACTTGGTTACTTTCATTCTTTGTATTTTCATCCCTCAAGTAATCTTTTTCTCTTCTCTCTACATTTCTCTATAATATTATTCTTTTAATTTTATTATTTTTATCATTAAAGGAGATATTTACCCGTAATTTTCATAATCTTTTTACCCTCTTTCCCCCTTTTACCACTCCATCCTATGAACTTCATACCTTCCCCCCTATACTCACTCCCGCAGCTTTTCTCCATAATAACAACCTTGCTATTGACGAGAATGGAATAGCAACAGTTTAGCACTTATTTGGCACAAGTTCTGCTGTTAGGGAGTGCAGAGGCTAGTGCAATTCAAGTAGAGGAAGAAGGAGAAGGGAAGAGACGAAATGAGCACCAACCGTTTGATAAAATGCCAGTATGATTGCTAGGGATGTTGTAAACCGAGAACATATAGACGTGGAGTTTTATTTGGTTGGGGGCGAGATAGGATTGAGAAAACTTTGTTCAGCTGTCCATTGAGAAAGGATCTTCTTTTGTCATGGTAAATTTACTTGGTCCAATGAAAGAGGTTCTGTTGTATGGACCACCTTGGGCAGGGAAGACAATGTATACTGCGTTCAAGCTGGAGGACTATTATGAGAAAATCTAATGCTTCAGCTAAGTAATTAAGGATGCTTGAGGGAGATGCTAAGAAAAAGTCTACAAAACATTTGCTCTACTGTCTGATGTTTGCTTTGGATGTGAATCAAAGTTCCTTTACAGGATGAGGAAAACCTATCCTTACTTTTCGAAATGTGAGTTTAAAAATCACTTGTGTAGGTCAGGTTTGAGAATTGGGGCCGCGCCCAATGCCGTCGGCCTGAGCCTCGCTATGAGAATTGACGCTTTCGAACTCTCTATGAGGAGTCCCGTCCCTACTTCAAGTAAGAGAATCAATCCTTCATCATGGAGGTTGAGAAGCTGAGCTAGTGAAAAGGCATGAAACAAGGAAAAGAAAAACAAATGATGATTACTACGATGTCTCTTCCTGACTGTAGTACAAAAGTGCCTTCATTTGGTTCCTTTGATGTCAAAGTACGCTAGTGGACCGATCCATCTCTAGGCTAATATTGGCAGCATAAAGCATCTAAGCAGTCACATGTGTGAAAAGCTCATACCACATCCTTTTGCTAATTGCTACAAAGTAGTATACTTCAGAGTCTTATTTGTCCTTGCTAAGGAAAATGCTCTTTGCCTTCAAAGTTTTCTAGACGGATTTCTCCTTTTCACATTCTCTGTACACCATCACTAGTGTTCTTAATCTCTAGTGTTGTTAATAGCATATTTTAAACTGTGAAACTAGATTTAGCGCAGTCCGGATGCTTTGCCTTACTTCATTAGTCTGGTGTGGTTTAGAAAATGAAAGCAAACTTGCTTGGGAGCAAGAAGGGTATATTCACCTGTCAAAAACAGAGAAAGTCATCAACTTGAGAAGCTAATATTAGTCAGATTGCCATTGTTGGACCCCCTTTCCCAAAAATTAAAAAAGAAGGTCATCAACATGAGAAGCTAGTTCAAGGCAGTGGCAAACCGGTAACCAGGTAATATTTTTGTAGAGCACTTGGTGAAGGATTTTCGTGAGACGCATCCTCATGCAATTAATGGCTAACAAGTATTGCTACCGTAACTAGGAGTCAAATGAGAGTATAGAGTAGTCTCAAGCTGTTTTCGTGTGGACTCCTTTGTATGTGCAGTTACTTTATCAACATTATTGTACAACAGAATAGCAGGAATCATTTTCTTGACTATGCTTTACTTGGTCAAGCTTTTATTGCAGGTGCTATTTGGGGATTGGAGTACTGAAATGTTAGCATCAATTATCAAGCATAACTAGTAATGATATGTATATGCTAATAGAAAAACAGCAAAACAAAAAGAGTAGTACTCCGAAGCAGGGCACTGCTATTCGTTAAAGAACTCCACAGCAGCCACAACAAATACAATGGTAGCTGCTTGATGTAAGAACTCATCTGGTTTAGGTCGAAGATGAGAATTCCCTGGGAGGTCAATGAAGGATTGCGTATAGGTGTTCGTAACACACAGCGGAAGACAATAACAACCCTAGGCAGATCTTTTTGTGTTTAAAATTTATTTACATGTCAAAGATCGGATCAAAGACGTACCTGGTGAAAATAGTTTCGTTTCAAATTCTTCGATAGTGCGAAGACTCTATGCGTATCCACACCGAGACCGACCCTTGCTATCAACACTTTGATCAATGAAACCCGTGAACAAAATTGAACGAAAAATATTGTGCTGAAATTTTTCTCAAAAATCTCAACTCAAATTAGAACAAGAAACACTTTTCTTGTAATTGTATTTTCTCTCTAGGCTTTGTATTGCACTCTCACTTTCACAAAGTGGGTTTTCTTCTCAAGAATAAGTTGCGGCAAATTTTCTACGTCACCCTTTATATAGCATCACCTATAAACCCTTTTCATATTTGATTGAGGTAATGATTTAGTTAGGGTAAGTCTAATTCCAAAAATAAAACTTTTGGATTTTTTTCAATTGGAAAAACGTACACCCCATTCCTAATAGGGTAACATGTGTCGCCGTTAGCTAGTCCTTTATGGACGTTCCCGTTCAATTCCAATCGAATTGGATTATAAGAATTAGTTAATATTTTATGTAATATCAATCCCATTCGTAATGTGTTTGAATTAGTCTCACGTCCTTTTGGACTTTTGTGTCAATCCAATTCTATATTGGATTTACCAAATACTAATTATATATATCACATATACATTTCAACCAAGAGATAATTTAATTTTCTACTCCAAATAGAAAACTTCAATTTGTTCACAATATTAATTATATCATCTGTGCTAGCAAAGAATATAATAATATTTTATTTGGACTAATAATTTAAATTATTGACTAATTAAATTCCTTAATTTAATTATCAAATAATAAGTTAATTAATCCTTTAGCAAAGATCAGAACACTCGTTAGTGTGCGACCCCATAGGTCCAATACTAAACCGGTAGTAAATTGATCACATCAATATACTAATCAAGGGTGACGTCTAGCAACACTCCTCAACAACCGGATAACATGAAGTATACAATTTACTCTCAAGAACCAGTAGAAGAATAATGTAGTAATTCCTTCTGTCCTTATAGCTCTGGATCGCCCTAGGATATGGTTCAATTATCAAATCCTAATAGGCGACCAACTATGTGTTCACGTCAAATATAATCGACCATTGAATGACCTAAGAAACTCTTTTCTTCTTTCATTCTATTGCCCTGGCCAAGGTCTTAGTTTGGTCGTTTATAATTCATGACAACATGGAGCTTAAACTCATTACCAAGAGTTGACAGATTCCATCTTGATCAATCACTAATTCTACAAGCATTTAATCATACCCAATATCCTTTCAACTATCGCCCTAGGGCCATAGGTGTCTAGTATCAAAGCACAATAAATAACTTGTCAATTACTATGACGATCTCAGGTCAAAGGAAACGGTTACATCACATTCTTCAAGAGAATATCCTATTGACAGTTTATGGTAATTCTAACCATTAGGAATTATCCAATGAGTCGGTTCAATGATCATATCTCTATATGCATCATCTATCTATGTAATTTAGTTAATGAGATCAACTAATCTTTATCCCATAAAGACGATCACATAAATATTGATCTAATCGGATTACTAATGTCCAAATTAATAATCCTACGATCAAGAACAAATTTAGATTAAATTATAAGAAACTTTACTCTCATTATCATGATCTCCATCACAATGTCAAGTCTCAAAATTTAATCAAGGACCTTATCAAATTAATCAAGCAATTAATAACAATGATAAAAGAATATCAAATGCCATATATATTTTATAAAAATATGTTCAAAAAAAATATGTTCAAATCAACAAATATGATATTGGATCTAGGGCATATCTACTATATCCCTAACAATCTCCCACTTGCACTAGAGCCAATCGCTCTTGTACTTCATTCCCAATTTCCACTTGTGCTTGTCAAACTCCTTTGCGCCAAGAGCTTTAGTGAATGGGTCTGCAGCATTTTCTTTTCCATCAACCTTTTGAATCTCGACGTCTCCACGTTCAATGATCTCTCTTATCAAGTGATACCTTCGCAGAACGTGTTTGGACTTTTGGTGTGATCTTGGTTCTTTTGCTTGAGCAATGGCTCCAGTATTGTCACACAACAGTGGAACCGCACCTTCTATTGAAGGAACCACACCAAGTTCAGTTAAGAACTTTTTCATCCATACAGCTTCCTTAGCAGCTTCACTAGCTGCTATATATTCTGCTTCAGTCACTGAATCAGCTACTGTAGCTTGTTTGGAACTTTTCCAACTCACTGCACCACCATTTAAGGTGAATACATAACCAGAAATAGATTTGCTATCATCTCTATCTGAAGAGAAACTTGCATCAGTATAACCTTCAAGTTTCAACTCAGAATCTCCCTAGATAAGGAATTGGTCTTTAGTCATTCTTAAGTACTTAAGAATGGTCTTCACCACCTTCCAATGTTCCTCACCAGGATTTGCCTGATAGTGGCTAGTCACTCCAAGTGCATAAGCTACATCAGGATGTGTACATGTCATGGTATACATGATAGCTCCCACTGCACTAGCGTATGGGATCCTACTCATGCGTTCTCTCTCTTCAGGTATATTAGGACAATCCTCCCTACTGAGAGTAATTCCAGTGCCTATCGGTAGATAGCCTCTTTTGGAATTATCCATATTGTACCTCTTTAAGATGGTATCAATGTACAAAGACTGGGAAAGTCCAAGCAGCTTTCTAGATATATCTCTATAGATCTTTATTCCTAATATATAAGCTGCTTCTCCCAAGTCTGTCATGGAGAACTGTTCAGATAGCCAAATCTTGGTACTTTGCAATGCTGGTATGTCATTCCCTATGAGAAATATATCATCAACATGCAACACTAAGAATATAATTGTGCTCCCACTAACCTTTTTGTACACACAAGGTTCTTCTTCGCATCTAACAAAATTGAACTTTTCAATTGTCTTGTTAAATCTAATATTCCAACTTCGAGAAGCTTGCTTTAGTCCATAAATAGATCTTTGTAGCTTACAAATTTTATTATGATCAGACGAAGATGTGAAACCTTTAGGTTGTGTCATGTACACATCCTCTTCTAGCTCACCATTAAGGAAAGTTGTTTTCACATCCATTTTGCCATATTTCGTAATCATAGTATGCTGCTATAGCAAGCAAAATCCGAATTGATTTGAGCATTGCCACGGGAGAGAAAGTCTCGTCATAGTCGATTCCTTCTTTCTGACAATATCCCTAGGCAACAAGACGGGCTTTGTAGGTCTCCACCTTTCCGTCTGCTCCAATCTTTTTCTTAAAAACCCATTTACAACCTATAGGTTTTATATCCTTTGAAGGTTCAACTAAAGTCCATATTTTATTTTCCTTCATGGATTCTATTTCGGATTCCATGGCCTTTTGCCACTTCTCATAATCAGAACTTTGTATAGCCTCTTCATAGGTCTTAGGGTCATCATCATTATGATCAACCTCATTTGATACATCATCTTGTACCAATAAATTTAATCTAGTTGGTACATGACGTTCTCGTGTAGACCTTCTAAGAGGTACTTGTACAACCTCTTCACCTTGTGCTGGATTTGGTTGTTGTTCAATTTGGTTTAGAACTGGTTCATTAACCTGTTCTTGAACTTCAGTTAGTTCTTGAACTTCAACCGTTGAAGATGGCAACTTCCTTGGCAACTTCAAAACATCTAATAAAGGTTCTTCAACTTGAGTCTCATGATCTTTATATTGTGTTGATTCATTAGTTTCTTGAACTTCATCAAGTTCTATTTCTCCATTATAATTTCCTTCTAAAAGAAATTCTCTTTCCAAAAAGGTTGCTCCTCTGGCCACAAACACTTTATGGTCAGAAGGGTGATAGAAATAATATCCCATTGTTTCCTTGGGATACCCAATGAACCTACACTTATCTGATCTTGAGTCAAGTTTATCAGACTGTAGTCTCTTAACATAAGCTGGACAACCCCAAACTTTAATATGTTTAAGGTTAGGCTTACATCCTTTCCATATCTCATATGGTGTTGTAGAGACTGACTTAGTGGAAACTTTATTAAGTAAGTATGTTGCTGCTTCCAAAACATATCCCCATAAATTTATTGGAAGATCAGTGAACCCCATCATAGATCTCACCATATCTAATAATGTTCGATTTCTCCTTTTAGACACACCATTGTGTTGTGGTGTTCTTGGAGGTGTCCACTGTGAGAGAATCCCATTCTCTCTGAGATATCTGGTAAAATCTTCACTAAGATATTCTCCACCTCTATCAGACCTTAGTACTTCGATACTTTTACCAGTCTGCTTCTCAACTTCACTACGGAACCTTTTGAACATTTCAAAAGATTCAGACTTGTGATTTATATTATACACAAATCCATATCTTGACATATCATCAGTGAAGGTGATGAAGTAAGAATATCCACCTCTAGCTTAAATTTTCATGGGCCCACAAACATCTGTATGAATTAGTCCCAATAATTCAGAAGCTCTTTCTTCACTTCTAGTAAAGGGAGATTTGGTCATTTTTCCTTTGAGACAAGATTCACAAGTTGGATATGATTCAAAATTATATTTGTCAAGGTACCCTTCCTTGTACAACTTGTTAATTCTTTTCTCTCCAATATGACCAAGCCTACAATGCCAAAGGTATGCATGATTTACTTGATCATCTCTTTTCCTCTTAAGACTTGAAACATGCATAATCGAATTAGCATTCACATTAGGTAAGACATAAACGTCATGTTGGAGATAGCCATTCACATATAAATTATCACTATAATAAATAGAGCAAATACCATTGCCTATATTAATGCGAAAACCACGTTTGTCTAACATAGAACCTGAAATTATGTTCGAAACAAATTTAGGAACGTAATAACAATCATCCAACATAAGTACTTTGCCCATAGGCATTATTAAAGAAATTGATCCTACAGCTACGGCCGCAACTTTTGCACCATTTCTAACTTGTAGATTAACTTCTCCTTTCTTTAGCCTTCTACTTATCTTAAACCCTTGTAACATATTACAGATGTTATAACCACTGCCAGTATCTAATACCCACAATGAAGAATTAGTAGTAGCTAAAAAAACCTTGAAAATATTTTTCATTAATGCCTCACCTTGTTTCTTGTCCTTTAGAGTTGCAAGATACTCCTTGCAGTTTCTCTTCCAATGCCCTTTCTTCTTACAGTGAAAACATTCAGTATCATGTACTAACTGCAAGATCAAATCTTCAGAAATCTCTTTACCAAGCTTGTACCCCAACTTCTCATGTTCTTCTGTAAGAACAATCATATAATTGACAAGGGGTCCAACTGGAGAGTTTTCAATGTCCAATTGTGTATCAACCATCTTCTTAAGATATTCAATGATTGCAATTGGATCCATATTCTGATGTTTTCTCTGGAGTTCAGAACTCATAGAAGCGAGAATGATGTGTTTAATAGCAAGGCATTCTTCCAAGTATTTCTGATAAATCTTGGTGCCTTGAACATCATTCTCTGGTGGGATTATCTTTGCAGGCTTATCGATCACATCAATGAGCTTTTCATGCATGAGAACAATTCTCAAATTTCTATACCAGTCATCAAAGTTTGGTCCTACCAACTTGTTGGTCTCAAGTATTTCGCGCAGTGATATAACAGACATATTGAGAAATCTAAAATATAGAAAAGAAAAGGCAATAATATAAGAACATATTTGCATATATCATAAAGACATGGACTTTTATCTAAATGATATTTCCACTAATTATTTTAAACTATTTACCCTCATTATAGTTTACGAAATCTTTATTTCTATTAGTGGAGTAAAGGAATCCTTTAACAATGTATGAGCCCCTTGGAAGTCAAGTCGTTTCTCACATATATTTTAAAGGTAGGTACTCTTACCAATTGTATTCCCATACAATTTCCTTAAATAGCTCTATGTCAAATAGCCTCCTGGTAGTCAGGTCGATCCTATTGGCATAGTTGAGTTCAACCATCATGATAGCAAAGAATTTATTAAATTTTATACTCCCCCGGGTGGTCCAGGTGTTTAGTGTAAAATTGAATAATTCTTTCAATCCGTACATCTAATGCAATAAATAATTTTAACATATTCTCGAACTATAAGTCTCCGGGTAGTCAGGCCGCTCCTTATAAACAAGAAATAAGTAAAATTATTTACCTTGATGGATAGCTCTTATAATAAAATATCTTATATTTTATTATTTAAGAACTCAAATTTTAGTAAGAGGGAATTGTTACTAAAATAAGTTTTTAATAACATGGAGATCAAATCTTTTATAGCATGCAAATTTAGTTTAAGTTGTCTACATGCTTAGTCCTGAATTAATTTACATCACATGTAATAAATAATTCAAAATTATGTAACGAACAAGCACGTGACATAAAAACGAAATGCAACATTCTTCTAACATGTTTAATCTATATATCACAAAAAAGTAATTCATGCCAGAATATCATTATTAATTAACATATCATGAACTAATAACAATAGAATCATATAAACTATTATAGATTCCCGTCGTATCTAATACAAAATTTCAAATTCAAGTTATGAACTATCTCAATAGTCATATGAATACATATTTTATCCACAATAAAATAATATCAACATTCAAACGATTTGACTATTGCACAAGACACATGTATTATGGTTTGAACTCTTCAAATATAATATTAAAATATTTCATAAATAAATTTTAGACACGAGAAACCATGGCTCTGATACCACTGAAGGATTGCGTATAGGTGTTCATAACACGCAGCGGAAGACAATAACAATCCTAGGCAGATCTTTTCGTGTTTAAAATTTATTTACATGTCAAAGATCGGATCAAAGACGTACCTGGTGAAGAGAGTCTCGTTTCAAATTCTTTGATAGTGCGAAGACTCTATGCGTATCCACACCGAGACCGACCCTTGCTATCAACTCTTTGATCAATGAAACCCGTGAACAAAATTGAACGAAAAATATTGTGCTGAAATTTTTCTCAAAAATCTCAACTCAAATTAGAAGAACAAGAAACACTTTTCTTGTAATTGTATTTTCTCTCTAGGCTTTGTATTGCACTCTCACTTTCACAAAGTGGGTTTTCTTCTCAAGAATAAGTTGCGGCAAATTTTTTACGTCACCCTTTATATAGCATCACCTATAAACCCTTTCATATTTGATTGAGATAATGATTTAGTTAGGGTAAGTCTAATTCCAAAAATAAAACTTCTGGATTTTTTTCAATTGGAAAAACGTACACCCCATTCCTAATAGGGTAACATGTGTCGCCGTTAGCTAGTCCTTTATGGACGTTCCAGTTCAATTACAATCGAATTGGATTATAAGAATTAGTTAATATTTTATGTAATATCAATCCCATTCGTAATGGGTTTGAATTAGTCTCACGTCCTTTTGGACTTTTGTGTCAATCCAATTCTATATTGGATTTACCAAATACTAATTATATATATCACATATACATTTCAACCAAGAGATAATTTAATTTTCTACTCCAAATAGAAAACTTCAATTTGTTCACAATATTAATTATATCATCTATGCTAGCAAAGAATATAATAATATTTCATTTGGACTAATAATTTAAATTATTGACTAATTAAATTCCTTAATTTAATTATCAAATAATAAGTTAATTAATCCTTTAGCAAAAATCAGAACACTCGTTAGTGTGCGACCCCATAGGTTCAATACTAAACCGGTAGTAAATTGATTACATCAATATACTAATCAAGGGTGGCGTCTAGCAACACTCCTCAACGACCGGATAACATGAAGTATACAATTTACTCTCAAGAACCAGTAGAAGAATAATGTAGTAATTCCTTCTGTCCTTATAACTCTGGATCGCCCTAGGATATGGTTCAACTGTCAAATCCTAATAGGCGACCAACTATGTGTTCACGTCAAATATAATCGACCATTGAATGACCTAAGAAACTCTTTTCTTCTTTCATTCAATTGCCCTGGCCAAGGTCTTAGTTTGGTCGTTTATAATTCATGACAACATGGAGCTTAAACTCATTACCAAGAGTTGACAGATTCCATCTTGATCAATCACTAATTCTACAAGCATTTAATCATACCCAATATCCTTTCAACTATCGCCCTAGGGCCATAGGTGTCTAGTATCAAAGCACAATAAATAACTTGTCAATTACTATGACGATCTCAGGTCAAAGGAAACGGTTACATCACATTCTTCAAGAGAATATCCTATTGACAGTTTATGGTAATTCTAACCATTAGGAATTATCCAATGAGTCGGTTCAATGATCATATCTCTATATGCATCATCTATCTATGTAATTTAGTTAATGAGATCAACTAATCTTTATCCCATAAAGACGATCACATAAATATTGATCTAATCGGATTACTAATGTCCAAATTAATAATCCTACGATCAAGAACAAATTTAGATTAAATTATAAGAAACTTCACTCTCATTATCATGATCTCCATCACAATGTCAAGTCTCAAAATTTAATCAAGGACCTTATCAAATTAATCAAGCAATTAATAACAATGATAAAAGAATATCAAATGCCATATATATTTTATAAAAATATGTTCAAAACATCAAATGTGATATTGGATCTAGGGCATATCTACTATACCCTAACAGTCAACAGAGTGTTCGGCCTTGAATTTCCCTTCTGCAGAAAAATCAAAACTGGTATAATTACGAATTTCTGAAATCAATTCACAGATTAAGGTTTTGAGTTGAATATGAATAGAAAGTAAGAAATCAGTCCTAATATCATGGGTGTTGAGAAGATGAAAATGCCAGGAAAAGAAAAATAAATGATGATCACCATCTTGTTTCTTCTTGGCTATAGTACAAAAGTGCCTTCATTTGTTTCATTTGATGTCACAGTACATCTCTAAGCTAATATTGGCAGCATAAAAGATAATAGTTAGAAGTGTAAAGAGCTCATGTCACATCATATAAATACTCTACATAACATAAAATTAACTGGAAGAAGAGGAAAGTGTTGCTACTTCCTTTGGGTCCAGTGAATATAAAGGTATTAGCTGTGTTATGTATGGCACGTGTATGGAGCATGGGCGTGCAGCATGTGCCGCCATGCACAAGACAGGTACGCAGCATGAGTGTCAGGTCCCGTCCGCTTGATGCCAATAAATGAGCAATTAGGTGCCAAGGCAGGCAGTTGGCATAACCATGCTTGGCACATGGGGCAGTTGGGCCGTTGAAGGCAAATGCTATCTTGAAGGATTATTGGCAATGTCTGATTTTAGTTATTTATTCATAGTGTTATATTTTTTCTTCATATGCGCCTTTTTAAGCATGAATGCTTTATGCTTCAAGCCCCAATAGATCTTTATGTTTATGTCTGTTTTTGCCCTTGACATTTCTTTCATATATGTTGTCTTAGTTTCTGTTTTCTTGCAGTATGCTGGCCAATAATTAAATAGTACTCCCTCTGTTTTAATTTAGATGAGGTAGTTTGACTCGGCATGGAGTTTAAGAAAAAAAAATATTTGAAACTTGTGATCTTAAAAGCTTAAGGGGCAAAAGCTTTGTGGGGCTATGATATTTCTGTGGTTATAAAAATCTTATCATTAAGGGTAAAATGGGTAAAATGAAGAGTTTAAAGTGTAGAAATGTGTCATTCTTTTTGAAACGGGCTAATAAGGAAAGTGTGTCATCTAAATTGAAACAGAGGGAGTATATGCCTTTGTTATGATACCAATAGCTCAATTGCCGGAGGTGACTTATAGTCTGTTAGCCTCGTGTGGAAATTGACTCTTTCAAGAATCAGACTCCTATAACATAGCAGAACATTTTAGTTGCTCAAAGTAAATGATTGATTAGGGTACATACCAGTTGTGCCAATTTAGGTTCCTCTATTTCTTTGAAATCTATGAATTGTATCTGATACTTTCTGCACATATTTTGTTTTTTTTATCAGTGCTTTCTGCACATAAACTATAAGGTCATTGTGTTTCTGTGTCATGCTATGTGCCATTGCTGAGATATTGTACACCTTCTGCAAATTAATAGTGGGTGTTTTCTTCTGACATGACTGAATGCGGCAAGTTTTCAGCTGAATATATTCTTAGTGTTGCATTAGTTATGCTGAGGTCATTTTTTCTTATGTGGCCAATCAATCATTGTATTTGTTTATGTGGGATTTAATACTTTTATTGTTTTGCTAATGTGACCAACCTAATGACAACATTGTGTTAGTTTATGATGGATTTCATGCAAAAATTATTTTACTAATGTGGCCAATCAGATTTTCCCTTAGGGTAATGTACCTGTAATAACTTTTGAGAGAGTGTTAAGTTGAGAATCATTTGTTAGAATAGTTAACATTACAGGAAAAATAAACTAGACACAGTCACAAATTGTGACTCGCAATAAAATATCTTGCACATGTAAAAGAGTTGAGATGTTGCAGCTAAAAGACTCAACAGATATCTAATCAAATTACTGAAATTCAAGCATCCACTTGTACTGAATCTGACATCAGAACTTTATATGCGGCTCCCATTCATTCTTGTTCTGATATTTCACTCAACTCTTCCCTAGAAGGGCATGCAATCACTCCAGCTCCTAGGTGGCTGGTATATCTTGCTGTAAAGGGAGGAGGAATAGTTAGATTGCTCCCATCTCCTTCTAGCATTTGTGTAACAATTTTGATTGAAGGTCGATCCGTTGCATTCCATTGGATGCACCAAACTCCTATAATAGCTAATTTCCTTACAATTATGATATCATCATCTTCCTCGATCCTGATTTTCAACTCTTCTCCTTCATTCACTCGTTGATGAATCCACTCAGAAAAGTTCACTTGGCTATTATTGGCCTTTGCGTCAAAATTCTTCCTCCCTCCAACCATTTCAAGTAGCAGCATCCCAAAGCTATAGACATCAGATTTATGAGACGCTTTTCCAAAATTGCTGGATAATACTTCTGGTGCAATATAACCCATGGTTCCTCTAGCTTCAGTCATGGTTACACCACTTTTCTCTTTAGAGCATAACTTTGCAAGACCAAAATCAGCAATCTTTGGGTTCAAGTTATGGTCTAACAGAATATTTTGGGGTTTGATATCAAAATGAAGGATTTGTTGGTCACATCCTTGATGAAGATACTCCAGTCCTTTAGCTATACCCATAGCAATATCATGAAGCTTCTTCCAATTAAGGGTAATGTGATCTTTGGAACTTGCTGGAAAAATGAGTTTGTCAAGCGACTGATTTGGCAAATATTCATACACAAGAGCGTTTCTGAATCCATCAGCGCAATAGCCAACGAGGCGAACCACATTGAAGTGGTGGATTTTCCCCATTGCTGCAACTTCATTAATAAATTCTTCCCCATTTCCTATGGAATCATTGAGAACTTTTACAGCAACATGAATTTCATTAGAAAGTGTTCCTTTATAAACAACCCCGTAAGCTCCCTCTCCCAATTGTTGGTGAAACATATTTGTTATCTTTTTAATCTCTGCATAAGTATATCTAGTGGGCCTGAGAGCTCTGTAGTCTTCCAGAAACTTCTCAACTCTAGCTTGATTCTCTCTTTCAATTTTGCTTGAGCTATAAAACTCATAGAGTGCCAACATAATAATTCCCAAAAGAAGAAATCCTAATACTCCACCTGGAAGATATCAACTCGATTAGACATTATACAGAAGGTAGATGAATAAGGGAAATTCAAAATATGAGAACTAAAAGGCAAGAAGCACCAACCTGCAATCAGTGGTTCCTTAAATCCGCCTGTCAGAATTACATTAAAAATCTTATTATGGCAAAAAGAGAAACATTTAATCATCAAATTTCAGAAAATTCTTGTTACAGTATCAAACATGTATTGACTAAGAGAGAGATTTTAGTTTTTACTTACGTAAGGGCAGTCACTTAATTTTTTCTGTTTCGAACTTGTAATGGTTCGGTAATTCTAGTTTTAGTTACTATTTCAAATATGTATTTCATTGTTATGTTCTAGAATTTGAGTTTAGGCCAAATTAAGGATATATATCACATCCACATGTAGGTTCTTTACTTTTTGGTAAATTGCTTGCATACGGGGTTTTTCCCCATCATTTATATACTTATTTACCTTATTAAAAATTGATATCACATCCAAATCCATTACCATATTCAAAAAGCAGATGGATTTGGAAAGCTGTAAATTAAATGTTTTAGTTATGATACGTTCACTTTTGATATTATTATTTTATCAATTCTGCAATCAAAAGAGATCTTTGAATGAGTTAATACCTTTTGTAGTCGGTTTGTCGAAACATTGAGTTCCCTGCAGTTGGTTGCTATAGTTCTTGAAACCACAATCCATTCCAAGACCTCCACAGTTGCCACACTTTGGATTTAACCAACTCATCCAGAAGGGCTGATCGTATCCTAGATCACAGGGAACAGATGAAATTTCCTCAATCTTTTTATAATCTAAAAGAGTAGGATAGTCTTCCAAATTCTCTGAATCGCTGAGAGCAATTAATCCAGAGTCAGAGGTGGCAGAGCAATTCTGTGAGCCAAAGTCACCGTTTGAGATACCAGAAGGACTAAAAATGGAAAAGTTACAAAGAAAAGGCTCGTGCTTTAAGAGGAAAGGAGATGCTGAAAAGTTAAAATGCAATAGGTTCACAATACAACTTCTCGGATAATAAAGTCTAATCTCCTGTGACGCATAATCAATATCCTCAACTATTAGTATAAGTGAATTGGGAAGGGTACTGAGTATGGTCTTATTGTTGGTACAAGATAGCTCAAAGCCAGGATATCCACAATGTTGGGGCTGATGTTGAAGCCTGAAGGGGAAACGAATGCTAGGGCCATCACTATTGCACCTAGACTCTTTGCAATCATTTGCTCCTTCACCAAACATAGCAAAGGATACCATGATTATGAGAAGTAAGTGCAAGAGAAAAAAGAGGGCCATCTCGACTGCTTGAAGTGCTAGGGACTACAGTGGATAATTTTTTTTAGAAAAAGTAAGAGAACTAATTACATTTATAACATATGAGGGAGTAGTGGTCAAGGAAGGTGTCCTTCTCTAGTGGAAATTTTACTAATATGTGTGGTACCCTTACTCAGCATAAGTTTTGGACTGAGGTGATTGTCTGTTTGATCTGTTTATTCTTACACTTCAAAATATTAAGAGAAGACTTACTGACTTGTCTTTCTTTGTGAAGACTTGGACATAGTCTTTTATTCAATAACTTGACTTTTCTTAATATTAAGAGAAGTGGTTTACTGTAGCACAAGAGGAGGGGGAGGGGATGAAATATATTTGATATAATTGACTCAAACTTTCAGTGTTTGGCACAAGTCACTATCTTTATGTAACTTTCTATTTTTGTCTTTTATGCCTTTATGTGTAATGAACTCGGTTTTTGCAAATTAGAGTAATGGGAGTTGTAAAAGAAAGTGTGGCTTTCACCATGACTTATTGTTCGGTCTCCCCAAATTGTTTCTCTTATTTTGATAGGATGTACCAGATTTATCTTTTCAGAAATGTGCAAATAGCAGGAGTGTTCAGGAATGGCCCAAGGCGCTGGTCTTTAAATATTGTCTCCCTTTTTGAATGTATTTGAAAAATAATCTCCAGACCCGTGTAGCTCTTTAGGGATTTCTCTACCGGATTAGTTAAGTTATGCTATATTTACTTCACCTATATTGTTCACAAGCTTTACACGATTGACATAATTTTGTGATTGTTCGTTTACCAAACTCTAATAGATCGGTGTAACTTTGTGTTATCTGCAGTCGACCTATCTGTTAAATTATGAGTTAATATCGTCAAACCCGCCTAAACTATACGATTTTTGTCAGTTTCTTACCTAAACGAGTGTCCCCGAAATCCCACTAAACTATATCCCCCTTCATAATAATCCCCCCCCCGCGGTCGCTTATGTGGCATATTGTGTGAAATAAGTCGCCTAAGAGCGCGTGAAAGGTGACAATGACCATTAAAATGGGCCCACCTGACAGCAACTAACGGCTAATTAGCTCCTTTTTAAAATATATATATATATATATTCTCCTTTTTTTCTTTATATTACACCTTTCTTCTCCATTTTTACACCTTTCTTCTCCATTTCTTCATCTTCATCCATTTGACATTCTCTCTCTATTGATCGCTCTTAATTTATCCGTCCTTCATTGTTACCCAAATTTATTTGAAAGAACACCCTTTCAAGTATTTGTAGAAGATTCATGAGGTTTAATGTCTTTTGTGGTTGGGGGCAGACTGTTTCTTTGAGAACGTCAACGACAAATGCTAACCCAGGAAGACAATTTTTTTGGATGCAAGTACTATGAGGTAATCGTCATATGTTATGTGATATATTATGGCTAAGATTTCATTTCTTTTATTAATGGTTTGGTTAAATTTTTCAGCCTAAGGATCGCGTGGCATGTGGGGTTTTTTCAATGGTATGATCCAGAATTTCCTACCAATCAAAGGCGTTACTGGCTTATAGAAAGATAAAATGGAATTTGAGGCTGAATTAAAGAAGAGGAAAAATTTGAATGTTGCTTATTATTAGTTTATGTTTCAATATATATTTTTGGTTGTTCAAATGCTAGGAAGTGTTGTGTAACCATGAACATGACTGTTGCTTTTGTTTTGTGGACACAGAACTTATCTCAAACTTTTCACCAAATTCATCAATTGTACTGTTATTGCTACTATTCTTTGTGTTTGTGAGCATGCTATCAGCAACTTGATTTTGCATATGCTCAATCTCTATACTAATGTTTTCACAGCCATTAGTCCTTTTGTGGCTTGCTTTGTGACCACCAAGAGCTTGGTAAGAGTGAAAGCTTTTGTTGCATGATCACCCATCACTTCTTTCGATACTTGTTTCCTAGCCTCCAAACAATTTTTTTTCCAACATATAAACTCACATCCTCCCTTGCCAAATCTTGCATCTCCCAACCCATTATGCACGATTGTGAAATTATCCTACTTCTATAGTACTTGGCAGGATACTTGGTATTGCACATTGAATTTGTGTTTGTCTTGTTGCAATTATGCCTAGGATTATAAGTTCTAATAATGAAATCAACAGATTTGGGCTCTCTGTTTGCAAACAATAACTAGGGACATCCATTAGTTTTGCATTTTACCAATACTTTATTTTTATCATTTGTAATCATCTCTATCTCACAACTTCTTTCTATTGCATACCCGGTGACAACTTTTCTAAATTTATATACATTTTTGAAGACTATGTTAAGTTGCCAAACCACCTTTTCCTATTTTGGATCATACGTTACCCTATTGTTCTCCTTCCTTGCTTTTATGTTGCTACTTCTGTTTCCTGATTTATTATCGCTCTCACTGTCACTGTCACTCTCAAAACTATTAGCATTTGAACTGTCATAAAAAGGCTCATCACCAACTAACTTACCAAAAACATTTTTTTCATTTATCTATGTCTTCAAAACCTGGATCTATCCCAACTGGTCCAAGAAATGACTCAGCAACAACTTTCTTTCTTGGTGTTCTTTTTTTCTTCTTATAAGCCTTCAAATCTATTTTAACTATGTTAAACTCTTTATGCACATCGCTTACATAATTAACCTCATGCTCTTCATCCTCAGAACTGCTTGATTTGTCTCTATCTACAACATTACCTACAACGTCAGTATCATTTTCCTCTAAATCTTCATCTTCTATGTCAGAATCATTCTCATCTACTAAAGAGTATCTAGGAAGTTTTTCTACAATATATGACTGTTCATGAGGTTCTATTTTACCACTAGAATCAATATTTTTAATTTGGGAACCTAAAGGTGCATTGAAACCTTCTATAACCTTGCTGGAAGATTCTTCAATGGCCCCACTAGTCATTCTGGAGCACATTATATCCATCATGGCATACATAAATGTCTATTGTATCCTTATTACTTAACAAATCAGCAAGTACCAACAAATCCCTATCTTTTAAATTCTACCAAACTGCCACCCTTAGAAGATATAGTATATATTTTTCCTACATTGTTAAACCTAAAATCCTTGGCATAATCAACAATTTCTGGAATAGACAATTTGTCTGTATCCACATTATAAACACATTCAATGTTTCCCCCAACATAAACTAGCCCTACCTCATTCAAAAGCATATCACCAATATGTGATCTCAAATTCAAATATTTGTCTAATTACCCTAAAATAGCAATAAAAAAAATAACAAAGAATATGGCAAAAGAAATAAAAAAATAAAAAATAGAACAACTTATTAAACTAACATAAAAGACCCGAAATCTAAAACTAACAACAAGCAACATGCATGAAACTATATATTCGACTAACCAACATCAACAAGCAGAAAGATGTAACAACTCAAAAAAAAAACCCAAATTTTCTACTACGAACTAAATCGCAGCACCTACCTATCATAATTTCGCAACAAAAATAATAGGAATAAAGAATAGGACCTGTATTGTGAAAGTACAAGGGGGGGGGGGGGGGTTAATTGTGATCTATTAAAAATTGATTGACTAATTGTGGGTTTAGTCGACTAGATTTCACGCAGCAAGTAGGTAAAGTAGAGATAAAGTGAACGAATTGAAAACTAAAGAAGACACATCAAATTTTATACCGGTTCAGTACTAGTGTGGTACTTATATCCAGTTCCTTTGGGTCACAAGGATTCTCTTAGATCTTGATAAAGAATTACAACATGGATGGTTTTAGTTCGTTCACCTGCAACGATGATCAACAGTAATTTCTGGATTTGACATAACTCTCTTTTGTGTTTCCAGACCGTTATAGTGGGATTTTACTGGGTTGTTGTTGTTGTTATTGTCTCTTTTGTGTTCTAACTCTTTCTATCTTTTCTGACACTTGTAAACTTAGAAATACAATGTTTGTGCTAAGAGCTAGAGAGACTTAGAAATAGTATTTGTAGTCCTTCCTACAAACTGAATTTTTTTATGTCCTTCCTCTTTCATGTCTTCATTTCACGGAATGATTTGAGGCTTTGATTTGGTTGGTCAATCTTCTGATATGGTTCTTGAGGAATGGCCTGATATTCTCGAGCTGCACTTGATATATTTCCTTTGTTAGACAACTTCGATTTCCTTCGACTGAGACTTAATGGTGGGAACCTTTTTGATGGCTTGACTTCCTTTGATTTAGTATCATAAAATCTTCAATCTTATCTTCTAATTGTTGATGCCCTTGATGGTGCCTTAATTCCTGCAATCAATGTAGATAGAATTTAGCTTTGCACAATTGTCATTATTGAAACCTAGATGTAACAATATCCCCTTTGTGATGATGATAATAAAGAGAGAGTAAACATGTATACTTCCCTTTCATATAACTTGCGATGCTTGCTTCCACTGGGTTGTTGCTGCTCCCTCTGAGTTGCTACTTCCCTTTCAGTGAGCATGAGTTTTACCCCATCTAGACATACCTGAATTTGCTGAAAATTTTGGGAGGCGGTCGACTGAGGCTCTGATGGTTCAATTAGAGCTTCAACTTGCACTGGAACACTTTCAACTTTGGCTCACCTGACCCATCTGTCATTACTTAAAGTATACCTCATCATAGAAAAAACTGTCTTATCATAGGTACTAATGTGATTAAGTGAGAAAGGTGCCAAATTAACCTTCATAACTTCAAGAATAAATGCGTTTAGCAGACCATAGGGTAGACATGCTGCAGAAGAGGATACATCCCTTATGCTCTCAAGCATATATATATATATATATATACGAATCCATACAAACCAGTCAAGTCTTTTATTATTCACAAGACATTAAAGTAAAAAATTATCCCTGGTAGACAGAGTGCCGAGGGACCCAGTTCTAGGAAGTAAAGTGGTGGCTATCAAGTGGGCCAAAATATGGTGTTCAAACTTAAGATTTTTGGGACTAATGTTGGGAGGGTTATCAGACAAGAAGGCTTTTGCATCTCTAAGGAAACTTCAAAATCTTTTGGCCAGGAATTTTGCATAAAAATGTCACGAACCAAACTGATGGGCCGCAATGGGTGCCCGGATCCTACATGTCAAACATCCTTAAGCATGCGTTTAAGATATAAACATGAATAACATACGTGAGGGAAACCTATCCAAAAGACATATGTACATATACATGCAGAATACAATGGGCGAGCCGGCAAGGCTGCTATAGATTACTATATACCCAAAACTGAAAGCTGACAAGGCTACATACTATCCAACTATACATAACTGTCTACAGACCTCTAATAGAAAATACAACTGTGCAAGGACGGGACTAGGACACTTCATACCCATATATGTATACAAGCATATCGTACCAAAATCAAAAGCAACTCCGAATCAAGTGGAGCACGCCAACTCTCAATGATCAAAGATCCTAAGTAGGGAGACCGTAAACTTGCCTACTTGCACCTATGAGCATGAAACGCAGGCCTCGGGAAATAGAGCATTAGTACGAATAATGTACTGAGTATGTAAGGCATGAAAATCAGTACATAAGAGACATAGATGAAACATAGAATAAGGAATTCCCCTGTAATTCTAAATAACTTTGCAAATCTTGAAACAGTTATAGTATCATGCACGTACGTGTAAATATTGTGTCATGCATATGTATAGGTGTACATAACATTATCAAGCCTCTGAGGGCATTCCATCATATCATCTCGGCCACTGTATCAAAATCATCAACATATACCAACTGATCAGGTGGTGGTGCGTATATAACTCTGTAACCTTTTTCCATATCCCCTATACATATATATACATATAAATATACGTATATAACACCATCTGGTCATGGGTCAATGTACATGTATAAATGAATGAAATGCATGAAAATATGTTAATAATTTCAATATTCCTTTCGGATAAACTTTATCTACTGCGTATTATTCTGAGACGCATGAAAACAAGATATAATAATATGTCCAATGGGGAATCAAGAACATAGAGACCCCTAGTATTTCTATGAGTAGAGTTGTTTATGAAAGCTGTGTGGTTGCTCGTTTCTTTTTGTATCATTTGGATCATACCAAAAAGAAAGAAGGGATAGCCTCAACATACCTAGAGTAAGGAAAAATCCGTATGATATTCTTGGAAAAAGTTGCACCATACTCCTTTAGAATTGCAAAATTTTACATTGCTAAGGTTCAAATAATTCTCGTTGGAATCGTTTGGTTGCAAGAAGTTTTGTTGAAAACTTGTACGAATTGCTAACGTTTTGATTGTAGTGCTTTTGTACACAAGATATAAGAAATGAAGTGTATTTTAATTATCAATTAGGTTGCCACCTAATCAGAAATGACTAAGAGTCATTTGTCTAAGAAATGGCTTGCTGCCACGTGGAGGTGGGGGGTGGGGGGGGGAGAATTTTGATCTTTATCTAACTTATTAGTTAATTAGGTAATGTCTCGTTACCTAATAATTAACCAATTATCCATATAATTAAGAATTATCTCTAGTTACTTAAAATACTACTCATTTTTAATATACTTTATACATCATACTATTACGATCATATGGTACCTTGTATGGTACTAGTCCATAAATATCGGGTATTATAGCTCGGACCATATTTTATTCCAAATTGACAACCTTCAATGAAACTCATTTTCTTTAATTCTTGTTCCTTTTATCCTTCATGGCACTTACTTATCACTTGTTATAAATAATATAAATAAGTTAACCTCAAGATAATCTCATCCCCGAGTCTATGTCGATTAACTGAAGACGAAACTTTAACGTACGAAAATACAAGATGTACCAAAAAATATCATACCCGTTAAACTTAGCAGAAAAGATTTTCTCAAATTGATAGGAATCAAGAACAATTCGAGTGCCTAAAACCATGGACTCCAAATCATCTTTATCATTCACAAACAAATTAGCATAGAATATTCTCACAGGTTCTTCGTACATAGAGTTGCCAACAATATCGAATACAGAGGAAAGTCATTGAAAATCAAAGATAGAAATCACATCACAGTGCAGATTTTTCATAAGAGACAGACTTACAGAGCGTCCATAAGCCATAGATTTTGACACTCAAACCTTGATTTTTCACTTGGTTCATAGAAGATTAATTTGTCCTCTAGTCCAAACTCCATACTCTCCACGTTCCCTTTCTTGCATGCATACTTTTTGGGGGTTTGCTCTATAGGACTCTTTCTGGCTGATTGGAAGGTCTTTCGTTGATTCACTGCTTTCATTATCGATTTTGAGAAAATATGAGTCGATGGATGATTCCAAGTCTATGGTTTCTTCAGGGTTGTGGGTTTTCTGAAAGCGTTGCTTCGTCTAGTGGTAGTGGAGGAAGAGAGGTTTCTTTTATCCATTATAAGGAAATATGTGTTGAGATAATGATGAATGAAGAGGAGATAAATGGATTCTTATCTAGGCATTTGGAAGGTTGAAAAGTTGCATTGGTTAAAGGAAAGGGTGGATTCAAAAGGAAGTGACTCGTCTGAGGAGATGTTTCGGCGATTCTGATGGAGATGTAATAACTACACTTACATCAAAGTAATTACACTACACAGTTAAACACACATAAGAAAGGAAGTAAAATATTTAAAACATATGCGAAAGATTTATTTCACAAAATATAAATAATGCCAATCTTTTTTTGCAGTAAACAAAATCTTTCCTCCAAAAGAGGATTGGCAAAAATATCAGGAAGTTGAGATTCAGTACTAATGAATTCTAATACAATATCACCTTTAGCAACATGATCACGGATAAAATGATGCTTGATTTTTATATGCTTTTCTCTAGAGTGATGCATAAATGTTTTTGACAAACATATAACACTAGTATTATCACAATATATAGGAGTGGAAGTAAGAGATAAGTCATAGTCAAGAAGTTGATGCATAATCCAAAGAACTTGTGTACAACAACTTCCAACAGCTAAATATTCTACTTCTGTCGTTGATAGAGCAACACAATTTTGTTTCTTGCTATGCCAGGAGACTATTGCATTTCCCAATAGTTGACATGTGCCACTAGTACTTTTCATATCAATTTTATCACCTGCAAAATTTTCATCTGAAAAACCTTTTAAAAATATTATTAGAGTGAGCATACCATAATCCTAATTTAGAGGTCCCAATAAGGTATCTAATAATATGTTTCGCAGCAGTAAGATGAGATTCCTTAGGATCCAATTGAAATCTTGCACACTTACACACACTGAACATTATATTAGGTCGACTAGCAGTGATATATAGTAAAGATCCAATCATTCCTCTATACATTATTTCATCAATATCTTTTCCACTATTATCTTCATCAAGCGTAGTTGTTGGACTCATTTGAGTTCCAATAGACTTAGCATTTTCAATGACAAATTTCTTTATAAGTTCCTTGATGTACTTGGTTTGGCTGGTAAAGATCCCTTTGGAGACTGTTTGATTTGCAATCCAGGGAAAAGCATTAGCTCTCCTATCATGCTCATTTTGAATTCTCCTTTCATAGTATGGGCAAATTCTTCACATAGAACAGAGTTAGGACTTCCAAAAATAATATCGTTAACATAAATTTGAGTGATAAGATTACCTTAATTTGAATGCTTAATAAATAAAGTTGTATCGATATTACCTCGCTTGAAACCTTGATTTAGAAGAAAAGAGCTTAATCTTTCATACCAGGCTTGGGGAGCTTGCTTGAGTCCATATAGAGCTTTAGTCAACTTTAAAACATGATCTGGGAAAGTTTCATTTACAAATCCTGGAGGTTGCTTCACATAAACTTCTTCAGAGATGTAGCCATTTATAAAGGCACTTTTCACATCCATTTGAAATAGTTTGAATCCTTTATGAGCAGTAAAAACAAGTAATATTCAAATAGATTCTAATCTTACTACTGCAAATGTTTCATCATATTCGATTCCTTCTTGCTGAGAGTAACCTTGAGCAACCAACCGTGCTTTATTTCATACCACTTTTCCGGAACATTCAACTTATTTCTGAAAACCCATTTAGTTCCTACAATAGAAGCATTAGATGGTTTTGGAACTAGTTTCCACACTTTATTTCGTTCAAATTGATCAAGTTCATCTTTCATTGCTTTGACCCAATACTAATCTTTCAGTGCTTCATCTACTTTCTTTAGCTCAAGTTGAGAAATTAGAGCCATATGAGAGTTGAGTTTTTGGGATCTCCTGGTAGTGATTCCTTCCTGTGGATTCCCGATAATGATTTTGTGAGGATATCCAGCTTCACTTTTCCACTCATTTGAAATGTTCGTGGTTAGTTCCTTTTCATCAGTAGTCGACTATTCTGTTGAAGAAGATTCCTGGATGTTCTCCTAAGTTGACTGATTTTGCTGACTAGTTGGATCATTTTGGTAGTCATTTCCTATAACAATAGACTTGGGGACAATAGAAATTTCCTCATTTTCAGAAACGTTTTCATTCCTTGATCTAGGGTTAGTATCAACAAAAAACAACATGAATCGATTCTTCAATGCATAAAGTTCTTTTATTATAAACTCTATATGCTTTACTTAAGGGAGAATATCCAAGAAATATACCTTCGTCGCTTTTTGAATCAAACTTATCCAGATTGTCCTTTCCATTATTGTGAATGAAGCATTTGCATCCAAATGGATGAAAGTAATTGATGTTGGGTTTTTACCATTCCATAGCTCATATGGAGTTTTTTTAAGAATTGGTCGAATCATACACTTGTTGTTAATGTGACATGCAGTGTTCACAACTTCAGCCCAGAAGTGATGGGGTAAAGAGTTTTCCACAATCATGGTTCTTGCCATGCCTTGTAAGGTTCTATATTTGCGTTCTACCACTCCATTCTATTGAGGTGACCTTGGTGAAGGAAAATTGTGAGAGATTCCTTGGTCATTGAAAAAGTTTCAAAAGCTCTGCTTTCAATTCTCCTCCATGATCACTTCTGATAGTGGAAATGTAGTATCCTTATTCATGTTATACCTTCTTACATAAAACTTCAAAATTTCTTAGAGTTTCATCTTTATGACTTAAAAACATAACCCACGTAAATCGAAAAAAGTCATCCACAATTACAAAAACATATTTTCCGCCATCGATACTAGCAGTTCTAGTTGGATCAAACAAATCCATATGCAATAGTTGAAGAGGTTTAGTAGTAGATACAATGTTTTTGATTTTAAAAGATGAACAAGTCTATTTTCCTAATTGACATGCATCACAAATATGATCTTTTGAAAAATATAGGTTTGGAAGACCAATAACAAGATCGTGTTTAGAAAGTTTTTGAATGGTATGCATGCTAGCATGTCCAAGTTCTCTATGCCAAACCCAAGGATAATCAATCATAGAGGCAAGACATATTTGATCACCAAGACTATCTATATTACTGATTGTATAGACATTCCTATCTCTATTTCCTGACAGAATAACTTTACCTGATTCGTCTTCTATAAACCAGCCATGTTTCTTAAAATGAACCTCATAGTCATTATTGCATAGTTGACTGATACTGAGAAGATTGTAACCGAGTTCATTGACCAGGTAAACTTCATCCATATCACATGTTGAGCTTAGGAGAGCATTTCTAACTCCAATAATGTTTCTCTTTGATTTATCTCCAAAGGTAACTGTTCCTCCATCTAGTTTGGTGACTTTTTTGAATAATTATTTGTCACCAGTCATATGTCTGGAACACAACTGTTAAGATACCATTTTCCTTTTCGATTATTCTTGCGGTGTTCCTACAAAAGAGAGTTACTTGTTTTTAGGTACCCAAGCCTGCTTGGGTCCTGAATGGTTAGATTTCTGAGTGTTAGCTTGACTAGAGTATTTAGGTCGCTAGACCCATTTCCCGTTGTCCTTGAACCTACAATGGTTAGAGGTGTGACCATGTTTCCCACAATAAAAACATGATGCATTTTTGGGATTTCCAGAGCCTCTTTCTGCTCTGATTCTGTTCCTTCATTGGTTAGTGTTGTGACCATTTTTACCACAATAAGAGAATGCATAAGAGTTTCTAGTTCTAGTCAAAGAATTATGAGAAACAGTTTGATTTGATTTGACAGAACTATGACTTGTTGATTTTTGTCATCCATTCAGTTGAATTTGAAGTTCATTAACTTCTTCTTGAAGCATGTCACGCTTAATTTCACAAACTTCCAGCTTCAAAGCCCAATCTTTCTTTTCTCTTTGGATTTTTCTGAGTTCATTTAGAACTCTTTCAATGTCTGCAAGAACAATATCAATTCTTGAAGTTCATAATAGTTGGGACAAGTAGGAAGACGCACCTCGCTAGTTCCTCGTCTGCCATAAGGGCAAGTTCACCTCAGTCTTCTTCCTCATCTTCTCCTTTGTTTTCCATGAATCCAAGCTCTCCTGATTCCTCATTGTTGTCATCTTTTATGGCCATGAAACACATGTTTACAATTTTTTCATGGTCAGATTCTTCTTCATCACTCCAGGGTCCAAAGGATTTCTTCTTTTGGAGGTTCATGCTGAGTTTCTTCTTCAGTTCGGGACAATCAACTTGAATGTGTCCATGTTTTCTACATTCATAGCATCTTCTATCATTTTCATTTTTTGTCCTTCCCTTTCTAAAGTTTGGTTTACCTCTTCTGCTATATATATTTTTCCTCATCATGCTTGTTACAACTTGGGAGAGCATGACTATGTTTTCATCCTGTTCTTCTCCTTCCTCTTCTTCTTTATCTTCTGGTTCGGCCATAGTTGCTTTGAGGCAACTATTTTTCTTTTTTTGTTGAATTTTCCTGTCCAAGTGAGTTTTCTCAAAAGTTATTAGAACACCTATAAGTTCATCATAGGACATTTTGTCAAGATCCTGACACTCGAGAGCAATGAACTTGGGCTGCCAATTTGTGGGTAGAATTCTGAGAATTTTTCTGACCTGTACTCCGCTCTTTATTATTATACCAAAAGATTTTAGATCTCCAAGAATTTTGCTGAACCTGGAGAACATTTTCTTTGCTGATTCTCCATCCTTTATTTGAAATAGCTTATACTCACGAACTAAAAGATTTATCCTTATTTCTTTTACCTTGTTGGTTCCTTCATATGTGACATCCAATTTATCCCACATTTCCTTAGCAGTTTCACAGCTTGAGATCTTTTCATACTCTTCACCACTGATAGCATTGTACAGTAGATTTTTTTGCTTTAGCATTCACAGTTATGACAACAGCTTGCTCATTAGTGCAATCATCCAAATCAAGTGGATTAGTTGATACTATGACTAGACCATTCTCATCTTTATTTGGTGGAATTGGAAGATTTCCCGTTTTGATCACCCGCCAGACTTTGATGTCATATGACATGGTGTATGTTTCCATATGCATTTTCCAATAAGAAAAGTGTTGTCAGTTGAAATATGGAGGTTGTACTTAAGAGGTTCCTTCTTGAAACAATGCACCAACAACTGTGTTCGATCCAATGATTTTTTCCTCACTAGGTGTTAATCAAAGTTTGTGAGCCTTGCTCCAATACCAATTGAAAGTACAAGGGGGGGGGGGTGACTTGTGGTCTACTAAAAATTGGTTGACTAATTGTGATTTTAGTCGACTAGGTTTTGCACAACAAGTAGGTAAAACAGAGATAAACTGAACAAATTGAAAACTAAATAAGATACAACAGTTTTTATACTCATTCGGTACCAGTATGATACTTACATTCAGTTTCCTTAGGTCACAAGGGTTTTCTTAGATCTTGATAAATAATTACAATAGTGATGGTTTTAGTTTGTTCACCACCAATGATGATCAACAGTAATTTTTAGATTTTGACACAACTCTCTTTTGTGTTCTAACTCTTTTTATCTTTTGTGACACTTGTAAACTTAGGAATACAGTGTTTGCGCTAAGAACTAGAGAGACTTAGAAAATAGTGTTTGAAGTTGCGTAAGTCTTCTTCCTGAGAATGACAGTCTTCTTAAAGCAATGTTTGAGAGCCTTTGCAGATTGATCTTGATTCAGGCACTGAATCCTCTTACAAATTGATCTTGATTGAGGCACTGAATCATATAAGAGATTTGACCCAACGGGTGCCTCCAAATCATGCACTATAGATGGGCTGGATTTGTATATGTCCTTCCTCTTTCATATCTTCATTTTAATGAGTGATTTGAGGCTTTGATTTCCTTGTCGTGCGAGATTTTGGTATCATAATTCTAAACCTCTGTCTTCTATTCACTCACAGATGGTGAGGACACGTGCTACCGAAGATGACCAGGCACCCGCGTCCCCTTCTAGAGCTGTCAGAGGTCGGGTCTAGGTTAGAGGCCGAGAAAGCGCCCGTGGTGTAGCTAGAGCACCCGCACGAGCTGCCATAGAGGTGCCACCAGTAGCTGCAGCCAGAGTCCAGGCACCTAATATGCTTACTGCTACTACTATTCCAGCTCTTTAGGAGACTCTTGCATAGTTCGTGAGCATGTACACCACTCTAGCTCAGGCAGGGTTGATTCCCCTTGTTGCAGCCACATCCCAGGCTGGGGGAGGAGCACAGACTCCCGCTACCTACACTCCTGAGCAGCGAGTCCAGGTTGATCGAATCCCAGAGGTTATACTGGTACTGCTTGTAGCCCTAATTCAGCCCAAGGACAGGGCATCAGCTTCCGAGGATGAGCAGCGGAGGCTTGAGAGGTTCAAGAAATACAAGACTCCTGTATTCAGTGGTCTAGCATCAGATGATGCCTTGGGATTTCTGGAGGAGTGCTACCGTATCCTCCACACTACGGGTATATCAGGATCGAGTGGAGTTTCTTTCACTGCCTTCCAGCTACGAGGAGCAGCCTACCAGTGGTGGCATACTTTTGAGTTGGATAGTCCAACTGAGGTAGCATCCCTTACTTAGACTTAGTTTTCAGATATGTTCCTGAGAGAGTTTTTCTCTTAGAGCCTCAAGGATGTATGACGCGCGGAGTTTGAGTATTTGTGCTAGGTCACTATGATTATTTCAGAGTATGACATCCATTTCACTGACTTGGCTAGGCATGCACCAGCCTTGGTTTCTATAGTTCGTCAGAGAGTTCGCTGGTTTATTGAGGGGCTCATTCCCAGCATCAGGTCTAGCATGGTTCGTAAGTTGGAGATGGATATTTCTTATCAGCAAGTGGTGGAATTGCTAGGAGAGTGGAGGGTCCCGTGCCCCAACTTCAGTTCGTCATGGTAGGGGCTATATGAGTCACCCTGTTCATTCAGCTCTTCCAGTAGCCAGTGGTATTCCAGCTCCTCCTAGGCCTCAGGAGCCTTATTATGTACCTCAAGTATCTAGTGCGCCTCCTGCACGGGGTGCTTTCAGTGGTCAGTCCAGCAAACCTGGACCGAGCCAATCACAACCTCCACATCCTCCCAAAGTTTATTTTGAGTGTGGTGACATGCGCCATATGGTTAGAGATTGCCCCAGACATAGGAGGGGTGTACCTCCACAGACTTCTCAGCCACAATGTGCCCCGCAGAGTTCCCAATCTATTATTACAGCACCAGTTGCTACCCCACCTGCTCAGCCAGCTAGAAGTGGAGGTCGAGGAGGTAGCGGTCGCCCTAGAGGGGGAGGCCAGGCCAGATACTATGCTCTTCCTTCCCGTACCGAGGCTGTCGTCTCCAATTCTATCATTACATGTATTGTCCCGGTTTGTCATAGAGATGCATCGATTCTATTTGATCCAGGCTCCACTTATTCTTATGTGTCCTCTTATTTTGCCACTCATATGGCATACCTCGAGATTTCTTGGGTTTCCCTATTTATGTTTCTACTCATGTAGGAGATTCTCTTGTTGTGGACCACATTTATCGGTCGTGTTTTATTGCTCTTAGTGGTTTTCAGACCAGAGCTAATTTGTTATTACTTAGCATGGTAGATTTTGATGTTATCTTTGGGCATGGACTGGTTGTCTCCCCACTATGCTATTCTTGATTGTCACGCCAAAACTGTGATGCTGGCTATGCCAGGTTTACCGTGAGTAGAGTGGAGGGGTACTTTAGATCACACTCCTAGTAGAGTTATTTCATTTCTTAAAGCTCATCGAATGGTTGAGAAGGGGTGTGACGCGTATCTAACTTATGTGAGAGATATCAGTATTGATACCCCTACAATTGATTTAGTCCTAGTAGTACGGGATTTCTCTAATGTGTTTCCAGCTGTTCTTTCGGGCATGCCGCCTGATAGAGATATTGATTTTTACATTGATCTGTTGCTAGTCACTCAGCCTATTTCTATTCCTCCGTATCGTATGGCCCCTCCTGAGTTGAAGAAGTTGAAGAATCAGTTAAAAGAATTGCTTGATAAGGGTTTTATTTGGCCCAGTGTATCACCTTGGGGTGCTCCTGTCTTGTTTGTGAAGAAAAATGATGGTTCTATGCATATGTGCATTGATTATCGCCAGATGAACAAAGTTATAGTGAAGAGCCGGTATCCTTTGCCTCGTATTGATAATTTTTTGACCAGTTACAGGGTGCACGAGTGTTTTCTAAGATTTACTTACGCTCAAGTTACCATCAGTTGAAGATTCGGGAGCCAAATATCACGAAGACTGCTTTCAGGACTCGGTATGGTCATTACGAGTTCCTTGTTATGTCATTTGGGCTAACCAATGTCCCGACAGCCTTCATGCATTTGATGCACAGTGTGTTTTGGCCATATCTTGACTCGTTCATCATTGTCTTTATTGATGATATTCTGATATTCGTTCATCATTGTCTTTATCTTTTGAGAAGATCATGAGCAACACCTGAGGATAGTGCTTCAAACTTTGAGAGAAAAGAAGTTATATGCAAAGTTCTCAAAATGTGAGTTTTGGTTGGATTCCGTGGCATTCTTGGGTCACGTGGTATCGAGTGAGGGGATAAAGGTGGATCCGAAAATAGTGGAAGTAGTGTAGAGTTGGCCCAAACCATCCTCAGTTACAGAGATCCACAATTTTCTTTGCTTGGCGGGTTATTACCATCGATTTGTTGAGGGGTTTTCATCTATTGCAGTACCTATGACCAGGCTTACCCAGAAGGGTGCTCCGTTCCAATGGACGAAAGAGTGTGAGGTAATCTTCCAAAAGCTCAAGACAGCTTTGACTACAACCCCAGTTTTGATATTGCCTATAGGTTTAGGGTCTTTTACTGTCTATTGTGATGCCTCAAGGATTGGCCTTGGAGCGGTATTGATGCAGGATGGTAGGGTGATTGCATACGCATCCAGACAGTTGAAGGTATATGAGAAGAATTATCCTATCCATGATCTCGAGTTAGCTGCTATTGTTCACGCCTTGAAAATCCGGCATCATTATTTGTATGGTGTTCCTTGTGAGATCTATATTGATCACCGAAGGTTGTAGAAAGCAGACGGATCTTAATTTTCAACAGAGGAGATGGTTAGAGCTTCTAAAGGACTATGATATCACTATCTTGTATCACCCGGGCAAGGCCAATGTGGTGGCCGATGCTTTGAGTCGCTGGGCGGAGAGGTTGGGGAGTTTGGCTTATTTACCAGCAGTGAAAAGACCCATGGCGATGGATGTTCAGGCCTTAGCCAACCAGTTTGTGAGGTTGGATCTTTCAGAGCCTAGTCGGGTTCTAGCTTGCGTGATTTCTCGGTCTTCCTTATTTGATTGTATCAGAGAGCGTCTGTATGATGACCCTCATTTGCTTGTCTTCAAGGACAAGGTCCTGCATGATGATTCTAGAGATGTGACTATTGGTGATGATGGGGTATTGAGGATGCAGGGTTAGATTTGTGTACCCAATATTGATGGGCTTCGGGAGTTGATTCTAGAGAAGGCCTATAGTTCGTGATATTCCATCCATTCGGCTGCCGCAAAGATGTGCCGGGATTTGAGGAAACACTATAGGTGGAGGCTGATAAAGAAGGATATAGTTGGGTTTGTAGCTCGGTGCCTCAATTGTCAGTAGGTAAAGTATGAGCACTAGAGACTGGGTGGGTTACTTCAGCAGATAGATATTCCGGAGTGGAAGTGGTAGCGGATCACCATGGACTTCGTAGTTGGACTCCCACGGACTTTGAAGAAGTTTAATGCCATTTGGGTGATTATGGATCGGCTGACCAAGTTCGCGCACTTCATTCCTGTGTGTACTACCTATTCTTCGGAGCGGTTGGCAAATATTTATATCCGGGAGTTTGTTTGTCTGCCTGGTATTCCAGTTTCCAACATTTGGATAGAGGTACTCAATTCACATCACGGTTCTGGGGGGCTGTACAACATGAGTTGGGTACTCGGGTGGTGTTAAGCATATCATTTCACCCCCAGACAAACGGACAATCCGAGCTCACTATTCAGATTCTTGAGGATATGCTCCGTGCGTGTGATGGAGTTTGGAGGTTCTTGGGATCAGTTCTTGCCACTGACGATGTTTGCCTACAACAACAGTTATCAGTCGAGCATTCAGATGGCACAATATGAGGTTTTGTATGGTAGGCGGTACAAATCCCCGGTGGGTTGGTTTGAGCTGGGTGAGGCTAGATTATTGGGCACAGACTTGGTTCAGGATGCCTTGGAGAAGGTTAAGGTGATCCAGGATAGACTTCGCACAGCCCAGTCCAGATACAAGAGTTATACATACCGGAAGGTTCGTGATGTTTCCTATATTGATTCGGGTTTCGTGTATGAAAGGTGTTATGAGATTTGGGAAGAAAGGGAAATTGAGTTTGAGGTTTATTGGTCCTTTTTTGAGCTATTGCGAGTGTTGGGGAGGTTGCTTATGAGCTTTCCTTACCTCCCAGCTTGGCAGGAGTTCATCCGGTGTTTTATGTTTCGATGCTCTGGAAGTATCACGGTGACCTATCGCACGTGTTGGATTTCAGTTCAGTCTAGTTGGACAAGGATCTATCCTATGTTGAGGAGCCAGTAGCAATATTGGACAGGCAGGTTAGGAAGCTGAGGTCAAAGAACATTGCATTAGTGAAGGTTCAGTGGCGGGCTCAGCCGGTCGAGGAGGCGACTTGGGATATCGAGCAAGATATGCACAGCCGTTACCCTCATCTGTTACTACTTCAGGTATGTCTCTATGCTCGTTCGAGGATGAACAAATGTTTTAAGAGGGGGAGGATGTAATGACCCAACCAGTCGTTTTAAGAATTAATGCCCCGATACACTATTAACTGCTTTCCCCATGATTATTTATGCTATTGTGAGTTACTGTGAGGTTTCGTTTGGAGTTTCGGAGTGCTTTGGGACACTTAGCCCTAAATGAGAGCTTAAGCTTTAGAATTTGGACCGTAGTCGGAGCAGTGTTAAGACGGCCTTAGAATGGAATTCCGTCATTTCCACTAGCTCCGTTGGGTGATTTCAGGCTTAGGGGCGTGTTCAGATTGTGTTTTGGAGGTCCATAGCTTATTTAGGCTTGAAATGCCGAAAGTTGAATTTTTAAAGTTTCCGATTCCATAGTGATATTTTGATATAGGGGTCGGAATGGAATTATGGAAAGTTGAGTAGGTCCGTGGTGTCATTTGGGACGTGTGTGCAAAATTTCATGGCATTCAGACGAAGTTTGATAGACTTTTTGATCGAAAGAGGAATTTGGAAGTTTTGAAATCCTTAGGCTTGAATCCGAGGGTGAATTGGTGTTCCGGCATTGTATTGAGTGTTCCGAGGGTTGGTACAAGTTTGAATAGTGTTATGTGACTTGTTGGCATGTTTGGTTGAGGTCCCGGGGGCCTCAGGATGATTTCGGATGGTTGTCGGGGAGTTGGAAGTTAGAATTTGCAGCTGAAGTTGCTGAGTTGCTGTCATAACTGTTGATACCCAATTTTTCCCTATGATATTTTTCAAAACCATGTATTGGCGTCAA
This sequence comes from Nicotiana sylvestris, assembly GCF_000393655.2. Taxonomy (NCBI): domain Eukaryota; kingdom Viridiplantae; phylum Streptophyta; class Magnoliopsida; order Solanales; family Solanaceae; genus Nicotiana; species Nicotiana sylvestris. Next base: position 14,829,591 of record NC_091065.1, read on the forward strand.
TTAGTATTTTTTCGCAATTTCTGCATTTTTAAAGAACTTAATTAATTTATACTAGTATTTTCATTTATGTAAACAATCACTGATTGCATCATAAATAGTTTTACAATAGTTCTGTATCTTAATTTTATCATTTGCATTCGTACTAAGTTTTAATTATTACACAAATAGCCACGTTTGCATTTTTAGGTTACGATTGCAATTACTTTGCACATTATAGCCCATGCATGCATTATTACATTATTTTACCAAAAATAGCCTTTTATATTTTTAAAATATTAATTAACTATTTAAAATATTTCTAGGCATGAAAATCATTTTTATAATCTATTAGTTATTTTTAAAAATTATTTTATCAATTAAATGAGCATTTAATAAATAGCCCTATTATTTTCGGATCTAGCCTAATTAAAAAGCTCAATTTCAACCCCCAGGTCCCTAACCCATTAAGATCAGGCCCAAATCAAATTAAACCCGGCCCCAAACACTCTAAATCCTGGTCGTTGATCATAGAGATCAACAACCATTATCATTCCTTACCATTTTTAACCCAACGACCCCCCTAACCTAATTTATTTGATACAAACAACCGCCTTGAAACTCCTCTCTTCTTCGTCTCTCTGAGACCCCAACCTTAACCCTAGATGCCTCCACCCAAACCAGCCCCAACCCCTCCGATTCCTACTCGATCCATGGATTCCCATGGTTGTTTGAGACTTTTACTCGTCTCCTACGTCTCCTGGTTGCTCGTTTTTGTGATTTCATGGAAAGATCTCGAAAAGATCTAGTCCAGATCTTGTTCAAGACCCTCTGAGAGTCCGTCGATGGTCTGTGAGTGCTTTTTCTATCGATATTCTACGGTTCAAATCTCTGGCTCAACACCAGATTTCCCTTTACCCTTTCCTTTTTCTTCAAAAACCTAATGTTTGGACTTGAATCGGTTCAGATCTTTGTAGATTTGGAGCGATTCTGAGTTCATCACTGATTTTCTTTAAGGTTCTCTTAGTTCCTTACTATTAATCTATTTTCAGCACTATGTTATTCTAGGGTTTTTGGTTTCCTTGTTATTTGTTGTCCGAATCCCTGCCTATTTGAAGTGTTTCAAGTTTCCATGGCTGTTTTCTTTAAGGGTCATTTGATTTCTATACTATCAATCAACCTTATGTGTTTTCAAATTAGGGTGTTTCTACTTCTTCTATTTTTGCTAAAGGTTTTCTGAGATCTTCATGTTTTGTTTAATCTTTCTCGCATGATTATGTTTCTAGTTCAATTAACTGACCATTCATTGTTTGATTTCAACCTCTTGTCCATTATTGTTGGAATAATTAACTGATTAGCCTAATTATCTAGGGTTTCATTTGCTTACTGAAGTAATTTACTGATTTCTGTTTGTTTACCTTAATCGTGAGGCTCTTAATTTACATCTCTTGCCTAATTATGGGTTAACTGATTCCTTCACATGGTATGATTGGGATCCATTCCTTTATTAGACCCCTGTTATTACCGTTTGATCAATTACCCCTAATTAAGGAGTTTATTCTGAACTCCTTTATGTGATTGGATTCTGTGATCCTATGATTTCCTTAATTGACTGAATGCTGATTCCTTACCTTATTTTGGCTCTACTCTTGAATTGTTATATAAGTACTCTCATTCTTCTCCATTCAACACAGAAACACATAGTTCAGAATACAGACACACACATATTCAAAACTCTCTCTTCATTCTTTGCTCTTGTGCTAACTATTGGTCTAGCCGGCTGAAAGCCAAGGCTAGATAGTGGAATTGCACCTATTTTTACATTCTGCATTTTCATCTTTAAATGGTATGTCTCTATTTAAATTTTGAAAATAAACTTTATGTGTTCCATGTATGTACATCCATGCTTTTTCCTGTACTAGTTACTCAATTTGTTTCCATGTTTACTACTTTAGCCAGCATGTTTAAATTCTGCCTTCTCTTGTTAAATGTGTAGTCAGCATGCCTAAGTCTCACTTGATTGTTTGATACTCTACCAGCATGTTTATTCAGCCCCGGTTTACTCTCTTTAATTGGTGTAATTATGTTGATAATTTAGTTGTCTAGTGTACTTGGTTGATCCTAATGAGCTCACACTTTGTTTTCAACATAACTATGTCTTAATTGCTTCTTATTATGACTAGTTTGTTAAGTCTCTGAACTATTAGACTCCTATTTGTTCTATATAGCTGTTGCTCCATATGCTCCCCTAGACCCTGTTGTATGTTTGAACTTTCTATGTCTCAACCCCCTTGACCCCTATTTGTAAAGCTGATTGCTGAATGATTGTGATTCTAATCATTCTAAGTCTGTGTGATTTCTCTTCTCAGAATTGATCTCAAAACTATTTTTCACTCTTAGTATTTTATCTAAACTGTGTCTATTCCTGAAAACCTTTTTCACTCCTGAAAGTTTATTTCAACAATGTTTTATGTCAAGAACTCTCACTTCTACTCTTAGATTATTCAAGTTCCGCCCTCTGGTGTGTGTACTGCTTAGGGATCCTTGAGATCCCTCTAAACTCTGGCATATCGGGGCTTGCCCTTCCACACTACACATAATCAATACCCTACTTGAGATAGGCCTTGGTGTGAGCATTGCCCGGGATACCTGAGGTCCTTAGGGAACTCTGACACACCAAGACACACTATTGGTTGTGAAACCTTTGGCTTCTGAGATTGTATTGAAGGCCTGGCATCCCCAGGTTTACTCTGGGCCTGATTTAGGCTCCTTATAGTAGAGTTTCATTTACTTATGTAATTTATTTTATTCTAGTCTGTAATAATATTATTTGTAAACAAATATTGGGGCAATTAGTAAAAGGGTGGGGTTCATACATGTTTTTTATGGAAACCATGCAGAAATTATGCTTTTAGGTTCATATATGTGATTTGCAGTAGAAATCATGCTCTTAGGTTTATATATATGAATTTCCTGCTTTGGGTTGATATTGGGATAGAAATCATGCTTTAGGTCTATATGCTATGTTACTTGCATTAGAAACATGTCATAGGTCTATGTTCTTTGCATTAGAAATCCTGCCTTAGGATGTTGACGTTTACTGCCTTTGCATATTAGAAAACATGTTGTAGTTCATCACTTCATTTTTGATTCTGCATAAGTTGTTATCACCTATAAATCCTGTCATTAAACTACTTCCCTAATCACGCTTGATAAAATGACCATATAGGAATCCTGCCTTAGGACTATATTTGCACTTGCTTCAGATCACATCAATGTTGTTTAAATGAATAACTGTGTGAATAAAAGGTTTTAAAATGATCCAACATAGATATTATGTTCTAGTATAAATATGCATGAAATCAGTTCTGTAACATTAACCACCTAATTCAGTATGCCTATAGGATTGAATGACTTCAAGTTGTCTTAGCCAATTCCCAGAATTATGATTGCATACAGACTCATGCCTAGGAAAGCCTTAGGTAATTATTGGTCTTATAACTGTGAAATTGGGTTCTGTTTATGTGCGAAATCGTCCAGGTTTAACGTGCTTTCAAATCAATAAGAAAGCAAATTAGAGTTCTGCCACTTCGCTCTTAAACAAATGCTACATATTCCGTATTTGTGATGTTCATCTAGATATCATGTTCTAGGGCCTTTTGAATTTCTTTAAAATCAGTTGTTTTGAGACGTGCTATGTATCTATTTACGTATGGAGGCAAACATGAGCCCCCTAATTGCTTTCCTATTTGACAGTCCTACATGTTCTTTGATGTCGCTTAGATTTTACCTTTTAAATACCTTAGGAGTGTCTAGAACTACCTAAGTATAGAGGTCCCAAATGCCTCCGGGACCACAAGGAAAGAACGGGTAAAGCACACTTAGAGTTCGTTAATTAAACTAGCTTATATAACCATTGAGGGGAGGGCAATGGGTAGTAAAAGGATATGATGACCAGTGCGCTAATGTCACGTGTAGCCCCTCTATTTGAGGAGGATTACCGGTAATTGCACAGATTGATCCTATAGGCTAACCAACATAGGACTTCCCTTCCTTAATTTGTGTATGTATGCTCGCACTATTCAAACTTCCTTGATTTATGTATGTATGCTCGCACTGTTCAAACTTCCTTAATTTATGTACGTGTGCTTAGACTGTCCAAACTTCTTTAATTTAAGTATTTGTGCTTGGACCATCAAAACTTCCTTGATTATATATGTGTGCTTAGATTGCATAAACTTCCCTTATTTGGAAATGGGTGCTTAGCCTGTTTACCTATTAATGACTAATTCACATAACTAAGTTCGGCCGGGACCCACTGTTGTGGACCGCGAGGGGTGCCTAAAATCTTTCCCTCAAGGTTATTTCGAGCCCTTACCCTAATCTCTAATAATGCAAACTGGTTACATGAGTTAGTTGCTCTAGGTGACCTAACGCACCTTAATCCGTTAGGTGGAGACTCTTCAAATACCCAATTCCCAAAAGGAAACGAGTTATTCCCAATGAATGTCGAAACCGGGACTCCGCGAAGGAAAAAAGGGCGCGATAACATGGGGACTCTGCTGGGGATATTTTAGTCTCTTACCATAACAAGCTTGTTTTGTGAATTAGTCTTAAGTATGCTTTATCCCATGCACCCTCCCCCTTAATTGGATTTAATTGATTATTTTCAAGCATTTATGATTTCCTTTACTTCCTGAAACTGACTTGTCTCTATGTTTTCTTTTCCGTAACTGTCTTTTAATTATTTAAATGTCATATTTATCATTTTTACGTGCAAATACTTGACAATGCTATTTATTGTTGCATAAATCATGCTCAACATCATATTCCACTCGTGCGTAATCAATCCTATAGCAACGCTTGATGAGTGTTTTCACTCTTCCTATTTATCACTCTTTAAATTCGGAAAGGCGTATTTGCGGTAAAACTAGTCGATCAGCGGTGCATTTGACGGTTCCGTGCCTTTCCCCCTCAAGTTGTCTTCTTGAGGGTCCCAGTCTAGACCTCTATAGCAACCTTACTATGATTAATTGTGCATGCATCATGGTCAAACCTAGTCGGGTTAATGTGTTGTCCGCATAATAACCCTTTAAGAAAAACCTCATCCAAAAATTCTTTCGGGTTTTCCATAATCCCAACGGATGCAACCACGATTGTGTGCATTAATTTTGGAAAAATAAGTGCCAATATGTTAATCATTGTTGTATAAATAGACGAACCTGGAGGGGAAAAGGGCCTAACTATCTTTTGTTTTGCAGAAAATGAGGCATGAAGTCCCCAGATTCGGTATGGTCGGTAGCATACCTTCTCTTTTGCTATATTGGTGGAGGGATCTTCCCTCAAGTGACCAAATCATGTGAAACGAGTCTTAGGAATTTTTTCTTATCTGTTGGATCTTCAGCCAAACAAAATGTTGATCGAGGTTGCCACTATGTTTTAGGACAAGGAAAGGGTCGTGTTACGCTTTGGGGACATAGAAATGACTCCTCTTCTAGAAGAAATAGGGGGATTTGCCAGGTTGCCTTGGGATAGCCATGGTTTATTAGCACCTGAAAATCACACCGCTATAGGATTTCTTAAGATGATGGAGCTGAAGAAAAATGATGATTGGAGTGCCTAAAGAACTCCTACATATCTTTTGACTTCCTCTATGAAAGATACAGTCACAATAGTTCTTACCGTATTTTTGATGATGAGTTCTCAATCACCTCCTTGGTCTATGTTCATCGCAGGGTCTTCGTGTTCATTGCGTGTTTCTTGGGCATGCTGGTATTCCCAATCCAAGGGGATAGAATCCATACCAGGCTGACCATGGTGGCCAAAACTTTTATGGACAGGATCGAGGGGCAGGCATATACCATTGTCCCTATGATCATTGCAGATATGTACCGAGCCTTGAAACGCTGTCAGAAGGGGTCCAGATTCTTTGAGGGTTGCAATTTGCTGCTACAGGTTTGGTTGTTAGAGCATCTCCAGAAGGGTCAATACCGTTAGGAATTTCCACAAAGGCCATGGAATGACCACATAGATTTCCATCACCCTAAGAGAATGACATACATTCTGGACATGTTTACTCAACCTAAGGATGCTGTAAGATGGGTGCAGTTCTCCAACAAGTTAATCGAGGACCAGGTTTAGTGGATGTTCAAGTGGTTCCCCACCGACGAATTCATCATCAGATCCAGAGATGTTCCACACTTGGTGTTGATTGGGTTAAGGGGGATATATCCTTATGCTCCCCTTAGGGCTATGATACAGGCAGGTAAGAGACAGGTCATACCACGGGTCGCTAAAATGAGTCACTTCATAGCTGATTTCCAGGGAGACACCATACCATATAAGAATGAAGCACAACATATGTGGACTTTGAAGATTATCGTGGAGAAGAATACCATTGAGCCAGACCGATATCATACGGGCCACTCATACTTTTACCCCTCATGGTTGGATGATAATCTATCAGGAATCTTCGAACCAAGGTTGGTCCAGGAAACAGGGTCATATATGAGTTTGCCAAAGCAGAGGTGAAGTATAACAAGCTGCGCAAAAGCGTTTGAGAGTTTGAAGTTGAGCATATGGCGCAACATAAGGCCGATATGGAAATGATTAATGAGTGGAAAGAGAGAGCTGTTAAATCCAGTAAAAGGCCGGATATCTGGAGTATAGTTTAATGGAATTGGAAGGGAAGATAAGTTTATGCGGTAAAATTAGAGGGCCTAATTTCTTGCTATCGAGCCACTTCGGAAGAACACCTCGAGATCCCGAGGACGTGAAGTTGTGACCGAGTTCCCTCCCTCGGGGCTCATCAAGGCCCAACTTAAAAAGGACGTAGATCGAGGCTAGAGTAAAATGGGAAATTTCCAAGGCACATGACTAAGTCTGGCAAAGCCGGCCTACCCAGAGCCTACATCAAGGGGTCACGTCTAGCCGTCCCATATCCATGATTTTACAATTAATATATTTGTACTATAACGGGATTCCTGTCCTATATAAAGGGAATCCTCACCACTTTGTAAGGGGTTGCTTTTGCTCTAGCCACTCTAACCAAGATCAATAATATATCTCTCTCTCTCTCTCTCTCTCTTTCTTTTCTCTCTAACTTTCTCGCTCGAGGCTACTTCTTCATTTATTGCATTCATACTTCTTCTTCATTTATTGCTTGATGTTGGCCATAAAGAGCCTCCTTTTAATTATATCCTAAATGTTATTCCCTTCTCGATTACCCCCGACAGCTCGAGCTCAAGCCTAGGCATCGACCTCGAGGCCCCTCATCGGTCAGTCCGAGGCCCGAATAACTGATCTTTCGGTTAGATCATAGCTCTGTTTTAGCTCACATTTCATCTCTTGTATTTATACGCCTAGCATCAACTTCTCTAACAACTAGCATAAAAATAGATCACATATTTTTAGAGTCCTATTAACAAATTTAATTGTTATTACCATTTTTACGGTAAACAGTTTGACGCCCACCGTGAGGCTAAAAATAATAGTGATTATTTTCTTGCTGGTTTTGTTGCGCAATGCAGGTTATCTTGCACGCTTTTTCTTGTCCAAGATCTTTTGATTTTAGGTCAAAATATCTCGCTCAGTAAACAGAGTCGAGAACAACAACCTCGAAAATCACATGGAAAATGGTGTGGCTGTTCCAGTCATCGGTGCGCCACTACAGAATCCCGATAACGCGCCCAGATCGATTTTAGCGGATGTAGATTCGCAGGATGCTCACCAGGTCGATGAAACCTAACACACCGACAGGAGCATATGGCATGACGACCAACAGAAAGCCCAAAGAACCCCAGCACGGGAAGAATAGGAAGTTAGTCTTCATGTTATTTTTGAAATGTTTCAGGCACAACAGTTGGCTATCGCTCAGTTGCGAAGCCACCCCAAGACTCCCAGCATAGTAGCTCTAGAAACGACTCTCCCGGCCGAACATGTACCGGAGAGGTCGAGCAACAACAGATTAGAAACCGATCCTACCATCGTGAAAATGCTGGAGGACCTCACCAAAAGGATTGAGTCAGGCGAGAAAATGATAGCAGCCAACGATAAGAAGGTTGAAACTTATAACTTCAGAGTCGACCAAATCTCGAGCACACTCTCGGTCCTGAAGGATGTAGATTCGAAGAAGTTCGTACAATGGACATTCCTAGAGGAAGCGGCTCCGAAACCCATTCCAAAGAAGTTTAGAATGCCAAAACTCCCAAAATACAATAGGACCTTAGATCCCAACGAACACGTCACTGCCTATACGTGCACGGTGAAAGGCAATGACATAAAAGACGATGAGATCAAGTCCGTCTTACTGAAAAAGTTCAGAGAAACGCTCTCGAAGGGGGCCATGATATGGAATCATAGCCTAGCTCCTAACATCATAAACTCACTTACCATACTGGCGGATTCCTTCATAAAGGCACATGTCGGTGCCATCGAAGCAACGATAAGAAAGTCCGACGCATCCGAGATTAAGCAAAGGGAGAATGAAATGCTACGAGAATTCGCATCTCATTCCCAGATGGAACAAACAGAACTACCCCCGATGTCCGACGACTGGGTGGTACAGGCCTTCACTCAAGGCCTAAGTGAACAAAGCTAGGTGATTTCAAGATAGTTGAAATAGAACTTGATCGAGTATCCAGCTAAGACCTAGTCAGACGCCCACAACCGGCACCATTCGCAAATCAGAGTCGAGGATGACCAGCTGGGAGCCCCCTCGGGCTCAGTATACCCAAGCAGGCTCCTGGAAAAGAAACCAATGCCAAAAAGAAAATACACCGGCCGTACGCTGAAGGTAGGAGGAATGTCCCGAGATGCAACCTACCTCACAACGGTCGGAGCATGGATCGAGGACAATATCCTCGAGGAATCATCAACAGAGCCAAATTCAATGGAGACACAAGGCCAGCGAAGGTGCCTCGCCCATCAGAATACAACTTCAACGTTGTTGTATCGAACATCATGTTCACCATCAGCAAAACCAGGGACGCCAAATGGCCCAGGACTATTCAGTCAGATCCTTCCTGGAGGAATCATAGCTTGGTATGTGAGCTACATAATACGTGTGGCCACAAGACCGAAGATTGCCACCAGCTCCAAAAGAAAATAGCCAAGCTACTCAATAAAAATCACCGCCGAGAGCTGTCAAGCGATTGGGCTTGAGTTCAGTTCTGAATAAAAAAGGGGTCCAAGAAGAACAAAGCAAATGGGACACGACATATTACCATGACAGTGGAGGAGCGATGACACTCTCCAGGAACATTTAAAGAGGAGGATAGAATTGTCCTTCACCCGAGAAAAACGGACCCAGGATATGTATCCGAAGATATCCTCGTATTCGGCGAGGAAGGATCCGAAACCTCGCTCCAACCTTGTAACAACGCTCTGGTAATCTTCTTCCTCATTCGATCCATTTTAAATAAAACATGTGCTCATGAATTCAGGTGGCTCGATCAACATTATCGGGCCGAGGGCGATAGAGCAGCTCGGACTGCCAGACCAAATCATGTCCGCCTCTTAGATCTTTGGCGGATTCCATGCGATGATCGGAACGAAGAGAAGAAAGACCATTCTCTCAGTCAGCATGGCTGGCGCGGACCGGAATGCCAAGTTCCGTATCATCAAAGGAGACGTGAGGTATGAACGCCTTATTTGGATGGCCGCGGATGCATCGCGTGAAGGCAGTGCCATCCCTTCTTCGCCAAAGGATGAAATCCCCAGCAAGAGACGGAATTAAAACCGTCAACATGGAGCAACACGCGACAAGGGAAGTGTTCGCGTCACGTAACGTAGCACCGACACCAATATCTCCACTCTCGAAAGAGTCAAGGGTAATCAAACCATGTCTTCGGCCAAGCCCGATTAAACACAGCGGAGGGCTATACATAGTCCTCGCTCCAAAACAACAGGGACATATCGGGCCTCGGAATATCGCCTGCGCACACCGCAATAAGGTAAGACTACCTCCCTCCTTCGTTATTTTACACTGACCCATGTGCAGACACCTGGCCAGAGCATTCGGAAGTGTTAACCCAACCCGAAGATCCCAAGGCCTTAATGGCACCCATCACACTATTTCCCCTCGACCAAGCTTTTGTCCCGAAGAGGGTTTCACTGGCAAGGTTCTTAGCGGGGCGACGCGCTGCCTAAAGAAGATCCGACAAGCTTGCAGGGCTTCTTTTGCAATCAACCCCGAACACTGGAGGGCACCCCATTTGAGACGCCGTTCGCTCGGAAGAGCCGGGGAATGGAAGGATAAGTTCCAATAGGAAATAATGTACCGGGCGAAACAGTCAAAAGAGCCGTGTCCGCGCAGGCCGAGCTCATGGCAACAAAATCGCATGTACTTATGCCAAGCAATCAAAGAATATCTTTCACCAAAAGCATCTCTCACTCTGAAGAAAATTCAGCATGTTCACAACAAGGATCCCTCCATCGAGTGTGTCCCAAAATACTCGGAGACTTAGCGTCAACAATTTGATACCCACATGACCTCAAGGTCGGAACTCCATGCTCATAAGGCCTCAACAAGCCAATTCTGAGCTCGCGAGTAATGGCCTTCGAGCCTATGCAAACTCGATGACTCGAAGACCGTCGTCAAACGCCATTCACCAAAAAACCCGAGGCTGTAAGACCCCGAGCGAGCAAACTCGGTCTAGCCAGATCTATTTTACATAACAATAGAAAACTGTAAGACCTCAACAGGCATGAAAAAACTGTAAGACCTCAACAAGCATGAAAAAACTGTAAGACCTCAACAAGCATGAAAATTTTGTAAGACCTTACTACAGGCATAAAACTCAATCCCAAAGTTTAGGCTATATGTCGCATTTGTAAGACTCCCGAAAGGGCATACCCTTGATTTAGATGCCTAAACTACCACACTCAGGATAAAAAATGGCTCCAGACAAACACAAATGACTATGGTCAATACGGCTGCACCATCCAAATTAATGCGACTCAGGGACGCCTGACCGTCGCTACAGAATCACAGGCCATTACTTCGAATCTACTTCAAAAAGAACTGGTTAAAGCATGCTACCCTCAATAGGCAAATGAGCTTCGACCATGTTAGATCCGAATCATAAGGCTTTGAGCTACTCAGCCTACGAGCTAAACCTTCCGAGGTGCTCGAACATTGCTGCTAACGACTTGAAATCGAGGTTCTTCCCAAACCAATGAAGGGTCAGGAAAAATTATTTCAAAAGTCCTTAATGAGAGGAAAATAAAGCCTACATATACCAACGGGCAAAAGCGTAAGAGCCATTGTCGCCAGCCAAACGAGACTCAGGGCCACATACTAAAAGGTTGCAACGACCAAAAGTGTAAGAGCCATTATCGCCAGCTTAAAATTTGAAAACTTGAGGATCAAAATGAGCTCGAGTCGTAATCCGATTTGGAGAATGGATCCAAAATAGTTAACTATACATGATGCGTAAGGGCATAGCATAAGAGCCATCGTCGCCAGCTTCATGAGGCTTAGGGCCACACACATAAAAGGTCTCTTTGACCCAAGGCGTAAGAGCCACTGTCGCCAGCTAAATAAAACTTGAAGGTATTGAGCTCGAGTCGCAACCCGAATCGGAGACTGAACACAAAATAGTGGAAGTACAAATTGTGAGCACGTGATTTTTGCCTCACAAGAACTACACCAAAAGAAATCACAAATAATTTTCCTTTGTGTGCAATTTTTGAATTTTCGTGTGTGCATGTTCATTTTTATTCTAATTAATGAAAAATACAAAAAAATGGTAATGTAGATGCGTATGCATTTCGGAATTAATATTGTATTTTTTAGAATTAATTAATCATTGGTTTATATAAAAGGATAATAATAAAAAATAATATTTAGGAAATTATAAACCATAGTTTGGTTTTGAAAGAAGGAAAATCACGAAAAAATATATAATTGTTATAATTTTTGTCATTTAAGTATGCCTTTGTATGATTGTGCTTTTTAACTACTTGTTTTAATTTATTGTCAAAGTGTTAATTGATTTTACAATTTAATTAAGAATTGTGTAAAATGAAAAAAAAATATAGAAAATGAAAAAGGCTGAAAAATAGGCAAAACAGATCTGAGCCAAGAAATTTTAAACAAAAATCAGGCCCAAAATCACAGCCCATACCCGCCCCAATCCAGTCCAACTCAGGGGTAAACCAAACGACGTCGTTTGGTCATTTTTCATCAAGGCCGTTGGATTAAATCAATCCAACGGTTGAGATTCCATACCCTTACCCGTAACCCCCTACCCGACCCATTGCCCGGTTCAGCCCAACCCCAACACTTAACCAAACGACACCGTTTAGTTAAATGAATTGATCCCAACCGTATATCTTACCTGATCCAACAGACGAGATCGAACCACCCCTCCCCTATATAAGCCCCAAATCCTTGCCCCACCCCAAACCAAACACCCCCCTCCCTCTCCTGTTCATCATCGTCTTTGAGACGATACCTCTAACCCTAGCCGCCCTAACTCCCCCTCGCCTGAAACCCGGCGGCAACGACGCCGCCGGTCACCACCTTAACACCCCTGAACCCCCTGACCATCCTCTATCCGAATCTGGTAACCACTGAGCACGAATCTTCCTGGAGTTTCTCGAATCTTCATTTGAAGATTCGAGCCAAACTCAGATCCAAGCCAACCAGTCCCTAATTAACACCATAGCACCCCCTAACCGGCCTCGTTACAGATCTGTTGTTCGTTCACCTCGAATCACCTTACAACATCTCGAATCTTCAATTGAAGATTCGAGCATAACCTAAACCTACCCCAATGTACCCCAAACTCACACCAGTCACTCTCCTAACCTCACTCGTAACCAAACCAAACTTGGTTTGGTTCGAATCTGACCAGAAATGGTTGAGCCCTAAATCAGACCTTCAAGAACCCTAAAATCCCAAATTTTGGAATCTGCCCAAATTGAATAGAAGGTTGGGGTCTAATCGACCTTAATCGAAGTATTTTCAGTTGAGAATACTTCGACTAAGGTCTGTTTGATTTCAAAATGTCTGAATCAGAGTTCGAGCATGGGTCCGTGTATTTCTGAGTTTCTGAGGTATTTTATCTTTTCTTCATTTTGTATTCATGTTGTTCTATCTGTGTATATGATTAGTTTAGTTTTATTAATTTTCCATGTTTATCAATTAATTTTGCTCATTTTCAGTGGACTTTTAATTTTGTCCAAATTCTGTCATTTGTTTATGTATGCTATGATTGTTATGTGTGTAATCGATTAATAAGTTGCGTCGATTAATTAGTTTCCATTTAATCCTTGTTTCTTGCCATAACACTGAAATTGTTTAAATTGCCTGTGTTCATTAATTCCTGATCAATATCAGTTATAATGTTGTAATCTTTTGATTGAGCTTCATTGGTTAAGACTGTTTGCATAGATTAAATCATTCAACATTTTTGTTTGGGTTAATTCTGATTATTAATTACCCGATTAGTTAATTCTGTAAATATTGTTCTGAATTGGAAATATAATGTTTTTCTGCATTAAAACCTTAGGATTTGGTTATAGCTGTTCAATCAGAAACTAGTGTTGATAATTAAGTGTTGAACAGATGATAAAACCTGTTTTGTTTAAGATTCTAATTTTGTATTAGGGGCAGTATTTTGAGATTTTTCAGAAGTAGTTAAGGGTTAGTTTGGGGGAAATGAACTACATGAATACTTGTTTAAGGGCTGCTGAATATTCAAACTTGTTAGTGGACTGATTTGAGACATTCCTAAGTGGGTTTGTGTAAAGATAATAGACAACTAATGGTAGGGTTCAATAATATGTTTGTTTAAAGAATACTGGGGAACAAAAGAAGATTGGAATGCTGAAAATAAGGGAAAGGTATCCTTAGTGGCTGATTGTTTAGAAAAGCAGTTTTAGTGTTATTTGGGTGGAATTTTCTGATTTTTAAAAAGGGGAAAAGGGGTCCGGGCAGTAGGTTAAAGGAAGAAGGGAAACAAATTGTATAAAAGGGGTGTTAGGACTGATTTTAAAGGAGGGGAATTGAGAGAGAGAGATATAAAAACATAAAAGAGAGATAGAAAAGAAAAACAGAAAAAAGCACACACATACACACAGTTATAAGAAAACAGAACAGAAAAATAGAAAAGAAAGAAAGCAAAATCAGAAATATTGTTTCCTTATATCTGTCCGGGTTTGTTTGGTAATACTGTTTGATTGAACCTGAAATTTTCTTAAAATTTCTGCTACTGTTCATCTGATTTTTTTCACGGGTTTTGCTGTTTTGCTCAAATCTGCTGAATCATTGGCATTTTCTGCTGATTTTTGTTGTTGCTGCTACTGCTGAACTTTACCTCTTTTACCCTCATTTTCCAGGTACATATCTGTACATGTCATGAAAAGTTTCAATATTGCAAGTAAATGAAATCTGGAGTTTCAAATATGTATGCTAAGGCATTAGTTGAGTTTAATTTTTTTAAATTAACTATTAGCTTGCGCTTGACATGAGAACTGTTAGTTAATCGTCTTCTTTTGAAATTCGTTTAAGCTTTGTAATAATGTTATCTATTTCAGAATCTCATTAAGTACAGCTGTATTCGAATTGCAAGATAAGGAACATGACAGGAAGTTGGCCATTAATTAAATCTTGTGGTATTGTTGGCTAAGTATAGAATAGTATGGAAATATCAAGAAACTACATTACTAGCATAATCCTGTCAAATATCTGATTTTTGGTTTGAAGTTAGATGATGTAAGTTGTATTTTGTTCGTATATGGCGTGATAATGGTTATGTGTATAACCAATAGTTGAAAGGTGAATTGATATAATCCGTTACGTTTACGATGTTGGAATATTGCGAATGGTTCAGATGTATATTTACGTTACATATGATGTCATCTTATTAAATCAACTGGTAGACTAGTTCTCTTTCTTAATAACAAATGGCCTAGTTATTTAAGGAATGCGATCAACTCATTTTTTTAAAAAATAATGTATAAAATAAAGTCAACGATTTTACTTAGTATTTGTAAATAGCTTGCATAAGCCGAAAAAAATTTGGTTCAATTTACCTATCCCAAATTCAATCATCGTAAGCAAATTAACCTAATAATTATACTTTTGGATTAAAAACAAGTTGTGTAGAAGAAGGTTGGATTTATAAATTGTAACATTTTAAGTCAAAAAATGTATAAATAGCGTTCGCTCCAAATAGAATAAGGGAAACTCTTCGAAAAATTATTAGTTTGCTTATTAATTAAATTTTCCTAGTTTTTACACACAATTCGTTTTTTTTTGGTGAATTTTCAAATGTATACTTTTAGTCTTAAGCTTATGAAAATAATAAATAACTTGTGCATATAGTCGTCAAGTACTGAAAATACATATACCATATTCACGATAAAAATGGTAGTTTTTGTTGCACGGTATTTACTTATTTTCATCTCATTAATTCTTTTAATTTGAATAGTTTTGAGATATAATTCACATGTTTTATATATAACATGTGATCAATAACTAGTAAATTCTGAATTTTTTAGAAGTCTCGAGACATTCCATTCGGTGATTTTCCTTGGCTTTTCATATTTAAAAATAGATGGATATAATAAACATTGGTAGAAATTTTATATTACCATCAAAAGTATTTTGTGAAATTAGGGATACGTTCGCGTAACCTAATTACATTTTTTAAAGGCAATTCGGATTATGCGTTCGCGCAACTTTGCGCAAACCTTTAATAAAAGGGGCTCTTCGGAGGATATTAAAATAATTTCATATAACCCGAGATGTGCAGTTCACTATTTAATCATACAAGAGCGACAAATGTTCTTAATTTTATTTTAAGCATAATTTCGAACACAAGTTTTTTTTATATAATAAAAATATAAAAAATATCAATCTTATTATGTACACGTATGCGTGACATGATTCTTTACATTTATAAAAAATGTATAATACGAATATACGTACGCGTGATTCGTTTCAAGAAGGGTCTATAATTATAAACAATCTAAAGCGGTAACAAAATTATGCAACAAAGAAAAAAAATGTATTTAGTAAATTAAGATAATTAAGCCAAGTATAAAAACGGTTAAGCGACCGTGCTAGAACCACGAAATTCGGGAATGCCTAACACTTTCTCCCGAAATAACAGAATTCCTTACTCAGATTTCTGGTTCGCAGAATGACAAACAGAGTCATATTCTCCTCGATTCGTGATTAAAACCGGTGACTTGGGATGCCATAAAATTCCCAGGTGGAGACTCTGAAATAAATAAACAAATCCCGTTTCGACTATCCTTTAATTGGAGAAAACTCCTTGCACCCTCGCGGGGGCAGAAGAAAGGAGGTGTGACAGCTCTGGCGACTCTACTGGGGAGTAGAGCCTAGAACCACTGGTTCAGGGTTTAAGAATTCAAGCTTAAAATAACTGTTATAGTTGGCTTTATTTATCATCTAATTTTTACATGTTCATGCTTAAGGTGCTAAATGTTGCTTTTTACCGCTTTAATATTATCTGAATTGTGTATATAAAACTGCTACGGAACCCTTCTTCTTTCTGAGTCTTCTGAATTTATGGTGCACACGTGCGCGTGGCCCACCTTTCTGTTATAAGTCATACAAAATAAGACGAAGTTGGGACAAGTAACTAGGCCGGGTAGACTTTCGTGCTCCCGGTACGTTGCCCCCACTTCGGCTCAAACTGTCCGTTTGGGTAAGCCAGGTATAGAACAATCTGCCTCGGGTTTTCACTTAGAATAACTCAGCCTCGTACCGGATCCCTAGTAGGAACGTTTATTTGCATCATGTACATTTGACCTTGGAGACTCAACACAGGGGTTGGGTCTGTCTAGGACAGGTGAACCCGAAATGAAAGGACCATCCTGATGCATCCTACTTGCTACTTGTGCATTCATTTGCCTCGGATTTGCTTGTTGACCAGCTTAATTAAAAAAACAATCATTGTGAGAGCCGAGAAATAAAATGGGTTGTTCTAGATTTTGAAAAAAAAAATGATTTTGTTTATGAGTGTCTGTTTTCAAAATAAGTTTTGATTTTGTTAAAATAAAATCGCAGATACAAAATGAGCACCACCCAAAACCCACCATTCGTAGATGTAGATGAGTTTCTATTTCGGCTTCAGGTGTGGTGGCATGAGTTAGGAGAAGATGGTCAGAAATGGGTCGTTAAGCATTTGGGAACTCTTACAGATATTATGAAAGTTAAATCACGTGATGATTTGACTACGGCGTTAGTAACTTTTTGGGACCCTGTTCACAATGTCTTTCGTTTCTCTAATTTCGAGCTTACTCCTACATTAGAAGAGATAGCTGGATATGCTGGTATTGACGGAGATTTGAGAAATCAAAATCTGATATTCCCAAAGGCTCCCTTAGTGCATCGATTCTTTGGTCTTCTGAACATCAGTAATCAATTCAGAAAAAGCAATGTTGTCAACGGGTGTTGCTCTTTCAACTTCCTATATTCAAGGTTCGTAAAGCCGGACGGATTTGAAATTCATGAAAAGGGCCTTACTAACAAACAGAACAAAGACACCTGGCAGATTCACCGCCGCTTCGCTTTCATGGTGGCTTTTCTGGGAATCATGGTCTTTCCAAACAAAGAGCGAACAATCGATATTCGCACAGCAAAAGTCGTGCAGGTCCTCACTACCAAGGCAAATCACACCCTTACCCCGATCATTCTCTCTGACATTTATCGGGCGTTGACTTTATGTAAATCAGGGGCAAAGGTCTTCGAAGGGTGCAGAATTTTGTTGCAAATGTGGATGATTGAACATCTCCAACATCAGCCCAAGTTCATGCAGTATGGTCCAAGCAATGATAATTTTATCGAAAGTTATGAAGAAAGAATAAAAGATTATAAGTCTCCAGAAGGGATGGAAGCCTGGGTATCTCATCTAAGATCTTTAACGGCGAGTCAAATTGAGTGGACTTTCGGATGGCTCCCGACAAGAGAAGTGATACATATTAACCTTGAGTAGTTATTTGCTGCTATTGGGATTGAGAAGCGTCCAGCCATATGCACCGCAGAGAGTTCTAAGACAATTAGGGAGATACCAAGTGGTGCCTGATGATGAGGATTTGAGTATGCAAGTAATCGAATTGCACCCCGAAGCCACTCTTCTCGAAGCTTTAATTCAGCAGATGTGGAATGGATGTCGATACTTGAAAGATGATACTCAAGTTCCAAACACAACAAAAGGGCGAGATAAATCCAGGATATGCAAGATGGTTTGAGAAACGATCCCGCGTGGATGATGCACCAGAACCCGATTTAATAAGGCCAATAAAAAGACCCCATGTTCAAACCTTTAACGATAAAATCCAAGAGCGATTGATTTGGGGAGAAAAGGAAAAGGGATACAAAGAAACTATCCATGCCTTGAAGGAAAATCTGAGGAGCCTCAAATTAGAGAAAGACTTACAAGCACAAGAAGCAGAAGGGGAAAAGAAGAGTCTGGCTTGTGAAAATAAAAATCTTCACGCTCAATTTCAAAAAGTGAAGAAAGCTTCTGAAACACCAATGAGAAGTTGGTAAGATCAAAAAATCATCGCCAATCTTTTGGAAAAAATGCAAGATTATGATTCCATTTTTGCAAAAAATCGAAAAGGCGTTGAGCAAAGCTAAAGAAAGAATCCAACAATTAAACGAGGAGGCCAGATCTAATAAGGAACGCCAAGTAAGGCATCCGAATAAGACAGGGCACAATTCAAGAAAGAGAAAGACCATTGGATGCATTCAGAAGCTCAACTCCATGCACAATTGGAAGAAGCGAGAAGGTACAATAGATAACATCAGCATGCAGACATCGACAGAGAAAGAGCACAGGCAAGACTCGATCAGGCCAGACTCCGAGCTCAATTAGAGTCAGCTCTAGATCGCGAAGACCGTATAAGAGATAAAGCCACCACTCGCCAATAACAAGTGCAAAACCAAGACTAACGTCTCCAAGATTTCAGGGCCCAAATCCATGATTTAGCAGTTTACACCTCTCAAAGTTATGTAAACTGCTAAGGGATGGATTATGAAAGGTTTATAGAGCATGCACCTATTTTTGCCCGTCATCTGGCAATGGAGTTAGAAAGAATGTATCGTACGCTGGGAGGACACCCAGGTCAAGCCCCACAATGAGCAGATAATCCAATGATTGAAAACAAAAATGGGGAGTGGAGCATGTTCAGTGCTGTTAAGAGTTGTATCTTTTATTTGATTTAGGTTTGTGTGTTTTTAAACCGTTTTCTTATAATGTTTTCCAAATGTAGTGCCTATTCCATCTTTGTATTATTTCAAGAATAAATAAAAGTGTTGACAATCGCTTTACGCCGGAACTACGCACGGTCTGATTCATGCGAGGGCATGATACGTAGGCAATCTCTATAAGATTCGACCACAATTATAAAAGGGGAATAAAATAAAGAGTGAGTGACAGTAAAATGAAATATCAAGAAAGCTGGGATGACACAAGCAGCCGAGAAAATGCATGATAAAAAAGGGTTCTTTGTCTAGGAACATTGCATCTCAACGTGTAATAATATATGTGTTAAACTCTCAAAACTAACAAGTTTGCTCATTTTCTAGAATTCAACCAGTTAGTTTTTCTAAAAAGTATACTGGCATATTATCATTATCACACCAGATCAAAAGGACCGATACCCGAAAGCATGTCTATCCCGGATGTCGACGCAGGTATTGAGATAGAGGAGATGGACGTCGGTAAAATGAAAGAAGAGATGCTTAAACTTAAGCAACAAATGGCTGAGATGTATCGGGCCTGGTCCACAGGGCAATCACCCCCATCTTACCTAGTTAACCCTGACTCCACCCCATCACTAGCCCAAACTCAGGATAGTCCTCCCACTGAACTATCCCCGAGTTTCCCTATCTATCAGCACTACCGAGGCACCACCTCTCATACACCGCAATCTCCATCTCCTAAACCAGTTCCATACCCTCCTCCACCAGTAGCTCCTATCTACATTCCATAAATATCCTAGTGAGCCTATATTCCAAGCCCAGGACAACCAATACTACCACCCGGAGCCCACTTTCAAAGCCTCCAAAATCCATTCATTAACTCCCCGTTTTGACCTCCCAACAGAAATTGACAAGGCCGTCAAAAATATCGAACAAGAAGAGATGTTCAGGAAGGTCAAAAGCCTAGAACAATCATTCCGAGACATGCGAGGGTTAGGAGGGCAGGTCAGTATGGCCTACAAGGACTTATGCTTGTTCCCAAATGTGCAATTACTAGTTGGTTTCAAGATGCCCAAATTTGACCTATACAACGGGCACGGCGACCCAGTAGCCCACTTGAGGGGTTTCTGCAGCAAGATGCGAGGAGCTGGGGGAAGAGACGAATTATTAATGGCTTACTTCAGTCAAAGTTTGAGCGGATCAGCTTTGGAGTGGTATACCCGCCAGGACCATGGGAGATGGTACACCTGGGATGACCTGGCACAAGCTTTTGCTTATCACTTCCAATACAATCTGGAAATCATCTCAGATCGACTATCCCTGATAAAATTTGAGAAAAAGCACAATGAAAGCTTTAGAGAGTATAGTTTCTGGTGGAGGGAACAGGCAGCAAGGGTGGATCCTCTTATGAAGGAAAGTGAAATGGTAGACTACTTCCTACAAGCCTTGGAGCCAACTTACTATGCCCATTTGGTTTCAGCAATAGGAAAATCATTCAACAAAGTAGTGAAGATGGGAGGTATGGTGGAAGAAGGCCTCAAGACAAATAAAATTATGAGTTATTCGGCTATCAAGGCAACTACTCAAGCTATTCAAGGCGGAGTAGGAGAGATTGGAAAAAAGAAAAGAGAGGAAGCGGCGATGGTTGATTCAGGAATTTGGTCAGGATCCAGAGGATCACCTCATTATTACGATCAACATCGATCCCATCAATCAACTTACCACCACAATTCACCCCAACACTACTATCACCCATCGGAACCTCATTTTTCCATCAACCATGCGCAAGCATAAAATCAGCCACCTGCCCATGCTCATTGGCGTGCTCCTATCACACCAAGTACCTATCCTTATCCGCGAACCTACCCCGGACCAGGTTTCAAGCCTAATCAAGTATTCAGGGGTGAAAGGGGACAGAAAAAGAAAACCTTCACTCCATTGGGAGAATCCTACACTAGTCTGTTCCACAGGTTGAGACAGCTAGACATGCTAAGGCCAATACAATCCAAGCTGCCCAATCCTCCTCCAAAGAATTTGGACTACACTGTTAGCTGTGAGTACTGTTCTGGTACACCAGGTCATGATACAGAAAAGTGATGGCATTTAAAGAATGCAATACAGGAGATGATTGATACTAATAAGATTGAAGTCCAAACCCCCGAAGTTCCCAATATCAACAGAAATCCAATGCCAGCCCATCAGGAGGCCAATATGATAGAAATAGTACGGGCTGATGGGGAAACAAAGAAGCCGTCACAAACCATCATGATGATTCAGTCTCATGAAGCCAAGCCAGATAAATAGTTAGCAGAGGAGAAGTCGGTACCTATGCAGAACAAAAATGGAGATGAGCCATCTGTGGTAGTGGAGAAGGGATCTTCGAGCAAAGTTGCTACGAAACAGGTAGGATCAAAAGTGATTGTACCAGGGGTCGCCAGAAAACCCATCATAGTCGTGGAAGGAGACCGTGTAGATCGGGTTATTATCAAGCCAGTAACCCAGTTACCAGTTATCAACAACAAGGCCATTCCATGGAACTACGAACGGGTGACGATAATATACAAAGGAAAAGAAGTCAAGGAAGAAGTCTGTGAGGTGCAAGGCTTGACTCGTTCGGGAAGATGTTTTACTCCCGAAGAGTTAAGAAAAACTAAAAATAACCCAACACCAATGAAGAAAGTTGTGACGGAAGAAGAAGCGGAAGAATTCTTGAGAAAGATGAAACTGCACGACTATTCTATCGTGGAACAATTGAAGTGGAAGAATTCTTGAGAAAGATGAAACTACACGACTATTCTATCGTGGAACAATTGAAAAAGACACCCGCTCAAATTTTATTATTGTCATTGCTGATCCATTCTGACGAGCACCGTCAAGATTTAATGAAAATCCTAAATGAGGCACACGTTCCTGACAAGATCTCCGTGAATCACTTGGAAAAAATAGCCAACAAAATCTTTGAGGCAAACAGAATCACATTTTCTGATGATGAATTGCCTGAGGAAGGGACTGAGCACAACAGAGCTCTTTACCTCACCTTGAAATGTGAAAACTCCATAGTGGCCCGGGTGTTGGTTGACAACGGGTCAAGCGCAAATATCTTCCCTCTCTCCACTTTGAGCAAGTTGAAAATAAAAGAGGAGAGGATCCAGAAGAATAGTATTTGCGTGCGGGGATTTGACGGAGGAAGCAGAGATTCATTTGGCGACATAGTGCTGGAACTGACAATAGGGCCAGTTGAATTCACAATGGAGTTTCAGGTGTTGGATATAGCTGTTTCCTATAATTTGCTGTTGGGTCGACCATGGATCCATGCTGCTAAAGCAGTCCCGTCAACACTACACTAGGTGGTCAAGTTTGAATGGGATAAACAGGAAATAGTTGTGCATGGGGAAGACAGTTTAAATGCTCACAGCGGTGCCATTGTACCGGTCGAAGGAATAGAAAATGACCAGGGACCATGGGTTTACCAGGTTTCCGACACAATGTTGGTAGAGAAAATTCCAGAGGGGAATACATGCCGAATCTAAAGATAACCGCTGCATCAGTCATGGTAGCCTATGAAATGTTAAAGAATGGTTTTGTACCCGGAAAAGGTTTGGGCTCATCTTTGCAAGGCATTATACAACCAGTATCCCTTCCCGAGAACTGGGGGACATTTGGATTGGGATTCATACCCACTGTTACAGACATGAGAAAGGCCAAAAAGCCAAAACAGGAGGCGTGGGTCCTTCCAAAGCCAGTCCCACATCTATCAAAATCTTTTGTCAAGTTCGGTACCAGAAATCACCCGATAACAACAATTCCTAAATCCAGGATTAATCCTGAGGAGGAATTAATTGAAAGATTTGAAAAGCTGTTTGACGATGTGAACATGATGGAAAACGATGAAGGTTCTAGCCACGCGGAAGTTCAATTCATTGGGCTAGAGACAAGGCTTAATAACTGGAAAGCCACTCCTCTCCCCATTCGAAAGAAGTCTTGGTAGTTTATTTTGATTTTCCTTCAGTTTGTTTGGGTTACTTCAGGGTTGTAATCCCAATGTTTATCTTACAGTTTGTTTGAAGTGTGCAAACCTTGTTATCTTTCATCATCCAATGAAATACAGTTTTCCTTTTCATTATCATTCCTGATAGTTTTTCTTTTCTTTTTCTTCTTTTTTATGTACAGTCCTTTTTACGCTGGCTCTAGTGATATGGCATGCATAAGGAATCCTCAGCCCAGTCTTAAAAATCAATCTGGTTCCGAAATAATAATTCAAGAAGTATATTGTGATTATGAATCAGAATATGATGAGGATGAGGATTTCGAAGAGATTAGTAAAGAGTTAATTCATTTTGAAGAAAAAACCAAACATAACCTGAGTGATACCGAAGACATCAATATAGGGGACACGAATAATATCCGAGAAACTAAAATAAGTGTCCACCTTGAACCAAAGATCCGAGAAGAGTTAATTAAAACACTCATCGAATTCAAAGATGTTTTCGCATGGTCATATGATGACATGCCAGGCTTGAGCACTGATTTAGTGGTTCACAAATTGCCTACTGATCCAATGGTGCCTCCTGTCAAGCAAAAGTTGAGAAAGTTCAAGCCTGATATGAGTGTGAGAATTAAAGAAGAAATCACTAAACAGTTGGAGGCAAAGGTCATTCGAGTCACTCGATATCCTGTTTGGTTGGCTAATGTCGTTCCGGTACCAAAGAAAGACAACAAGATTATAGTATGCGTCGATTACCGCAATCTCAACAAAGCAAGTCCAAAGGATAACTTCCCATTACCCAATATCCATATTTTGATCGATAATTGTACCAAGCATGAGACAGGATCTTTTGTGGATTGTTATGCTGGGTATCATCAAATTCTAATGGATGAAGAAGATGCAGAAAAGACAGCATTCATCACACCATGGGGAACTTATTGCTACCGGGTAATGCCATTTGGTTTGAAGAACGCCGAGGAAACTTATATGAGAGCAATGACCACGGTGTTTCATGATATGATACATAAGGAGATTGAGGTATATGTGGACGATGTGATCATAAAATCAAAGCATCAGGCCGACCACGTTGGGGATTTGAGGAAATTCTTCCTGAGACTTCGCAGGTACAACCTCAAGCTTAACCCTGCCAAGTGCGCATTTGGTGTTCCATCTGGAAAACTGTTGGGATTCATAGTCAGTCGGCGAGGCATCGAGCTAGACCCATCAAAGATCAAAGCCATCCAAGAATTGCCACCTCCAAGGAACAAAACTGAAGTAATGAGTTTGTTAGGGAGGTTGAATTACATCAGCAGGTTTATTGCTCAGCTCACAACAACCTGTGAGCCTATTTTCAAATTGTTGAAGAAGGATGTGCGGTCAAGTGGACAGATGAGTGTCAAGAATCATTTGATAAGATAAAAGGATACTTGTCAAACCCACCCGTGCTGGTCCCGCCAGAGCCAGGAAGACCTTTGATTCTTTACTTGACAGTCTTGGAAAATTCCTTTGGTTGTGTATTGGGGCAACATGACCTCACCGGCAGAAAAGAACAGGCCATCTACTACCTTAGCAAGAAGTTCACAACTTATGAGGTTAAGTACACTCATCTGGAAAGGACATGTTGCGCCTTAACTTGGGTAGCTCAGAAATTGAAACACTATTTGTCATCCTACACTACTTACCTCATTTCGTGTCTGTATCCGTTGAAATATATTTTTCAAAAGCCTATGCCAACAGGGAGACTTGCAAAGTGGCAGATATTGCTCACAGAATTTGACATCATCTATGTAACTCGGACTGCAATAAAAGCCCAAGCATTGGCCGATCATTTGGCCGAAAACCCGTTCGACAAAGAGTACGAGCCATTGAGAACTTATTTTCCCGATGAAGAAGTAATGCATATTGGTGAGATGGAGCTAATTGAAAAACCCGGCTGGAAACTTTTCTTTGATGGGGCTGTTAACATGAAAGGAGTCGGGATAGGAGCTGTAATCATTTCTGAAACCGGGCATCACTATCCTGTTATGGCTCAACTTCGATTTTATTGCACCAATAATATGGCTGAGTATGAAGCTTGTATTTTGGGATTAAGGCTAGCTGCAGACATGGGCATCCAGGAAATCTTGGTCTTGGGAGATTCGGATCTTCTGGTACATCAAATTCAAGGAGAATGGGAAACACGAGACTTGAAGCTCATACCATACCGACAATGTTTACATGATCTTTGTCAGCCGTTTCGATCAGTGGAGTTCAGGCATATTCCAAGGACCCATAATGAGGTTGCTGATGCATTGGCTACCCTGGCATCAATGTTGCACCATCCGGACAAAGCTTATGTGGATCCAGTGCATATTCGAGTCCACGATCAGCATGCTTATTGCAACATGATTGAAGAAGAATTTGATGGTGAACCATGGTTCCACGACATCAAGGAGTATATCAGAATGGGGATATATCCAGCGCAAGCCACCAGGGATCAAAAGAGAACCATTAGACGGTTGGCAAATAGATTCTTCTTAAGTGGAGTAGTTTTATATAAAAGAACACCAGACCTTGGATTATTAAGATGCATAGATGCTAGACAAGCTACGACTGTCATGTCTGAAGTACATTCAGGAGTATGCGGACCCCACATGAGCGGATATGTGTTGGCAAAGAAAATTCTCCGAGCTGGTTACTATTGGCTTTCCATGGAGCGAGATTGTATCAGTTTTGTGCGCAAATGTCATCAATGCCAGATACACGGGGATTTGATTCATTCTCCACCATCCGAGTTGCACACAATGTCGGCACCAGGGCCCTTCGTCGCTTGGGGCATGGATGTCATTGGACCAATCGATCCGGCAGCATCCAATGGGCACAAGTTCATTCTGGTAGCCATTGATTATTTAACCAAATGGGTTGAGGCCAAAACATTCAAATCAGTGACCAAGAAAGCTGTGGTCGATTTTGTTCACTAAAATATTATATGTCGATTCGGAATCCCAAAGGTGATCATCATAGATAACGGTGCTAATCTTAACAGTAACTTAATTAGAGAGGTATGTCAACAGTTTAAGATTGTACACCGCAATTCTACCCCATATCGGCCCAAGGCGAATGGAGCAGTCGAAGCAGCCAACAAAAACATAAAGAAGATACTTTGGAAAATGGTAGAAGGTTCAAGACAATGGCACGAAAAATTACCATTTGCATTGTTGGGGTATCGCACTACTGTTCGCACTTAGGTAGGAGCAACTCCTTATTTGTTGGTATATGGCTCTGAGGCGGTAATTCCCGCAGAAGTTGAAATTCCTTCTCTTCGGATCGTCGCCGAAGCTAAGATTGATGATGATGAATGGGTCAAAACCCGTTTGGAACAGTTAAACTTGATTGATGAAAAACGATTGGCAGCAATATGTTATGGCCAATTGTATCAAAGAAGAATAGCAAGAGCATACAATAAAAAGGTGCGTCCCCGAAAGTTTGAAGTGGGTCAATATGTGCTGAAACGCATTCTTCCACATCAGGTTGAAGCAAAGGGCAAATTTGCCCCGAATTGGCAAGGACCGTTCATTGTGACCAGAGTATTGTCCAACGGTGCATTATGTTTAACAGATATTGAAGGAAAATGCATAGATATGGCTATCAATTCTGATGCGGCAAAGAGATATTATGCATGATTTTTCTTTAGTATAGTTATTGAATGTTTGGATTTGGCATTATTCGAAGATTGGAATGACAAAGGCAATTTATTCTTCTATCCAAACACTGTATCCTTTGTTCTCCCTTTTGAGCCATATTTTGTTTCTTTCCTACCCTCTTTTGGAATCAAATAAAAAACAAATATATATATATATATATATATATATATATATATATATATATATATATATATTATTGAAGTGAACTACGTTCGACCTGATTCCTCAAAGAGGATACGTAGGCGCCTCACGGCTCGGTCATAGGGTGCATAATATGCATAAAATGAAACATCAAGAGACCCCCCAATCAAGAAACTGGGGCAAGAATTGTATTGGCAATAAGAAAAATGATTCCAAGAGTTGTAATTTTAAACCCATATCAAAATTGTTCAACTTTTGATACCCTTTCATTCCAACCACATACCAAAAGACCTTTCAATCAATCTTAGAAAAATGCCGAGTCAAGCAAATGGAGATGGTTCGTAACACTCTAGTCCAAACAAGAAAAACGATGAAAATGAGAGAGTCTTATAGGTGAAAACTCGCACGGGCACCATGAGACGACGAAAGCTGAGAGAAAGAAAAATGAGAGAGTCTTATTGGTGAAAACCTTCGCATGCACCATAAGGAGAAAAGGAATTGAGAAATAAACAAATGAAGAAGGTTTGTCGGTGAAAACTCTTTAAGATACTGCAAGTCGAACAAGGTCTGTAAGTCGGCAAAAAGTAAAATTGGGATCTGGAAGTTTTTAGAAAGATGGAAAAGGTTTGGTTAAATAGACTGGGCTGATTAATCCAAAATGCATACCCTGATCATTGGTGCCAGCAACTCCAATAAGATAAGTTCCTAATTCCTATCTCCAACAGTCATCCAAATTTGGATTTTTCTTTTGGTCGAAATCGTCATGTTTCGTCACTAATAATCTTCCTCTTCTAAAGTTTTGAGGTAAGTTTCATTCCAAGCAAATAGAAAGGAATGTCAAGATATACTACCAAGATTCAAGGTTGCACAACGCAAAATACGGCCATGATGGACGGGAATTAATAGGATGAAAATAAGATATGGGTATGAGAAAAGTTGAATCAGAAAGGTGGTTCAGTAATGTCAGGAGAGACATATGATTACGATTGAACGAGTTTGAAATGAAAACAACAGTGGGGATCCTATGGTTAAAGATCAATTATGAGGACAAGACAGTTTCTTTTTCAACCGCTCCAAGGCGGTAAAACAGGATAAAGAGAAACTCCACCCCAGCAAGAATGCCACAACTAACCACCATGCCTTAAACTAACAAAATTTTCTTTGATTTGAAACAGGGGCAAAAACAATATTTGTTTCGGGAAACACCTGGTGAGGGAAGCAATCAGCCATCCACCTGGAGAATAAGGAAGAACAATTGAAGTATTAACAATCAGACGTCCACCTGGAGAACGAGGAAGAACAGTTGAAACACCAGTCAGGCGTCCACCTGGAGAACAAGGAAGAACAACGAAAGTATCAGTAGTCAGGCATCCACCTGGAGAACAAGGAAGAACAGTTGAAATAGCAGTCAGGCGTCCACCTGGAGAACAAGGAAGAATAGTTGAAGTGTCAAAAGTCAGGCATCCACCTGGAGAACAAGGAAGAACAACGGAAGTATCAGCAGTCAGGCATCCACCTGGAGAACAAGGAAGAATAGTTGAAATAGCAGTCAGGCGTTCACCCGGAGAACAAGGAAGAACAGTTGATGTATCAGAAGTCAGGCGTCCACCTGGATAACAAGGAAGAACAACAGAAGTATTAGCAGTCAGGCGTCCACCTAGAGAACAAGGAAGAACAACGGAAGTATCAGAAGTCAGGCGTCCACCTGGAAAACAAGGAAGAACAACGGACGTATTAGCAGTCAGGCGTCCACCTGGAGAACAAGGAAGAACAATAGAAGTATCAGCAGTCAGGCATCCACCTGGAGAACAAGGAAGAACAGTTGAAATAGCAGTCAGGCATCCACCTGGAGAACAAGGAAGAACAGTTGAAGTATCAGAAGTCAGGCGTCCACCTGGAGAACAAGGAAGAACAACGAAAGTATTAGCAGTCAAGCGTCCACCTGGAGAACAAGGAAGAACAACAGAAGTATCAGAAGTCAGGCGTCCACCTGGAAAACAAGGAAGAACAACGGAAGTATTAGCAGTCAGGCGTCCACCTGGAGAACAAGGAGGAACAGTTGAAATATCAGCAGTCATGCGTCCACCTGGAGAACAAGAAAGAGCAATGGAAGGATCAACAATTAGGAATCCACCTAGAGAACAAGGAAGAACAGTTAAAATATCAGCAATCAGGCGTCCACCTGGAGAACAAGGAAGAACAATTGAAGTATCAACAATCAGGCGTCCACCTGGAGAATAAGGAAGAACAGTTGAAATATCAGCAGTCAGGCATCCATCCGGAGAACAAGGAAGAACAACGGAAGTATCAGAAGTCAGGCGTCCACCTGGAGAACAAGGAAGAACAACGGAAGTATCATAAGTCAGGCGTCCACCTGGAGAACAAGGAAGAACAACGGAAGTATCAGCAGTCAGGCGTCCACCTGGAGAACAAGGAAGAACAACGGAAGTATCAGAAGTCAGGTGTCCACCTGGAGAACAAGGAAGAACAACGGAAGTATCAACAGTCAGGCGTCCACCTGGAGAACAAGGAAGAGAAATGTAAGAAGTTGAAGAAGTCAGGAGCCCGCCTGGAGAATAGAGGTGATAAAATTTAAGAAGTTGTTGAAGTCAGGAGCCTGCCTGCAAAACAGAGGAATACATTTCAAGATCAAGCAGAAGTCAGTAATGAGGAGAGTTACAACAAAAATCCTCAGCATAACCAGCTTTAATGCAGAAAGCAGCGTCCCCAGAAGACAGAATGGAATAATAAAACTTATACTCAAAAAGTCAAAGGGCCAGTATCATCCCCAACAGTTTTCGAAAGAAAGGCACCAGAGAAAACACAAGCCGACAAGCGTGAGGCAACCAGAGAAAGGGGAAGACAGATAAGATTTTGTAAATCCTAGCTTAGTCTAGCTTCTTATTTTCTTTTGGCACGGTGTAATAAGGAGATCGGGAGGCAGTAGCAACAGCAAGCAACAACAGTAATAGCAATCCCATGGTAGTCCCAGCTACCAAAACTTCCCGAACTACATTGACCTGATTCCCTTTAGCCAGGGATATGTAGGAAACCTTTGAAGCAAGGTTCGGTCAAATCTTTCAAAAATGCTTCACTCGGAATAGTCAAACGGGCAAAAATCGCTCATATCCACTCACTTTATCTTTGTACGAAAACTCTTCGTATTTTCGGACAAAGAAGGGCAGCTGTGAGCACGTGATTTTTGCCTCACAATAACTACTCCAAAAGAAATCACAAATATTTTTCCTTTGTGTGCAATTTTTGAATTTTCGTGTGTGCATGTTCATTTTTATTCTAATTAAGGAAAAATACAAAAAATGGTAATGTAGATGCGTATGCATTCCGGAATTAATATTGCACTTTTTAGAATTAATTAATCATTGGTTTATATAAAAGGATAATAATAAAAAATAATATTTAGGAAATTATAAACCATAGTTTGGTTTTGAAAGAAGGAAAATCACGAAAAAATATATAATTGTTATAATTTTTGTCATTTAAGTATGTCTTTGTGTGATTGTGGTTTTTAACTACTTGTTTTAATTTATTGTCAAAGTGTTAATTGATTTTACAATTTAATTAAGAATTGTGTAAAATGAAAAAAAAATAGAAAATGAAAAAGGCTGAAAAATAGGCAAAACGGATCTGGGCCAAGAAATTTTAAACAAACATCAGGCCCAAAATCATAGCCCATACCCGCCCCAATCCAGTCCAACTCGGGGGTAAACCAAACGACGTCGTTTGGTCATTTTTCATCAAGGCCGTTGGATTAAATCAATCCAACGGTTGAGATTCCATACCCTTACCCGTAACCCCCTACCCGACCCATTGCCCAGTTCAGCCCGACCCCAACACTAAACCAGACGACACCGTTTAGTTAAATGAATTGATCCCAACCGTATATCTTACCTGATCCAACAGACGAGATCGAACCACCCCTCCCCTATATAAGCCCCAAATCCTTGCCCCACCCCCAAACCAAACACCCCCTCCCTCTCCTGTTCATCATCGTCTTTGAGACGATACCCCTAACCCTAGCCGCCCTAACTCCCACTCGCCTGAAACCCGGCGGCAACAAGCCGCCGGTCACCACCTTAACAACCCTGAACCCCCTGACCATCCTCTATCCGAATCTGGTAACCACTGAGCTCGAATCTTCCTGGAGTTTCTCGAATCTTCATTTGAAGATTCGAGCCAAACTCAGATCCAAGCCAACCAGTCCCTAATTAACACCATAGTACCCCCTAACCGGCCTCGTTACGGATCTGTTGTTCATTCACCTCGAATCACCTTACAGCATCTCGAATCTTCAATCGAAGATTCGAACATAACCTAAACCTACCCCAATGTACCCCAAACTCACACCAGTCACTCTCCTAACCTCACTCGTAACCAAACCAAACTTGGTTTGGTTCGAACCTGACCAAAAATGGTTGAGCCCTAAATCAGACCTTCAAGAACCCTAAAATCCCAAATTTTGGAATCTGCCCAAATTAAATAGAAGGTTGGGGTCTAATCGACCTTAATCGAAGTATTTTCAGTTGAGAATACTTCGACTAAGGTCTGTTTGATTTCAAATTGTCCGAATCAGAGTTCGAGCCTGGGTCCGTGTATTTCTGAGTTTCTGAGGTATTTTATCTTTTCTTCATTTTGTATTCATGTTGTTCTATCTGTGTATATGATTAGTTTAGTTTTATTAATTTTCCATGTTTATCAATTAATTTTGCTCATTTTCAGTGGACTTTTAATTTTTTCCAAATTCTGTCATTTGTTTATGTATGCTATGACTGTTATGTGTGTAATCGATTAATAAGTTGCGTCGATAAATTAGTTTCCATTTAATCCTTGTTTCTTTCCATAACACTGAAATTGTTTAAATTGCTTGTGTTCATTAATTCCTGATCAATGTCAGTTATAATGTTGTAATCGTTTGATTGAGCTTCATTGGTTAAGACTGTTTGCATAGATTAAATCATTCAACATTTTTGTTTGGGTTAATTCTGATTATTAATTACCCGATTAGTTAATTCTGTAAATATTGTTCTGAATTGGAAATCTAATGTTTTTCTGCATTAAAACCTTAGGATTTGGTTATAGCTGTTCAATCAGAAACTAGTGTTGATAATTAAGTGTTGAACAGATGATAAAACCTGTTTTGTTTAAGATTCTGATTTTGTATTAGGGGCAGTATTTTGAGATTTTTCAGAAGTAGTTAAGGGTTAGTTTGGGGGAAATGAACTACATGAATACTTGTTTAAGGGCTGCTGAATATTCAAACTTCTTAGTGGACTGATTTGAGACATTCCTAAGTGGGTTTGTGTAAAGATAATAGACAACTAATGGTAGGGTTCAATAATATGTTTGTTTAAAGAATACTGGGGAACAAAAGAAGATTGGGAATGCTGAAAATAAGGGAAAAGGTATCCTTAGTGGCTGATTGTTTAGAAAAGCAGTTTTAGTGTTATTTGAGTGGAATTTTCTGATTTTTAAAAAGGGGAAAAGGGGTTCGGGCAGTAGGTTAAAGGAAGAAGGGAAACAAATTGTATAAAAGGGGTGTTAGGACTGATTTTAAAGGAGGGGAATTGAGAGAGAGAGATATAAAAACAGAAAAGAGAGATAGAAAAGAAAAACAGAAAAAAAGCACACACATACACACAGTCAGAAGAAAACAGAATAGAAAAATAGAAAAGAAAGAAAGCAAAATCAGAAATATTGTTTCCTTATATCTGTCCGGGTTTGTTTGGTAATACTGTTTGATTGAACCTGAAATTATCTTAAAATTTCTGCTACTGTTCATCTGGTTTTTTTCACGGGTTTGTTCCTGTTTTGCTCAAATCTACTGAATCATTGGCATTTTCTGCTGATTTTTGTTGTTGCTGCTACTGCTGAACTTTACCTCTTTTACCCTCATTTTCCAGGTACATATCTGTAGACTCATGTCATGAAAAGTTTCAATATTGCAAGTAAATGAAATCTGGAGTTTCAAATATGTATGCTAAAGCATTAGTTGAGTTTAATTTTTTAAAATTAACTATTAGCTTGCGCTTGACATGAGAACTGTTAGTTAATCGTCTTCTTTTGAAATTCGTTTAAGCTTTGTAATAATGTTATCTATTTCAGAATCTCATTAAGTATAGCTGTATTCGAATTGCAAGATAAGGAACATGGCAGAAAGTTGGTCATTAAGTAAATCTTGTGGTATTGTTGGCTAAGTATAGAATAGTATGGAAATATCAAGAAACTACATTACTAGCATAATCCTGTCAAACATCTGATTTTTGGTTTGAAGTTAGATGATGTAAGTTGTATTTTGTTCGTATATGGTGTGATAATGGTTATGTGTATAACCAATAGTTGAAAGGTGAATTGATATAATCCGTTACGTTTACGATGTTGGAATATTGCGAATGGTTCAGATGTATATTTACGTTACATATGATGTCATCTTATTAAATCAACTGGTAGACTAGTTCTCTTTCTTAATAACAAATGGCCTAGTTATTTTAGGAATGCGATCAACTCATTTCTTAAAAAAATAATGTATAAAATAATGTCAACGATTTTACTTAGTATTTGTAAATAGCTTACATAAGCCGAAAAAAATTTGGTTCAATTTACCTATCCCAAATTCAATCATCGTAAGCAAATTAACCAAATAATTATACCTTTGGATTAAAAACAAGTTGTGTAGAAGAAGGTTGGATTTATAAATTGTAAAATTTTAAGTCAAAAAATGTATAAATAGCGTTCGCTCCAAATAGAATAAGGGAAACTCTTCGAAAAATTATTAGTTTGCTTATTAATTAAATTTTCGTAGTTTTTACACACAATTCATTTTTTTTTGATGAATTTTCAAACGTATACATTTAGTCTTAAGCTTATGAAAATAATAAATAACTTGTGCATATAGTCGTCAAGTACTGAAAATACATATACCATATTCACGATAAAAATGGTAGTTTTTGTTGCACGGTATTTACTTATTTTCATCTCATTAATTCTTTTAATTTGAATAGTTTTGAGATATAATTCACATGTTTTATATATAACATGTGATCAATAACTAGTAAATTCTGAATTTTTTAGAAGTCTCGAGACATTCCATTCGGTGATTTTCCTTGGCTTTTCATATTTAAAAATAGATGGATATAATAAACATTGGTAGAAATTTTATATTACCATCAAAAGTATTTTGTGAAATTAGGGATACGTTCGCGTAACCTAATTACATTTTTTAAAGGTAATTCGGATTATGCGTTCGCGCAACTTCGCGCAAACCTTTAATAAAAGGGGCTCTTCGGAGGATATTAAATTAATTTCATATAACCCGATATGTGCAGTTCACTATTTAATCATACAAGAGCGACAAATGTTCTTAATTTTATTTTAAGCATAATTTCGAATACAAGTTTTTTTATATAATAAAAATATAAAAAATATCAATCTTATTATGTACACGTATGCGTGACATGATTCTTTACATTTATAAAAAATGTATAATACGAATATACATACACGTGATTCGTTTCAAGAAGGGTCTATAATTATAAACAATCTAAAGCGGTAACAAAATCATGCAACAAAGAAAAAAAAATGTATTTAGTAAATCAAGATAATTAAGCCAAGTATAAAAACGGTTAAGCGACCGTGCTAGAACCACGGAATTCGGGAATGCCTAACACCTTCTCCCGAATTATCAGAATTCCTTGCTCGGATTTCTGGTTCGCAGAATGACAAACAAAGTCATATTCTCCTCGATTCGGGATTAAAACCGGTAACTTGGGATACCATAAAATTCCCAGGTGGCGACTCTAAAATAAATAAACAAATCCCGTTTCGACTATCCTTTAATTGGAGAAAACTCCTTGCACCCTCGCGGAGGCAGAAGAAAGGAGGTGTGACACAAATGCCCAAGGGTAAAGCGTAAGAGCCGTTGTCACCAGCCCACAAAAACACAAAACTTGGGGGTCAATTGAGCTCGAGTCGTAATCCGACTCGGAGACTAAACCCAAGATAGTCAAGCAAAAACATTAAGGCTCACACGCCAGCTTACACTAAAGGCCGTGTCGACTGAACGCGTAAGAGCCCCTGGGCATGCCTGATGATCCCTATAGCCATATTGTGAATCTAAGGATTCTCGCCAACTCTGAAACCAGTCCACCTGGTCGAAAGCAAAGCAGAAAGGGGTACGTAAGAGATAAAGCTTCAGGTTTCCTTTTATTTACATACACAAAAAGGTGCATTCTCCCTCTACAAACGCACTCTGCAAATATCACATACAAAATGGCAAAGTCTATGCTCCACTCTAGAAGGCTATGGCCTACCATCCTTATCTTCACTCTCCACGGCGTCGGTCAGAAGTAACGGAGTATCATGCTCATCCGCCCTCACTCGAGCCTGCTCTTCCAGGAGAACAAAACCCCTGGCGCCAATCTTCTCAAGTACCTCTCTTCGAGATCTGCAACGAACGTATTCCTCGATCCTCTTTTCAGGATCGAGGTCCCTCTTCAACTTGGCTTGGGCATTAGTAGCATCCTTCAAATGAATCGCCATCTCCTGATCAGCCTTAGTCCGACTCAATGCTGCTTTAGCCCGAGCATCAACGAAATTTCAGCCCTGACCTTTGAAAGTTAGGACTCGAACTTTGCGATCATATCTGCTTGAACTGAAGCATTGTCACGAGTCAAGCATAGTTGGGCCTCGAAGGAGGGAACTTTAGCCAAGGCACCCTTCTCCTCTGAAGCTTGAGCCTGCACCCAACCTCTTAGTTCGCCACAGTCATTCCTAACTCGGTCGGCTTCACCCCTAAGGTGCTCCAGAGCCTCTGTCTTTTTCTGCAACTGAGATAAGCAAAATGTTAACCTTAAATGTTAAAAAGCAAAACGCGTACTACGAGAGGTTACCTACTCCATTAAATAGCTCTCATAATTCGAGCTCCGGTATGCCTCATATCGCCAGTTCATCAACTCAACCTCCTTCTCCTCACAGAGGAGACTAAGGGACCTACCCTCATCCAGAGCTTTCCGAAGCCTAGCCCCATGACAGAGCATCTCAGACGTGAGCCTATCAAAGGCCTACTAAAGAAACACTCGATAAGGAAAGGAAGACACGAGATGCGAAAGGCATATGCCAAAACTCACCCTGAAGTGAAGCCGGAGGACTTCCTCGAAGGCCGCGCACACTCCTATTGGTCCAGCCCCCTAGGCCTTAGAAGAACCAACCTCGGTCAAAGCATGATCACTTGGAGGAACCACCGCTCCGGAACCGAATACTTCAGGAACAACAAGCTCGGGCGATGTTTTCTCTTCGAAGACACGAACCCGTTTAGCCCTGCTAAAAGCTCCATTGCACTGCGAGTGCATACCCCATTTATCACCACCATCATTTGGCTCGGAAGCCGACAACTCCTCCCCCTCTCTAGAGGAGCATAGCCTTGCCCCTAGGGACCTTATGATACCTATAATGGCAAGGTCAGTACATAAAAAGAGGAAAATATCATCTCAAATATACGAAGGCCAAGGTAAAAGTAGAGTATGCACATAACTTGGTGTTTTGCTTCCAATCTGCCTCGGGACACAGCTCACCACCTATTCTAGCCGCAAGTCAAATGGGTCGCCAACCTCCGAACCCAGCCGGACAAATCGGGAACTTCGCCCGGCGCCCACAAAGTTGCTGCATAAAAGGAGGAAACACAATTACTAAACTGGCTTTCACCATGAACAAATCTAAGAAAGCACGAGACACTCCACTCACACGTGTAATTCTATTCCTCGGGAAGAAGCATGAGTTCCACGGGGATAATGTCAGTCGTACGTTCCTAGACGAATCGACTGAACCACTCTCGATCCCTATCTTCCTCATCATCAACAATAATGGGCGTCGATGAATGGCACAACAAGGTTGGCAGGCCTCGATGATGAAAGGGCTGGTACAGTTTGACGAGGTGACTAAGCATGAATTCAAGCCCAGCCTTCGATACAAAGAATCTCATCATCAACACTAATCGCCAAAACAACGGATGTATCTACGCCAAAGTAACCCGATACTTCAAGAAGAAATCAAACACGACCCTATAAAGGGTACAAGTATACGTTCAGGAATCCATCAGCGGGGTCCGTAATACCCCCATCCAAGGAAAGCGCGTGCAACGCTACCCCCTCGCCCCATCTGTAGTCTCTCCTCACTATCTCCAGAAGTTCCTCTCTTACCGAAGACATAGTCTTCAGAGTAAACTCCCATAGATCCTGAGAACTGGAAGTAGAACTCTCCTCTCCCTGTTGGGCAGGCCCTGAAGTAGCAGTCATGACTATGGTAGAATTGGCAAACTAAAGCGGGAACCTACACTAACACTTTTGCGCTTAAGGTAACAAAGGACTCGATGGTAAGGTGGAAGGATAGCTATCTAAAATAATGGGATCTTCCAAAGAAGCAAGAGCCACCCTATGTATATGTAGGGAATAACAACGATCCGCCTAACTAGGATAAGCCCTAGGAGGCCAACGGCTTCGGTATGGATCGCTAGGTGGTACTCGACCCCAGAGACCTCCGTCAAAAAGAAGTTAGGCCCCAA
The DNA here is from genome assembly GCF_000393655.2 of Nicotiana sylvestris. NCBI lineage: Eukaryota > Viridiplantae > Streptophyta > Magnoliopsida > Solanales > Solanaceae > Nicotiana > Nicotiana sylvestris. The sequence goes on from NC_091065.1 coordinate 14,867,135, forward strand.
AGGGTCAGCGACATCATCTCCAGTCCCGAGAAGGTATCCGACCTCGAAGGTTCCTCTAAAGGAGAAAAATAAGCACTTCGAGCTCCATCTATGAGGGCTCGACCTCAGGAAGTCGCCTATATACGAATAACCCCTTCTCGGAGATCCGCCTACAAACACCTTAGACGATTATCTATATCAAGCCCAAAGTGAATTTCTAGGTGTCCGAAGCTGACCTTCACTCAAGGACCACCCTTGAAGATTTCCAGGTTTGATACGCCATCTCCATACGGTTAAATGGTACCGACGATCCGAGTTTATCGGATCCCTTAAGGCTTGATCCGGGGAACAACGACGAGCTCGGAAAGGAGCTATTTCTGTTGACCGAAGACCCGAAAGAATATTGGCGATCATCAACATAAGCATACATTCAAAATCCCTGCAAACGCACAAGAGTATAAATGAACATGACAAGTATAAAAAGTAGAAGTGGAGGAGATGCCTTCATATTTCATAAATATTAACTTACAACGGCCCTCGGGAGGTCCTTATATACAATTACAAAAGCCCGCTAGGGGTCCTTACACAGAAACAAAAAAGCAAAGGGATGCACACACGTGGTAAAAGCCTAGAGCCTAGTCTATTCTATAAGGTCCACCTTCTGCAACAAACGCCTCCGGGCACGCATCCTCAGAAGCCTTATCCCAGCCTTCTGCACGGATATCCCCAAAGGACAGGTCGAGAAGTAGAGAGGGATGAAAAAAATCCATAACCCGCCAAAGGTTGAGGACCCTCACTGGCCAAGAGAACCTCAGAGAGACAGCAGACCTGGCAAGCATCGGCCTCGCTTGCATGGCTACTTTGAATCCACTTCTTGGAACATTGAGCCATGCAAGCTACTAGCACAAGGAAAAGTACCACGTCGAGACGGGGTATAAAGGTGAGCAGTAGTGTATAATCCGAGCCCCTTTGTGAGCAACAGTATATAATCCGAAGAACCTTTTACAAGCGAGGAGAGTCGACCCCTGTATGTCATCATCTCGAGCTAATAGGGACAGCGACAATATATGTAACAACAACCATAGAAGCGACATGACGAAATAATCGTGCTCAACAAAGGGGAGCTCAGGCAAAGGGCCACGACATGGCCTATCGGAACACTGCCAAACAACCCTAAGGCCGTGAACTCCAAACATGGTGATCAGTAATAGAGGAAGACGGCAAGGGGAAATGGATGAATGAGCAGATGAAGACACTTGGATAGAAAAATAACGCCTGAGCTCCCCCATTTATAGGAGATAACGACACGGTCATCGAGGCCTTTGGAAGACTGATCGGCAGATGCAATTACTTTATTCTTAAAAAACTGAATCGATGGTGGTACTTTCACCTTGAAGAACGGGAATCGACACTGCACTGAATGATGTCGACAAGTCCATGGGATGTCCCAGTTATTTTAAACACTCGCCATGGGTTGCGTCATTAGTATAACGATGTCACAGGAAGCCCGATGAGTCGGGTATCAGAATCATTTCCCATCGCTTCGTTCTGAGAAATATGGAGACTATCTGTATGCGGAAAAATCACAAGCCTAATTTCTTGCTATCGAGCCACTTTGGAAGAACACCTCGAGACCCCGAGGATGCAAAGTAGTGACCGAGTTCACTCCCTCGGGGATCGTCGAGGCCCGACTTAAAAAGGACGTAGATCGAGGCTAGAGCAAAATGGGAAATTCCCAAGGCATACAGCTAAGTCTAGCAAAGCCGGCCTACCCAAAGCCTGCATCAAGGCATCGCGTCTAGCTGTCCCATTTTCATGCTTTTACAATTAATGTATTTGTACTATAACGAGATTCCCCTCCTATATAAAGGGAATCCTCACCACTTTGTAAGGGACTGTTGTTGCTCCAGCCACTCTACACAAGATCAATAATCTCTCTCTCTCTCTCTCTCTCTCTCTCTCTCTCTCTCTTTTCTCTCTAACTTACTCGCTAGAGGCTACTTCATTTATTGCTTGATATTGGCCATAAAGATCCTCCTTTTAATTATATCCTTGTAAGCACGTGATTTTTGCCCTATATGAGAATTACTCCCAAAAAATTCAAAAATAAAATAATTTTTCTTGGTGTGCAATTTTTGTAATATTTTGTGTAACTATTTGTATGTTTGTCTATGCATGTTTATTTGTTAAATTAATAAAAAATATAAAATATATCGCATTTTGCATGTAGGATTTAATTCTACAATTGTTAGTAATTAAATTTGTTTACAAAAATTAAAAATTACAAAAATAGGCATCTTTTGCATTTTTAGCATTTAATGTCCAAATGAACAATTTTATGCTTAATTATTACTTAATTGTGCGTTAATTGTTATTGGAAGTTAATTTGCGCTTTTATAACTTAATTTAGTTCTTAATAATAATTTAAGTACTTTTATAATTTAGTTTTAGAAAAATAAAAGAAGAAAAGAGAACAAAAATACAAAGAAAAATCGGATTGGGCCACTTCTTCAATTTCAAACCACAGGCCCAAATAATTGCCCAACTTTCCCCATGACCCGGTCCGTTTCAAACCGGGTCGATCCGGTCCGCTCCATTAACCCAACACCCCTTCTTCATTTTTGTCCAACACAAAACAAAACCAAAAAAATAAAAAAATAAAAGGTGAATTATCACTATTAATAGTTTTATTTTTTGTTTTTTTTTATATATAAAAAATCCGAAAATATTTTTTTTTTTAAATATATAATAATTTCGGGAATGATTTAAAAAAAATAAGAAAAAGGGAAGTATTGAATAAAAAAAATATAAAAGTAAAAATAGGTGAAATTCTCTTCTTTTTTTTAAAAAAAGTAAAAGAATGTAGAAAATTTAAAAAAATAAAAAGTTTTGTGGAAATTTTTAAAAAATTTAAAAGTAAAAGAAGGTTGGAATTAAAAAATAAATATAAAGGTATCTGAAAATTTAAAAAATTTAAAGTAATTGAAAGTAGCATTTTTGAAAGAAAAAGAAAAGATAGTGGTTTGTTTTTTAAAGAAAAGTTAAATAAAGTGAGATTCTCTTTTAAAAAAATAAAAAGTGGGATTTTAAATAAGATAAAGTAATTAAAGTTGGAATTTTAAAAATAAAAGTAAATAAAGGTGGGATTTCTTTTTCTAAAAAAATAAAAGCAATTTGTAAGTGGGATTTCTTTTAATTAAAAAAATAATAAAATAATAAAAAACAAATCTGAAAATTTCGAAAATTTTGCTATAAATAGAAGAGAAAATTTAGGAAGAAGGGTGGAAAAAAAGAGAGGAAAAACTAGATAGAGAGAAGAAAAAAAGAGGGGGCGGAGTGAGAAGTATACACCCGATATACATTCTGGATACACTGAATACACAGGGACAAAATTCATTTTGGAGAGAGTAAAAAAGATAGAAACAAATTTTCTGAAATATTGAGAGTGAAAGAACACCATAGAGAGTTCAAATCTAGAAATAAAAAATAAAGAGAGATTTCCGCACTACTTGTCTTCTCCATTTTTACTAGTTTTCTCCGTGTTGCTGGGATTTCTGGATTGAGGTGTTGATGCTACTGTGTTGGGCTTTCTGCTGTTGTATGTTGTTGTGTTACATACTACTCTCATATTTCTTTTCTTCTTGTACTGCCATTTCCAGGTACACATTTGTACACTCTTGGCTTGAAGCGAAAAAAATGAAATATTAATCAGGCTTTGTTTCTGTTGAATTCCTCCTGTTTAGATTTGTGTTTGAATATTAATTTTCCTCTCTTTGTATAAAAATGTAGTTGATTGATTAATGAGTAATAAGGTTACATATGTATAACTTCTTCATATAATAATGTTAGTTTAAATTAATCGAAAAATAGTTAATCTGTTTTGATATTATGGTGTGTCAATCTCATGTTCTAGTATTATTGAATAAAAGAATATAGAATGAAAGCAGTTTTTCTTTGAACAAACTCGATCGCAATTTTCCATTCGCATTAACCGTAAACTAATAACTAATAAGTTACATCTTTTCAGCATGTAATTAATTGAGGTATTTTCTTTTGTTTTAGAGACAAACTTAATAGAAAAAATGTAGTCACTGTAGGTTTATCCTTAAAAATAAAAATGAGATGAGCCTCGCCGAAAAATACAAAAATCGCGGGGCCCTCAGTAAATATTTGCTTTAAAATTGCTTAGACTTCGGGATGGACCGTTTAGCAAAATTCCACGGCCTTCCTAAAATAATGATACGCTAGTCACTTTAGGCGCGTATTTAATAAAGTTATCTCTTTAAACTCGGGTGCACATTGATGTGACCCAAATCCAAATCTCAACGGAGTCGAGATATGTCAATAACCACGGGTACATTGATTGTGACGTGGTCTGAGATGCAATTCCATGACGTTGCAAATCTTTTTAAAAAAAAATAATGGATGAGACGAGCCTCGACAAACAAAAATGCACAAGCTGCGGGGCCCTCTAAATGTATATATTAAAATACTTAGAATTCGGGACAGGCCGTTTAGCAAATTTTACGTTCTTCCAAAAATGACTATACGCTAGTTGCTTTAGGCGCGCCTTTAATAATTTATTTTCCTTAACTCGGGTGCACATTTATGTGACCCAAATCCAAATCTCAATCGAGTCGAGATATGTCAATAACCACGGGTGCATTGATGTAACGTGGTTCGAGATATGTTTTCACGACGTTGCAATTCTCGTAAAATAATAATTATGAAATTGGTAAAAAGATAAAATTTGCACATAAGTTCACATTTGTATAAAATCAGATAATCAAGCCGAATATGACAGTTGAGCGACCGTGCTAGAACCACGGAACTCGGGAATGCCTAACACCTTCTCCCGGGTTAACAGAATTCCTTATCCAGATTTCTGGTACGCAGACTGTAATATAGAGTCATTCTTTTCCTCGATTCGGGATTAAAATTGGTGACTTGGGACACCCTAAATCTCCCAAGTGGCGACTCTGAAATAAATAAACAAATCCCGTTTCGATTGTCCTTTAATTGGAAAAAACTCCCTTGTACCATCGCGGGTACGGAAAAAGGAGGTGTGACAATCCTAACTGTTATTCCCTTCCCGATTACCCCCGACAGCTCGAGCTCAAGCCCAGGCATCGACCTCGAGGCCCCTCATCGGTCAGTCCGAGGCCCGAATAACTAATCTTTCGGCGCGATCATAACTCTATTTTAGCTCACATTTCATCTCTTGTCTTTATACGCCTAGCATCAACTGCTCTAACAACTAGCATAAAAATAAATCACATATATTTAGAGTCGCATTAACAAATTTAATTGTTATTACCATTTTTATGGTAAACAATAAGAAAGAGAGTCAGCGACTGCCAGAATGCCGAGGGAAACGAAGGAGGGCATTTGGCAAGGGTATTCTTATTGCTGAACTTGCGCGAGCTGGGAGAGCTGATCGACAATAGCATCCGGTCTGGAGAGGGTCCTTCTGGGACCAAGTAGATTAGGTTTACTTGCTTTTCTTTTAAATGTAATAAGGCCAAGTGCTATTAGTAACATTATTTACTGTCATTTTGTGTCGTTTATTTTTACATTAATGAAATGAGGCAATTATTGACATTGACTTTCTCCAAATCTATTTTTCGCTAGGCCTACCTCGGGAACAACGAGGCTCCCAAATTAGGACACGAATTTACATTCCCACAATATGTGTTTAAATACTACAAACATTTCAGAACCCTTACTGACTTGACTACCTTTTGTTTTTCTTTATTATTCTTTATTCCCATCCCTTAAGGTTGGTTCGCACATACTGACATCATCATCATATCACACTAGATCTAGAGGGCCTCCACCTCTTCCTCCTCCAGGTAATACAAAGAACAGAGGGAAAGCTATAATGGATTACTTAAGTGGTATTCAATAGAAAAAGGTAGAGAATGCAGAAACTTCAGACGGTCGGAGTACTCCGGTACCAAATGATTTGGTTTTACGGTTGGAACAAAAGATACTAGAGTTATAGGGAGAACTTGAGTAGGTACGCAACTTAGCAAACCTATCCCTCACCCTGAATGTTCTCGATGTCAACCAACAAAACATCAAAAACCCAGCACCTCCCCCAAATGCACCAAACCAGCATCCGCAAAACCCTCCCTCACCGCTTCAATATGCAACTCCACATCAAAATCTCAATCCCTTACCAATACCAACTCCATCACAATACCATAAGCAACAATCCAGTACCCACCAACCGCTACTTATCATACTCCCTAGAACATACCACAACCTATTCCCGATCCTCAAAACTCAACCAATGACCACCACTACACCCAGGTTCTTGGCACTCACCAAAACAATCCTATATATGTGGAAACCGTACCTTATTCTACTTAACCAACCTCCTATACACCAGAATTCGGTGAGAAGGACCTGCTCATCAAGAACATGGCTGAGGAACTCAAGAAATTTACAAGTCGAGTTCAGGGTGTCGAAGTAGGCAAAGGGATAGATGGTATGAATTATGACGACTTATGCATACAGCCAAATGTAGAAATGCTAGAGGGTTACAAACCTCCCAAGTTTTAGATGCTTGACGGTACAGGTGATCCCAGGGTTCATCTAAGGACCTACTGTGACAAACTTGTCAGGTTTAGAAAGGATGAAAAGATCCGGATGAAATTTTTTATGAGGAGTCTTACGGGAGATGCTTTGTCCTGGTACATCAGCCAGGATCCTAAGAAATGGTCTATCTGGGTGAGTATGGCGTCTGATTTCATCGACCGATTCAGGTTCAACACAGAAAATGCACCAGATATTTTCTACATTCAGAACCTAAAGAAGAAGCCTACCGAGACTTTTCGCGAGTATGCTACTCGATGGAGGTCTGAAGCGTCCAAGGTCAGGTCAACATTAGATGAGGAACCGATGAACAAGTTCTTCGTCAGAGCACAGAATCTGCAATACTATGAAAGGTTGATGGTTATTGAAAATCATAAGTTCTCTGACATCATCAAACTTGGGGAAAGGATTGAAGAAGACATCAATAGCGGGATGGTAACAAACTTTGAGGCACTACAGGCCACAAAAAAGCACTACAATCAGGCGGCATATCAAAGAAGAAAGACGTTGGGGCAGTAATGGTGGCTCAAGTCCCAAAATCTCCATTCACATACCAAACACCTCCACTCACATACCAAACACCTCCACCCACATACCAAACACCCCCACCACATATCAACCCTCATCTCCTAGATATTCCCAACCAGCCACCGTCTATCACACCTATAATTCCCAACCATCTCATTTCCAGTCACCTCCAACTCGTCAAAACTACTCAAGACCACAACCCAACTTTGATCTTAAACCACCCAGACAATACACTGCTATTGTTGAACCCATCGACCAACTGTATGAAAGGTTAAAAGATGTTGGTTATGTCACTCCTATTCCCGCTATGGCAGTGGAGAACCCATCTCAATGGGTCAACCCAAACAAAGCCAGTGCATATCACACCGGTATAAAAAGGCACACTATTGACGAGTGCCGAACATTGAAAGATAAAACCTAGACACTAATTGACAATAAGGTCATGCAGACAAAAGAAGTCACACCCAACGTCCGCAACAATCCTCTCCCAGATCATAGGGGTAGTCGAATACATGTGATAGAGATACATAAAGAATGGGGTCCTGAGAGGTCAATCGGTCTTATTCGAGAAGGCGATGACTTCAAACCTACAATCACACTCACTCTTATTGTAGTACAGACACAGTCGCCAGTCGTGTTGAAGGTAGCCATACCGGTTCCATTTGAGGTAGAGGTAACTCCACCTGTAGCCACACCTATTCCATTTGAAGTAGAAGTGGCCACACCTTTCACAATGACAATATCAACCAAACCTCTTTTCAATTCAAAAGCAATACCCTGGGATTACGTTGCCGAAGCTAGGTGAAAAGGAAAGGCAAAAATGGAGGAATCTGATGCTGCATGAGGAATGACCAGGACCAGAAGAATCTATACACCCAAACACTTGGGAGGACCAAGTAAGGATGCCACTACCAAGCAACCTGTCATTGAAACAGGACTAAATGACCTTTGGAGGATAGTGCAGGCGAGGGAATACTCCGTCATTGATCATTTGAACAAAACCCCAGCTCAAATATCCAGCCTATCACTATTGCAAAATTCATAGTCGCACAAGAATGCTTTGATGAAGGTGTTAAATGAAGCTTATATACCCAACAATTTCACATGCGAAGAGATGGCTAACATAGTAGGATAGGTGCTGGAAAGTCATAAGATAATCTTCCATGAGGATGAACTACCACCTGAAGGGTTTAATCATGACCAAGCATTGCATATCACGGTAGAATTCTAATACAAATTCATTGCTAGAGTCCTGATCGATGTATGTTCAAGCCTCAACATTTGTCTGTTGGATACTCTGAAAAGATTGGGCAAAGGTTTCCATGAAATACGGGCAGGAAGCATGAACGTAAAAGCCTTTGATGCGTCTTAAAGGGCCACGACTGGGAGATTAATCTTTGTTTGCATATGGGGCCAACTTGGTTCGATGTTGAATTCCAAGTGCTTGACATATCAGCTTCATACAATCTTCTATTGGGCTGACCTTGGATATATGCAGCTAGGGTTGTGGCCTCCGCACTACACTAGGCTGTGAAGTTCAAATGGAACCATCAGGAGGTGATCATTCACGGAGATGGGAGTAACCCCATATACACTAATCAAACCATCCCGGTTATCGGGAACAGAAGAAGGCTAGGAGGGGAAACTTATCATCACATAAAACGTGTCAATGTCATCGAGAAAGACAAATGGTGGAGTAACAATATAGAAAGCATACTAGCATGTTCTGGATATGAACCCGGTAAAGGGCTTGGGAAGAATCTCCAGGGTATTACCAAGCCAATACAGCTGAAATGTCATGGTACCACCTCCGGGCTCGGATACCAGTATACATGGTAGGAGTATGATTATTGGTTGCCTCCATAACGTGGACCTTATTACCCTCTCGAGCAACCAGTGCCACATCTGGGTCAGACTTTTCACCAAGCTGATACAATATGGGGAACTGTAGAAGAAGAAGCGTTAGCTGGGCTAAGGAATCTATTCCTAGAAGACGAGGATATAGATTACAGTGCAATAATTGAGGAGGAGGAAGAGGAAAGCCTCACCATTCAGACTGTGGAGAATGGAGCCGTTTCAGGAACTGGACTTCCATACTATCCCGGGTCCGCTGAGTCCCTGGGTAGCTTAGTAATCAGCCTAATTTATTTTTATAGCCATCCTACGCATCTAAGCTATTTTTAGTAATTTTTGAAAGACTCACTTGTTTCAAAATAATTGCTCGATTCATCGAGTCGTACTTGTTTTGGATGTTTTCAGTTTTAATCGATGCGTTGCTATTTATTATTCATTATTATCTTCCACATTTTTCTTTCCACAATGTTATTATTACTTTTCCTGATGAACTGGTGACTATGATATGTAATAAGACAATGCAATATAAGGATAGTGACTTGGAGGAAGAAGATGAAATACCTGAGGAGGTCGTCAGAGAGGTTGAGAATTTTGAGAATAAGCCTAAGTCCAACCAGGATGAAACAAAAGTAGTAAATTTGGGAGATGCCAAACCGTCAAGGAGACTCGCATAAGCATTCACCTATAACCGACAGAGAAAGAGGAGTACATTCTCTTCTTGAAGGAGTATGAGTATATCTTTACATTGTCATATGATGATATGACCGGTTTGAGCACGTCCATAGTGGCTCACAAGTTGCCTACCAATCTAATGTGTTCGCCGATGAAGCAAAAACTTAGAAAGTTCAAACAAGATATGAGCCTGAAATCAAAGAGGAAGTTACTAAGCAGATCAAAGCAAAAGTTCTTAGGGTGATTGAGTACCCAACCTAGTTAGCCAACATTGTACCAGTTCCGAAGAAAGATGGGAAAGTCAGAGTATGCGTTAACTATCGAGACTTAAACAGAGCAAATCCCAAGGATGACTTCCCACTACCAAATATACACATCCTGATCGACAATTGCACCAAGCATGAGCTCCAATCCTTTGTAGATTGCTTTGCCGGTTATCACCAGATCTGGATAGATGAAGAAGACACAGAGAAAATAGGTTTTATTACACTGTGGCGTGTGTACTGCTACAAGATGATGCCATTTGGTCTAAAAAACACTGGGGCTACTTACATGAGAGCCATGACAACCATCTTCCATGATATGATACATAAAGAAATAGAGGTGTATGTTAACTACATCATTATCAAATCCAAGAGGGCCGCAGATCACATAGCGGACTTGAGAAAGTTCTTTGATAGGTTAAGGAGGTACAACTTTAAACTAAACCCCACAAAATGTGCATTCGGGGTTCCCACATGAAAGTTATTGGGATTCATTATCAATCGTCGGGGAATTGAGTTGGACTTATCCAAAGTTAAGGCTATTCAAGAGTTACCGCCACCTAGGAGCAAAAAGGGCGTGATGAGCTTCCTAGGGCATCTCAACTATATCAGTCGCTTCATAGCGCAATCCGCAGTTATATGTGAACCCATCTTCAAGATGTTGAGGAAAGATGCCGAAACAAGCTGGACTGAGGTTTGTTAGGAAGCTTTTGACAATATCAAGGAGTACCTGTCCACACCATCAGTCTTGGTCCCGCCAGAACCAGGGCGACCTTTTCTACTCTATCTTTCTGTATTAGGTGGAGCCTTCGGATGTGTTATGGGATAACATGATGAGACATGGAGAAAGGAGCAAGTTATATACTACATGAGTAAGAAATTCACACCTTACGAGGCACAAAACTCTCTGTTAGAACACACTTATTGTGCTTTGACCTGGACAACTCAGAAATTAAGGCATTACTTCTGTGCCTACACCACGTACCTTATATCCAGGATGGACCCCCTGAAGTACATATTTCAGAAACCCATGCCGACTGGGAAGTTTGCCAAGTGGCAAATACTGTAAAGTGAGTTCGATATCATCTATATAACTCAAAAGGCAGTCAAAGGACAAGCATTGGCAGACTATCTTGCTGAAAATCATGTGGGAGGAGAATACGAACCCTTGAAAATGTATTTTACTGATGAAGCATATAACGGTTGGAGGATGTTCTTTGATGGAGCCCCAAATTTCAAAGAAGTGGGCATTGGAGTAGTCTTGGTATTGGAGACTGGCAACATTATCTACTGTCTGCTAAACTCAAATTTCCCTGCACCAACAACATGGCAAAGTATGAAGCCTGCATACTAGGGCTTAACATGGCAATCGACATGAATATTTAGGAGCTTCTAGTAATCGGCGATTTAGATCTACTTGTGCACCAAGTTCAAGGAGAATGGGCCACCAAGAACTCCAAGATATTGCCCTATCTGCACAATGTGCAGGAATTAAGAAAGAGGTTCATGGAGGTGGAGTTTCGGCATGTTCCTAGAATTCAGAACGGGTTTTCTGATGCTTTGGCCACCTTGTCATCCATGATACAACATCCAGATAAGAATTTCATTGATCCCATCCTGCTTAGAATCCATAATCTACCGGCTTACTGTGCTCATATTGAGGAAGAGACAGATGGAAAACCTTGTTTCCATGATATCAAAGAATATTTGGCGAAAGGAGAATACCCAGAGCACGCGAACCATACTCCAAAATGCACACTCCGGAAATTGTCCAATCACTTCTTCCACAGTGGAGGAAACTTGTATAGAAGAACTCCTGATTTGGGATTGTGTCATGACCCAAACTGGAGGGCCATGACTAGCACCCGACCATACTTGCCGAGCACCAACGTACATTTTATCTAACCTTTTTTTATTATCTTTTAGGGTTGACGAGATCAATATAAATGGTAGACATGGATCATGGACAACCAACAATAAAATATGATGGAATAAACATACATAGCAGGGGATGACCAGACAATCAAGAAACTACATATAAGGTACGAGCTACCATGCTACCATGAAAGACTATACAACAAAAACCAGCCGACAAGGCATACCAAACTATACATGAGTCGACACTTGTCTATGAGCCTCTAAATGAACATAAGTGCTTCAACATAGCCGGAACAGGGCCCCGACATACCGATAATGTCTATAACAAAAATGCATACCAAGACCACGACAAGTCCGGAGAAGGGATCTCGCCAATCACTGCTGAACTGGACAACCTACTATGGTGGGGGAGCTGCACCTGCCTATCTTTAGGGCCTGTAGCACGACATGCAACGTCCACAAACAAAAGGACGTCAGTACGAATAAAGTACTGAGTATGTAAGGCAGGGAACCATAATACGAATAGTAATGTAAGCAGGGATAGAGAATATACAACTTGGAACATCTGAGTACCTCTGAGGGCTACTGACATGAAATGCATGATATATATGTATGTATACATAAACGTTTAAAACATACGCCTCTATGGTCATCATCATCATCATCATCATATCGTACCCGGCCATAATAGGCTCGGTAAAAAAAACGTACCCGGCCATCATAAGGCTCGGTAGAATCGTACCCGGCCACGTGGAGCTCGGTAAAACCCAACTGATCAGTGGTTGCACAATAGGTGCCGTACCCGGCCAACTATAGCGTGGCTCGGTAGAGTAAAATAGATACATATATATAATGCATGCTCGACTCATGGAATCACATTCTAAACCTTTCGGAGTGACGTAAGGTCGGTATCCTCTGTACACGTTATTAGGACTAACTCTTCACTATGAACCTTATAAGAATCAGGAAGTACCAACAACATTGATAACATAAGAATAAGAGAAGCAACATTAACATCAATCGTTCCATAAGAGGGAAAGCAATGTAAGTACTGCTAGCTTCTAAGAGTAGAGTATCTTTGGAAGCTCGTTCATTACATTATGTACAATCGGAGTCGTGCAAAAGAAGAAAAGGGATAGCCTCACATACCTTGTATATACTTCCCCAATCACAAGCTATGCAATTGTCACAACTCCTTAGTCTACAATAAGATAAATGATACTATCGTTATCATTTAAGTGTCATAACTATTATGTATCGACCACAACTTATTTTATGTTGAAACGCATCACCTCCCCTATATATATGACTTGAAACCATTCAAAAAAATCACCAAACAGCCCAAACAACATCAATAATAAACATATTGAGCCTCCCAAAATAGTCCACGCACAACCTAATTACATCATACATACGACGGCCACCATAGTCGTGTCAAACGACACGAAAATGTTACGAATAACTATCAGCCCACAACCCTACATATATATGTTATTTATCCACACCATTCCACCTCCAAAACTCCACAAAATAGTAGTAAAACATGCATCCCAATAGCAACACAAAACAGTCCACAAAACAGTCCGCTACAAGTGAATAACTCGAACTCACGGCTTCTGATCACCGTCCCGTGAGTTGTTACATGTATAGAAAGAATTACCATAAATTCACAGAAGAGAAAAATATATGAAATATGGAAGTAACTTACCTTACTTTTTAGATAACTCAGCCCTTCCCTTGGTTCTTCAAACTCTAGGTTTTACCTTCATATAGAACTTGAAAGAGAGGGACAATCAATTAGGGTTTGTGTGGGATTTTTGGGGAGGAGTTGCAGGGGTTAACTTTGGTTTTGAGGGTCTGAAATATGGATGAAATAACTGAGTTCATAACCCCTTAAAAGTCCTCTTTTGGCTGACTTAGGTCTTTTAATTTTGTCCTATCATTTTGGCAAGTAGGTGATGCACCTACTTGTCATCTACCAATCTGCGCAGGCATACAAAAATATGAATATCTCTATACTCCGAGATTGTATTGACAAATGGTTTAATGCGTTGGAAACTAGATTCATAGATATTTAATTTTTGCATATATCACCCCATAATTCTTTGTAAATTAGGATAAAAGCTTAGAAACATTTAACCTAATGTTTAAGTAAAATTATGAACCTAAGTTGCGACAATGTTTGTCGACTTTTGTTTTATAACTCGTTTGACTTCAAGACTTATGATACGGTTATTATATGATTCAAATACCTTAATACATGACCTCTTGAGTGTATTAAGAACCTCTAGGTTTACCTAAAAATAAGAGTTACAACATCCTTGATTCGTTTAACTTCTAATACTTGTTAATCACCCTTATACACCCTTGTATCACTTAAGACCAATAGGATTAACTTCTTATCATCTCAAAGCTAATTCCTTCTTGGATTTATGTTAACTAATATATGGCATGAACTAACGCGTGTGGATATGGGTTGTAACAGATTGCTAAGATGTGTCAATGCAAAAGAGGCTTCTAAGCTACTTGAGGAGATACATGCTGGGACCTGCGGCCCGCATATGAATGGTTTTCTTTTGCCCCAAGAAAATACTTAGGGCCGGTTATTTTTGGATGACTATAGAGACAGATTACATCCAATATGTCTGAAAATGCTACCAATGTAAAGTGCATGCCGATATGATAAAAGTGCCGCCAAATGAGCTCAATGCAACAAGCTCACCTTGGTCATTCGCGGCCTAGGGAATGAATGCCATTGGTCTAATTGAGCTCACTGCTTCAAAAGAGCACAGGTTTATTCTAGTGACCATTGAATACTTCACAAAATGGGTAGAGACCGCATCCTACAAAGCTGTAACCAAGAAAGTCATTGTAGACTTTGTCAAGGATCATATTATTTGCAGATTCGGAGTTCCCGAGTCCATTATCACTGATAATGCCTCCAATATCAATAGTGATCTGATGAAAGCCATGTGTGAAACTTTCAAAATCAAGCACAAGAACTCCACAACATATAAACCTCAGATGAATGGAGTCGTAGAAGCCACCAACAAGAATATCAAGATGATACTAAGGAAGATGGTAAAAAATCACAAACAATGGCACGAGAAGTTACCCTGTGCCCTGTTAAAATACCACACTACTATCCGCACATGAGCTAGGGCAACTCCTTACTTACTGGTTTATGGTACCAAAGTTGTCATCCCAGCCGAGGTAGAGATTCCTTCTTTAAGAATTATATAGGAAGCCGAACTCAGCGATGAAGAATGGATAAGGAGCCGCTATGAGCAATTGGCCCTTATAGATGGAAACAGAATGAATGCAGTATGTCACAGTCAGCTTTATAAGAACAGAATGTATAGAGCTTCCAACAACAGGTTCAAACCAAGATAGTTTACACCAGGACAGTTGGTGCTGAAGAAGATATTCCCACATCAAGATGAAGCCAAAGGGAAATTCTTTCCCAACTGGCAAGGTCCCTACATGGTTCACAGGGTTCTAATAGGAGGAGCACTCATCCTTGCAGAAATGGATGGAGAAGTTTGGCCGAAACCAATCAATTCAGACGCAGTCAAGAGATACTATGCTTAGATTGTTTACATTCCCTCATCTGGTGTAATTGAACTATGCTTGATCTGATTTTCATTTAAGAGGGGAAACCTAGGCAGCCCTGTGGGTTCGGTCATATCATAATAAAATTTTCATTTCCCCCAGAACCAGAAACTGGGACAGAATTTTGAGGAGGACCCTCAAAATTCCAAAATAAGTCCAGCCGATGCCGTCGCATACCAGAAAGTTAGAAACTAGGGCAGAAGTTTGAGAAGGATTCTCATAATTCCGAAGAAGGTTCAACAGGTTTTGTTACTCGTAAACGGCCGAAGGATTATCTACCAAACTAGGGCAGAATATTGAGGAGGACCCTTAAAATTCTAACACGAGAAGGCTGCAATGTCTCTGAAATGTGTTACAGTCACTAGTTCATCCAAAATTACTTGATACTTCACTATGTTTTCTAAAATAACCATATTTTCATCAATAGTTGCATATTTTCGAAAACTCTACTTCTGTAATAGCTATGTTACCTAGGGAAACTCAAACAAGGCCTCCAGAACGTAAGAGCAAAGCCAGCGGACGAAGGCACAAACCAACCTCCCCTTACAAAACTTATAATTTTTCTTTAAGCTCATGCACATCTGATGTAACTGTAGCATTCACAAATATATACACACAGTAGAATCACTATCAATCGGCCACCAAACATCAAATATATCTCCAGCTAAGAAATACGCTACTCCTATTTACCAACTGTGCACCGTATAAGGCTAAGCTCTACCTTCCATTTGCATGGGACTAAGCCCTGTCCTGAACCTTGCATGAGGCTAAGCCCTACCTCCATATCCGCACAAAGCTAAGCTCTGCCTTACATTTGCATGGGACTAATCCCTGTCCCAAACCTTGCATGAGGCTAAGACCTGCCTCTATATCTATATGAGGCTAAGCCCTGCCTCCATTTTGCATAAGGCTAAGCTCTACCTTCCATCTGCATGGGACTAAGCCCTATCCCGAACCCTGCAAGAGGCTAATCCCTGCCTCTATTTTGCATAAGGCTAAGCTCTGCCTTCCATTTGTATGGGACTAAGCCCTGTACCACATCCTGCATGAGACTAAGGCCTGTCTCCATCTGCATGAGGCTAAGTCCTGCCTCCTTATTTTCATAAGGCTAAGCATTGCCTCCTTATTTTCATAAGGCTAAGCATTGCCTTCTCTTTTCATGAGACTAAAACATGTCTTTATATTTGCATAAGGCTAAGCACTACCTCCATATCTGCATAAGGCTAAACATTGCCTTCCATCTGCATGGGACTAAGCCCTGTCCCACATTTCCATGAGGTTAAGCTCTACGTCTATACTTGCATGAGGCTAAGCCATGCCCCCAAATTTGCATAAGGCTAAGCTCTGCCTACCATCTGCAAGGGACTAAGCCCTATCGTGCATCCTGCATGAGACTAAGCTCTGTCTCCATATCTACACGAGACTAAGCTGTGCCTCCAATTTGCATTTTTTGCCAAGACTAAGAAGTGTCTCTTTGGCACTATCTATTTGCTTCTCTTTCGGGCTAAGCTCTGCCCTCAACCTCACAAGATTAAGCCTTGTATTGTTAATTTTAGCATCATATTATTACATCTCATGGGCTGAAATATCGCCAACTTGTCCAAAGGCATCATTGTCTAAAGGCATCATCCTCATATCCAGAAGACACCATGCCATGGCCTGAGGATCTCTCAAGGATGCCTGGATATCTTCCCTATAATCCTTCCATTACACTCCAGACCCATAATTATAACTCTATCCGACATCACCTTTCACAAAAGAACCTTTGCTGAAACTAGTTGCCATTCCTATAACAACCTAATCAACTTCATTCACCTGTGGCTCCAGAACTACACATGGCCTGATTCCTGTAAAACCAGTGATATGTAGGTAGCTCTAAGACCAGGTCCGACCTCTATCTTTCAAAACATCCCATTCGGTCAAAATTGGTCATCATTTCTTTACCCGAAAACTCTTTCATCCTTCCCGGATAAAGAGGGGCAACTATTGATACCCAATTTTTCCCTATAATATTTTTCAAAACCATGTATTGGCATCAATTAGTATTTTTACATAATTTCTCTACATTTTAAATACCTTAATTAATTTATCCCAATATTTTTATTTATTTAAACAATCACTGATTACATCACAAATAGTTTTACAATAATTTCGTGGCTAAATTTTATCATTTGCATTCGTTCTAAGTTTTAATTATTGCACAAATAGCCACGTTTGAATTTTTAGGTTACGATTTCAATTACTTTGCAATTATAGCCCATGCATGTATTATTACATTATTTTTTCAAAAAATAGACTTTTATATTTTTAAAATATTAAGTAATTATTTTAAAATATTTCTAGGCATGAAAATCATTTTTATAATCTATTAGTTATTTTAAAAAAAATGTTTTATCAGTTAAATGAGCATTTAATAAATAGCCCTCTTATTTTCGGATCTAGCCTAATTAAACAGCCCAATTTCAACCCCCAGGTCCCTAAACCATTAAGACCAAGCCCAAATTAAATTAAACCGGGCCCCAGACCCTCAAAATCCTGACCGTTGATCATAGAGATCAACGACCATTATCACTCCTTACCATTTTTAACCCAACAACCCCTTAACCTAATTCATTTGATAAAAACAACCGCCTTGAAATTCCTCTCCTCTCTGTCTCTCTAAGACCCTAACCCTATCCCTAGCCGCCTCCACCCAAACAAACCCCAACCCCTCCGCTTGCCACTCGATCCATGGATTCCCATGACTGTTTGAGACTTCTACTTGTCTCCTACGTCTCCTGGTTGCTTGTTTTTGTGATTTCATGGAAAGATCTCGAAGAGACTAGTCCAAATATTGTTTAAGATCCTATGAGAATCCATCGATGGTCTGTGAGTCCTTTTTGTATCGATGTTCTACTGTTCAAATCTCTGGTTCAAGACCATATTTCTCTTTACCCTTTCCTTTTTCTTCAAAAACCTAATGTTTGGACTTGAATCGGTTCAGATCTTTGTAGATATAGAGCGATTCTGAGTTCATGACTGATTTTCTTTAAGGTTCTCTTACTTCCTTACTGTTAATCGATTTTCAGCACTATGTTATTCTAGGGTTTTTGGTTTCTTTGTTATTTGTTGTCTGAATCCCTTCCTATTTGAAGTATTTCAAGTTTCCATGGTTGTTTTCTTTAAGGGTCCTTTGATTTTGTATACTGTCAATCAATCTCAAGTGTTTTCAAATTAGGGCTTTTCTACTTCTTCTGTTTTTGCAAAAGGTTTTTTGAGATCCTCATGTTTTGTTTAATCTTTCTCGTATGATTATGTTTCTGCTTCAATTGACTGACCATTTATTGTTTGATTTCAACCTCTTGTCCGTTATTGTTGGAATAATTAACTGATTAGCCTAATTATCTAGGGTTTCATTTGCTTACTGAAGTAATTTACTAATTTCTATTTGTTTCCTTTAATCCCAGACTCTTAATTTACATGTCTTGCCTATTTATGGGTTAACTGACCTTTAATTGGTCTTTAGTTACCCGTGATTACCTCATTCATGGGAATAATTCCTTAATTTTCCATCCCTTGTAAAGATTGATTGGTTATTTGATTACTTCCTTTACCTTATTTGCAATATTTACCTATCTCGCCTTAATAAGCTATCTGCATGGTTTTGTGGATTCTTACTGATTCCTTTACATGGTATGATTGGGATTCATTCCTTAATTAGACGCCTATTATTACTATTTGCTCAATTACCCCTAATTAAGGAGTCTATTCTGAACTCCTTTTTGTGATTGGATTCTGTGATCCTATGATTTTCTTAATTGACTAAATGCTGATTTCTTTACCTTATTTTGGCTCAACTCTTGAACTGCTATATAAACACTCTCATTCTGCTCCATTCAACACACGAACACACAGTTCAGAATACACACACACATTCAAAACTTTTTCTTCTTTCTTTGCTACTTGTGCTAACTGTTGGTCTAGCCGGTTGAAAGCCAAGGCTAGATAGTGGAATTGCACCTGTTTTACATTCTGTATTTTCATATTTAACTGTTATATCTATAGTTAACTTTTGAAACTCAACTTTTTGTGTTCCATGTCTGTACATCCATGCTTGTTCCTGTACTAGTTACTCAATTTGTTTCCATGTTTACTACTTTAGTCAGCATGTTTAAATTCATGTCTAGTTAGCATGCCTAAGTCTCCCTTTATTATTTGATATTCTACCATCATGTTTATTCATCCCGGTTTACTCTCTTTAATTAGTGTAATCATGTTGATAATTTAGTTATCTAGTGTGCTTGGTTGATCCTAATGAGCACACACTTTATCTTCAACATGACTATGTCTTAATTGCTTCTTATCATAACTAGTTTGTTAAGTCTATGAACTATTAGACTCATGTTTGTTCTGTACAGTTGTTGCTCTATATGCTCCCCTAGACCCTGTTGTATGTTTGAACTCTCTATGTCCCAACCCCCCTTGACCCCTATTTGTAAAGCTAATTGTTGAATGATTGTGATTCTAATCATTCTATGTCTGTGTGATTGCTCTTCTCAGAATTGATCTCAATACTATTTTTCACTCTTAGTATTTTCTCTAAACTATGTCTATTCCTGAAAACCTTTTTCACTCATGAAAGTTTATTTCAACACTGTTTTATGTCAAGCACTCTCACTTCTACTCTTAGATTATTCAAGTTCTGCCCCTCTGGTGTGTGTATTGCTTAGGGATCCTTGAGATCCCTCTGAACTCTGGCATACCAGGGCTGGCCCTTCCACACTACATATAATCAATCCCCTACTTGACATATGTCTTGGTGTGAGCACTGCTCGGGATCCCTGGGGTCCTTAGGGAACTCTAACACACCAAGACACACTATTGGCTATGAGACCTTTGGCTTCTAAGACTGTATTGAAGGCCTGACATCCCTAGGTTTACTCTGGGCCTGATTTAGGCACCCTATAATATAGTTTCATTTACTTATGCAATTCATTTGATTCTAGTCTGTAATAATATTATTTGTAAACAGATATTGGGGAAATTAGTAAAAAAGGGTGGGGTTCATACATGATTTTTGTGGAAATCGGATAGAAATCATGCTTTTAGGTTCATATATTTGATATGAAGTAGAAATCATGCTCTTTGGTTTATATATATGAATTTCCTGCTTTGGGTTGATATTGTGATAGAAATCATGCTTTAGGTCTATATGCTATGTTACTTGCATTAGAAACATGTCATAGGTCTATGTTCTTTGCATTAGAAATCCTGTCTTAGGATGTTCATGTTTACTACCTTTGCATATTAGAAAACATGTTATAGTTCATCACTTCATTTCTGATTCTGCAGAAGTTGTTATCCCCTATAAATCCTATCATTAAACTAGTGACATAATCACGCTTGATAAAATGACCATCTAGGAATCCTGCCTTAGGACTCTGTTTGCATTTACTTTAGATCAGATCTATGTTGTTTAAATGAATAACTTTCTGAATAAAAGGTTTTAAAACGAACAAACATAGATATTATCTTCTAGTATAAACATGCTTGAAATCAGTTTTGTAACATTAATCACCTATTTTAGTATGCCTATAGGATTGAATGACTTCAAGTTGTCTTAGCCAATTCCCAGAATTATGATTGCATACAGACTCACGCCTAGGAAAGCCTTAGGTAATTAATGGTTTATAACTATGAAATTGGGTTCTGTTTATGTGAGAAATCGTCCTGGTTTAACATGCTATAAAATCAATAAGCAAGCTAATTAGAGTTCTGCTACTTCGCTCTTAAACAAATGTTGCATATTTCGTGTTTGTGATGTTCATCTAAATATCATGTTCTAGGGACTTCTGAATTTCTTTAAAATCAGTTGTTTTGAGACGTGCTATGTATCTGTTTATGTGTGGAGGCAAACATGAACCCCCTAATTGCTTCCCTTTTTGACAGTCCTACATGTTCTTTGTTGTCGCTTAGATTTTTACTTTTAAATACCTTAGGAGTGTCTAGAACAGCCTAAGCATAGAGGTCCCAAATGCCTCCGGGACTACTAGGAAAGGATGGGTAAAGCACGCTTAGAGTTCGTTAATTAAACTCGCTTATATAACCACTAAGGGGAGGGCAATGGGTAGTAAAAAGATATGATGACCTGTGCACTAATGTCACGTGTAGCCCCTCTCGTTGAGGAGGATTATCGGGCATTGCAGAGATTGATCCGATAGGATAACCAACTTAAGGCTTCCCTTCCTTAATTTGTGTATGTATGCTCGGATTGTTCAAACTTCCTTAATTTATGTATGTATGCTCGGACTGCTCAAATTTCCTTGATTTATGTATATATGCTCGGACTGTTCAAACTTCCTTAATTTATGTACGTATGCTTAAACTGTCCAAACTTCTTTAATTTAAGTATGTGTGCTTGGACTATCTAAACTTCCTTGATTATATATGTGTGCTTAGACAACATAAACTTCCCTTATTTGCAAATGGGTGCTTAGACTGTTTACCTATTAATGAATAATTCACATAACTATGTTCGGCCGGACCCACCATTGTGGACCGCGAGGGGTGCCTAACACTTTCTCCTCGAGGTTATTTCGAGCCCTTACCATAATATCTGGTAATACAAATTGTTTACATGAGTTAATTGCTCTAGGTGCCCTAACGCACCTTAATCCATTAGATGGCGACTCTTCAAATACCCAATTCCCAAAAGGAAACAAGTTGTTCCCAATGAATGTCGAACCCCGGACTCCGCAAAGGAAAAAGGGGGCACAACAATAACTACACCTGCAGATTGGGGACCGCAGGTGCGAGATCGCAGAAGCAAAAGAGCAGCCGCAGGTGCGGCCAGGAGCTAGAAGACCAGAAGTCGTAGGTGTGGTAGGTTGCACGCACCTACGAGATCGCAGGTGCGGTAGTTGAGACACAGGTGTGGTCCCAGGACTTTAAGTGGAAACCGCATATGCGGTTGGCTAGACCCTGAAGCGATAAAAGGGTCGTAGGTGCGAAATCTCTGGGTCAGAACCTATATAAGGTTTCCTTCGTGATTTTCAGCTTTATTTCACCATTTTCAAGTCGGATTGGGAGATTTTTGGGAGATTTTGAAGAGGAAATTCAAGGGAACTTCGTGGAGGTAAGATTTTTGGAACAAAAACTCATTTCTATGGTGTTATTCAACTGATTAGACAAGAAATTTATGAAATTAGTGGTTAAAAATTTGGGGGTTTAGGGTATGAAATTGGAGACTTTGATTTAGGGATTTGAGGAGTCGTTGTGGTCGGATTTTAATGCATTTGGTATTTATGAACTCGTGAGAGTGTAAGGATTCTAGTTTTGTGAATTTTATCCGATTCCGAGACGTGGGCCCAGGGGACCTTTTGGACAATTTTCTTAATTTCGCATGCTAGCTTCGAATTAATTAGGTAAATTAGTTACTTGAAGTTATATTTACATTATGCAACTAATTTGAATAGATTTGGGCCAATTGGAGTCGAGTACTCGTGGCAAGAATGTGATTTCGAGTTGATTGAGCTGGTTCGAGGTAAGTGGCTTGCCTAACCTTGTATGGGGGAACTCCCCTTAGGATTTGGTATTTGTTAGTTTATATGAGTCCATCAAACTATAGAATACCTGGTCCTCTATGAGGTTTTACTGAGAATACTAATGAAATATTAAATGAATGAGACACGCGATTTTTACGTAGAAAAATCCCACACAAGGGGACAAAACCCACGACCTACACTGGTAGGCTTTCAACTTCAACTTGTAAACACTCTATTACAAACCACTTTGTAATGACTCTATTACAAAAAATTCAACTCAACTAACTCGTGAAACTCTTACCACAAGCCACTTTGTCACTCACTAGTTACAAAAACTTTAACTTATGACTAACTCTAGTCACAACACAAACTCAGAAGTTTATGGTTTTACATGGGGGTTCCTAAGCAACGCTTCTAGCTGAGCAATTTAGGAATCACAATAAGAACAATCACAACCACATCAAAAATGGGAGACAATCCATAAGCTGGTCATTGAAGGGGTTACTTAGGGGGCACAAGGAGTAGAGGGCTTGGAGGCTGCAACAAGAGTTTGTAGAACTAGGTCTATTCGGGCATTGGCCGATTTTTGCTCATTGAGCAGTTCTGCTTTCAGGTTCTCCACTTGTGCCCTAAGATCAACATTCTATTTTGCCAAACGAGCCACTTCATCATTTGACGCTGGAGTCCCTTGGGCTTACTGACCTTCCAGGATAGCATTCCTAGCCTTTAACCTTTGAATCTCATCGGTTGCACTATTTTGAGCATTAATGAGCTGTGAGATGGTTGATGTACTGCCTCCCCCCCATTCTTTTCTATGAACTCACATTCTTCCAACATTGTCTGTGAGAAAGTCTGCTTCTTGGTTCCTACCTTGCCTTGCCCCAGTGGCACCTTAAAAAACATAAACACTTGCGTAAGTAGAAACCCGTATGGAAGACCATGATTACTATCCTTGAAGGTTGCTACTTTTTGCATGTGTTCGATCATAATGGAAGGCAGGTTGATAGGATTAAATCCATCCAGTTGCTCCATTAATAACAAGTCAGACTTAGAGGTTATGGACCTCCTCTCAGCACGAGGCAACAGAACTTTGTTTACCAATTCGAAGAGAAACTGATAAACAGGGAGTAGTGCCTTCATGTGGATTTGGTCCTCCTTTTGGTTCGCATTGTTCTTTACCACAGCATTCTAGAAATTATACTGACATGCATCCTTCACACTAGACACACCATCTGTAGGGACCTTTAGAATATCCCCAAGCAAACTCACGCCAAACACAATTTCCACATTATTTACCAAGGCACAGATATGGTTGGTATCAATGGGGAAGAGGCTGGCATAAATGCTTTGAACCTCATCCTCATACACTTTGGGTGCATCTATTTGAAACAGATGCCCCCATCATTGGAACTCAACCATTGCAAGAACTTGTTGCATACCAGCCATATCAGTGATCGCTCAGTCAAAAGTACAACCCAACAGAACCTTTTGGTACCTTAGGCTTTCGGAAGCAGAACTACTTTCACTCCTCAGTCTTTTCATAGAACCAGGTTCCTTAACGATTTCAGACTTACATTTTTCAGACTTAACACCACTTGATTTTGCTTTTCCCTTAGACTTGACTAACACATCCTCATCAGAAATGGAGAGCTCACTCTCAACATCCTTCAACTTGGAACTGGGGGTTGTAATATTTTCTATGGAAGCAGATGCCATCTTCTTCTGGGACCTTCTTACTAGGGAACTAGGTTCCTCAGTTGTTTTCTTTTAAACCTCCACCACTGGAACAACCTTATCACACACTATCACATTATCTTTAACCACTCTCCTCCTTCTCTTCTTACTACTTTTTCTGCTCTTTTGAAGGGTAGAGTCATAGACTACCTTTTATTGCAACTTGGTAGTAGGTCGCTTGGTAGAAGACTTAGGAGTGGAAACCACCATTCGCTTGATTATGAAAGCATTAAGAGCCAGGTTGTCTAGATCCTCCTCATCGCTAGACCTCATCTCAGAAACTTGAATGTCCAAGGGCGTAACAACAAATGCAGGAGCAAAACTGGCCAGGGAGTGAGAACCCTGACCTGGGTCCTCCAGAGAGGGGTCATGTTCCTCACGTGAGGGCCCAATAGTTTCTGCTAGTGTAGAGCCCTCAACAGTCACTATGGATCTTTCTTCCCCATACCATGTATCTTGTTTCTCTGAGAATTTATCTCATGCAGGAAGTCGTTAGTAGATACTACAAAGATGGTTACGACATTGTCTTCCTCAATAGGCTCCACTGCCACCACGGAATCTGTAGCAACAATGGCGGAAACCTCTGCGACCTCAAGACTTTGACCTTATTCTCCATATATTCTTTGATCAATAGGAACCTCAAAAGATAGAGAGGATAGATCAACAATTTTAGGGGTTTCTAGGATGGAGAGAGACGAGAATCTTGGTTAGGGGTGATTCCATCGGCGACAACAGGAGTGGTTACAGAGGACTCAGTGAGGACGAAGGACTCCATAGTTTTTTCAGTATCATAGACGACTGGGGTAGGGATTTCGGAGTTTGTGTCAGCTATGAAGATATGGAGAGAAGGTGCTTTGGAGAAATTCTAATGGAGGGCTTATGGTTTATGGAGAAGAGAGAAGGGTTTTATTAAGAATGGATAATTATAAAGAGAGAGATAGGAACTAGTTCTAAAACGATGATTGTGCTTGGAGAAGTGCAATGTTTCAAAGGGAGATGGAATGATTTGAAGTGAAGAGATGTGACAGTAGGGTCTGAAAAGGTGGATGACATGGCAGTTGATTTTTGTACCTTTTCAAGACGTGTATTAAAGAATGTACAGAACTACTAAACTTTGGTACAAGAACCAGGTTCTTGACCTGTTATTTGAAAATATCAATCCTCTTTTATCATACTTGCATCTACATCTTCTATACTCATCATGCATGTTTACCTGCAACGATATTGAAGTGAGTTAGACTTGGCCAAAAAACACTTTAGCTAGTTTTACCTGAAGGTGATTTTCATAGCCGATTGATGAGGAATCAGATGCTCAATTGGGCTTCAAAATCCCCAGTTTCACCTTGCTTCTTTCAAAATGTTCCATACTCAATGTTTTGGTGAAGATATCTGTAATTTGGTCTTTTGTGTTGTAGAATTTCATGCAGAACAACCGTTTCTCCACATTGTGCCTCAGAAAATGATGTCTCACATAAATGTTCTTGGTTCTTTTGTGTTTAACTGGATTTTTAGCCATGTTAAGTGCACTGGTGTTATCACACAGAAGAGGTACACACTCAGTGAACACCCCAAAATCCTCCAGTTGTTGCTTAATCCATAGGAGTTGAGCACAACAGGATGTTGCAGCTACATATTCTTCTACAGCTGTTGAAAGAGCCATTGAATTTTTCTTCCTTGTTCCCCAAGAGATAAGACATGATCCTAGAAAGTGAGCCATTCCAGAAGTGCTTTTCCTGTCCACAAGATAACCTACATAGTCAGCATCTGCATACCAATGAGATTAAAACTGTCACTTGAAGGATAATACAAGACCAGGTCCTGTGTACCCTTAAGGTATCTAAAACTTCTTTTGGTAGCCTTCAAATGAGATTCCTTGGGATTTGATTGAAACATTGCACATAGCCCCACACTGAACACAATATCGGGTCTGCTGGCAGTGAGATAGAGAAGAGACCCAATAATGCTTCTATACATAGTTTGATTCATAGGAGATCCAGTTTCATCCATGTCCAGTCGATTAGCAGTTGCAATGAGAGTTTCTATCACTTTTGATGCTTCTATATCAAACCTTTTCAAGAGATCCTTGATGTATTTTTGTTAACTAATGAATGTACCCTGTGTGGACTGCTTCACTTGAAGACCCAAGAAGAAATTCAGCTCCTCCATCATGCTCATTTCAAACTCACTTCCCATGCGTTTTGCAAATTCTTCACACAGAGAGTGAGCTATTACCCCAAAAATGATATCATCAACATAGACCTGAACAATGAGCAGGTTCCTTTCTCGTTTCTTTAGGAAAAAGGTGTTGTCAATTTTCCCTCTTTTAAAGCCATTTTCTAAGAGGAACTTTGACAGCCTTTCATACCAGGCTTGATGAGCCTATATCAACCCATACAATGTTTTGTCCAATTTAAACATGTATTTAGGGTGTTCTTGACATTCAAACCCTGGAGGTTGCTTCACATAGACTTCTTCCTTAAGAAATCCATTTAGAAATGCACTTTTGATATCCATTTTGAACAAGGTGAATTCCATATGAGATGCAAAAATGATTAGGATTCTAATAGCTTCCATGCGAGTGACCGGAGCAAACGTTTCATCATAATCCCTTCCTCTTGATTGTAACCTTGAACCACTAGCTTGGCCTTGTTCCTTGTAGTGTTTCCATGTTCATCAAGCTTGTTCCTGAATATCCACTTGGTTCCTATAATGGTTCGATCTGAGGGTCTAGGTACCAGGTGCCAGACATTATTCCTTTCAAAGTGATGCATCTCATCTTGCATGAATGTCATCCAATCTGCATGTTGAGGGCTTCCCTGATATTTTTGGGTTCTATTTGGGAGAGAAAAGCTGAGAAGACAAGTGAATTTCTGGCTTTTGACCCGGTTTGTACTCCAAAATCTAGATGAGTAATTATGTTATCAAAAGGATGAGAACTTTTATACTTTCAGTTAGGCATTTGAGGTTCGTTTGTAGAGGAGGTGGGTGTGTTTAACTGGTTCTCTTGTGTTTTTTTCTCAGGTACTAGTGGAGTACCCTGTACTACATCAACCACTCTTTCTTCAGCTTTAGTGGTTTTAATTGAGTTACCGGGTTCCATTGAAGAAGAGGCAGCATTGTCTCCACTTGGCTTATTATATCTGCCTTTCCATTTGTCATGTCAATGACTTCACCAAGAACCAGTAAGGGCTCTCCATATTAATCATCTTTAGCTCTTTTATCACAAGAAGGATAGGACTCGTCAAAGATAACATGAATACTTTCCTCAACAAATTGAGTCCGCTTGTTGTATATCTTGTAAGTTTTCTTTGAGAATAATACCACAGAAATATTCCTTTATCATTCTTGGCATCAAATTTACCAAGCTGATCCTTTCCATTGTTAAGAACATAACATTTGCACACAAATGTTCTTAGGTGAGTCAGCTTGGGTTTTCTTCCATTCAGCAACTCATAGGGGGTTTTGTTCATGAGAGATCTGATCATGCACCTGTTCACCAAGTAGCAGGCAGTGTTGACCGCTTTTGCCTAGAAGTTCTTTGTAATTCCACTGTCGATCAGCATTGTTCTTTCCATTTCTTCAAGAGTTCTATTCTTCCTTTCCACTACTCCATTTTGTTGGGGGGTTCTAGGAGCTGAGAAGTTGTGAGTAATGCCATTTTCATTGTAGAACTCATCAAACTTGGCATTGTCAAATTCTATTCCATGATCTGATCTAATACATGCGACTCTGGACTCTATCTTCACCTGGATTTTCTTCACAAAAGCCACAAGCACCTCAAAGTTTTCATCTTCAGTTCTAAGAAGCAGAGGCCATGTGAATCTGGAGTAGTGATCCACTATCACAAATATGTATCCTTTTCCTCCCCTGCTTTGCACTCTGATAAGGCCACACAGATCCATATGCAGAAGATCGAGTGGTTTTGATGTGCTTACATCTTTTCTAGACTTAAAAGAGGACTTCACATGCTTTCCTCTAGACACGCATCACACACCTTCTGTATTTTGAACTTTGACACGGGCAGACCATGGACTAGGTCCTTCTAAATTAATTTGTTCAGAAGAGAGAAGCTTGTGTGCCCCAGTCTTCTATGCCAGAGTTCAGCATGATCATCAACAACTTTCAGACAACTCAGATCACCACTTTATATGGACTCGAAATCAGCAACATAGATGTTCTTGTATCTTTTGGCCACAAGTACCACTTCACCAGTTACCAGATTAGTAACTGTACATATTTTGGACAAGAAATCCACCTTGATTCCTTTATCACAAATCTGAGAGACACTCAAGAGACTATACTTTAGACCATTGACATAGTACACATTCTCAATAGAGTGAGTAAGTGTTTTCATGACTTTTCCAACTCCAAGAATGTATCCCTTTTTCCCGTTGCCAAAGGATACACTCCCTCCTTGCAGGGCTTTTAGTGAAAGAAAGTCCATGGTGTTCCCAGTCATGTGCTTTGAACATCCACTATCCATGAACCATTGTTGACTGCTTCCTTTCACTGTTCCCTACACAAAGATATCAAGAGTTAGTTTTAGGAACCCAAGCAAGTTTGGGTCCCTTGTAGTAAGCAAGAGGATGAATAAGAGCTCTCTTAGTCCCTGCAGGTAATATGCACTTTTTTGGGTGGAACCTGGTCCCTTTTTATTAGTTACATTTTCAGAAAACAGTTTATTTTCTGAAAGGACTGGACCCTGGCTAGGCAATTTTCCTTGAAGTGCCCATTGTTCCCACAATGGGTACACAACCAGTTGTCTGGTATAGTAACATACTTGATATGGGGGTTGTAAGGAGTTTTTTCCTTCTGGAACACTATTCCCTGCCTGTTTCCTCCATTATTAACGCACATGGCAGTGATAGCTTCTAAGGACCAGGTCCACTATAGAGACTTTTCAAGATCATTTTTTATTCTTTCCAGTTCAGTCTGGAGATGCTTGTTTTTCTCAGATTCAACACACAAACTAGTTCTCACAGTCTTCAACTCGTTTTCAAGCCTAATGTGTTCTTCACTTGCTATTTCCTTTCCTTTTCTAGAATTTCCAGGTTTGACTCAGTCCCTAGTCCCTCTATTGTTTCCCTAGGTCTGCAATCACTACCAAGAGATCATATCTTTCTTCCTCAATCTCAGTCACTCTTTTCATCAAGCCTTCTCTTTCTTTTCTAAAGTTTTCAATAGTTTCCTTATGGTCAACAACTACAACCACTAAGTCATCTCTTTTATGTTCTACGTTAGCAATTTTTTTGGTTAAGACAAATTTTTCTTTCTCCAGCTCACAAATGGTTTCCTTTAGATCAACAACACATACTACTAGATCATCTCTGGTTTGTTCAGTTTCTCCTAGCTCTAAGGTCAAAGCATCCTTATCCTCCACAAGACTATGATAGGCATCAATCGATACACTAGCTAAAGTCATGAGTTTCTTAGGAGAGTAGGACTTCACATTTATCTTAACATCCCTGAAATTTACCTCACTATTGTCATTGTCTTCGTCATCATCTGATTGGGCCATCAAAGCAAAAATTGAATCATATTCATTCTCCTTACTTTCAATTGTCATCATGGAGCTGTCACCAGAATCAGCTTCATCTTCAGACTCACTAGAGGAGTCTCCCCATGATGCAAGAGCCCATTTCACCACATTGTTAGTAGATCTCTTCTCTTGAAGTCTATGTTAGGTACCGTGTTCCTCTTGGCTATTTTCTCAGGGTTGGACTTGGAGTACTCTTGCTTTAGGAGAGAATAGTCTTTGATGAAGTGCCCAGACTTTCCACACTTATGGCAAGATCATAGTTCTTTGGTTTGCTAGAGCTGCCCCTTTTTATTATTCCTCCATTTATTCTGACCATCTTCTGAATCTTTTGTTTAACTAAGCCATGTCACTGTTCTCCTCACTCAATTCATTGCTATTAGCTTTGAGTACCAGGTTCTTTTCTTTCTTTGGTTCTCTTTTTTCATTGTCTATCTTCCTATTCATCTCGTAGGTCTTCAGATTTCCAACCAACTCATATATGGTCATCTCCTGCAGGTCCTTTGCTTCAGTAATAGCATTCACCTTGCTTTCCCATGAACTGGTCAATATACTGAGAATTTTTCTCACTAGCTTGTTACTAGGAATGGTTTCACCAAGTGAGTGTAACTCATTTATGATGGAGGTGAATCTAGTGTGCATATCTTGAATAAATTCATCGTCCTTCATCCTAAAGAGTTCATACTCGGTAGTGAGCATATCAAACTTAGATTGCTTTACTAGAGTAGTTCCTTTATGTGCTGTTTGTAGAGCTTCCCATATCTCCTTTACAGTTTCAGAAGCAAAAATTCTATTGTATTCATCCGGTCCTATTCCACATACCAAAATCTTTTTGGCACGAAAATTCTTCTCCACATCTTTCCTGTCTACGTCGGTGTATTCTTTTCTGGTTTTTAGCATTGAGAATGGAAGTTCTTCAAGTACCTTTGTTGGGATGTAAGGATCATCACATATGACATCCCATAACTCAGAGTCCTTATCCATGATAAAATCATGCATTCTTGTCTTCCACCACCCATACTATTGCCCATTGAACCTGGGTGGTTTGTATGTAGATTGACCTTCTTCAAAATTTGGTGGAGCAGCCAACTGATCCTTCCTAGGTGTTAGCCTGATAGGAGGAATCTGCTCTGATACCAATTGTTAGTTTATCTGAGTCCACCAAACTATAGAATACCTGGTCCTCTATGATGTTTACTGAGAATACTAATGAAACAACAAATGAATGAGACACGGGATTTTTACGTGGAAAAATCCCACACAAGGCTACAAAAACCACGATCTACACTCCTAGGATTTCGACTTCACTAACTTGTAAATACTCTATTACAAGCCACTTTGTAATGACTCTATTACAAAGACTTCAACTCAACTAACTTGTGATACTCTTACCACACGCCACTTTGTCACTCACTAGTTACAAAGACTTAAACTTATGACTAACTCTAGTCACAACACAAACTCAGAGTTTATGGTTTTACACGTGGGCTCCTAAGCAACGGTTCTAGCTAAGCAATTTAGGAATCACAATAAGAACAATCATAAAGTTACAACTCAACTAAGGATAACAAAATACTAGATTTAGGAACTGGTCCGTAGTGGCATTTTAACTTTGTTCTTCAAGCTCTTGAGATTTGAGTTCATTGTCTTCAGAAGACTTGAATGCTTGAAGTGAATTCCCAAGTGTTCAAGTGATGTTTTTGTTATAATTCTTTGGTTAATACACCCTTGACGACATCACTTGAATGATGTAAGCACTTGGTAGGTCAAAGGCAAGTGACTGCAGAACTGTTGCACTGTTTCTAAGGCAGTCACTTTCCAGTTGTGCACAGTTGACTTTCGTACTACTATCAGGAAAACACAAGGGATCAGGTCCTTGACTTGTTTCTCTATTTTCTACACTTGCAGCAGTTCACATTAGCTGTAGTCCAGGCTGGAATCCGTTCATTTGTAATGTGTACCAAGTGTGTCAGGTTCCCTATCTGGTTCTTGATAGTAAGTTTGTTAAATCATCAAAACATAATACACAGACATTGAAAACCCATCAGTATTGTTGTTATATGAGTGTCGTGTACGTGAGGTGATAAGTGTGTACACGTGCTAATTGTTGAAAATCTCGTTTTTATTAAGCTAATACCTATATTTTCTTGTAATTTAGCAAATACTTGTACATGAAGCCTCTTGTTTAGATTAGGAAAAGCATGCTTATATGACTTAATTGTCTTACCTGCTGTAATTGCCTACTTGTACTATGTGCAGCATGTTAGAGTAGAAATTTCCTGTTTAATTTTTGAATAGAACTGTATATTCTTCTGAGATGGTTGTGTGTTTACTTTGGGACTACTGGACGCTATCCCGGGAGATCCCCATATTTGTTTACTTTGGTAATACGGATCGGTATTCCAGTAGATCCCCTTATTTGTTTAGTTTGGGAATACGGATCGGTATTCCAGTAGATCCCCCTGCTCATTTATAATTGGGACTATGGGACAGCACCCCGGTAGATTCCCCATACTAGATAATTATTTTGGGACTACAGATTGGTATTCCGGGAGTTTCCCCTACATATTTATGATTCGAACTACGGGACGATATCCCATGAGATCCTTTGGACATTTACTTTTAGGGCTACGGGATGATACCCCAGGAGATCCCCGATTGCTATCTTTGTGTACTGAGTTAGATTTCCTTTTGTGATTTTATTCATTATAGACTGTTAGAACTTTAATTATGTTGTCGTATTCTATGCTGCTTTACCTTGTTTTCCATCTATAACCAGTATTACCTTGACCTTCCTCATTACTACTCAACCAAGGTTAGGCTTGGCACTTACTAGGTATCGTTGTCGTGTACTCATGCCCTTTTCTGCACATGTTTTCCGCATGTAAATCCAGGTTTTTCGGCTCAATCGTATTATCAGTGAGGGGAGGCAATCTTCAGAGACTTCGAGGTATATCTACCGCATCCGCAGACCGAGGAGTCCCTATCTACTCTTCCCTCTAGTTTTAGTTCTCCTGTATTTAATTTGTTTTAGACATTCTAGAGTTAGAACGCTTGTAGTATTTCTACAGCTTGTGGTTTCATGATATTTCATGTTTTGGGAGTGTTAGTATTGATCGAGAGTGATGTTATTGTATATGCCGAGCAACATCTTAAACTTTTCTATTTCATTACTCGTAAATTGCTAGTTTTGTGTCTTTGTTTCTATTTTCCGCAAATTGTTAGGGTTACCTCATCGTAGAGACTAGGTGGCATCACAACAATTCACGAAGGGAGAACTTGGTCCGTGACACCACCACCTTTAGTCGGCATCCATAAGTGCCTCCTCCAGCCATCACCACCACCAACTACCATATTAATTTTTTTAAAAAAAATATACTAATAGAATATTAAGATAATTAGTAATTTATTTAATTCTATTTATTAGTTTTTAAATAAAAATAATTTTTATACATTCATATGTTGAAAAATTAAACGGTCTTAATAATTTAGTATTAAAATATTAATACACATCTTAAATATTCAGATGTGTATTCAAATTTAGATGTTTTAATCTTAATATCCGGATATGCATTTAGATTTTGACGTATTAATCTTTAAGAAAAAAAATAAGGAGTCAAACAAACATTTCTTCATCTTCATTTTGTTCCTGCTTTTTGCTCTCACTCTATATATAATTAACTACATCACAAAATTTAACTAAAAGAAATAAAATGCTTAATAGTTAAAACATGTAGGCTGATATCGTTATGATAAAGGGGCGAGAGTGCATGCTTTAAATATGTTTACTTAGTTAATTATCATTGTGATGACCCGGTCGGTCGTCTTAAAAGTTTATGCCCCGATCCCCTATTAACTGCTTTTCCCGAGTTTATTTCTGCTATTTTGATTTTCTGGGATGTTCGGTTTCGAGTTTCGGAGAGTTTTGGAACACTTAGTTCCTAAATGAGAGCTTAAGTGTTGGAAAGTTGATCGTAGTCAGAATAGTGTGAATACGGCCTCAAAATGGAAATTCGATACTTTCGTTATATACGTTGGGTGATTTCGGGCTTAGGGGCGTGTTCGGATTGTGTCTTGGAGGTCTGTAGCTAATTTAGGCTTGAAATGCCGAAGGTTCAAATCTTGAAGTTTCCAGTTCGATAGTGAGATTTTGATCCGATGATCGGAATGGAATTTCAGAAGTTGGAGTAGCTCCATAACATTGAATGTGGTGTGTGTGCAAAATTTCAGGGTATTTGGATGAGGTTTGATAGACTTTTTGATCAAAAGCGTATTTCTAGAGTTTTGGAGTTCTTAGGCTTGAATCCGTGGTTGATTCGTTGTTTCGATGTGGTTTAGGTATTTTAAGGATTGGTATAAGTTTGGACATTGTTATTCGACTTGTTTGTATCTTTGGTTAAGGTCCCGGGGTCCTCGGGATGATTTTGGAGGGTTGCCGAAAGAATTTTGGAGTTTTGAAGTTGCATCTTCAGCTGGTTTTCTATCATAACCGCACCTGCTGTTTGGGTCCCGTAGGTGCGGTGCTGCAAAAGTGACTCTATGGTCGCAGAAGCAGAATTGGAGAGGTCCAATAGGAGCTGTAGGTGTGAGAAGGGAATTGCACCTACGAGACCGCATGTGCGGATAGTCTACTGTAGAAGCGGAAACTAGTCTTAATGAAAGATTGTAGGTGCGATCATTGGTTCGCAAAAGCGGGACAGCAGATGCAATAATAGCTAGGCAGAAGTATGAAATTTTGAGGGTTTAGTTTCAAACCCTGCATTAGGTAGGGGTGTGGTATGCGTACAGACTACCCTCCCCAGACCCCTCCTGTTGGGTTCAAACTGGGTATGTTGTTGTTGTGGATTTAAAAGTTGGAAATTCAGTTTGGAGCTCGGGAGAGGGCAATTTTGAGAGGAAATTGAAGAGGAGATCATTGGGTAACAATTATTTAATCCTTTCTAGTTATATTCCATCAATCTATAGTTAGTTACATCATTTAATTTCGGATTGGATATTAAAATTGGGGAAAAGTTGGAAGAAAGTTCTTATACCTAGAATTCGACTTTTGATTGAGAATTTGACCTTAGATTTGGATAATTTTGGTATGAATGAACTCGTGAGAGTATGAGGATTCTGAAAATATAAATTTTACTTGATTCCGAGACGTGGCCCCGAGGGGCGTGTTGGTCATTTTACCTAATTTCACGTATTAGCTTAGAATGTCTTTGTAGAATTAGTTACTTGAAGTGTTATTTACATTATGCACCTGAATTGAATAGATTTGGGCCATTTGGAGTCGAGTACTCGTGGCAAGAGTGTGGTTTCAGATTGATTATTGAGTCGGTTTGAGGTAAGTGGCTTGCCTAACCTTGCGTGAGGGACTTTCCCCTTAGGATTTGGTGTATTTGGTAATAGAGATGCCTTGTACATGAGGTGACGAGTGCGTACTTGTTCTAATTGTTGGAAATCCGCTTTTCATTAAAGTAATTACTAGGATGTTTTCTTTCCTGCTTTTATTACTTGCACTATTAAGCATGTTGTTAGCTTAAGAACGCATGTTTAAGTGATTTAATTGCTTATTTGTTCAAACTGCCTTACCTGAATTTTGTGCAGCATGCTAGGGTAGACTACTTGTTTTCCTTAATATGAAATTTGACATTTTTGAGTATTTTCCTATTGTTGTTGTGTATTTACATTAGGACTACGGATGTGTGATTCCGGTAGCTCCCCTCCTTGTTTGTTTACATTTGGGACTACGGATGTGGGATGCTGGTAGATCCCCCTACGCAGTTATATGGAACTACGGGAATGCACCCGGTAGATTCCCCTAGTACTGGGTATTTAGATTTAGGACTACGAAATGGGATTCGAGTAGATCCCCGCGCACTATGAGTTAGACTACGGGATGGTATCCTGAGAGATCCATTGGATAGGTATATTTGGGACAACAAGACGGTATCTTGGAAGGTCCTCGATTTATTATTTTTGGTACTAAACTGTATTTCTTTCTATGCTACTTGTTCTCTGTAATAGTTATTGATGTCCCTTATATCTGGTGTTACTTTTACTACTGTACTTATTTATACTGCTCTATTCCACACTGTCAAATTTTATCTCTTATTTAACCTCAATAGGGCCCTGAACTTCGTCGTCACTACCCGACCGAGGTTAGGCTTGGCACTTACTGATTACCGCTATGGTGTACTCATGGCCTTTCTGCGCATGTTTTTCATGTGCAGATCTAGATACTTTGACTCAGTCCTATCACCCTTGAGCTAAAGCGACTGCTCCAGTGACTTCGAGGTATATCTTCCGCGTCCGTAGACCGAGGGGTCCTTTTCTATTCTCGCTTTTAAGTATTAGCCCTTCTGTATTTCTGTTTTTTGTTAAACATTCTGGAGTTAGACCCTATTAGATATTCAAAGGATTGTGGTTTCGTGAGATTCCGGGTTTTGGGAAAGTGTATTAGTTTTTGAGGAGTTGTATTGTAAATGCCGAATGGAACTTTTAAACGCTATTATATCACTCTATTTCTGTTTTAAATTGTTTTTATTTCTCACATTGGTTTATCTTCCACAATTTAGACTTACCTAGTCATAGAGACTAGGTGTCGTCATGATGGTTCACGGAGGGTGAACCGGGGTCGTGACAAGTTGGTATCAGATCTCTAAGTTCATAGAAATCATGGTTCACAAGACGGTTTATTAGAGTCTTACTGATCGGTACAGAGACGGTGTACTTATCTACGAGAGGCTATGTAACTGTTAGGAAAATTCCACTTTATTTGACTCCTTGTCATGCGAGATTTTTGATATCACAATTCTAAACTTCTATATTCTATTCTCTCACCAATGGTGAGGACACGCGCTACCAAAGATGATCAGGCACTCGCGCCCCCTACTATAACTGTTAGAGGCCGGGGCCAGGGTAGAGGCTGAGGATGCGTATGTGGTGCAGCTAGAGCACCTGCGCGAGCTACATCCGAGGTACCACCAACATTTCCAGCCACAATCCAGGCACCTGATATGCCTACTGCTGCTACTACTCCAGCACTTCAGGAGACTCTGGCATAGTTAATGAGCATGTACACCATTTTGGCTTAGGTAGGTTTGCTTCCCCTTCCTACAGCTATGTCTTAGGTCAGGGGAGGAGTACAGATTCACACCGCCCACATTCCTGAGTAGCAAGTTCATATTGAGTAGGTCCCTCAGATTATTCCTGTATAGCTTGCAGTCCGAGATCAGCCCGAGGATAGGGCAGCGGCTTTCGAGGATGCTCCACTTACTCTTATGTGTCTTCTTATTTTGCTCTGCATTTGGTTGTACCTCAGGGTTCTTTGAGTTCCCCTGTTTATGTTTCTACTTCTGTGGGAGATTCTCTTGTTGTGGATCGTGTTTATCGATTGTAATTGGTTGCTCTTAGTGGTTTCGAGACCAGAGTCGATTTATTGTTGCTTAGCATGGTAGATTTTGATATTATCTTGGGCATGGACTGGTTGTCTCCCCATAATGCTATTCTTGATTATCACACCAAAACCGTGACGCTGGCTATGCCAGGTGTACCACGTGTTGAGTGGAGGGGTACTTTAGATCAAACTCCCAGTAGAGTTATATATTTCCTTAAGGCTTAGCGTATGGTTGAGAAGGGGTGTGATACGTATTTAGCTTATGTGAGAGATGTCAGTGTTGATACCCTTTCAGTTGATTCAGTCCCAATGGTACGGGATTTTCCCGATGTGTTTCCAGCTGATCTTCCGGACATGCCACCTAATAGAGATATTGATTTCGGCATTGATCTATTGCAGGGCACTCAGCCTATTTCCATTCTTCCGTATCGTATGACTCCTCCTGAGTTGAAGGAGTTGAAGGAAGTTACACGAACTGCTTGATAAGGGATTTATTCGGCCCAGTGTATCACCTTGGGGTGCTCATGTCTTGTTTGTGAAGAAAAAATATGGTTCTATTTGTATGTGTATTGATTATCGCCAGTTGAACAAGATTACAGTGAAGAACTATTATCCTTGCCTCGTATTGATGATCTGTTTGACCAGCTTTAGGATGCACATGTGTTTTCTAAGATTGATTGGCACTCAGGTTACCATCAGTTGAAGATTTAGAGCCAGATATCTTGAAGACAACTTTAAGGACTCAGTATGGTCATTATGAGTTCATTGTCATGTTATTTGGGCTGACCAATGCCCCAACAACTTTTATGCACTTGATGCACAGTGTGTTTCGGCCATATCTTGACTCGTTCGTCATTGTCTTTATTGATGATATTTTGGTGTGTTCTCGGAGTCGGAAAGATCATGAGCAGCACCTGAGTACTATGCTTCAGACTTTGAGAGAGAAGAAGTTATATGCTAAGTTCTCAAAATGTGAGTTTTGGTTGGATTCAGTGGAATTCTTAGGCCACATGGTATCGAGTGAGGGTATTCAGGTGGATCCGAAGAAAATAGAGGTCGTGCAGAGTTGGCCCAGACCATCCAACTACAGAGATCCGCAGTTTCCTTGGCTTGGTGGTTACTACTGTTGTTTTGTGGAGGGGTTTTCATCGATTGTAGCCCTTATGACCAGGCTGACCCAGAATGGTGCCCCGTTCCAGTGGACGGATGAGTGTGAGGCGAGCTTTCAGAAGCTCAAGACAACTTTGACTACAACCCCAATTTTGATATTGCCTATAGGTTCGGGGTCTTACACAATTTATTGTGATACTTCGAGGATTGGACTTGGAGCGGTTTTAATGAAGGATGGTAGGGTGATTGCCTATGCGTCCAGACAGTTGAAGGTCCACGAGAAGAATTATCTAGTCCACGACCTTGAGTTAGCTGCCCCTATTCACACCCTGAAGATCTGGCGCCATTATCTGTACGGTGTGCCTTGTAAGATTTATACAGATCGTTGGAGCTTGCAGCACCTGTTCAAGCAAAAGGATCTAAATATGTGCTAGAGGAGGTGGTTAGAGTTGCTAAAGGGCTATGATATCATTATTTTGTATCACCCAGGCAAGGCCAATATGGTGGCCGATGCTTTGAGTCTTCGGGTAGAGAATTTTGGGAGTTTGGCTTATTTATCAGCATCAGAGAGGCCTATGGTGATGGATGTTCAGGCCGTAGCCAGCCAGTTTGTGAGATTGGATCTTTCGGATCCTAGTCGGGTTCTAGCTTGCGTGGTTTAACGGTCTTCCTTATTTGATCGTATCCGGGAGCGTCAATATGATGGCCATCATTTGCTTGTCCTCAAGGACAAGGTTCAGCATGGTGATTCTAGAGATGTGACCATTGGTGATGACGGGGTATTGAGGATGCAGGGTCGGATTTGTGTACCCAATGTTGATGGGCTTCGAGAGTTGATACTAGAGGCGGCCCATAGTTTGTGGTATTCCATCCATCCGGGTGCCGCAAAGATGTATCATGATTTGAGACAGCACTATTGGTGGAGGTAGATGAATAAAGATATAGTTGGGTTTGTAGCTCGGTGCCTCAACTGTCATCAGGTAAAGTATGAGCACCAGAGACCGGTTGGATTGCTTCAGCAGATAGAGATTCCAGAGTG
The DNA here is from genome assembly GCF_000393655.2 of Nicotiana sylvestris. NCBI lineage: Eukaryota > Viridiplantae > Streptophyta > Magnoliopsida > Solanales > Solanaceae > Nicotiana > Nicotiana sylvestris. Next base: position 14,906,850 of record NC_091065.1, read on the forward strand.
GAAGTAGGAGTGGATCACCATGGACTTTGTAGTTGGTCTCCCACGGACTTTGAGAAAATTCGATGTTGTTTTGGTGATTGTGGATTGGCTGACCAAGTCTGCACCTTTATTCCTATGTGTACTACTTATTATTTAGAGAGGTTGGCGGAGATTTATATCCGGGAGGTTGTTTGTCTACATGGTATTTCAATTTCCATCATTTCAGATAGAGGTACTTAGTTCACATCATGATTCTGGAGAGTCGTTCTGCATGAGTTAGTTACTCGGGTGGAGTTGAGTACAACATTTTACCCTCAGACAGATGGATAGTCCGAGAGCACTATTCAGATTCTTGAGGATATGCTTCGTGCCTGTGTGATTGAGTTTGGAGGGTCTTGGGACCAGTTTTTGCCATTGGCAGAGTTTGCTTACAACAACAGCTATCAGTCCAGCATTCAGATGGCACCGTATGAAGATTTATATAGTAGACGGTGTAGATCCCCGGTGGGTTGGTTTGAGCCGGGTAAGGCCATATTATTGGGCACAGACTTGGTTCAGGATGCTTTGGAGAAAGTCAAGGTGATTTAGGCTAGACTCCGTACAGCCCAGTCCAGACAAAAGAGTTACACGGATCGGAAGGTTCATGATGTTTCCTATATGGTCGGAGAGCGGGTTCTGCTTCGGGTTTTGCCTATGAAGGGCGTTATGAGATTTAGGAAGAAGGGAAAGTTGAGTCCGAGGTTTATTGGCTCTTTAGAGATATATAGGCTTGTTGGGGAGGTTGATTATGAGCTTGCCTTACCTCCCAACTTGGCAGGAGTTCATCCGGTATTTCATGTTTCGATGCTTTGGAGGTATCACGGTGATCCGTTGCACGTAGTAGATTTTAGTTCAGTCTAGTTGGACAAAGATATATCTTATGTTGAGGAGTCAGTGGCAATATTGGACAGGCATATTAGAATGTTGAGGTCAAAGAACACTGCATCGGTGTAGGTTCAGTGGCGGGATCAGCCGATCGAGGAGGCGACCTGGGAGACCGAGCAGGATATGCACTGTCGTTACCCTCATCTTTTCACTACTTCAGGTATGTCTTTATCTCGTTTGAGAATGAACGGATGTTTAAGTGTAGGAGGATGTGACGACCCGGCCGGGCATCTTAAGAATTTATGCCCTGATCCCTTATTAACTGCTTTTCCCGAGTTTATTTATGCTATTTTGATTTGTCGGAATGTTCGGTTTTGAGTTTCAGAGGGTTTTGGGACACTTAGTCCCTAAATGAGAGCTTAAGTATTGGAAAGTTGACCGTAGTCAGAATAGTGTGAATACGGTCTCGTAATGGAAATCCGATGGTTTTGTTAGCTCTGTTGGGTGATTTCGGGCTTAGGGGCGTGTTCGGATTATGTCTTGGAAGTCAGTAGCTAATTTAGACTTGAAATGTCGAAAGATCAAATTTTGAAGTTTCCGGTTCGATAGTGAGATTTTGATCCGAGGATCGGAATAGAATTTTGGAAGTTGGAGTAACTCTGTAGCGTTGAATGTGATGTGTGTGCAAAGTTTCAGGTTATTCAGATAAGGTTTGATGGACTTTTTGATCAAAAGCATATTTCTAGAGTCTAGGAGTTCTTAGGCTTGAATTTGTGGTTGATTCGTTGTTTCGATGTTGTTTTAGGTGTTTTAAGGATTGGTATAAGTTTGGACATTGTTATTAGACTTTTTTGTGCCTTTGGTTGAGGTTCCGGGGGCCTCAGGATGATTTCGGATGGTTGACGGAAGAATTTTGGAGTTTTGAAGTTGCAGCATTAGCTGGTTTTCTGTCATAACCGCACGTGCGGTTTGGGTCCCGCAGGTGCGGCGCCGCAGAAGCGGTTCTGTGGTCGCAAAAGTGGAATTGGAGAGGTCCAGCAGGAGCCGCAGGTCCGAGAAGCGAATCGCACCTACGAGATCGCATGTGCTGATGGTCTACTGCAGAAGCAGAAACTGGTTTTAAGTGAAAGGTTGCAGGTGCGACTATTGGTCCGAACAAGCGGGACCGCAGATGCTATAATAGTTGGGCAAAAATATGAAATTTCGAGAGTTTAGTTTCAAAAGTTGAAAATTTGATTTGGAGCTCAAGAGAGGGCAATTTTGAGAGGAAAATAAAGAGGAGATTATTGGGTAATAATTCTTTAACCCTTTCTTGTTATATTCCATCAATCTATAGTTAGTTTCATCATTTAATTTCGGATTGGAGATGAAAATTGGGGAAACGTTGGAAGAAAGTTCTTAGACCTAGAATTCAACTTTTGATTGGGAATTTGACCTTAGATTTGGATAATTTTGGTATGCATGAACTTGTGAGAGTATGAGGATTCTGAAAATATAAATTTTACCTGATTTCGAGATGTGGGCCCGAGGGGCATTTTGGTCATTTTACCTAATTTCACGTATTAGTTTAGAATTTCTTTGTAGAATCAGTTACTTGAAGTGTTATTTAGATTATGCACTTGAACTGAATAGATTTGAGCCATTTGGAGTCGAGTACTCGTGGCAAATGCGTGGTTTTAAATTGATTATTGAGTCGGTTCGAGGTAAGTGGCTTGCCTAACCTTGCGTGGGGGACTTTCCCCTTAGGATTTGGTATATTTGGTAATTGATATGCCTTGTACGTGAGGTGATGAGTGTGTACTTGTGCTAATTGTTTGAAATCCAATTTTCATTAAAGTAATTACTAGTATGTTTTCTTTCCTGTTTTTATTACTTGCATTATTAATCCTGTTGTTAGCTTAGGAAAGCATATCTAAGTGATTTAATTGCCTATTTGTTCAAACTGCCTTACCTTAATTCTGTGCAGCATGCTAGGCTAGATTACTTGTTTGCCTTAATATGAAATTTGACATTTTTGACTATTTTCCTGTTATTGTTGTGTATTTACGTTGGGAATACGGATGTGGTATTCCGGTAGCTCCCCCTTGTTTGTTTACATTTGAGACTACAGATGTGGGATTCCGGTAGATCCCCCTGCATAGTTATATGGAACTACGGGAATGCACCCGGTAGATTCCCCCGGTACTGGGTATTTACATTTGGGACTACGGAACGGGATTCTAGTAGATCCCTGCGCACTATGAGTTAGACTACGAGATGGTATCCCGGGAGATCCATTGGATAGGTATACTTGGGACTACAGGACGGTATCCTGGAAGGTCCCCGATTTATTATTTTTGGTACTGAATTGTATTTCTTTCTGTGCTACTTGTTCTCTGTAATAGTTGTTGATGTCTCTTATATCTGGTGTTACTTTTATTGTTGTACTTCTTTATATTGCTCTGTTCCACACTATCGAACTTTATCTCTTATTTAACCTCAGTAGGGCCCTGACCTTCCTCATCACTACCCGAGCGAGGTTAGGATAGGGACTTACTGAGTACCTATGTGGTGTACTCATGGCCTTTCTGCGCATGTTTTTCATGTGCAGATCCAGGTACTTCGACTCAGTCCTATCACCCTTGAGGAGAGGCGACTGCTCTAGCGACTTCGAGGTATATCTTCCGCGTCCGTAAACCGAGGAATCCCTTTCTATTCTCGCTTTTAAGTATTAGCCCTTCTGTATTTCTGTTCTTTGTTAGACATTCTGGAGTTGGGCCCTGTTAGATATTCAAAGGCTTGTGGTTTCATTAGATTCCGAATTTTGGGAAAGTGTATTAGTTTTTGAGGAATTGTATTGTAAATGACGAGCGACACTTTTAAACGTTGTTATATCACTCTATTTCTGTTTTAAATTATTTTTATTATGCATATTGGTTTATCTTTCGTAATTTAGGTTTACCTATTCATAGAGACTAGGTGTCGTCATGATGGTTCTCAGAGGGCGAACCGGGGTCGTGACAATCATTTACGTATAAATAGTTAATAAATGATTATTTATTAATTCAGTCAATTATTCAAATATAAGTAATTATTAGTATACATTTATTCAATTTTCAGATAAACAAATAAAATTAATTTTGTGAAGGATTCATTTGATGGATTGTATCTATCATAATATTTGAGACAGTATGATCCATGTTAAAGTTTTGCCCTGGATTTTTATTCTATTAGGACTCTTTATTGAAGTTTAGCGATAAAGACTCCTAAAAGGAATAAATTCACTTTATATGACTTATCATTTTCTTGGAAGACAAGTTTTGCACTTGTATAATTTGAAGATCCTTCCTAGAAACATAACAATAACAACAAAATCCAGAATGTGGTATTTGTTTTTTGGTCCAAAACTTATATCATCAAAATTAATAGCTGAAACTAACATATTGTTCAGTTACTTCAAAACATAAAGGAGATAAATATCTTTTTGGCATTAAAAAGTATCATCACAAACAACAGACTTAATCAAACAAGCTGAAACCCATGTCATCATCCGACTCCTCAACAGGTTCATCCTTCTTCTCCTCCTCCTTAGCAGCAGCAGGAGCAGCACCAGAACCAGCAGCTGCAACCGGTGCAGCAACAACAACAGTAAACTTGCTAGGATCCTCTAGGTATTCCTTCACTTTGTCAGCCAGTGGGAAAGAATAATCGGTATCAACAGCAATGGCCAACACATTCTTGTAGGCATTGGTGAACATTTGTGGTGCAACAGCCAAAGTTGGGTAAGAGATGGCCAATGGCAAGGAGGTAACCATAGAAACTCCCATGGAAAACTTTTCAATGAGATCATCCTCAGTCAGGTCAAGAACCTCAGGACTGAGGACAGATCCATTGTCATAAACAGAGAGAACAACAAGGCCATATGAGAAGGGCCTGATTCCAAGTTTGGCAAGAAGAGCAGCTTCAGAGGAACCCACTTTGTCACCCTTCTTGATGAGCTCCACAGGGGTGAAAATTTCAACAGTACCCTTGTTAATCTTGGTGGGAATGTTGAGCACCTGAAAGAAAGATGTCTGAGAGGGATCCAGTCCAGTGTTGCCAGGAGGGACAACAACATCAACTGGTGCCACCAAACCTACATGAGTAGGTGCTCCAACCTTGTACTTTGCAACTTTCTCACTCACTTCCTTCAAGTCACCCTTGGTGAAGATCAATCCCACGTTACCAACAAGGAGGGAGATGAGATTGAGGATAGTGTTGTTATCGGTTTTTTCAGCGTGGACTCAAATAGTCCTCTTCATCATAGTGTTCTTTCCCATGAGAACAATGGAGTCACCTCTCAAATCCTTCCTAATGTTTTGGAGTTGAGTGGATCCAACATTGGCAGCAGCAGCCACGAGCACCTGAGTGTACTCATCCAAAAGTTGGCACATCTTTGAGTCATAAGCGATCTTCTTCTTGGCTTTAGTTGCTTTGGGTGCCATTGATAAAGTTTCAGATATGATGGAACAAACTAACTGTATGTGAATGTACAGAAGAACTAACAAAATCCTAAAAAGTGAAAGGAAGAGATTTGTGGGTGTTACAACAAAATGAGGGCCAAGACTGGTTTCAGAGTTAGCCAAGGCGGACAGCAACGATGCTGTCACTTTAACCTCTTCGATTCAGATTTTGGGTTTGCTGGAAAATGAGAACGAAAAACCCTAATGCTGGTTTGCTATATCAATGTGGTATTCTAGAGAGCTTTGTTTAGGGGGAAAATTTATTCTCTTAATAAGTTTTTATTTTTTTATATATTAGTAGATTGATGCAAGTCACTTGACCAAGCCATATATATTGTAATGACTCAGCCAGTCATCTCCTGAGTTATCGCTTCGTTTTTCCCATTTCTGCTTCTTATTGATTTGTTTATCGGTTCCATATATGATCGGGTTTGTTGACTTGGGTTTGGAAAGGTTTTGGGGAGGTTTGAGATACTTAGTCTCTTTTTAGTAAGCTTACGTTAGAAAAGTCAATCAGATATTGACTTATGTGTTAGAGGGCTCGGATGTGAGTTGTGATGGTTCGAATAGTTTTGGGAGGTGATTTGGGACTTAGGAGCGTGATCAGAATGAGTTTTGGAGGTTTATAGTAGATTTAGGCTTGAATTGGCAAAGTTGGCATTTTGGCAATTTCCGGTTGATAGGTGAGATTTTGATATAGGGGTCAGAATGAAATTCGGAGAGTTGCAATAGTTTTGTGGAGTCATTTGGGATGTGTGTGCAAAATTTTAGGTTATTCAGATATGGTTTGGCTGGGTTTTTTATCACAAGCGGAATTCGGGAGATTTTTGGAATCTTAGGCTTGAATTTGATGTGATCTTGGTGTTTTAATGTTGTTCGAGGTGTTTAGAATATGTACAAGTTTGAATAAGGTTATGGGATATGTTTGTGTTTTTGGTTGAGTTCTCGGGGGCCTCGGGGTGATTTCGGTTGGTTGAAAGAGAGTTTGGGAGTTTGGTTGAGTTGTAGATTTTTGTTGCTTCTATTGTTTCTGCACCTGCAGATTGTGAACCGCGTGTGTGATGCCCCATATGTGGACGATTGCTCGTAGAAGCAGAATCAAGCTGGAAAGGCTGGATCAAGCAGATTCAGGTGCGGGTTAGGCATCGCAGATGCGGAGTATGGCGGTTTAAGTGAAACCCGCAGAAGCGGTTCAAGTACCGCAAATGCAGTACCGTAGAAGCGGGAATTTGTCTCGAAATCCCTGGGCTAGAAGGTATAAGTTATTTCCCTCTCGATTTTTGAGCTCTTTCACCATTTCTAAGTCGGCTTTGGAGCTTTTTGGACGATTTTGAAGAAGAATTTCAAGGGAACCTCATTGAGGTAAGGATTTTGAACCTAAAACTCGTTCCTATGGTATTATTTCGCAGATTGGGGAAGTAATTAATGGAATTTAAAGGTTAAATTTGGCGAAACTAGGGCATAAAAACCTAGACCTTTGATTGAGGATTTGAAGGACCATTGGTGGTCGGATTTCTGAACTTTTGATATGTATGAACTCGTGGGGAGATACGAAATCTATTGATGTTAATTTTATCAAATTCTGAGACATGGGCCCGGCTGTCGGGTTTTGGTAATTTCGGGATTTATGCTATAAATTGATTATTTTTGCTTGGGCTTCATTCCCTTAGCATATTTTGACGTAGTGATTCTGATTTTGGATAGATTCGATGCTAGTGGAGGTCGATTCGAGGGGCAAAGGCGTCGCGGGCTAGAGATTTGACCAGATTGAGGTGAGTAATGATTGTAAATATTGTATTGAGGGTATGAAACCCCGAATTGCACATCGTTGTGCTATATTGAGGTGACGCACATACTAGATGATGAGCGTGGGCCGTTCACTGTTAGGGATTGTGACTTAGTCCGTCTCGAATGACTATTTTACAGTGTATTTAACTGAAAACTATTTTCTATCATCATGTTTTGGGCTGAATGCCATATTTGGGCTTCGTGCCAACTATTTGAACCCTTAGGGAATTTTTATTGATATTTCCTTACTATTTTGACTTTATACATGAACTTAGTCATGCTATATTCTACTATTTTTTTAACTAACCATGTTTACGCTGATTTAGCACTTAAATGATATTTTAAATGATATTTTGGCTGAGTACGATGTTTTACTATTGCCCGAGTGGCTGTGAGATCTGACTGAGTAAGGCCGAGGACCTATGTTGTGAGGAAACACAAATTATAATTATGAGGTCGTTGGCCTGACATATGTACGCCACGAGGTGGCTTGTTGATATGAGGCCGAGAGCCTAGTGATGATGCCACGAGATGGATTGATATTGCGCTTGGGCCGTAAAGGGCCCCTCTAGTGAGCGCGAGTACCCGTTGTCATGTGAGATAAAGCCCGAGGTGCTGGTATTGTTATGAGATATTTCCCGAGGGGCGAACTTGTTGAGATTGTGCCTGAGGGGCGATCCTTTTATGTGTTTATTTTCCCTACTTACCTGTCATTGCTTGTTTAATTATTAAAAATCGTTTTAAGAAGTTTAAACTGTACTCAGTAATTTTACACATCTTTACTGCTTCCTTATAGCCTATAATGTGCCTTACGTGATTTCTTACTTTCGGTCTTTATTTATGATTATTACTCACTGATTTTAAGTACTCACTTTACTCCCTACACCTCGTGTGCAGATTCAGGCGCATCAGGTCCAGCTAGTGAGTGTTGATCTTCCCAACTCAGGAGGATTCAAAGACTCTTTAGGTAGTTGCCAGTGTTCGCAGCCCAGAGCTTCTTCCTTTATCTTATCTTCCTCTGTTTTAGATTTGTATCAGACTATATAGACCTTTCTTGTATTATCTAGATTGTATATGCTCATGACTAGTGACACCCCAGTATCAGGCTGTGTTGGATTGGTTTCTGCATATTATACTATTATTTTCTACTTTGAGATTATTTATTATGCTTTAGACTTAATTCTTATTGTTTAATTGCTTAAAACTGAAATGGGAAAGTGTCGGCTGGCCTTGTCTTCACGAGAGGTGCCATCACGACCGGGTCCGGGTTTAGGGTCGTGACAAGTTGGTATCAGAGCCTAAGTTACATAGATATCACAAGTCATGAGTAGGTTTAGTAGAGTCTAGCGGATCGGTACAAAGACGTCTGTATTTATCCTCGAGAGGCTACAAAACCTTTAGGAAAAACTTCATATTCTTGAAATTCTTGTCATGCGAATTTGTTGATCCGAGTACTAAACTTATATTATTCTATTCTCTCACAAATGGTGAGGACACGCGCTACCGATCAGGATGGACGACCTCCAGCACCACCAGCTGTGGCCACTAGAGTCCGAGGACGCGGTCATGGTCGCGGTATGGGTAGAAGTATGGCCCGCACAGCAGCTAGGGAAGCACCTGCAGATCCACCAGCCGCCCCAGTTCAGGATCAGGTCCAGTTATGGACTCTCCAGCAGCACCAGTTGTGCCTATTGTGATTCTGGGTCTTTAGGAGACCTTGGCTCAAATCCTATCATTTTGCACTGGCCTAGCTTAGGCAATTTTAGTCACTATAGCCGTAGCTACTTCTCAGGCTGGGGGAGGCAATAAGACTCCCGCCACTCACACACCTGAGCAGGTCGTGCAGGGACTTCAGACACCGCGGGCACATCCAGCCCAGTTGGTTGCAGCTGCTCAGGATTATGTAGTTTCTGCCATGCCAGAGGAGGAGCATCGCAGGTTGGAGAGGTTTGGTAGACTTCATCCTCCGACCTTCAGTGGTGCAGAGGGCGAGGATTCCCAGGGTTTCTTAGATAAGTGTTAGAGGATGCTTCGTATAGTAGGTATTCTGGAAACCAGCAAGGTCACTTTCACTACTTATCAGTTTTCTAGAGCTGCCTTCACTTGGTGGGAGGCATTTGAGAGGCGTAGGCCTATTGGTGTACCACCCCTTACCTGGCAGCAGTTCTCCGTTCTCTTTTTGGAGAAGTATATGATATAGTCTTGCAGAGAGGAGCTACATAGGGAGTTTTAGTGCTTGCATTAGGGAGAGAAGACTGTGACGCAGTATGAGATGAGGTTCTCAGAGTTAGCTCGTCATGATATTTGGTTGGATCCGACAAATAGAGAGAGGATTAGGAGGTTTGTTGATGGCCTCACTTATCAGTTTCGTATTTGTATGACTAGGGAGAGGGTGACTGGTGTGACTTTTGAGGAGGTTTTAGACATTGCTTGAGAGATTGAGTCTTTTCGTCGCCAGGAGTGAGAGGAGAGGGAGGCCAAGAGGCCTCGAGGATATGGTATTATAGTGGTACTCCTTCGAGAGGTCAGTTTTAGCACGGTAGAGGCCGTCCATTTAGGCATGCTTAGCCAGCTCGCCCAGGTTATCGTGGGCATCATCGGGTCATGGTTCTCATAGTTCTCATCAGGGCCAGTCATCACTTAGGGCCCTTCCAGCTTAGAGTTCGTCCCGTGCTCCATCAGTTTATAGCTCTTCTATGTCGGGTGTATCAGCTAGTCATTCCGGTGCTAGGGGTTCCATTCAGTCCCCTTCTCCAGCACCTGGAAGTTGTTATAAGTGTGGAGAGATGGGTCATATGTGGAGGCAGTGTCCTCGTCGCCTAGCAGGTTCATCCCAACAGAGGGGTCAGTCATCGGCTTCAGCGCGAGTTATCTCACCACCACCTGCCCAGCCAACTAAGGGTGAAGGTCATATAGTTAGGGCTCACCCTAGAGGGGGAGGTCGATCAGGTGGCAGTCAGGCCCGTTTCTATGCACTTCCATCTAGACCCGATGATATTGCTTCTGATGTTGTTATTACAGGTATTGTTTCAGTCTGCCACAAAGATGACTCTGTATTATTTGATCATGGTTCCACCTTTTCTTATGTGTTATCATACTTTTCTCGTTATTTGGGTACGCCCCGTGATTCTCTTGTTTCTCTTGTTCATGTATCTACCCCGGTGGGCGATACTGTTATTGTGGACTATATGTACCGGTCGTGTATAGTGACTATTGGGGGTCTAGAGACCCAAGTGGGTCTTTTATTATTGTGTATAGTTGATTTTGATGTCATTTTGGGCATGAATTAGTTATCGCTCTGTCGTGCTATTCTGGACTGTCATGCCAAGATAGTCACATTGGCTATACCAGGTGTGCCACGGATTGAGTGGCGAGGTTTGACTGATTATATTCCCAGTAGGGTGATTTCTTTCTTGAAGGCCAGCGTATGGTTGGGAAGGGTTGTCTTTCGTATCTAGCCTTTGTGGGGGATGTTGGTGCAGAGACTCCCAGTATTGATTTTGTCCCAGTTGTGAGGGATTTCCTTGATGTGTTTCCTATAGACATGTCGTGCATGACACCGATTAGGGATATTGATTTTGGTATTGATCTGGTGCTGGGCACTCAGCCCATTTCTTTTCTGTCGTATTGTATAGCACCAGCGGAGTTGAGGAGTTAAAGGAGCAGCATCAGGAACTCTTTGATAAGGGGTTCATTCGGTCTAGTGTGTCACCTTAGGGTGTGTTAGTTCTATTGTGAAGAAGAAGGATGGCACTATGAGAATGTGCATTGATTATAGTCAATTGAACAAAGTAATAGTTAAGAACAAGTATCCTTTGCCTCGCATTGATGATTTATTCGACCAGCTTCAGGGAGCGAGAGTGTTCTCCAAGATTGATCTTCGTTCAAGTTATCACTAGTTGAAGATCAGGGACTCGAATATTGTTAAGACAACTTTCAGGACCCGATATAGTCATTATGAGTTCTTGGTAATGTCTTTTGGGTTGACCAATGCCCCAGCAGAGTTCATGCATTTGATGAATAGCGTGTTCCGGCCTTATCTCAACTCGTTCATCATAGTCTTAATCGATGATATTCTGGTGTATTCGCGTAGTCAAGAGGAGCACGCGGAGCATTTGAGAGTTGTGTTGCAGAGATTGAGGGAGGAGAAGCTTTATGCAAAATTCTCCAAGTGTGAGTTTTGGCTCAGTTCAGTGGCTTTGTTGGGGCACGTAGTGTCTAGCGAGGGTATTCGGGTTGATCCAAAGAAGACAGAGGCGGTTCAATGTTGGCCCAAACCATCCTCAGCCACAGAGATTCATAGCTCTCTTGGTTTGGCGGGTTATTAGTGCCGGTTTGTTCAGGGATTCTCATCTATCCCATCGCCTTTGACCAAGTTGACTCAGAAGGGAGCTTCATTTGTATGGTCGGACGAGTGTGAGAAGAGCTTTTAGAATCTTAAGACAGCTTTGACCATGACTCCAGTGTTAGTTTTGCCATCAACTTCAGGCTCATATACCATGTATTATGATGCTTTGAGAGTTGGTATTGGTTGTATGTTGATGCAGGAGGGTAGAGTTGTTGCTTATGCTTCTCATCTGTTGAAGCCCCAGGAGAAGAACTGCCCCATTAATGATTTAGAGATGGCTGCCATAGTTCACGCATTGAAAATTTGGAGGCATTACTTGTATGGTGTGTCTTGTGAGGTGTTTACGGATCATCGTAGCCTCCAGCACTTGTTCGAACCGAATGATCTTAATTTAAGGCAGCGGAGGTGGTTGGAGTTGCTAAAGGATTATGATATTACTATTGTACCATCCGGGAAAGGCCAATGTGGTGACCGATGTTTTGAGCTGAAAGGCAATGAGTATGGAGAGTTTGGCATATATTCCAATTGAGGAGAGACCTCTTGCAGTTGATGTTCAGCCCTTGGCCAATCGGTTCGTGAGGTTAAATATTTCGGAGCCCAGTCGGGTATTGGCTTCTATGATTTCTCGGTATTCCTTATATGATCGCATCAGAGAGCGCTAGTATGATGATCCGCATTTGCTTGTCCTTAAGGACAAAGTTTAGCATGATAATTCTAGAGATGTGACTATTGGTGATGATGGGGTGTTGAGGAAGCAAATCCAGATTTGTGTGCCCAGTGTGGATGGGCTTCAGGAGTTGATTATGGAGGAAGCCCATAGCTTGCGGTATTCCATTCATCCGGGTGCTGCGAAGATGTATCAGGACTTGAGGTAGCATTACTGGTGGAGGAGGATAAAGAAAGATATTGTGGGATTTGTTGCTCGGTGTCTCAACTGTCAGCAGGTGATATATGAGCATTAGAGATCGGGTGGCTTGCTTCAGAGGATGGATATTCTAGAGTGGAAGTGGGAGCGAATCACCATGGACTTTGTAGTTGGGCTCCCACGGACTTTGAGGAAGTTCGATGCTATTTGGGTGATTGTGGATCGATTGAACAAGTTCGCACTTTATTCCTGTATGTACTACCTTTTCTTCAGAGCGGTTGGCAGAGATCTATATCCGGGAGATCGTTCGTTTGCATGGTGTCCTAGTTTCCATCATTTCAGATAGTGGCACTCAATTCACTTTACAGTTTTGGAGGTCTGTGCAGCGAGAGTTGGGTACTCAAGTTGAGTTGAGCACAACTTTTCACCCTCAGGCGGACAGGCAGTCCGAGCGCACTATTAAGATATTGGAGGACATGTTGCATGCTTGTGCATTGATTTCGGAGGGTCATGGGATCAGTTTATACCGCTTGCAGAGTTTGCTTATAAGAACAGCTACCAGTCGAGTATTCAGATGGCCCCATATGAGGCTTTGTATGGGAGCCGGTGTAGATCTCCAGTTGGTTAGTTTGAGCCGGGTGAGGCTAGGCTATTGGGGACAGATTTGGTGCAGGATGCTTTAGACAAGGTAAAGGTGATTCAGGAGAGGCTTCATATAACGCAGCCGAGACAAAAGAGTTATGCTGACAAGAAGGTTTGGGATGTGTCCTACTTGGTTTGTGAGAAGGTTTTGTTAAAGGTTTCACCCATGAAGGGTGTTATGAGGTTTGGGAAGAAGGGTAAATTGAGTCATCGGTTCATTGGGCCTTTTGAAGTACTTCGGAGGACTGGGGAGGTGGCTTATGAACTTGCTTTACCACCCAGCTTGTTGAGTGTGCATCCAGTATTTCATGTTTCTATGCTCCGAAAGTATATTGGGGATCCATCTCATGTTCTGGATTTCAGCACAGTTCAGTTGGATGGTGATTTGACTTATGATGTGGAGCCAGCAGTTATCTTGGAGCGTCAGGTTCGAAAGTTGAGATCAAAGGATATAACTTTAGTGAAGGTGTAGTGGAGAGGTTGGCCCATGGAGGAGGCTACCTGGGAATCCGAGCGGGAGATGCAGAGTAGATATCCTCACCTGTTTGAGGCTTCAGGTATGTTTCTTGACTCATTTGAGGACGAACGTTTGTTTAAGTTGGGGAGGATGTGACAAACCGGCCAGTCGTCTCATGAGTTGCCATTCTATTTTTCCTATTTTTGCTTCTTATTGCTTTGTTTATCGGTTCTATATGTGATCGGGTTCGTTGGCTCGGGTTTGGAAATATTTTGGGGGAGGATTGAGACACTTAATCTCTTTTTATGAAGCTTAAGTTGGAAAAGTCAACCAGATGTTGACTTATATGTTAGATGGCTCGGATGTGAGTTCCGGTATTTTGAATAGTTTTGGGTGGTGATTTGTGACTTAGGAGCGTGATCAGAATGAGTTTTGGAGGTTCGTAGTAGATTTAGGCTTGAATTGGCAAAGTTGGCATTTTGGCGATTTTCGGTTGATAGGTGAGATTTTGATATAAGGGTAGGAATGGAATTCCGAGAGTTGTAGTAGTTCTGTGGTGTCATTTGGGATGCGTATGCAAAATTTTAGGTCATTTGGACGTTGTTTGGTTGGGATTTTGATCAAAAGTAGAATTCGGGAGATTTTTGGAATCTTAGGCTTGAATGTGATGTGATCTTGGTGTTTTAATATTGTTTGAGTTATTTTGAAGATTGGTACAAGTTTGGATAAGGTTATGGGATATGTTTGTGTTTTTGGTTAAGGTCCCGGGGGCCTCGAGGTGATTTTGGATGGTTGACGGAGAGTTTGGAAGTTTGGTTGAGTTGTAGATTTTTGGTGCTTCTGTTGTTTCCGCACCTGCGGATTGGGGACCGCAAGTGCGACGCCGCATATGCGGATGATTGGTCACAGAAGTGGAATCAAGCTGGAAAGGCTGGATCCACAGAAGTGGTAGAGGAGCCGCACCTGCGAGGGCGCAGGTGCGGGCTAGGCATTGCAGATGCGAAGTTTGGCGGTTTAAGTGAAAACCACAGAAGCGGAAATTTGGCCGCAGATGCGAAATCCCTGATCCATAAGGTATAAGTTATTTCCTTTGCGATGTTTGATCTATTTCACCATTTCTATGTCGGCTTGGGAGCTTTTTGGATGATTTTGAAGAAGGATTTCAAGGGAACTTCGTTGAGGTAAGAGTTTTAGACCTAAAATGCATTCCTATGGTATTATTTCGCGAATTAGGGCAGTAATTAATGGAATGTAAGGGTTAAATTTAGCGAAGCTAGGGCTTAGAAACTTAGACTTTTGATTGAAGATTTGAAGTATCATTGGTGGTCGGATTTCAGAACTTTTGATATGTATGAACTCGTGGGGAGCTAAAGAATCTATTGATGTTAATTTTATCGAATTCCGAGACTTGGGCCTGGGGGTCTGGTTTTGGTAATTTCGGGATTTATGCTACAAATTGATTATTTTCACTTGGGCTTCATTCCCTTAGCATATTTTGACGTCATGATTCTGATTTTGGATAGATTTGACGCGAGTGGAGGCCGATTCGAAGGGCAAAGGCATCGCGAGCTAGAGATTTGACCGGATTGAGGTGAGTAATGATTGTAATTATTGTCCTGAGGGTATGAAACCCCGGATTGCATATCATTGTGTTATATTGAGGTGACACACATGCTAGATGATGATCATGGGGTCGTGCACTGTTAGGAATTGTAACTTAGCCCGTCCCGAATGACTATTTTACCGCGTATTTGACTGAAAACTATTTGCTATCATCTTGTTTTGGGTTGAAAGCCATATTTGGGCTTCGTGCCAACTATTTGAACCCTTAGGGGGTCTTTATTGATATTTCCTCACTGTTTTGACTTTATACTTGAACTCAGTCATGCTATATTCTACTGTGTTTTTCATAATTCAGCCATGTTTACTCTGCTTTAACACTTAAATGATATTTTGGTTGAGTACAATATATTACGGTTACCCGAGTGACTGTGAGATTCTGACTGAGTAAGGCTGATGGCCTATGTTGTAAGGAAACACAGATTATGATTATGAGGCCGAGGGCCTGATATATGTACGTCATGAGGTGTCTTGTTGATATGAGGCCGAGAGCCTAGTGATGATGCCACGAGATGACTTGATATTGCGCTTGGGCCGTAAGGGGCCCCTCCAGTGAGCGCGGGTACCCGTTGTGATGTGAGATATAGCCTGAGGTGTTGGTATTGTTCGGAGATATTTCCCGAGGGGCGGACTTGTTGACATTGTGCCCGAGGGGCGATCCTTTAATGTGTTTATTTTCCCTACTTACCTGTCATTGCTTGTTTAATTGTTAAAAATCGTTTTAAGAAGTTTAAACTGTAATCGGTAATTTTACATATCTTTACTGCTTCCTTATAGCCTATAATGTGCCTTACGTGATTTCTTACTTTCAATCTTTATTTATGATTATTACTCACTGAGTTTGAGTACTCACTTTACTCCCTACATCCCGTGTGCAGATTCAGGTGCATCAGGCCCTGCTAGTGAGTGTTGATCTTCCTAGCTCAGGCGGATTCGAAGACTCTCTAGGTAGCTACCGGCGTTCGTAGCCCAGAGCTTCTTCCTTTGTCTTATCTTCCTCTGTTTTAGATTTGTATCAGACTACATAGATCTTTCTTGTATTATCCAAATTGTAGATGCTCATGACTAGTGACACCCCGGTATCGGGCTGTGTTGTGTTGTTTTTCGCAAATTATACTATTATCTGCTACTTTGAGATTATTTATTATGCTTTAGACTTAATTCTTATTGTTTAATTGCTTAAAACTGAAATGGGAAAGTGCCGACTGGCCTTGTCTTCACGAGAGGTGCCACCACTACCGGGTCTGGGTTTAGGGTCGTGACATATATATATATATATATATATATATATATATATATATATATATGCCTGATTTATCGTCACCAGAGTTGTTTTTGTTAATTAGCTTCCACATATGTACCGTATTATTTTCGATCTCAACAATCCACACTACTAGAAATCCGGTAAAAAGCGACCACAAAAAGCGACCAAAGTTGGTCGCTATATTGCTGGTCCCTTTATTTTAGGGACCAAAGTTGGTAGCTCATTAGCGACCAACTTTGGTCTCTAAGGTAAAAGGACCAAATATTCCGAGTAATGACAATAGCGACCAACTTTGGTCGCTTTAATATTTTAATAATATAATTTTGGCGACCAAAGTTGGTCTCTACATGTAAAATACGTTTTTATTTATTTATTATTAATCATAAAAAAGCGACCAACTTTGGTCTTTAATCTAAATATTATATTTTAAAATCAGGAAAATAGAGACCAAAGTTGGTCGCTTTTTATTATTTTTTTTTAAAAAAATAAGCGACCAAAGTTGGTGCTAATTTCAAGAATTTAATTATTTTTTAAATATAAGAGACCAAAGTTGGCCGCTATATTTTCCGAAATTGTTTTTTTTTAATGGAATAGCTACCAAAGTTGGTCGCTTTTTGAGAAATCTGGGTTAATTAGCGACCAACTTTGGTCGCTATTACCCAGAAAATACTTTTTTTTAATAGAAAAACGACCAACAAGAGACCAAAGTCGGTCGCTTTTCTGGGTATTATTTTGGCAGAAACTGCCAGGTTTGGCAGCTACACCACCTGCCAGGCATACCAAATCCCTATTACAAGAAACAACAACAACAACAACAACAACAATACCAACAGCAACACAACAACAACAACAACAACAACAACAACATTAAAACCAACAAAGTATAAAGTTCAATACAACTAACACATTAAGCTAACAAAACTAAGTTAATGCTTATTACAAGCCCATTTGAAAACTGGTTCTATTGTCTAGTTCAAAGTATATAAAGTACTCAAAGAGTGTTCTTTCAGCATCCTCTTCCGAATGTTGGATTGCCTCGCCCGACTCATTAGGTGGTTCACTGCGTATGAATTCCTCCACGTCAGCTGTGAAGCGAACCTATAAAGAAAAATTACATTGAATTAGTATTTCAAAATTTATACAAAAGTATATCAAAATACTTAATGAAAAGTAAAAAACTTACATGTATAGTCGAGGCTCGACCCTCGAAAAATAAACTAAATGCTCAGTTCATATCCTAAAAGTTCAATTCATACACAAAAATTTCAATTCATATCCTAAAGGTTCAATTCATATCCTAAAGGTTCAACTCATATCCACAAAAGTTCAATTCATATCCTAAAATTTCAATTTATAAACTAAAATTCCAACACATAAACTAAAAGTCTAATTCATATCCTAAAGGATCAATTCATATCCTAAAAATTCAATTCATACACAAAAATTTCAATTCATATCCTAAAGGATCAACTCATATCCACAAAAGTTCAATTCATATCCTAAAATTTCAATTTATAAACTAAAATTCCAATACATAAACTAAAAGTCCAATTCATATCTTAAAGGTTCAACTCACATCCTAAAGGTTCAACTCATATCCACAAAAGTTCAATTCATATACAAAAATTGCAATTCATATCCTAAAGGTTCAACTCATATCCAAAAAGGTTTAATTCATACACAAAAAATTCAATTCATATCCTAAAGGTTCAATTCATATCCTAAATGTTCAACCTATATCCACAAAAGTTCAATTCATATCCTAAAATTTCAATTTATAAACTAAAATTTCAATACATAAACTAAAAGTCCAATTCATAAACTAAAAGTCCAATTTATATCCTAAAGGTTCAATTAATATCTTAAAGGTTCAACTCATATCCACAAAAGTTCAATTCATATATATATATATTGTATAGTATAGTATATAGTATATAAGCTATATATATAGTAAAGTATATATATAGTATTGATTAGAAACAAAATGTCTCGACTTATATCAATTAATATGTTATAATTGATTTATCGACTTATAAACTAGTGATGAATGAGTATAATTCATTAACTCTGTTACAATACAAATAATGATTATAATATCATGTACTATAACATGCTATATATGTAGTGAAAGTAGCACGAAGTGTGTGTGGTATATATACACACACACTATATATATATATATATATATATATATATATATATATATATATATATATATATATATATATATAAAACTTGTTATAGTATATGTTAGTGTGTGTGTATATATATATATATAAACACACACACACAGACACTTTACTATAATACTATAACGTATATATAACTTGTTATAGTATATATTAGTGTGTGTATATATATAACACACACACTTCGTGCTACTTTAACTACATATATAGCATGTTATAGTACATGATACTGTATTCATTATTTGTATTATAACAGAGTTAATGAATTACATTCATTCATCACTAGGTTATAAGTTGATGAATCAATTATAACAAATTAATTGATATAAGTCGAGACATTTTATTTTTAATATTCAACGATGCATCTAAGTAGGTTATAAGTCGATGATTCAATTTACATATATATATTACACGCTTCGTTGTACTACTTTAACTACATATATAGCATGTTAGAATATATTTTAGTGTATTCTTCCCTTGTATTACAAAAGTGTTAACGAATTACATTTATGTTATTTAGATAGTAAATACAAAAGTGATTTTTAATTTTGACCAATGTTGACCTGCAAATAGACCAACTTTAGTCGCTAATTATCCAGAATTTCAAATTTGGTCGCTAAATTTAATCAGATTTATTTATATTTTATATAATATTTAAAATAATAGTATATTTGTTAAATGTTAGAACTGGGTCTCAGATTAGCGACCAAAGTTGGTCTCTATTTGCTTCCCCTTTAGTAAGCGACCAACTTTGGTCACAAACTTTGAATTATATTTATTTATATTTTATAATTTTTTAAATAATAATATAATTAATAAAATTTTATAACTGGGTCCCAGATTAGCGACCAAAGTTGGTCTCTATCTGCTTCCCCTTTCGTTAGCGACCAACTTTGGTCGCTAATTTTAAATTATATTTATTTATATTTTATATATTTTTTTTAAAATAATATAATTATTAAAATTTTATAAGTGGGTCCCACTTTAGCGACCAATAATTTTAGTATTTCTTTGACCAAGAAAGTCTGACCAGTCTGGTCAATATTTTGACCAAATTATCGACCAAAAAGCGATCAACCTTGGTCGCTAATGTATTTAGAATAATTATTTAATTATTTTCTCCAATTTAGCGACCAACGTTGATCGCTTTTCTTGACAGACCAATTTTGATCGCCAAATTTTGGTCACTTTTTCGGATTTCTAGTAGTGCCTATCTTCACAAATTAGTCAATAATTAGTGGCTCCATTATTTATTCGTCACTGTTGACATCCAATTTTGTCCCTCTTTTCTTTCAAATTGTTTACTTGAGCTTCTAATATCACTAATAATGTAAGAATAGTTATTTTACCATTTTTAACACAAACTAGACCTAATTATTATTATTATTTACCTAATATTACTACTACTATCATTGGAATTAGTACTAGTATTAATACACTATGACTACTGCTAAGTACTATTATTATTAGTATTAATATTAATTCGATATTAGTGTTAGTGTTATTATTATTACTACGACTACGATCAATATTTTATTAGTAGTATTATTATTTTATCATGAAATTATTAGTATTTTTGTCTTTATTACTATTAGTGTTACAATTTCATTATACTAATACTATTATTGCTACTACTACTGCTAATTATTATTATTATTATTATTATTATTATTATTATTATTGTTGTTGTTGTTGTTGTTGTTGTTGTTGTTGTTGTTGTTGTTGTTTTTATTGTTATTATTATTATTATTACGTTTACTTCTATTAATAGTAGTACCGTAACTAATATTGTTATTACTTTGCTTTTTTATCAACATCTATTTAATATCATACATATACCTTTGTCCTCTTATCCACTTTTTCACAAAAAAGTCAAAAGATGTTTTCTTTCACCAAGAAAATAAATGTCCCCCTTCCCTTTCCATCATTTTCAATCCTTACCTCCTTTTCCCTTCATCTTGACTTTTCCTCCATTTCTTTAGCCAATTCTCAACTTTCAAACTCCTACAGCATATCCCACCATTTCAGGTTATGAAGAATCACGTGAAGTCTACAAATTCTGTGCAAAATCCCCAACGTTTCTAATTCAAACGGGTGTGTTGACCAAAAATGCAAATCTGAATTTAAAAATCCTGCTCAAGAACCCTAACTTCTATCTATAAATATCTACTTTGAAACTCATTTTTAAAAGGGTTTTTATCCGTACTTTTACCCCAAAATAAAAGGGTTTTTATCCGCACTTTTATCCCAAAATAAAAGGGTTTTTATCCGCCCTTTTTACCCCAAAAACTAGAGTCATGCCAAAGCTTTCAATTTATTCATGTCGGCATTTGACGATCTTCAAACGGGGTTGATCAAAAGCCGGTTATAGTAGATCTTCTTGACCCTGCCCTCGGTTCACTGCCCCCAAGCAGGTCTGTTAGCTTTAAAATTTCCTTCTCCCTTTTTTTTATTTATATTTTTTGAGTTCCATAATAAATGTTTGCTTAAGAATGTGACTTGCTTTCTATGTAGAAATCATGCTTTAGGAATTATTTTATTGAAAAACCATGATTTGTGGTTCATTGTGTATTCTGCAATAGAAAGTTTGAATAAGAATGACATGTGTTTGACTAAATTCTTATATGAACTTGCGTATGGAATTTGCTCATAGTACATCCTATTATTAAACCTTTAGGTAATGTGTCGTTTTCAGCTATTTAAGAACCATGTTTGTAGGCCATGAATTTTATGGATTAGCCACTATTTACTTATTTAAATGTCATAAGGAAGAAGTACTCTGCTAAAATTAGGTTTAAGAAAATGATTCACTGTTTTAAATAGTGTGTGAACATGGATCTTGTTAAGAGAACTTGTTACTTTTAAATTAATCAATTAAATATTACTTATGGAGTAGCATTAGCTTGACCCAACTGATTGGAAGCATGTTAAAGTGACACATATATTTAAAGGTATGCCTCATTCCTAGTTCCTTACAAGTATATATACGGGGTAAATATTACGTTCATAAGTTTTATGAAAGCATCATTTCCTTGCAATATGTATCCTATTTGAAGTTTTTGAGATCTGTTCCTTGTCTCTATAATACTTGGGACATACACTCAATGCAATCTTGTCTTTGTCTAGATTCATTGTTTCATTTTCTTCATGCCTATTGAAGATTTAAGACCTCTGCTAATGTTATTTTTTTATTTTTTTTCTTTGCATGTTACACACACCGGAGCCAAAGAGTCTCAAAGTTAGACTCCACGCCGCTGCCGAAGTGAACCCCCATACCTTTACCCATGATGTTATACCCCATTTTAATGCGGATCAAACCAGAGTATAATATATTGGAGACTCTGTCGGGGATTCTAAGTTCTAAACCATAACAAACTTAGGTTAATAATAAAAATTAATTTGTGTGTTTTTAATTGTTTATGATGCTTATTTGAATCGCCTTTGTGTGATAAACTACTTTATATGAATTGTTCATATATTCCTATTACTTTATATAATTTGTTATTCCGTTTCACTTCCTCCACTTCTGGAAAATTCACACAAAGCACACACATAGCGGTTACGTGGTTTGCGTCCGTGCACTTTTCAAAAAAATACCTTTTAGGGGAAAGATCGTGGGTAAGTCGATCAGCGGTGCAGTCGACAGTCACGGGCTTTTCACTCTCAAGTTGTCCGCTTGGGAGATGACCAGTCTAGCAAAACCCTTTCTTAGTCAGCCTAAGATAGAGCCAAACTAAAACCCTTTTAAGAGCATGCATCATTTTAACCTTAGGTGATTTAATACCCAAGGTGTATTAAATCTATTAATTAACCTTAATCACGGGCTTTGCTTGTTTACTTGCTATGCTACTTACTCAACTTTATTATTTTCACTAACATTATCTGTTATTTTTCAGAAAAAGGAAGTATTAACTATCCAACTTGCTTATATCTTTATTTAAATATATACTTTTATTTGTTCATATATTTTTTTCTTTTGCTTATTTTTATATCATTTCCCTGAATCATTCCGCGCATAACAACTTTAGAGGACCATTTTTGTATTTACTTAGGCTCAAATTTCTTTTAGGTCTACTCCAACTCTTAGAGTCTAATTAAGATATCTTTAGTCTCTCGGTATCTTCTATTTTTATAAAGTACGGCGTCTTTCCCATAAACTCTTCAATAGGTCAGGTTCGTCATAAATTTCTCGAATCTGTGCCTTAAGCTAGCATTAAGAATTTTTTAAACAACAATGAGCATCTCACTCCCTATAGCAAGATATCATTCCTACTTCTTTAAATTTAAAAAAAAATGTCGTAATATTTCATAATTAGAAAATATTTTTCCCATCTAATCCGTGAGTTAATTTTATTTGCGTTCTTTTCTTAAAATATAGTTACATATTTTTCAAATATTACCACTCGTGCCTCACCAAATATTCGTACCTTCCATTCTTCTCGTAGCTCTATGTTTCATAAAATCTATTTACTATTCTAACTATTTCAACCTTCGTGCCAATTCTCATTTACATATTGGTAGATGTCCAAACTTGCGCAATCTACCGAACAATAGAAGGCCACTATTTTAATCAATTTGCATTGTCAAATTATTCTAAAGGTTTTTACCTATTCAATTCAAGTTTCTGTATCGTCTTATTTCAGATCGTCGAGATTAATCTTCATGCACCTGTTAATTCTAAGTTTTGGCATGTGAGTCAAGGTACTATCCCATAAGTCTCAAATTGGTTGATACCATATTTTAGGCCTCGACAACTTTATGATTTGCCAATGCTAAAAATAAATTTAGAATCATTTCATGTCCAAGTCTAGATAACAAGTTATTCTCGTCCATCCATTTTGCAACATAGGCCATCGTTTCTAGTTTAAGGCTCATACTTAACCATAACATGGATTAATCTATATAATCATATATTCTATTATTTTTACGCTTTTATTTCATTATGATGAATACACTAACACTTTATTTTTGTTTGTAAAGTTTTATTTTTCCGTTAAAGGTTGCCTAGCATTGAACACTGTTTTGGCTGCGAATCTGCATAAAGGACGAAGCTATAATGGCAGACAGATTTGAAGCATTCAGTACCGGTATGATATCGTTGCAAGCAGAAGGTGAATATACCGAGGCAAATATGGTACGAAGAAACTTGTTGGTTAATCTGGGAAGAACTTTTAACCTTCTTCCAAATGCAACTTCTGCTTCTAGCTCAAACCGAAATATTTGCTTAACCATATCTCCTTGCCCAGATCATACTTATGCAATCTCTACACAAGTTCCATTAACCTGCAACCCCAATCAAGTCATGATAATGCCTCTCAAAACCACAACTCCATTTGAAGAAAGCAAGCAAACCAACTAGTAGTATGCCCTCATAAGAGACGTAGAAAAGAAATCGAGCAAATTTGCCGTATAGATTTGGATAAATAACTCTGTGATTTTAAAAAAGCCATTGAAGAAGAATTGCAATCAAGAAATTACCAAAGTCTACGATATGAAGAATTATGCCTGCAACCAGATACAGAACTCCCACCAGGGTAACAGATGCCAAAGTTTAATACTTTCAATGGGAAGGGAAATCCCATCGCTCATTTAAAGGACTATTGTAGCAGGTTACTTGGTATTGGGCACAATGAGGCCATTCGAATGAAGTTATTCATCCAAAGCTTATCAGGACCTGCACTTATTTGGGTCACAAAACAAAATTTTAGCAAATGGCACACGTGGGATAATATGGCTCACTATTTTGTAAAACAATATGAGTTCAACCTTGGAATCGATCTAGACATGCATAGCCTGTACAAAATAGAGAAAATGTCACATGAATTTTTTCAGAATTATGCAATCCGGTGGAGAGTTGAAGCTTCAAAGGTGCACCCTCTGCTATCCGAAAAAGAATTAATTTCAATCTTCATTGATATTCAAAATGGCATATATTATGAAAATCTGGCTACTGTGAACGTACGTAATTTCTCAGACTTGATTAGAGTCGGGGACATCCTAGAAAGCGGCATAAAAGAAGTGTAGCGACCCGACCGGTTGTTTTGAACTTTTGCACTTTGATCGCCAGTTCCCGGGCATGACTTGCCCCGTGTAACGTATTATGACTGATGTAGATCGTTGGTTTTGGTTTTCAGGAAAAATCGGAATGAATTTGAAGGAACAGTCTCACTTAAAAGCTTTGAATTTGAAAGGTTTGACTAAGAGTTGACTTATTTGTATATGAGCTTGAATCGGAAATTTTAAGATTTGGATAGCTTCATTGGGTGATTTATGACTTAGGAGCGTGATCAAAATACATTTTGGAAGTCCGTGGAAGGATTTGGCTTGAATTGGCAAAGTTAATATTTTGGCAAATTCCAGTTGATAGTTGAGATTTTGATCCGAGGATCAGAATGGAATTCCGAGAGTTGTTGTAGCTTCCTTATGTCATTTTTGATGTGTGTGCAAAATTTCCGGTCATTTGGACGTCGTTTGGTCGACTTTTTGATCGAATTCGGATTTCGAAAGTTTTGGAATTCTTAGGCTTGAATCCGAGGGTGATTTGATGTTTTGATGTTGTCTTCAGTGTTCTGAAGGTTGGAATAAGTTTGAATTATGCTATGGGGTGTGTTGTCATGTTTGGTCGGGGTCCCATGAGTCTCGGATAAGTTTTGGAAGAGTTTTTGGAAGATTTTGCCGTTTTGAGCATAAGCATGTAATGATCCAAAGATCCATTTTTAGTTCTAGAGATCGAAATTTGATTTCGAGACTTTCGGAATTTTGTTAATGAAATATAGGACTCGTCTGGAAAGTTTGGTCTAATTCATCAAGTCGCGATTGGGTTTTTGATACGAAACATGAGTTAATTGTTTAACGAGCGAAATGGGTATTGAACTAAGCAAATGAGCTCCGAATTGAGTTTTGACTGAAGGGATATGTTTGTATTATTATTTGTGACTCATAGGAACAGGAATCATCAAATTCTGAGTTCGTATGATGGAGTTAGACCCTTTTTAGTGAAAAGAAAAACTGATGCAATTTTCTGGGCAGTTTCTGCATTTTTCGCACATGTGAACAGTGACTGCACCTGTGTGAACAGTACCGTGTACAGTACCCCGTGAACAATCGTGAACAGTGTGAACAATGTGAACAGTACCGGACAAAATGTTAAGTTCTGGTCCATTTTTACCAAATTGGAGCTCGGGGAGAGGCGATTTTCGGGAAAATTTCAGAGAAAACAACGGGGTAAGTGTTCTCAACTTAATTTTGGTTAGATTACCCGAATCTATTACTAGTTTTGACATTTAATTGGTGATTTTAGTTGGGAAAAATCTTGAAAACTCTCTTGGTTTAATTTGAAGATTTGAGGGTCGAGTTGATATCGGATTTTAGTAAAATTGGTATGGTTGGACTCGTGGTTGGATGAGGTTTCATATTCCATAATTTTTTTGGGTTCCGAGTTGTGGTCCCCACGAGCGAATTTTGAATGCAATTTCGGATTTTTAATAGAAAATGTAGAATTTCATATAGAATTATATCCTATCATTTTTATTAACGGAATCAAATTATTGTGGCTAGATTCGAGGCATTCGGAGGTCGATTTGAGAGACAAAGGCATCGCGAGCTAGAGGATTAGCCGGTTCGAGGTAATTAATGATTGTAAATACTGTCCTGAGGGTTTGAAACCCCGGATTATACGTCGTTGTGTTACTTTGAGGTGACTTTAACGCTGGATGACGAGCGTGGGGTAGAGCACAACTGGGGATTGTGACCTAGTCCATCTCGAACGAATATTGTAATGTGTATTTGATAGTTAATTGTTTGACATTATTATATTTTTGGGTTGTATGCCTTGTTTGGGGTCTTGTGCCGACTTGTTGAGCCCCTGAGGGGCATTTTTACTATCTTTCCTCACTCTATTTGTTTGAAAGCATATTCTCAGTCATGTTTTACCTGTTTATTTCTCAAATATGGCTTTATCACTATATTCTTAACATGTGGAAATTGTTTTGGGCTGAGTTCCCTGTTTTACTGAGATAGACCGAGGGTCCGATTGTGAGATTGATGACTGAGATACACTGAGAGTCTGATGGTGAGGTTAATGACTGAGAGAGGTCGGGACGTAGTTGTGAGGATTATATATCTATGGATCGGGCTGCACGCCACAACAATGTATATATATATATATATATATATATGTTTATGGATCGGGCTGCACACCGCAACGATACTTATATGGATCGGGCTGCGCGCCGCAGCAATATAGTACTTGGGTTGTAGGAGCCCCTCAAGATTCTGCACATCCCCAGTGAGTGCAGTCGACTATTTATATGGATCGGGCTGTGCGCCATAACGATGCATGGATCGGGCTGCACGCCGCAGTGGTTACATTGATTTCAGTTATTGTGAGAGATATACAGATCGGGCTGCATGCCGCAGCGATTACTATATGGTACCAATTGAGCGTGAATGCTGAGTGCGAGTACTGATTGGTAAGAGTTGAGTCACGAGTGATAAAGAGGCTATCCTGAGGGGCGATAGATATATACATGCATATGAGTGGTGTTTTGCCTGAGAGGCCTGTTTATGGACTTATTGATTTCACTCCTCTTAAAATGAGTTTCTATTGAATATGTTGATTTATTGACTGTTTTCACTCATCTTTATATTGAGCTGCTGTCAGAAAGTTGCACAAATGTTTAAAATAATTTTTATTTAAACTGGGGTTTATGAGATGTTCAGAAATTAATCACTGGTTTGACATTGGTTATTTCCACTGAGATTTTCAAGTTATGAAGTGTTTGTGATTACTGTTTTACCCGAGGGGCTGTTTTACGAACTATGTTTTGCCCGAGGGGCTGATTATGACTTTAATCTCTATTATTATTTTAAATGGTATTGAACCCCTACTGAAACTGTTGGAAGGTATTTCAAAGATGATTTTTACTAAAAGCTGTATTTTAAAAGGGAAGATTGACTCGTATTATGATTTGAAAGCCTGTTGTGTTTATTAAACCCAACGTAAATGTGGATTCATTGTTTCCTACTGCTCAGCCTTTATTTACTTTTATTACTTACTGGGTTGGAGTAATCACATTACTCCCTGCACATCATGTGTAGATTCAAGTATATCGGAACTCGGTAGTGGGTGTTGATAGCTCAGCTGCGGAGTCATCAGAGTTAGCAATGTGGCTGCATGACGTTCGCAGCACCGCTTTCTTCCCCTCATTGTTGTTACTGTATTTAGTACATTTTTAGACTTTTGTTGTATTCAGACCTTGATAGTTGCTCATGACTAGTGACACCCCGATGTCGGGCTGGTATTTTATTCCGCACTATTATTCCAAGATTTTATTATGAAACATTGTTTACTTTAAAGACTTAAAAATGACTCTTAATGCTTAAAGAGTTAAGGTGAGTGTTGTGTCGGATGACCTTGTCTTCACGAGAGGCACCATCACGACCGGGCCGGTTTGGGGTCGTGACAAGTTGGTATCAGAGCCTAGGTTACATAGGTCTCACGAGTCATGAGCAGGTTTAGTAGAGTCTTGTGGATCGGTACGGAGACTTTTGTATTTATCCTTGAGAGGCTGCAGAACCTTTAGGAAAACATCACATTCTTGAATTCTTATCGTGCGTCCTTTGATTTAGCTTGAAATGTGACTCTTTGAATTCCTTCCACGCGTTCGTATGCGTGCATGATCGCTAAGTATCAGATGTGCCTTAATGGTTTGTGATTTCTCGATCGAGGGGCGAGGTATGATCTCTGTAAGTTGATGTTGGGCCAGTCTGAAGGACTTCAGGCCGGATCTTTGCCTATGGCTTGAGCACCGAGGTGCTGATTATGTGATCAAGTGTTTTGAACTTATATGTTCGGTATTGTCCCTATTAGTGGAAGTGACGGTTGAGTAACTATGTGATGAGTATGTTAGTACTGCGAGATGTATTCATATGATTTGGAAACGACAAAAAGGGTCTGCTGGAGTATAGAAGAACTATTAGGTGCTTGAATTCCATCTTGATTCGAGGTATAGCCCAGAGTTATAGGCGTGTGAAGAATCTTTTCATGTTTCCTAGTTGTGAGTGAATTAAATAAAAATCATGTTGCGGTATAAGTTCAGACTCAAGAAGACTAAGTGACTGCGTACAATTTATGATGGTGGAAGGTATACATAAATGTTAGTTAAGGCGGAGCAGGTGGGTTATCTCCTGCAAAGTGTTCTGGAGTTGTGTGATCTTTATGTTGTCCGTTAAAAGATCCCATTTACAAGTGAAATATATATGTGAATTTAATTTGGGTTGCTTAAGAGAGTGGGTTTAATTGTTATGAGAGTAAATACGAGATTTGTAGAAGATATGAAGTACCAAATGGTCTGTGTTCCACGAGCTTATGAAGGATTGAGTTAATCTCACTATGGTATTATGGAAGCAATAAAGCGTATGTGGTATGAGTTATGGTGTGTGTTTGACCTATGCCTTTGAGCCAAGTGGGGGAGTCCGCTATTGAATAGTTGATTGCATGATTATATGCTCTAATGGTCCCAGTTTGAGGTGCATTTGTGAATCAGTTATGGCTCGAGTAAAGAAAATTTCAATAAAGGCTATGTTATGTTTTTTGAGTGTACGAGAATCGAGAAATGACTTGAGTTGTGGTTGGTAAGGAATGCCCGGTGCATAGGGCAAGAAGTTGCTTGGTTATATTGGAATGAGGTCACATTCTGTAGTGTCAGAGTGCTAATGAAGCACAGGTTGTTCGGTTCATTTAATCAATCTAACTATGGTTTGAGTAGTGTTGATTACTCTAGAGAATGGTCCTATTGTGCTCAAAACTCTACATGCAATAATTGGAGGCTTCTAAGTTGTACTTATGGATAGAAACTGAGTTTTCAGTGGAAGATGGCAAGACTTGTGGTATTTTCTTATTAATTATGGGATTCTATATATCAGTATCGGGAAGGTGAAGGTAATGGATTTAGGGAACACTTAAAGAGTATTCAGCGGCTTAGGAGCCTTAGATGGTGTAGCTTTATGCTTGGGTTTCGTGTGATAAGCCTAGGTTGAGGAAATTGTGGTGCTACAGCAAGAAGGAATATCATGTTGAAGATGAATCAGAAAGAATTTAGATAGATGGGGTATCTTGATAGTAGACCAAATCGATATGGTAAGGATATGATGAATTCCTTGTATGTGTTCGAGGTAATGAGTTCCTACAACCATTTTGCAACAATGCTCTTGGGTTTTGATGGCTTGCTTAGCTTGGTCTAGTTAGAAGGATTCAGTCCTGACAGTTGAATTTGTGCAAATGGAATTGGGAGAGTTCTTATTGATTTCTACCGTGGTTGGAGAGGTACAATTTCTCCGAGTGTGAGAAGCATCGGATATGTAATGATTTTTCTTCTAGATGGTATCAATGGAAGTTCTTGGCTAGATGAGTTACAATTCAGTTCTGAAAGGAAGTTCATAAAACCCTTAGGCAGCGGGTAGCCTCAGATGATTAAGAAAATGGTACTGCTAATTAGAAATGATTTGACGAGAGTCTATGTTTTAGTAAAAGGGCAATGTTATTAAGTTGATAGCACTTCGGTAGTATTGCAGCACCTTCTTTTTAGATCGACTGGTGATATTCAGGTTTGCTTGGTGGCACAGGAAAATTTTAGAGTATCTACAGTGGAATGATTGGGTATTAGAGGTTGTGAGATGATACGATCTGTTGGTTATAGGCACCTATGGTGCGGTTCTATCGGAGTTTCATAATGGAATTCAAGCGGGAAGAGTAATTTGGTGTTGCTCGGTGAATGGCATATCGTTCATGTCCTATCGGGTGTGCGTGGTGTATGTTATTTGCTTCACCATGAGTATGATGAATTGTTTTGGTTCCAGATATCAAATTATGCGTGGTTGTCGATTTCGAGCATAGTGACTTAAGGTGGTTCCATGTGGAGCAGTGTTTAAATAAGGTCGCGCATTGCAGTGAATATATGTGGAGGTATGACCTTGCAGGTTAGATTTGTGTGTTCTATTCCTATGATGTGAGAAAGATTCTCAGTCTTGTGTTGTGGTGGTACTAGTGAACTTGTGGTTCAACTCTTTCATTTGAGTCATTTTCATGATTTGAGTATGTTCGGATTGTTGCGTATTGATGCGTGTATTGTGAAAGTTGTGGCTTAGGTCTGTATGGATGTGTCATGTCACCAGAGTAATGTGTTGGATTAGAGGAGATCATTGGGGATCATTAATAAATACAAACGGATTCGATTTCAGCATGTTTGATGGGTAAATATCGAGTTCCGGTTCAGAAATTTGCTATGGTCCTTGCCAAAGGAGAAGTAACCTTATGGATGACTGATCTGAGAGATGATTATGATTTATTGCGTGTTTCATTTATCATTGGCAGTATATGAAAGTGTTGGAATGAGACTTTAGTTGATAAGAGGTTTCTACCAGTATTCGGGTGTTGTGTGCAGCTGCTGTGAATGGAAGTTATCGCTACATGTATTTGAGTTACGTGGTATATCGGATAATTGCACTTGAGGTTATAGGCATGGTTTACTACATCTAGTTCGGGTCTATTCAAAGTATAGGTGTGCGGTTCTGATCGTATTGAGGATTTTAGAAGCAGAAATGTGGTTCTATGGTTTATGGACTAGGATGGATTGTGAAATTTCAGTTATATTGTGTTATTGAACCTATATGAGGTAGGATAATGTGGGATCACCCCCGGGTATATGCAAGGTAAAGTTATTCAGCAATTGGTTGGCTTCTGGAACAACTCTAGGCACGTTCGAGGACGAACGTGTATTTAAGTGGGGGAGAATGTAACGACCCGACCGGTCATTTTGAACTTTTGCACTTTGATCGCCAGTTCACGGGCATGACTTGCCTCGTGTAACATATTATGACTGATGTAGATCGTTGGTTTTGGTTTTCGGGAAAAATCAGAATGAATTTGAAGGAACAATCTCACTTAAAAGCTTTGAATTTGAAAGGTTTGACTAAGAGTTGACTTATTTGTATATGAGCTCGGATCAGAAATTTTATGATTTGGATAGCTTCGTTGGATGATTTATGACTTAGGAGTGTGATCGAAATGCATTTTGGAGGTTCGTGGAAGGATTTGGCTTGAATTGACAAAGTTAATATTTTGGCGAATTCCGGTTGATAGTTGAGATTTTGATCTGAGGGTTCAAATAGAATTCCGAGAGTTGATTTAGCTTCGTTATGTCATTTTTGATGTGTGTGTAAAATTTCAAGTCATCTGGACGTCGTTTGGTCGACTTTTTGATCGAATTCGGATTTCAGAAGTTTTGGAATTCTTAGGCTTGAATCCGAGGGTGATTTGATGTTTTGATGTTGTCTTGAGCGTTCTGAAGGTTGGAACAAGTTTGAATTATGTTATGGGGTGTGTTGTCATGTTTGCTCGGGGTCCCATGAGTCTCGGATAAGTTTTAGAAGAGTTTTTGGAAGATTTTGCCGTTTTGAGCATAAGCATGTAATGATCCAAAGATCCATTTTTAGTTCTAGAGATCGAAATTTGATTTCGAAACTTTCGGAATTTTGATAATGAATTATAGGACCAATATGGAAAGTTTGGTCTAATTTTATCAAGTCGCGATTGGGTTTTTGACACGAAACATGAGTTAATTGTTTAACAAGCGAAATGGGTATTGAACTGAGCCAATGAGCTCCGAATTGAGTTTCGACTAAAGGGCTATGTTCGTATTATTATTTGCGACTCATAGGAACAAGAATCATCGAATTCCGAGTTCGTATGATGGAGTTAGAGCCTTTTTAGTGAAAAGAAAAGCTGCTGCAATTTTCTGGGCAATTTCTGCATTTTTCGCACGTGTGAGCAGTGACCGCACCTGCGTGAACAGTACCGTGTATAGTACCCCGTGAACAGTACCCCGGTGAACAGTACTGAACAGTGTGAACAGTACCAGACAGAATGATAAGTTTTGGAAAATGGGACGAATCCCATTTTCCATTTTTTACCAAATTGGAGCTCGGGGAGAGGCGATTTTCGGGAGATTTTCAGAGAAAACAACGAAGTAACTGTTCTTAACTTAATTTTGGTTAGATTACCCGAATCTATTACTAGTTTTGGCATTTAATTGGTGATTTTAGTTGGGAAAAATCTTGAAAACCCTCTTGGTTTAATTTGAAGATTTGAGGGTCGAGTTGATGTCGGATTTTAGTAAAATATGTATGCTTGGACTCGTGGTTGGATGAGGTTTCATATTCCATAATTTTTGTCAGGTTCCGAGATATGGGCCCCACGGGCGAATTTTGAGTGCAATTTTGGATTTTTAATGGAAAATGTATAATTTCATATGGAATTATATCCTATAATTTTTATTAACGGAATCGAATTATTGTGGCTAGATTCGAGGCATTCCGAGGTCGATTTGATAGACAAAGGCATCGCGAGCTAGAGGATTAGCCGGTTCGAGGTAAGTAATGATTGTAAATACTGTCATGAGGGTTTGAAACCCCAGATTATATGTCGTTGTGTTACTTTGAGGTGACTTGCACGCTGGATGATGAGCGTGGGGTAGAGCACCGCTGGGATTGTGACCTAGTCCATCCCGAACAAATATTGTAATGCGTATTTGATAGACCGAGGGTTTGATTGTGAGATTGATGACTGAGATATACTGAGAGTCTGATGGTGAGGTTAATGACTGAGAGAGGCCGAGGGCCTAGTTGTGAGTATTATATATCTATGGATCGGGTTGCACGCCGCAACAATGTATATATATATATGTATATGGATCGGGCTATATATATATATGTATGTATATGGATCGGGCTGCTCACCGCAGCGATACTTATATGGATCGGGTTGCACGCCGCATCAATATAGTGTTTGGGTTGTAGGAGTCCCTCCGGAGTCTGCACACCCCAAGTGAGTGTAGTCGACTATTTATATGGATCGGATTGTGCGCCACAGCGATGCATGGATCGGGCTGCACGCCGCAACGGTTACTTTAATTTCAGTTATTGTGAGAGATATACGGATCGGGTTGCACGCCGCAGAGGTTACTATATGGTATCAATTGAGCATGAATACTGAGTGGGAGTACTGATTGGTAAGAGTTGAGTCACGAGTGACAGAGAGGCTATCCATAGGGGCGATAGATATGTACATGCATATGAGTGGTGTTTTGCCTGAGAGGCCTGTTTATGGATTATTGATTTCACTCCTCTTAAAATGAGTTTCTATCGAATATGTTGATTTATTGACTGTTTTCACTCATCTTTATATTGAGCCGCTATCGAAAAGTTGCAAAAATATTTTAAAACAACTTTTCTTTAAACTGGGGTTTATGAGATGTTCAGAAATTAATCACTGATTTGACATTGGTTATTTCCAGTGATATTTTCAAGTTATGAAGTGTTTGTGATTACTGTTTTGCCCGAGGGGCTGTTTTACGAACTATGCTTTGCCTCGAGGGGCCGATTATGACTTTAATCTCAATTTATTATTTCAAATGGTATTGAACCCCTACTGAAACTGTTGGAAGGTATTTCAAAGATGATTTTTACTAAAAGTTGGATTTTAAAAAGTAAGATTGACTCGTATTATGATTTGAAAGCCTGTTGTGTTTATTGAACCCAAGTAAATGTGGATTCATTGTTTCCTACTGTTGAGCCTTTATTTACTCTTATTACTTACTGGGTTGGAGTACTCACATTACTCCCTGCACGTCGTGTGCAAATTCAGGTAATCGGAACTCGGTAGCGGGTGTTGATAGCTCAGCCGCGGACGCACACTCCGAAACTATTCAAATAGTGTAAAAATCTATTATTATAGGTTTACAAATTCATATTCTAGCTATTAGAGTAATTTTCCAACCCTAAATGCAAAGTTCCAAAAGTTCATCCCTAGGCCCACGTGCCCGGATTCAGAAATTTTTTAAAGAAAGTTGTTACCCATAACCTAAGGATCAAGAATATATGATTTTTACTCCATTCCATAACAAATTTCATGGCTAGATCTCATTTTTATCAAAATCCTAGGTTTTATTCTAATCCCATGATTTTCACTAATTTTTATGTGTTAATCTACCCAAAACCCAAGTATTAAACTCACATTAAGTAGAAATAACTTACCTCACAATGCTAGGTTGAAATCCCCTCATTGGAAGATCTCAAATTGCCTAAATGTAGAAGTGAAATGAAATAAATGGCCTAAGTCCCGTTTTTAAAATCTGTGTCCAGGTCTCTGATGTCACATTTGCGATATCAGGTTCGCGAATGCGAAGATCGCAATTGAAACAAAACCATCACAAATGCGAATTTGTGAATCCCTCTGCAAGGGTCGCAAATGCGGACCCTGCTAGGTTCGCAAATGCGAACAAAATGTCACAAATGCAATGACTACCCAACTCATGCTCCTTCGCAAGTGCGAAGCCTTCCTTGCAAATGCAGTCATCGCAAATTCGAACAATTCCTCGCATTTGTGAGACCCACAACACTGTCCAGAAACACCAGAAAAACTGGAGTGTTTTTACTCCCAACACACGCCGAAACTCACCCGAGCCCTCGGGGCTCCACACCGAATACTCACATAAGTCTAATAACATCATACAAATTTGCTTGTGCGATCAAATCGCCGAAATAACATCTAAAACTACGGATTTAACACCAAAATGAATGAAATCCTTAAGAACATTTGACATTCTATTTTTACAACCGGACGTCCGAATCACGTCAAATCAGTCCCATTTCTCACCAAATTTCACAGACATAACTTAAATATTATATTGGACCTATACCGTGTTCCGAAACTAACATACGGTCCCAATACCAACATGATCAAATATTATTCAATTTCTTTAAATCCTTAGATTTTCAGTTTAATAATTTTTAACAAAAAATTCGTCAGAAGAATTTGTGACGTTCGGAATTATGAAACCTTATAATCCATCATAAATTAGCCACACTTAACTTTTTCTTTTCTTGCTTTAATGAGTTCAAGAATGTTATGGTAATGGAAATGAGGAAGACATGTGCGACTATGATAATAGGTGAATTGGACTATAATTAGGCCCTAAAGAACCACCTTCTTGTATAGTTTTTATGGTAAAAAGTGATAACAAAATGATCTGATTAGTGATTTTCATGCTTTGCAGGCTATATACAATAAAAGAAGTCTATGGAGTATTTTTGGGATCAATTACGGAGAAAAAAAGGCCAATCTTACAATATCCGCTAAGTGCACCACGCGAAGGCAGAAAAACCAGAACTGGAGATGGACTACCATGGTCCCGGCGTAACCGCGGTCGGACCACGGCAGAAGGCTATTGCAGATTCTGAGAGTCTACTTGGTCGTGGTCCTAGCGTAACCGTGGTAGGACCGCGATAGGAAGCGAAAAATTGAGGGACTGAAGTGCAAAACGCGGGATGTTTAGCCCAAAACCCTATATTAAACAATAGAACTCGTCCAAAGGAGGCAGGTAATGTTTTAGAAAGTACTTTGGCAAGAGAAACAAGTGTGAGAGATCACCCAAAACATCATATTTTCTTCTTCTTTTTATTTTTCTTGCAATTTTGATCATGAATATTTTCATAGTTTATTTACCCATTGTCATGAGTAGCTAAATCTTTTGTCTAGGGTTTTGATGGAACCTATTGAAGGATGAACTTCTTGATTATGTTAATATAGTTTGCCAGTTTAATCTCTATTTGTTCAACTACGTGTTTGTTGTAGTTAATTGATAGGATCTTCAATTAGTTGTGCCTATTTAGTATGCATAACTCGGGAGAGAGTACATATTTAGGTAATTGTTGAACAACATCACTCCCAAAATATAAGAGGGATCTATAATTGTGGGTTTAAAGGCGGGATTAGGGATAACAAAGTCTTGGGGTGCAATCTAAAGTAAACTATAATAAACAAATCCAGCTAGCGTATCTCGGGAGAGTGCGTTTAGTAAATTATCGTGATTACTCGGGAGAGATTCACGGTAAAAAGAGTGTTCATGGTTGATAGAGATGTGTTGGTAAATCTATATGAAACATAAATTGAAGGGATTCCATCAATAGGGGAAATCACTACCTTAGAACATTCTCATTATTGTTCACAACTTAAGCTTATTTAGTTTACAACTGTTTATTGACTTTAAATCTTAGTTATCAAGTATACCATCAATTGTTATTCACAACGTTTGGAGAAGTTGATTCTAAAGAATTTAGTAAGTCCAACGAAAGTAATTGATAGGTTAATTCTCTGTGGATTCGACTCTGGGCATAAATACTCAGGTTATACTTGCAACATCCGCATTGTCCTTTTGTAAGACATAGTTGGGCGTGATCAAATTTTGGCGTCGTTGCCGGGGAATTAACGGTGCTATCAATTACAATTGAAAGAAGTGAATGCCTAGAAACTCATCGAGATCTGGTGAAGTATTTGAAGCATTATCAGATCCCGAGAAAGTTTTCAAGGCCTTGAATTGGGCTAATCAGAAAAACAACCAACAACCAAAAACTGCACAATTCGAAACAGTCATGGGGGATCACGATGAAAACCCAACAGTACCAATAGTGCCAGAGGCTGCTATCTGTGACTGGCCACAACCCATAGCTGAAAATATGTCCACAGCCATTGTAGTTCCGCAGATACAGGCTGAGTCATTCCAAATTAGGAATAACATGTTGCACTTGTTGCAGAACAAGGGACTATTTTCGGTGTCCCAAGTCGAAGATCCTCAACAGCACTTGAATAACTTCCTCTCTATATTCAAAACCCAAAGGCAACCCAACATAACTCCTGAAGCAATCAAGCTGTTATTGTTTCCATTTTTAGTGACAGGAGCTGCCCAGACTTGGCTAAACTCACTTCCCATAAATTCTACAACAACATGGGATGAGTTAGTCAGGCAGTTCCATAACAAGTTCCACCTACCCAATAAGACTGCCCAACAAATTGATGAAATTTTGAGTTTTAAACAGAGACCAATGGAGACACTGCATGAAACATGGGAGCACTTTAAAGGGATGCTGGTTATATGCCCGTACCATGGTATTCCAGATCTGATGTTGGGGAAATGGTTTTACATGGGATTGTCAGATAGCGTGAAGAACATTGTTGATGCTTTAGCTGGTGGAGCATTTTTGAGCAAAACATGGAGAGAAGGCCAGAGTCTGCTTGACAAGATGGCACAAAATTCGGGATGGACAACCAGGAATGCACCTATCACTCTAGTGGTTCACTCAGTGCCCTCTAAAAAAACCAATAAATTTTCAACCCCTCTAACAGTCATCAAACCTGCAACACCAAATTCCTCTCCGCCCTCTGCTCGGCAACGCAATTCCCATGCTCACAGCCAGTTAGAGAAAAAAAATCCACCCCCGTCTTTCTCTTAAAACTCACCCCAGTCTCGTAAATGTCCTTCCCAAATCCTAGCGTAAGGTGTATGATCCGCTGAATCCATTACTGACTTCACCACGATCGATTAGGTGAAAGGGTTCTGCAAAGTTTGTTTTTTAGATCCATCCAACTCTATGGCTTAAACTTATTGACACAGATGAGTTTACTCACAAAAGAAGTGGAAGAGTCAGGGCAGAAGCAATAGGTACATATCGTAGATACTACCAATAGGGGTTTGTGCGCATCTTGCATTAGTACGCCAATTGGTAACCAATGGAATGCAGAACATGATCATCACCACTACCTTGAAGACATGAATTATGTGTCTAATTATGGAGGCCAGAGACAGGGTGGTCATAATTGGGGCCAACAAAATCAGCAATACAAGCCAGTCCATCTATAGTTCAACAATAGAAACATGGGAGGTATGAGACCCCCTAACAATATGGCACCTTACACAAGGCCACAAGGATATAATAATCAGAATCAGCAGCAAGGGTATCACCTTCCTCAGCAACAGCATGGTGGAAGGCAGGAAGATGGGTTTGCTAGACTTGAGGCAATGATGCAGCAGGTTATTGGGTCTAATGCAAAGATAAATGAGAGAGTGGATGCACATGATGCAACAATCAAGAATATTGAAGTGCAGGTGGGCCAAATTTCTATGTCTCTGAACAATCGTCCTCATGGAACACTACCTGCAGACACCTAGATAAATCCAAAAGATCAAGGCCCAAAGCAATTGATGGTTGTAAGTCTACGTAATGGCAGAGATCTGAATGTAGAGCAAGAGAGGGATCGAGAAACTAGACAAGCTGAGACACTTATACCAATGCCTTTTGAGCTGGATGAGTCAACGAAACTGATGGAGGTGCCAGTCCAACCTACCAAGGAAGATAATAACATTCAGAATGCGACCGAGAAAGAAGCTTAGATAGTCCAGGAACCAATAGTTGATGTAGCAGCCGATAAGGATCAATCCCAGTTGATTGGGAAGAAGAGACCTCCTGCACCTTTCCATCAAAGGTTGGCTAAGTACCAAAAGGAGGAGCAATACAAGAAGTTCTTCAAAATGCTGAAACAAATCCAGGTAAACATACCATTGATTGAAGCTTTGAAGGAGATGCCTGGGTATGCAAAAATGATGAAGGACTTGATGTCCCGAAAGTTTGATTTCCAAGACTTGGCCATAGTTACTCTTACTCAGACATGTAGTGCAGTGATGACTAGACCAATTGCAAAAAAGTTGTCTGACCCAGGGAGCTTTACAATTCCATGCACTATTGGTAATTTTTCTTTTACTTAAGCACTGTGTGATCTAGGGACCAGTATCAATCTTATGCCCCTGGCGATTTATAAGAGGTTGGGCATTAGAAGAGCTAGACCCACCTCTATGTTGTTGCATCTGTCTGACAAGACAGTGAAACGACCCTCTGGTATACTGGATGATGTGCTAGTTCAGGTAGGGAAATTTGTGTTCCCTTGCAGATTTTGTAATCTTAGACTGCAGAGTGGATGAAGATATTCCCATAATTTTGGGAAGACCATTCTTATCCACAAGGAGAGATCTCATTGATTGTGAAACCGGGGAGCTCAAGATGAGATTGAACGATGAGGAGATAACATTCAATGTGCAGAAATCTATGAGGTGACCAAGTGAATTCGTCAATTATTCTCTTATTGATGCCGTGGATGTAATCGTGGAGACTGATGATGAGGTGTTAACCATTTAGGACCCCCTTGCTGCATGTTTAATGAATTTGGATGAGGTGAATGGAGAGGAACTGGCGGAATGGGTGTTGGCATTAGAGAGTAGAGGATTCTGGGATAGAACTCTAGAATTTGAGCCCTTACACTTAGAAAATCGAGAGACTCCTCCAGCCAAGCCATCTATCGAAGAACCACCAAAGCTGGAGTTAAAGCCATTGTCCAACCATCTCAGGTATGAATTCCTTGGAACTAACTCCACATTACCTGTTATTATCTCATCTAGTTTGTTAGATGTGCAGGCACAACAACTCTTGCAGGTACTTAAGGAGTGCAAGACTGCCATTGGGTGGACCATGGAAAACATAAAGGGGATCAGCCCTGCCTACTGTATGCACAAAATTCTACTGGAAGAGGGACACAAACCTTCCAGGGAACACTAAAGAAGGTTGAACCCCAACATGAAGGAAGTGGTGAAGAAGGAAGTAATAAAGTGGTTAGACGCGGGAATTATCTTCCCAATCTCTTACAGCAGCTGGGTTAGCCCAGTTCAATGTGTACCTAAAAAGGGTGGTATGATGGTAGTTAAGAATGATAACAATGAATTGATCTCTACAAGAACAGTCACGGGCTGGAGAATTTGCATGGATTATAGAAAGCTAAATCTAGCCACCCGGAAAGACTAGTTCCCACTTCCTTTCATTGATCAGATATTAGACAGACTGGCAGGGAGGTCACACTTCTGTTTTCTGGACGGGTACTCAGGATACAACCAGATCTCCATTGCACCGGAGGACAGAGAGAAAACCTCTTTCACTTGCCCTTATGGCATTTATGCCTTTCGGAGGATTCCCTTTGGCCTATGCAACGCACCCACCACATTCCAACGGTGGATGATGGCCATATTCACTGACATGGTAGAGGACATAATGGATGTGTTCATGGATGACTTCTCAGTGGTGGGGAATTCATTTGATGAGTGCCTAATAAATCTAACGCGTGTTATAAAATGGTGTATCAAGACTAACTTGGTTCTGAACTGGGAGAAGTGCCACTTCATGGTACAAGAAGGCATAGTCTTGGGGCACCGGGTGCCAAGCAAAGGAATTGAGGTGGATCGTGATAAAGTGGATGTAATAGCAAAGCTACCTCCTCCAACTTCAGTCAAAGCAATCAGAAGCTTCCTTGGGCATGCCGGTTTCTACCGGAGATTCATAAGAGACTTCTCAAAAATTGCCAACCCTCTCTGTAAGTTGTTAGAAAAAGATCACCCTTTCTTGTTTTCTGATGATTGCAGGGTAGCATTCGAGGAGCTGAAAAAAAGACTGGTCACAACACCTATCATTGTTGCCCCTAACTGGGAGCAACCATTCGAACTCATGTGTGATGCCAGTGACTACGCAGTGAGGGCAGTGCTGGGACAACAGAAGGACAAGCTGATGCATCCAATATACTATGCAAGTAGAACGCTAAGTGGAGCCCAGTTGAACTATACGGTGACTGAGAAGGAGATGTTGGCTGTGGTGTTTGCTTTCGACAAGTTTAGATCATATCTAATTGGTTCTAAGGTAATTGTATACACTGATCATGCAGCTCTCAGGTACTTGATTGAGAAGAAGGAATCTAAGCCGCGCCTAATTCGTTGGGTGTTGCTGCTGCAAGAATTCGACCTTTAAATTCGTGACCGTAAGGGCACAGAGAACCAAGTTGTTGATCATCTATCATGACTTGAGGGAGCTGAAAATGCAGTAGAGGTTGAAGATATTCTAGAAACCTTTCCAGACAAGCAGCTGCTCGCTACTAATTTTGAGAAAGCGCCATGGTATACAGATTTTGCGAATTACCTAGCCTGCGGTATAGTTCCCTACGACCTTTCATCTGTACAAAAGAAAAAGTTTTATCATGACTGCCGCATGTATTATTGGGATGAGCCTTACCTGTTTAGAATTTGTGTTGACAATATGATCCGGAGGTGTGTATCCGATATAGAACAATCTTCTGTTTTGTAGGCTTGTCACGCATCGGCTTATGGAGGACGTTTTGGAGGGGTCAGGACAGCTGCGAAAGTGCTTGAGCCCGGATTCTTTTGGGCAACTGTGTTTAAAGATGCGCACCAATGGGTGAAGGGCTGCAATGAATGTCAGCGGACCGGGAACATTTCATGTCTCCATGAGATGCCCATAAACCCAATTCAAGAGGTGGAAGTGTTTGATATCTGGGGGATTGACTTCATGGGTCCCTTCGTCAACTCCTATGGCAATAAGTACATACTTGTTATTGTGGATTACGTGTCCAAATGGGTAGAAGCTGCAGCGTTGCCCACTAATGATGCAAGATTGGTGGTGGGGGTTTTTGAAGAAGAACATATTCACCAGATTTGGGACACCAAGAGCGATTATCAGTTATAGAGGCACTCACTTCTGTAATAGAGCTTTCGAGAGTTGCTTGCAAAGTATGATGTACGACACAAGGTGGCTACCCCTTATCACCCGCAAACTAGTGGGCAGGTTGAAGTGTCCAACAGAGAGATAAAGAGTGTGCTAACCAAGACTGTGAATGCCACAAGAACTGATTGGGGAAAAAGTTAGATGATGCACTTTAGGCCTATAGAACTGCTTTTAAAACACCGATTGGTATGTCACCATATAAGTTGGTGTTCGGGAAAGCCTGCCATTTGCCAATAGAACTTGAACATAGAGCGTGGTGGGCACTGAAATAGCTGAATCTAGACATCAAGGCTGCGGGCACAACGAGGATCACAGAATTGCATGAGCTCGACGAGTTCAGACATGTTGCTTTTGAGAGCACAAGGTTGTACAAGGAAAGAATGAAGAGGTTGCACGACAAGAACATTGTGGAGCGAAATTTCAATCATAGAGATATGGTGTTGCTTTATAACTCACGATTAAGGCTATTTCCGGGTAAACTCAGGTCACGATGGTCTGGACCATTTAGAGTGGTCGAAGTTTTCCCTTCAGGTGCTGTCGAGATCGCCACAGAGAAAGACTCTCGTACAATTAGAGTCAATGGGCAGAGATTGAAACTATATGTGGGCATGAGCGAACCAAAGGAAGTGTCTGAGCTACACCTGACTGAACCACATAGGTCGAGCGAGCCTTAAATACGCTCATCTGCATCGTGCCACAATGTTAAATCAGGCGTTGCATGGGAGGCAACCCACGAATGTGTTGTAAGTGTAATCCATAACTTCAAAGAAAAACAAAAAGTAGCAGGAACACGCCCAGACCGAGGTCGGACCGCGATCAAGGAACTCCTCTGAAAGAAGTCTACCGCGGTCCCAGCGTACCCGCGGTAGGACCGAGGTCAAATACACCCTCTGAAAGGGGTCTACCGCGGTCCCAGCGTAACCACGGTAGGACCGCGGCAGACCAGCGCGGGCCAGGTAAGTGCAGATTTTTTTTCCTTTTTTTTTTATTTTCTTCCCCTCTTTTTTTTAATAACCCTAACCCCCCCCCCACTATTCCCCCAAACCCTTCTTTTCTTCAAACCACCCACATTCCCCATCCCCTTCTTTCTTCTCTTCTCTCTTTCACACCATCTCCTATCCCTCAAACCCCCATTGTTGCCCCTCCTTTCTTCTCCATCTCTCTCTCTCTCCACAACCTATCCCTTCCATTCATCCTCAAGGTAAGCTTCTCTATTCTTTTCTCTTTCTTTTACATAACTTAGTGTAGTGTTTTAGTGTAAATTTTATCTTTTTTTCTTTCTTTCTTTTCTTTCCTTTTATCCATTATTTGCTTCTTTTGGCCATGATTGATGTTTAAATGGCTGGGTTTTCATTGTGCTTAACTTGGGGGAGATTTTTAGAAGATTTGGAGGCCTAAACAAATTTTTAGGGTGCAGCTTGGTGGAGGGGGCTAAATGGCCGAAAATTGGGGGTGTGTTGTAAAATTTTGGAGCACTTTGTTCCCTTCTTAGTTTGTGGTGATGGTAGCATTTGACATGACTTACTTGTGGAAGATTGTGTGGGGTATTATATGGCGGAATTGTAGAATTAATAGTGGTGTGAGGGCAATAGTGGAGGTTGTCAACTTTGAGCACCTTACTAATTGGGTATACTGGCATTGTTTGACAAAAAGAAACTGTGTGGTGCCATCGGGTGGCGAAGTCTGAGTACCCATCTGACTGGCACATGTTAGGATGTATCTGATTGTTACCCTTAATTGTCTACAGGTAATATGGCCCAAAAACGGCGAAAGATCTCGGCCAGCTCTTCCCAAATGCCAATATATGATGCCACCAGGTTCCAGTCACAAGAGGCAGAGGACGTGTTTCATGCTAAGGCCACCAAAAGCTTTATCCCTGAGATTCCTGTTGACACGGCTTCCCT
The DNA here is from genome assembly GCF_000393655.2 of Nicotiana sylvestris. Lineage (NCBI taxonomy): Eukaryota > Viridiplantae > Streptophyta > Magnoliopsida > Solanales > Solanaceae > Nicotiana > Nicotiana sylvestris. Next base: position 14,950,756 of record NC_091065.1, read on the forward strand.
CCGTATGGAAAAAGCATACATGTATGAGGAAATCAGACGGAGGGAGATAGAATTCTTGTTTGATGAACCTGAAATGGTAAACCCGATGATAGTTCGGGAGTTCTACGCGAACTGCCCGGAAAATTTGTGTCGGTCTGTGATTGTGCGGGGTAGGGTGGTAGATACCTCAATTTTGAAGATTCGCCAGGTCTTGCAGTTGCCCCAGTTCACTGGTGACATTGATCATTACCATGACGCCCAAGGGGTCACTTGGGACACTATGATTGAGACAATCTGCGTAGGGGGTCGACCAATTTGGATACAGGAAAACATTACCCTTCACTCCAAGTCGTTCACACATGAGGCTAAGTGTTGGTTCACCATTATTTGTAGCTGGTTATTTCCCATGGGCAACACGACAGATGTGAACCACCTACGGGCTCTATTGGTGTAGTGCTTCGTCACCAAGAAAGACTTTGATGTGGCGAGAATTATTGGAGATGAAATGATCATTCGGTCACCTCTGCTATCTAAGGGGTTTTACTCCCCCTCACTTATGATGAGGTTGTGTCTGCTGGATGGTGTCCCCACCAATCCTACAGATGGAGTTTTGCCCGCAAAAGTGGCATTCAGAGCTTCAAAGATCACAGTGGGCAGAGATGTACCTACAACCATTGAGCTTGATGATGAGGATGATGCCCCAGCACCCATGGCACCATCCAGGAGATCCTATGATGGAGCCGGATCCTCTCGGCAACCCCATACTAGGTCAGGGTTCTCTAGATCACAGTCCAGCCGACCCATGTTGCATTCTTTGGAGGAAGAGGTGGAAGATCTTCGCTCCTCGGTGGATGGCCTGCATATGCGTATGGATGCCATGTCTCAGCGGCATGCCAGGTCTGAAAGTCGGATGCTAGCTTGGTTCCGTGCTTTGCGGAGGGCTTGTCATGTGGATCCCAGCACCGTCTCTGACTCCGAGTGACGCTCAGGGAAGTCTTCTTACCCTTCTGCACTTTATTTGTGTTATGACATGGGGACATGCCATATTCTTTTTATGTGGGGTGGGAGACTTGCTTTAGTGGTGTATTGTTAGTGTACATATACATTGGTTGAAAAATAAATAAATGTAGGAGACTCTTCCTGAGGACGGACCACTTGGACAGTACTCTTGAGGGAAGTAGTCCATTTAGATTTTTTTTCTTTTTTTTTCTTTTTAGGTAGTGTAGTAATTCCTCCTTGGTTTTTCTTTTGACCACGGTTCTTTTCCAAGGGCTCTTCTTGAACCGGGTTAGGTAGATTTTTCTTTAATATTTTTAGGACCCTTAGGACTAAGATGGGTGAAGGCAAGAATGCAACTCGTAATGTACCCACCTGCAAATAACTAAAATGAACTTGAGGGTGCGACGTCTAGGCTCGTTTGTAGACTCGTAATTTCATGCCTTAATTCTGCACACCTTGTCTTTCTTGAACGCTCATGTGAGTGTGTTGACAAACTAATTCGGAATGAGTTACATGCCAAGTGTGTGTGAGATAATACTTGTATTTTGTGCTTGGATGCGATACCTAGAACTTGCCCTGTATGTTTGCAAAGCAAAATAGAAGTTGTTTGGCCTTAGAGATTATTGAGGCATTTCCTTGTGTAGCCTGTATAATTATGAATCCACCTGTACATATTGCCATAGTTAACCCCTTCGAGCCCGAAGCCTGTTCTTTGATAACCTTACAACAACCTACATCCCTGTGTTTGAATAGTTTGATTGTTTGAACCTGTACCTCCTAGAAGCACTTGAATCATTAAAAACATATAAAAGTCAAAGTGTGGGGTAGTAATAAAGTGGTAAAAAGAAAATCAGGAAAATACTTGAATGATGCCATGGCTGTTAAAAAAAAAAAAGAGGTCAGTTGCACCTAAAGAAAAGTGGGGGTAGCCTATGAAACAAGTGTGGAAGAATGATTGGGTTGAACATGGAAATTGGAATAAAGGGAACGATTGTATTAAAAGTGCTTAGGGAGGTTAGTCACTATATCCAAATATATCCTACCCGTCCCTTAGCCTACATTATAACCAAATAAAGACCTCTTGATCTTGGACTGAACAACTCGATTAGTAAAGTATTACACTAAGGGCAAGCTTATGGTGTATCTGTATGGCATGTGAATATTCTTTGCTGAGAGTGAGTGGATTCGTTCTATCTATAGTTCCTTGTTGCTTGATTTTATATGTATGGAACTTCTCTCAGAAATATGATGTGAGGGCATGTGACTCAGGAAGAAAAGGCGAGTTTTCACCTCTGTTTAGAGTAACTAGAGTAAGCACGAGTGTGGCATGGCATTAGAGTCTTCATCTGAGGTGTGGTTGTTGCACTACTTAGGTTGTTCTTTCATAATGGCGGGTGTGACATAAACTGGGTAATGTATCGAACGATTAGGCCTAGAAGTGTGGTACAACTTGCTCGAGGACGAGCAAAGATTTAAGTGTGGGGTGTTGATAATAGGTGAATTGGACTATAATTAGGCCCTAAAGAATCACCTTCTTGTATAGTTTTTATGGTAAAAAGTGATAACAAAATGCTCTGATTAGTGTTTTTCATGTTTTGCAGGCTATATACAATAAAAGAAGTTTATGGAGTACTTTTGGGATCAATTACGGAGAAAAAGAGGTTAATCTTACAATATCCGCTAAGTGCACCACGCGAAGGAAGCAAAACCAGAACTGGAGATGGACTGCTGCGGTCTCGGCGTAATCGCGGTCGGACCGCGGCAGAAGGCTGTTGTGGATTCTGAGAGGCTAGTTGGCCGCGGTCCTGGCGTAACCATGGTAGGACCGCGATAGGAAGCGAAAAATTGAGGGACTGAAGTGCAAAACGCGGGATTTTTAGCCCAAAACCCTATATTAAACAATAGAACTCGTCCAAGGGAGGCAAGTAATGTTTTAGAAAGTACTTTGGCAAGAGAAACAAGTGTGAGAGATCACCCAAAACATCATATTTTCTTCTTCTCTTTATTTTTCTTGCAATTTTGATCATGAATATTTTCATAGTTTATTTACCCATTGTCACGAGTAGCTAAATCTTTTGTGGGTTTTGATGGAACCTATTGAAGGATGAACTTCTTGATTATGTTAATATAGTTTGCCAGTTTAATCTCTATTTGTTCAACTACGTGTTTGTTGTAGTTAATTGACAAGATCCTCAATTAGCTGTGCCTATTTAGTATGCATAACTCGGGAGAGAGTGCATATTTAGGTAATTGTTGAACAACATCACTCCCAAAGTATAAGAGGGATCTATAACTGCGGGTTTAAAGGCGGGATTAGGGATAACGAAGTCTTGGGTGCAATCTAAAGTGAACTGTAATAAACAAAGCCAGCTAGCGTATCTCGGGAGAGTGCGTTTAGTAAATTATCGTGATTACTCGGGAGAGATTCAAGGTAAAAAGAGTGTTCATGGTTGATAGAGATTTGTTGGTAAATCTATATGAAACATAAACAGAAGGGATTCCATCAATAGGGGAAATCACTACCTTAGAACCTTCTCATTATTGTTCACAACTTAAGCTTATTTAGTTTACAACTGTTTATTGACTTTCAATCTTAGTTATTAAATATACCATCAACTGTTATTCACAACGTTTGGGGAATTTGATTCTAAAGAATTTAGTAAGTCCAACGAAAGTAATTGATAGGTTAATTCTCTGTGGATTCGACTCTGGGCATAAATACTCAGGTTATATTTGCAACGTCCGCATTGTCCTTTTGTAAGGCATAGTTGAGCGTGATCAGGCTACAATTGAATAAATAGAAAAATTTATTTCTCATCATTAATATTCAGTCAATCTAAAATTGACAAAGAAATTGATAGAAAATTTCATATACCGTGTTGGATATTCAAATTATGAGAAGTAAGTGCAAGAGGAAAAAGATGGTCATCTCTACTAAAGACCTTAATAATCAAGCTTGTAGTTGTGCCAGTGACAAATATAAAACTTTGACAAGTCTTGCATTAATCTGTTTGAAGGGCCCGAATTTGCCCGTAACATCCAATGACAATCGACATGTACTGAGCTTAGTCCCATGCGCACAGCATTTTGCGGCGCTACTTGCACGACGCTCCCCCGTTCGTTGCCAAAAGCCAATGTTTGCCACGAGCGGTGTCACCACCAGGCGTACTACGAGCACACACGAGTATTTGCCGGTGCGGTTTGCGAACATCAGGGACGTAGCACGGACAAGCCGTGCATGCCCCCAATGCCCATGCCTTATGCCAGCGTCCCCCATACAGTCCCGCCTCTTCCTGGCAGCAAGCACCTCAGCAAGCATCTGAGGTGCCTTTCAACACCAGTATTCTGTTCTCATGTAAGGTTTGGGGAACGCATCCGAGGTGACTTTGCTGGTTGGACCAAAAGTCAATATTGATGTTTCTTTTTTGATACATTATCAAGAAAAGTGTTGCATCCATTAATGACTCTCTTTCTTTGTGAAGACTTGGACTTCTGTTTAATTTGATGACTTTGTACCGTAAACAGTATTAATAGAAGTCTTGCATCCATTAATGACTTCTCTTTCTTTGTGAAGAGTGAAGACTGATGACTTTTCATTTAGGATTTAGTGACTTCATTTCTTTCTTTTGCAACAGCATAATTGGTATTTTGTGGGCCAAGAAAAGGAGGGGGATGAAAAATTTATCTTCTTGACTACTACTTGCAGTGTTTGGCACCAGCACTGAAAAGGGAAAAACCCAAAAAGAAACACACAGTTAACCATGAAAATGTCTGGAGGAACCAAGTTTCTTTCAGTTCTTACAATCCTCATCTTCTTACAGCTCTCTGACACCCCATTTGCCGAACAGAACCAGCAGTGTGCACCTTCTAGTTGTGGGCATATTAAGAACATCAGCTACCCCTTTCGATTGAAAACTGATCCAAAGCACTGTGGCGACGAAAACTATGAATTAAGCTGCAAAGGAAATCGCATCATATTCACGATATTTACTGAAAATTTGAATGGGTCTCGGAACTACTATGTGCAATCCATCAATTACGATAACTCCACTATCCGCCTTGTAGATCCTGGTATAAGAGAACAAGTTGTTTGCTCTCTTCCGCAGCATTCAACTACATATGACACTTTCCCTTCTCAATTTAATTTTTTTAAAAGTGTTGGTTCTGATGGTTCTTATGCTCCTTTAGCTGTGCGGCCAATCACTATTTTCAGCTGTCCATTTGCCATGAATTCTCCTGCCTTTGTGGAAATCACTAATTGTCTCAACAGGAGTGATGCTTCCAATGTTTCTTCCAAGGGACACACGTATGCAGCTACGGGAAACCTATATCCATCTGATTTGGGAGTGGGATGTAGTGTAAACCTCATGTCACTGACTTCACGGCCTACTATTGATGATGCAAATGTTTATATTTCAATCTTAGAGCTGCATAATGCTTTGGCGTATGGTTTTGAACTTTCATGGTTTAGTGTTTACTGTAACAACTGCCCCAATATATATGAATGCGTAGGTGAAAATTCAAGGAATGTTCGCTGTCTGGATTACACCTGCACGGTTTACAATTTTCATTTCTTCAAAACTTCATGTGGTAAGAATATTCCTGATGTCTTGCCAGAACTTAAGACGTTTTTAGCATTTTTCTATGTAATCTGTAAAGGTCTCTCTCATTCATTTTCTCACCCTCTCTCTCTATTTTGTTTTTGGGGGTTCCTGGATATGCTCTTTGAACAAACACAATCAAGTTACTCCAAGACATCTTCACCTCGTTCTTGAAAGTAAGAACTCGTTCTAGTGTCAATTCTGGTTGTATACATGCTAGGATTATATAAACGGTAAACAGTAGCAAGTGAGATTAACTGTGTTATTAATTGTTGGTGTTCTTGCAGGCTTCATTCCACTTGGTAAGCCACATCTGTTGTCTTTAAAATTTATTATTGATTCTTAAGAAGAGAAGAACTGAACTATAGACCGCTCGACTTGAAATCAATTTAAACTAACACAGACTGAATTCCTTTTTATTGACACTGTTTCATTTCATATGATAAATCTTGATAAAATTATCATTTAATTTATATGTTATATTATGGATAGTAATAATAAAAATAGAAAAGTAAATCCCAGTTTATGTTGTGTACTCACCCTTTTAGTCTATACCAATAAGAATGTTATTTTCTTATTTAAAAGACAATTTAACTTTAAACTTCTCATTTTATCATTAATTAATTTTTTTAAAGCGACAAAATTTCTATGATTCGTTTTATATCAGAAATTCAAAAGTCTTTCTTTCTAATCTAAATATTGTGAGCAGTCAAACACTGCCACACAAAAGTCTTACTTTATGATGGCTGTACACAGGGCTTAGCCTTTTGGCAAGAATGGTACTATTCCCATGCATATTTGTGTTTCTAATGATTGAATTACGAAGAAGGCATATGTCGATCTTTGATGCAATTGAAAGTTTCCTGCATAATAGAAACAATTTCATGCCCATTCGATACCCCTACTCCAGCATAAGGAAGATGACTGGGAATTTCAAAGAGAAATTAGGCCAAGGAGGTTATGGTTCAGTATATAAAGGCAAGCTCCGAAGTGGTCCTGATGTTGCAATGAAGATCTTGACCAAGCCCAAAGCTGATGGGCAAGACTTCATCAACGAGGTTGCCACAATCGGGAGGATTCATCATGTTAACGTGGTACAACTTATTGGCTATTGTGCTGAGAGATCTAAACGTGCCCTCGTATATGACTTCATGCCCAATGGATCACTTGACAAGTACATCACACCCCGAGAAGGAGGAACTCTACTAAGCTGGCAAAGAAAGTCTGAAATTGCTCTTGGAGTTGCTCGAGGTATTGAATATTTACATCGAGGTTGTGACATACAAATTCTACATTTTGACATCAAGCCGCATAATATACTTTTGGATGAGAATTTCGTTCCAAAAATATCTGACTTTGGTCTTGCCAAATTATACCCAACGGATAACAGCATCATTACTCTAACAGCAGCAAGGGGAACAATTGGATATGTAGCTCCAGAATTGATCAACAGAAGCATTGGTCCCGTATCTTATAAGGCAGATGTTTATAGCTTTGGAATGCTACTAATTGAGATGGCAGGCATGAAAAGTAACTCGGCAGCAAGAGAGGATATGTCAAGCCAGTATTTCCCACATTGGATCTATGATCAAATCGACAAGGAAAAGGAAATTGAAGTACTAGACGAGACGCATGATGATGAAAAGAAGATTATAAAGAAGCTGACTTTAGTTGCCTTGTGGTGCATACAAATGAATCCACTTGATCGTCCCTCGATGACTAAAGTAGTTGAAATGCTTGAAGGTGAATTACAAGCTTTGCAAATGCCTCCTAGGCCTTCTGAATCGCTGCAACCAACTTCACTGGAATTCAATCTAAGTTCTTCAATGAGTTCAACTGAGTCAGTGAAGCTGCTCGAGAGTTGTTCTGATTCTGCATTAATAGATGTAATTATTGGTTGACATGTGAGTACCACAAACTGTAACTTCACATTATGTAATACCTGTGCTCTATCTTTATTGTAACTTTCTATTTGTCTTTTATGCCTTTATGTGTAATGAACATGGTTTTTGCAAAATAGAGTAATGGGAGTTGTAAAAGAAACTGTGGCTTTTACTATGACTTATTGTTCAGTCTCCCCATATTGTTTCTCTTACTATGAAAGGATGTACCAGAATTATCTTTTCAGAAATGTGCAAATAGCAGGGGTGATTGACAGGAATGGCCCAAGGGGTTGGTCTTTAAATATTGTCACCCTTTTTGAATGTATTTACAAAAAAATCTCGAGACCCGCGTAGCTCTTAGGGATTTCTCTACCGGATCAGTTGAGTTTATGCTATATTTATTTTACCTAATTGTTCACAAGCTCTACCCGGTTGACATTATTTTGTGATTGTTCGTTCACCAAACTCAACCAGATCGGCGTAATTTTGTGTTATCCGCAGTCGACCTATTTGTTAAATTATTCATCAAAGTCTACCCGATACGCATAATTTTTATGTGCAACCACCCCAAATCTGCTCGGAATGATCTCAAATTAAAACAAAGCCTTCAAATTCTAGCACAAACGATTCCTAGTCACCAATTTTTTCAAATAACTTCAAATCAAGAAGACTCACTTTATCTTCTTGAGTTGCAATTTGCCTATTTGTCAAATCTTCTTGTCTCAGTTTAGGAAAGTTTGTTTTTTTTGAACTTTTGAAGTCAACAAGGAATTCACTAGAGTTTTTTTTCCCATTTTAAATGTGATTTGTGCCTGGCCTGATCACTTTTATGACACTAATCAACTCCTAAAGTATAACTTTCAAAGTTAAAAATACCTATAGGTGCCAGGGGTCAGGTTATTGATGTGAGGTGGATCCAGAAAAGGGGTGCTTCTAGTCTAAGTTGCTCGGACTCGGGTGTTGGTGTCTGATACGGGTGCGGATCTAGAGGTTGGATCCTTCATGGTCTAAGTTTTAAGATTCGGGGGTACGGATTTAAGTACGGATACGGGTGCGGGGATTCGGTTAAAAATACTTCAAATATCTAAAAATAGAGTTATAAAATTATGTCTATATTACGAGACATTATGAGAAAACTTACCAGGTAATCCGAGAAGGAGAAAATATTAATCAACTAGAGAATCCGAGAAGGTGATAAAAGGAAAAGGACTAACACAGAAATTTCTATATACAAGATATTTCATTTTCTTCAATTTACCCTAATTTTTATTTTGATTTCAAAAATTATTGTATTTGTCCCGAATTTTTCTGTCGAATTTGGTCAAAGTACCCAAAGTCGGTTGACCATATCCGGTATGAATCCCACACGACACGGCACCGAAAGTGAAGAGTCTGAGCAACTTAGGTTCTAGTTATAAACCCGAAGCGATTCATACCATGTGCTCAGTGTGCTTTCAGCCTTCCACCGTAACTTATCATTCCCCTGTCTTATTTTGAGTATAAAGAGTGTTTATTTTTTTGTACAAGCTAGAGCTTACAACAAATTATGTGAATGACAAAATGTAAAAGTTAATGGCATTGTAATGAGAAAGATGTTAAATTTCTTAGTGTTTCAAAAAAAATTTGTGTTGGAGGAACTTGGTTTGCTTCGAGGGAAAATAAACAAAATGATTGCATTTACTAGTGTTGATTGAATTAAATGAAATGGATGGAAAAGAGCACTGTGTACATATACATTGTTTTTCCTATTTTCTCAAACTACAAAAGAGTACATACACCAATGAATAAAATTGCCTTATAAGGTCTCTCCTATGCTTCTTTGGTCCTTATAAAGAATTTCAGGTTTCTGTACAAATTTACTGTATGGAAGTGCGCGTGTTTCTATAATAATTAGTAGTCTAACAGAGACTTTCAGCTCCTGAGGAACTTCCAGGGTCCAGTTCCAGTGCCTATCCTGCAAATGGTGAAGCAGAAAATAAACAAATTATGCTTCTGCATTCGTGTGGTCGCTTGAATCTGCATTATTTAGGATGCTGATGCTTACCTCCCGAAGCCAGCTAAAGCTCTTAGGCTCATATATATGGTTAGAGCTATCCAAATTCCAATAAGTCCAAAACTTGATGATAGAATGAGCAACAACACTATGCTGAAAATAGCCACTGTAAGCTGAAGATCGAATAATTCTTGTTAATAACTGTTATACTTTCATCCGGATAATTTAAAAAAATTGTAATATTCTCGGATCATCGCGAAAAAAGATTTTTATCTTCGAGAGGGTCCTTCTCTATTTGGAATATTTTTATCTTCGAGTTGAGACTAATATTGTTATGCTACAATCTTTAACAATATAGAAGAAAAGTTTTATATCTGTCGTTTTTTTGTTGAAACTTGTGGACCATTTTGAGCATAGTATGTTTATTATGAGTTGACAGAAAGAAACGAATATGTCATTGTCAGCTTACCATTGAGTATGCAGAATATGCAAAGTCAGCTGCGCCAAAGTTTACACCGTCAAAGACAAAGGCGAGGCAATTGATTGGTTGAGTTGCTGCGACGAACTGAAATTGGAAGAATTGGTAAATGGTAAGTTCTAAACCAAGTCTTTCACTGTGAAAGATTTGTAAGTGTATGAATGACATGTTTATAGATGGTGATTACCGGAATACCAATGCCAATTAGGTGTAGGACATCGACGTCTTTTGTAAATACTCTTGCTCCATAGTGTAAACAAACTCCAAGTGTAAGTGCTAGTATCAACCCTAGAACTACTCCCAACTGCACGTTTCAAGAACTCGACCGTTACTAGCTCATTTGCTACTGGAAATATATGTGAATTCCGTGTTATTGAACAACATTAGTACCTGTAACACCCTTGATGCTGTTGCAGTACACCTAGTGAAGTCCTCTTGAGCAAATGCACTTGCTAGTATTGCCTGAAAAGGGAAAGGAACATTGAATTTTTGAAGTTTGTTCACATATGCTTTCGCGTGGTGGTGAATATGAAAGTACAAATGTGTTTCGTTCGAGATATTTAAAACAATATGATGGACATATGTAAAGATCCTCAACTTTGAGTAGTTATTATTCTATACACATTGTCTCTGAGAAAAGAATCCCTCTTACTGGTTTCTGATTCACAAAATTAACCTTCAAAATAAATTGTTAACTGACAATTTTGTTCCAAACTGTGCTGCAAGCTAACTTCCTAAAATGCCACCCAAGGAGCCAAGCATTGTTGATTTTGGGAGCAAATAATTTCCTTTCTTCTATTTTAGTAGCTACAAGTCTTTATGGCCGGAGCTAGAATGCGGAATATGCAGAGGCAGACGCAGGATTTGAAGGTTGTGGGTGCACTTTTGAATTCAACCAAAATTTACTTTGCATATAGGGTGCCCACTACTAATATATCACTATTTTCTAAAGGCATATACATGTATACATCGAATTTTTGCCGAACTTTACGGGTGCCGGTGACCCCTCTTTATATAGCATAGGTCTGCCTATGGGAATATGAGTTTGGCCGAAGCCAGTAGCTTTGGTCCAAACCGTATGCTTGTCTTAAAAAATTTATTGAATATGTACAAATTGTTAATTTAGAACCAATAACTTAAACGTATGTTCGTTTAGTCTATCTGAGACAGGCGAAAAGATGTTGGTACGAGAAATCATATCTCACCTGGCCAGCAATAGCTAAGCCATCAGCTAAAAGAGATGTAGCTAGCCAAACCTGCAAGCAGACTTGAAATGCAGCCATTTGTGTGGCTCCTAATCTTGCAGCCAAAGATGCAGCTAATGTTACACAGAATGTCACTGCTATTACCCTCACTAACAATAGGAAGCCTGAAATTAGGACGAAAAAAGAAAAAGCGATCAAAAAAATCAGTTAACATAGTCATCAGAGTACCCCATCGTAAACACATGCATTGACCATAGTATCACATGTAAGAAATCATGTTTCTTTGATGATTTTGTGCTGAACATGTAGTATAAGAGATCTTTGGTATTCTCATGGGAAGATCCTCTCGGACTAGCGCCAGTATTTCTTGTCGAAATTCTAGTGTTTTATCATATATTTTAAGGAGTTTGGATTAATTTGACACTTGGTAATAAGGAATCAGTGAACAATATAACTTGGAAAGAAAGCAAACATTGCTTATTTTGATAAAATAAGAATGTGATTTAAGAAATTCCAGAGCCTCATTTGACAAATATGGAGCTGGTTTAAAATAACTTTAGTAATTTACAGCATCGGAGATCCTCACCGTTTGTAAGAAATCGAGCAAATTGAAGATATTTGAGACTAGGAGGTACAAGATCAACCTTTTCCATTAGTCTCCAAAACAGTATAACTGAAATTAGGTACCTGTAATACCAATTCAAATAAGAATATATGTCTCAGCATTTCCAAAAAATCTTATCAGTGAAACTGTTGCCTCACAATCTTATCTTTAAGTAGAGATTAGAATCTACTCACTGAGAAATTACATGAGCAATTGCAGCACCTCGGACACCAAGATGGAAAACAAACATGAATATCGGGTCCAAAATAATATTTGCCAAATCTCCAGCCACTGTATGATGTCAAAAAAACAGAAACAGAAACAGAAAAAACTGAGTCAACTTCAATTCACCTCTTCAACAACAACAACAAACCTACAAGTGGAGTTTGAAGAGGGTAGTGTGTACACAGTCTTACCTCTACCTTGTGAAGGTAGAGAGGCTGTTTTGGATAGACCCTCGACATAGGGGAGGCATAGTCACATCACTTGTTGAAAAGAAAACAATATTGTACAAACCATGGAAAGGAAACAGTAACACGACATATTACCAACAACAATAGGATAACAAGAAAACTGAAGCAAAAGAAATAACTGGTAATAATACAGGTCGAGGTATATGAAAATATGAGTATACTACTAATCTTACAGGTAAGAGAAGGATACGCTCGCGACTTCCTACTAGCCTTCTACCCTAATTCTCGATCTCCACACCTTCAACTCAATTCACCTTTTCCTAGTTCTTAAATGAAATAGAGTTTCTTTTTTAAACTGGAATTTTGATTTGTCCATTATGGAAGTTTGATTCTGTCACATATTCTTAATTGCTTACCAGTTGCAAATAATGGAGTTTTTGTGTCTTTAAATCCTCGAAATACTCCTTGCATTGCTAATGAGAGGAGAACTGCTGGTGCACCAAGTGACCTCAATCTCAGGTAATCTTCTGCTGGTTTTGACATAGCTGAGCCCTGTAAAATTATCACATATAACCAGAAATTAAAACTATGAGAGCCTCTCAACCCCCTTCACCAATTGCCGCAAAAAGGAAAAGCGAAAGAAAATAGTCTAGTGGTCAATGAAACGGATTGAGAACCATCAGGTTCAAATTCCAGCGGAGACAAAAACACCAGGTGATTTCTTCCCATCTGTCCAAGCTGAACAGAGTTACCTGGTACCTGTACTAGTGGGAATAACAGGTATCCAGTGAAATTAGTCGAAGTGTGGGCAAGCTGCCTCGGACACCACGATTACAACAACATATCCAGTATTAATCCCACAAGTGGGGTATGGGGAGAGTAGTGTGTACGCACACCTTAGCCCTACCTCATGGAGGTAGAGAGGCTATTTCTCAAGACCCTCGGCTCAAGGACAAAATGAAAAGGAGAAGTAGCTATTAGCACGATTATCAAAAAGAAAAGGCAAAAAAAAAATGGCACCAACAGCTGGGAGCAGGATACAAGAATTTGTATTCCATTGGAAAAAAAAAGAGATATTTCTCTCCCTCTCCTGTTTATGCAGAGATCAACTTACAGGTTTGATTCCCATGAACTTTAATAAAGGCTTTGCTCCAGCAATTAGAAATGCTGCTTGGATGATGCCAAGGACGGCGCCAATAATTAATGCAGCCGAGGCAGATGGAATGTGCCTCTTTTCGGGCTTAGGCTTCACAACCTCAAAGCTAGAAGCCATCTTTACGGACTTGCATACACTCCCTGTAGAATCTGCAGGTAAAAGAAAAGATAGTGTCATTATCAAAAGCACAAGGAACTTGCACGTCCATCGTTCTTGAGTGTGTAACGAGAACCTGAGCCTGGATTTTCATTTTTCGACATACCATTTTTAGGTATCAGGCTTTTGCTTTCACTGTTTGATGGTGAATCAGTATCCATTGCTTCAGCATCTCCTTCATTTTGTTCCTTGATCTTATCATTTTGCAGGTCCTGGCTTGCTTTCGTGATGGTATCTTCCTCAGCGACGAAAGAAGTTGTTACACTGACCAGGGGAAATATTGCAATCTTTGATGCTTGATTGAATACAGCAATTGAAACTCCCACAGCAGCCTGCTCAATTGGACCTGTGTCGATAAATGTAGAGTTTATGTTGATGATTCGAAACCTGTTTTGCTTAATGATCAACCTAGTTGATAACTATGACCTATGATCACCACTTTTTGTGTTGAGCTTAATTACTTCTTGACACTGACAGCGAAAAAGAATTTTTACACTATCAGATCATCGAAATGATAACGACAGTTAGATGTCCGTAAAAGGTGCAATTAATAACCTGAAAATAAGACAGATCACATAATATAAAATTTCTTTACACTAAAAAGGGCAGCCCGGTGCACTAAGCTCCTGCTATGCGCGGGGTTCGGGGAAGGGTCGGACCACAAGGGTCTATTGTAGCTTACCCTGCATTTCTGCAAGAGGCTATTTCCACGGCTCGAACCCGTGACCTTCGTGACCTCCTGGTCACATGGCAGCATATTTACCAGTTACGTTAATGAATGGAATACATTGAAATTGAAATTGTGAAGTTGATACCTATATGGCCAATGAATGCTGTATCAACCAGAGATGCAACAGGATCTGCTGTCAAAGCTAGTGCCGCAGGTAGGGCTATTCTTGCTATTTCATGGCCAAGCTCATCCAATTTAAATATTGATCTGCTCCCAAAAAAAAAAAAAAAAAAAAAATTAAAAAACAATTAGAAGGGAAAATCTTGTTTACTTTGACACTCAAGAAACTTTCATCTCCTACTCCATTACAACTTACTCTCCATGTATATCAGAGGTGGCTTTACATACAGATTTTCAATTAATTTTGGAAAAGCAGAGGGCTCTTACAAATGCAGTCAATTCTTATTAGACTACTTTTCTTGTAAATGTAAATTCATTTCCGAAAAGAGTTTAAATTATATACACTATGAGGATAAGAAATCTTTTTACACTATTAGTTCGCCCAAATGATATTTACAGGTAAACCTCCTTAAAATATGAGATTTGTAATCTTGAAAATAAGGCAATCTACAGCCTACTACAACAGTATTTTTTTATTTATTTGTAGGTTTCTCTACTTTTCCGAGGGCCTTTGTTTAGCAAGGTGCTCTCCTTTATTTGAATACCCACCTACGGCTTTGATTGTTATTACTTTTCAGGAACTATGATGTCATTCCTTGCGGTAACAACTGGAATATTACAGAATGATCTAAAGAGGGTCACTGAACCTTGTGAAGAAAGTAATGTATAAAATAAATTGAGAGCTTCCTGCCATACAAAGACAAGTTCTGAATTTGGTTCAAGGTTCCTATTCTCTATATTTCTTCGTAAAGTAGAAATTTTTCAAGGTTACTCTTGGCCGAATCTAACGGAATTTTCTTATAAGCAGACCAACTCTGTTCAAGAAGGTAAAGGTGACCTGATGATGTGACATATGCTATGGTGTATATAACTTAATACTTTCCAGGAAATATTTTCTTAGGCTCCTTGAAGGAAAGAAATGACAATCTTAAAGTTCTTGCACATTTCAGATTGATAAGTTGATGACCAAGAAAATAAAAAGTAAAAGGCAAAAACTTTAACAAGTACCTTATATCTCTAAAGAATATGGATACTGGGCTTTTAATATTCTCTGTACATGGAACTTCTTTCTCGGCCATTCTTGTACACTGAAAATGGAAAATAACCAATACAAAATATATGAGATTACCAACTATCTGCTTAAAACTATAGTATCACACATTTCCTAGAATACTGAAGTCACCAACTTGAGGTTAACATGAGTCCAGATAGTACTTCAAGAGGATACAACCTGCCTTGGATGTCTTACTTCAGTCACTTTGTTTAAATTATTCACATCTGTATTTGTGCTTTAGTTTCCATCATACCTCTCTATAACAACATACCTATATATCAGTCATTCACTATAAAAATCAAGTTTTCTTCAATAACAACAAGTTTTCTTCACTATAAAACCAATTTTTAAGTTATATTTTACCTCTCGATAACAACTTTTTACTTATAACAACAATGGTTATATTTATATCAGAACTCTCTTTGTAAAATTATCCCTCTATAAAAGCCAAATAGAATCTTTAAGATTACTAATAATAATTCTAAAAATATGCACATAATCTTTTCCATTAAATAAAGTGTCTATCTTGGATAAGATAAAAAATTTGAAGATTTGCACATGATATCTTTTTCATTGGAAAAATTCCAAAAAATATTAAAATAGAAAATTTAACTGTTAAACTCTTAGATTGTCTTCAAGGAAAAATCATTAGATACCTTTTTGCTGAAAATTTGGACACGAATCTTCGCTCATTCAAGCGTCGCTAGTAAGAGAATGAAATCTACGTGACAAGCTACAATTATAAAATTCTTCCATCAATCTTGAAAGAATTTATTTTTTAGGTAGCTTTAAAATGTTTGCCTTAGAGTTTAATCTTTATACTTTTATTTATGAATTTATTAATAATGTATTAACTTTCTTCAATATTTAACTACTGAGCATAAAAAAAATTGGATAATTTTTATCTATAATATCCAAAATATATTATAAATTAAAGTCAAATACTGTTATAAAACAGTCATTCACTATAAAAAACAAAAAATATTGGAACAAATGAGTTTGTTATACATAGGGTTGACATATGCAAACAAAATTTCTTTCGAAGAATAGGTCTAACAACCCCATCGAATTAGGAGGAGAAAATAAGAAACCATACAAGGGCGAGTCCAGAATTGAACTGTTGAGGTGCATTTTGGATTAAAGCCTATAGGAACAAATCGTGAGGCCCAAAAGAAGCGGGTTAGAACAACGAATACCTTGTCAGTTCAGTCTGGCCGTAACATTAGGTATAGAGCAAAAAGGTTCAGATATTTGTTGAGATATCAGAACATTTTTTCAGAAATGTTTTTAAAACATTGTTTGATTATAAAAAGTGATCAGTTTTGGGACAGTTTTTGAAGATGAATTTTTTAACTTCCAAAAAATATTTTTTATCTCATCTTCATTTTTTTTTTTTTTAAGTTTTAACCAAATTTATGTTCAAACGCTAACTTAGTTCTAGAGATCGAAGTTGATTGAGAATTTCTCTGAATGAACATGAATTCAGATAGGATGGAATAAACTTCGCTAGGTTTAGAAGCCAGAGAAAACATAATTGCATTTTTGGTTTCTCCAGATTAAATGAACCAAATAAAAATATACATATATTTTCAATCTCAAGAAATTGATTTGGGCCGAGGGTCTACCGGAAACAGCTTCTTTGGTAAAAATAGCACGGTATAGTCAGTTTTCGGATTGGTCATTCAAAAATAGCCAGCGTTTACGAAGTCAATGAAAAATAGTCACTATTTTGCTGCAACAGAGACCGGTCCAGCATAATATACTGGAGTTCGGTGCACTTGTGTATGAATTCCAGCATATTATGCTGGACCGGTATACTTTGCTGACTCCAGTATAATATACTGGAGACTGGAGCACCGGTGCTCCAAACTCCAGTATATTATACAGGACAATTATACTTGCTGGAACTCCAGTATATTATGCTGGAGTTCTAGTGTACTTATGATGGAACTCCATCATATTATGCTGGAGTTCCAGCATACTTATCTTGGAACTCCAGTATAATATGCTGGAGTTCAAGCATAGTTATGCTGGAACTCTAGTATAATATACTGGCGTATTTTCCGGGTTTTGAACAATGTTTTCACTCAAATTTATCTTTACATAAATAGTGGCTAAATTTCGATTACTTTTGAAACTGGGCTATTTTTGAACGGCCAGTTGTAAATTTGGCTATTTTTTAATTTCTCCCACCTTTTTGCCTTCTTGAAGGTAGATGCAAGGTCTGTATACACTCTACCCTCCCCAGACCTATTTGAGGGATTACACTGGGTTGTTGCTCAAGTAATTGACAAACTTTAACGCCAAAAAGAAAGGACATCCTAAACTCTATTTGAGGAAAAAAAAAAGGATTTCCCCTCGTAAGAACTTCAATTGTCTCCATTTGAGGACAAAAAATCAGGAAATGTGAAACGTGCAAATAAGTAAGTAATCTTTTTGACATTACAATTTCTATCATTACCTCTTTTATGACGACAGTTCATTCTGGTTCGATCGACAGGTTGTGTTGTTCTCGTAAGATATGAATAGATGAGCAAAAATCAACCTAAAAAAATAGAATTTGATGCATCCTGGCTCGTGCGTCACCGATCTTTAGATGGTTTTTCGAATGTCATAGTGCTTACGACTGTGGTAGCTGCAACGTTTCGGAGTCTTGCTCTCTCTTCTCTCTCTTTTTTTTCCTTTGCCTTGTTACGTACAGTACCTTGAGGCAATCGTTTGTTTGTGTAAATATGGATTTTTTCACAACAAATATCTCTACGTTCTTGTATCTTTGGCTAAACGTAAAATTTGATGAGTCTGTGATAGTAATACAGGATACATATAAGGCGGGAAAAGTGGTGTTTGGCAGCTTTGTAACTGACATAAGTTTAATAATTTAAAGGTAAATCTATATGTTTTACATAACAAAAGTGGTTGTTATTCATTTTATAAAACATTGTCCTTAAAGACTCCTATAAAAACTAAATATATTTTTACTTTTTTGATGCTATACGATTACTTCGTTTTCTCTTCGATTTGATTAGTTTTTTACTACTCTTGCCGTTTCAATTAATTAGATGAGGTAGTTTGACTCGGCACAGAGTTTAAGGAGAAAAAAGAAAATTTTTGAAATGTCACACCCCGAATCTGGGCCTGGACATAACACGACACTCGGTGCCTGACTACATGTGACTAAGCAAATCAACTGGCTGGCTGAATCAACATGTGATATCATAACATACTAAATGCGGAAGATAAACTAATAGATGCTGATATATTGAAAGTCTGAATGATAAAAATCAAAGTGTGGAAACACTATACAAGTCTGAAACATGTCTATAGCTAACATTGCTAAACATAAAAAGCTTGTGACTCTGTCTAACTGTTACTCTAGTCTATGAAGCCTCTATTGAAGTGCTAAAAACACTGAATATCTGTAAATATTGAAAGACTATAAGGTAATTAATGATAATGCCCCGAAAGAACTGGGATCACCCAATAGCTGGTACGAGAATCCTAGTGCTCTGAATCGTCAACCTGTAAACCAGTACCTGCATCGTGAGATGCAGGACCCGGGAAAAAAGGGACATCGGTACATTTGAATTGCACTGGTATATAAAGCAACTGAAAGAAATAACTATAAATGCTGAAACTGAAACTAAGCTGATAACTGGGAATTGATAATTGATAACTGAAATGATAACTGATAACTGAACAGAACAAAGGAAGCAAGAATATGAATACTCCCTCTTCTGAATGATGAACAACCTGTTTATCTAAATAATCTACGGCCTCGGGCCCAATATATATGTGCAAAAGCTACGGCCTCAGGCCCAAGTATACGTATAAATAACTACGGCCTCAGGCCCAAAAATGCATAAAGCATAAACTACAACCTCAGGCTCAAGTATGCATAAAGTATATAAACTACGGCTTCAGGCCCAAATACAGGTGTTTAACATTCAGGAACTGAGAATCATACTGGAATACAGGATGCTGAAATGCTGAACCATACTGAGTCACATGATACTTGAATGTTGAATAGAGCTAGACTGAGATATGTATTCATGAACTGATTATGAAAAACTGAAACTTCAACTGTTTATGACATGCTGAGTAATCTAGACTGAGACTCATGGGCATCAAACCCAAGTCTATATTGATTATGCACTGATTTCACAATGTTTAGAATGAAAGTCATGAATGAGTTACGAAGCTAGAGAATAGAAGTTCTACGACTATTCATGGAACTAAGGCCTAATCACTTTCTGAGGAAACTAGTAATGGTCATAATAAATGGGAAGTAGGGAGAATCATAGACATTCCCAAACGTAAAGAGAGTTAGCCTCATATACCTCAATTTCGCTCCATAGTGATACTACAATGATCCACAATACTAAGAACCTTCAATCTAAAATAGCAACATCCAATGGAACCCAATATTAGTAACAAATACCATAACTTAAGCCATTTAGGCATATTATCAAACACCTTGTAGGCATAAATCTCTACATCTCATCACCATATAATTATTTCATCTAACTACCACAATTAACTTCCAAAATCATATATATGACCATCCATCCACACCCAACCAATAAAGTTCCATTAAATAAACATCTTTCAATCTCTATAATAGTTGTGTAATCAAATTGGGAACTTATGATTTCCAATCACCATACCAAGAGTTCGAATACTTATTCAAACTCATATTCCCTTAATAAATCCATACATGTAATGACCCGATTGGTCATTTTGAGCAATTGCGCCCGGTTCGACAGTTTGAGGTCAAAAGCAGCTTCACATTATGTATATTGACTTGTATGCAGGGTTGGATTCAGTTTCCGGATGAATCGGATTCGAATTGGAAAGAAGGAATATAGTTCTAGAAGCTTAAGCGGAGAGAACTTGACCAGAATTTGACTTTTGAGTAAATGGCTCCGGAATGAGTTTTGGATGATGTCAGTAGCTTCATATGGTGATTTTGGACTTGGGAGTGTGTTTGGATTTGGATCTGGAGGCCCGTAGGGTAATTTGAGGCATTTCGATAAAAGTTTGGAAAATGGAGAGGTTTAACCCATAGTTGCCTTTTGTGTTATCGAGGTCGGAATGCGATTCCGAAAGTTGGAACAGCTTTGGGACTTGCCTGCAAAATTTGGTGCCGTTTGGAGATGATTTGATGTGGTTCAGATGCTTAATTGCAATTCTAGAGGTTCTTGAAATTCATAGTGATTTTCATGCATTTGGGCATCAGATTCGTGGTTTTAGTATTGTTTGACGTGATTTGAGAGTGGGGATATGTTCATATGATGTTATGGGATGTGTTGGTACATTTGATTGAGGTTCCAGGGGCCTCGGATGAGTTTCGAGTGAGTTTTGAGCGAGTCCGGACATTTCGGAGCTTAGAAAATGGTTCTGATGCTTAAATCTTTGTTGGGGGCAGAAGTCTTACCGCTGAGGCGGAAGTTTTTCCGTTGAGGCGGTGGGATAACCGCTGAGGCGGAAGTTTTTCCGTTGAGGCGGTGGGATAACCGCTGAGACGGAAAATGATCCGCGGTCGCGGTAAGGAAGAATCCGCAGGTTCACTGGACTGACTTCGGAAACCTATATCTTTTGATTTAAAAGAAATTTGGAGATAATTAAAAAATAAAAGTTGTAGCCCTTCATGTCTAGTTTTCAGAAAGCTAATGAAATCACAATTTGGACATCTATAAAAAAGGTTATGGCTAAAATACTAAAGCATGCCACTGCAGTTAATATTTTCCGTTGTAGCGGTGAATTTACCGCGGTCAGAGGTGATGGACCGCGGTCAGCGGTGGTTACGGTCAGTGGTGATGGGAATCTGGGAGGCACACTATAAATATGAGATTTAGGGTTTTATTTCATATTTTTACCTAGAGAGCTCGGATTTTGGCAATTTTTCGAAGAGTTTTCAAGAAGTTCATCGGGGTAAGTGATTATTACTCGGATTTAGCTAATATACATTAATCCATCATTTGATTCGTGATTTGGGATGGAATTTAGGAAAAATTGTGAAATCTTTCAAAAATGTAAAATAATGATTTGAAGGACCAAATGGTATCGGAATTGGATAATTTTTGTATGGGTGAACTCGTATCAGAATGGGTATTTGATTTTTGTAAATTTTACCGGGTTCCGAGGTGCGGGCCCGAGGAGGTGACTTTTGTTGACTTTTTTGCAAATTGTACAAGAATCATAGTTTTGTTAATTGGAATTATTTTCTCTTGCACTATTTGATGTATTCTAGTCGTTTTTTGCTAGATTGAGCCGAGCGTTGATGAATTGGTAAAGGAAAAGCTAAATTGAGTATTGAATTGGCCGGATTGAGGTAAGTATCTTGCCTAACCTTGTGTGGAGGACTTCCCTTTAGGATTTGACTCTTCTATGCTAATTATAGTCCATGTATGCGAGGTGACGAGTGTGTGATCGGACTTATTTGTGAAACATTTTCCTCTAGGGTTCTTAGGTCCTTATGTTCATTATGTGGAAAGTATCCCGTCATGATTGGGTTTCCTAATTGCTTAAATTGCCTTTATATGCTCCATATGATGTTGTTAGCTTCCCTCTAATTCTTACGTGTTACTTGACCCTTAATTGCCTTAATTGAAGTGATTGCCTTCCTTATTGTTTTGATACTTCTTGATTGTGAGTTCCCTTATGACTTCGTGCAAATATGTTACATATCCATTTGTTGTGGTTACTGGTATAATTATTACGTGCTTATTATGTCTTGTTGATTTGATAAGGTTAGTGTGCTTCTTGGTTTTTGATAATAGGTGAATTTAACTATATTCAGGCCCTAAATAACCGCCTTCTTGCATAGTTTTAATAATAAAAGTGATAACAAAATGCTCTTATTAGTGCTTTTCATGATTTGCAGGTTATATATGACTAGGGAAGGCTAGGGAGCACTTTTAGTCAAAAAATGAAGAAAGAGAGGCCAACCGTGAAATGTCCCAAGTGAACCACGCAAAAACAGGCTGAAGAATCAGAAAAATGACTCAGTCGCGGTTCCACCGCGACCGCGGCAGAACCGCGGTGAAGGATGCTCGCGGACAGAAGGAGATTCAGAGGAGCTGTTTGGCCGCGGTTCCATCGCGACCGCGGCAGAACCGCGGCAGGCGCGAGAAAAGTGCAGGGACTAAAGTGCAAACACGGGATTTTTAGCCCTAAAACCTATTTTAAACACTAGACTTCGCCCAAGAGAGGCATGTATTGATTTTTAGAGTATCTTGGCAAGAAAAACAATTGTGAGAGATCACCCAAAACATCTTTCTTCTTTTCTTTGATTTTGATTGCTAGTTTATGATGGATCTTATCTTAGTTTGTTTACCCATAGTTATGAGTAGCTAAATCTTTTGTCTAAGGTTTTGATGGAACCTATTGGGGGATGAACTTCTTGTTTATGTGAATACAAATTGCTAGTTTCAATCTTTATTTATTCAACTATGTTCTTGTTGTAGTTAATTGACAGGATCCTCAATTAGCTGTGCCTATTTAGTGTGCATAACTCGGGAGAGAGTGCATATTTAGGTTATTGTTGAATAACACCACTCCTAAAGTATAAGAGGAATCTATAACTGCGGGTTTAAAGGCGGGATTAGGGATAACGAAGCCTTGGGTGCAATCTTAAGTGAACTGTGTTAATTAAAGCTAGCTAGTGTATCTCGGGAGAGTGCAATAGTATATTACTGTGATTACTCGGGAGAGATTTATGGTAAGACGAGCGTTCATGATTGATAGAGAAGTGTTGGTACATTTGTATGAAGCATAAACAGAAGGGATTCCATCAATAGGGGAAATCTTTACCTTAGCTTTATCTCATCATTGTTTACAACCTTAGAGTTTTAGTTTACAGCCTGTTTAATTTACTTGCAATCTTAGTTACTAAAGAAACCATCAACTTGTGATTCAAACATTTGGGAAGCTGGTTCTGAAAAGTTTAGTGGGTCTAAAGATTGTGATTAATAGGTTAACTCTCTGTGGGATTCGACTCCAGACTTGTAAACCGGATTATATTTGCAACGACCGCATTGTCCTTTTTATAAGGCATAGTTGGGCGTGATCAAATTTTGGTGCCGTTGTCGGGGAGTTAACGGAATTATCAATTACCATTGATAGAAATACAAAAATTCTTAGTGTAGGCAGTTTCTCTACACCCAATTTTTGATTGAAACTTTTGACGGTTGTTGACTTGGTTGCACAGGTGTATGCCTAGAAACTCTACCAGGCTGGAGAACTACTTGAAGGACTCTCAGACCCTGAGAAAATATTCAGGGCATTGAACGTGCCAACAAAAGACTTCAACCACCTCAACAAACAGACAAATTCGAAACTGACATGGGAGACGCAATCGACCCCAACGGAAACGGCAGGCATGAGCAAGTCAACTTGAATGTCACAGAAGTGGCACCTCTGGTGCCCGAGGGTGCACTGTATGACTGGGCACAACCCACAACTAACAATTTGGCTACTGCCATAGTTGTGCCCGCAATACAAGCTGAGTCGTTCCATATTACAAATAACATGCTGCACTTGTTGCAAAACAAGGGACTCTTCTCTGGGACACAACTTGAAGATCCTCAGCAATACCTGAAGAACTTCCTGTCAATCTGCAAGACCCAGAGGCAGCCCAATGTCACTCCAGAGGCTATCAGGCTATTATTGTTCCCATTCTCGGTGACAGGAGCTGTACAGGTTTGGCTAAACTCACTCCCCATAAATTCTATAGCAACGTGGGATGAGTTAGTCAAGCAGTTTAATAACAAGTTTCATCCACCCAATAAAACTGCCCAACAAATTGATGAGATCATGAGCTTCAAGCAGAAACCGATGGAGACACTACATGAAACATGGGGTAGGTTCAAAGGAATGTTGGTTATGTGTCCACATCATAGTATTCCAGAACAGATGTTGGGACAACGATTTTATATGGGACTGTTAGATGGGTTGAAGAATATTGTGGATGCCTCAGCTGGTGGGGCATTCCTGAGCAAGACATGGAGTGAAGGTCAGAGTTTACTAGATAAAATGGCACAGAATTCGGGATGGACATCCAGGAATGCACCCATCACTTCAGTGGTGCACTCAGTGCCTCTTGATCCTTCAAACACTATGGCTGAAAATATGGCAACTCTCCTGACACAAATGAGCATCCTCACCAAAAAGGTGGAGGAATCAGGGCAGAAGCAGCAGGTACACATAGTAGATACTACCAATGGGGGCCTGTACACATCTTGCATTAGTCAGCCAATTGGTAATCCTTGGAATACAGAGCTTGATCATCATCATCAGCACCCTAAAGATATGAACTATGTTGCTAACTATGGGGGTCAGAGTACAGGGAAATCAAAACTGGGGTCAGCAAACTCAGCAGCAGTACAGACCACCTCAACCACAATATAACGCCGGAAACATGGGAGGTATGAGACCCCCCAACAACATGGCACCGTATCCTAGACCACAGGGGTACAACAATCAGCAGCAGGGGTACCACCCTCCTCAGCAGCATGGTGGAAGACAGGACGATGGGTTTGCTAGACTGGAAGCAATGATGCAGCAGGTTATTAGGTCCACTGCGAAGATAAACGAGAGAGTAGATGCACATGACGCAACTATCAAAAATATTGAAGTGCAAGTGGGACAAATTTCAATGTCTCTGAACAATCGTCCTCAAGGGACGCTACCTGCAGCTACCCAAATCAATCCTAAAGATCAGGGCCCGAAGCAGCTGATGGCGGCGAGTCTCCGTAACGGCAGGGATCTCGACAAAGATCAAGAGAGAGCTCGTGACAATATATAGGCTGAGACACTCATTTAGGTACCCATTGAGCTGGATGAATCCACAAGGTTGACAGATGTGATAGTCCAGCCTGCTTAGGAAGAAAAGAATACTCAGCAGGAGACCGAGAAAGTTGCTGAAGTAGTTGAAGAGCTGGTAGTGAAGATAGTAGCCGAGAAAGAAAAGTCCCAAGTGATTGGGAAGAAAAGACCTCCTCCACCATTTCCACAGAGGTTAGCCAAGCATCAAAAGGAGGAGTAGTACAAAAAGTTCTTTGAGATGCTCAAGCAAATTCAGGTAAATATTCCATTGATTGAAGCCTTAAAGGAGATGCCTGGATACACAAAAATGATGAAAGACTTAATGTCCAAGAAATTTGATTTCCAAGACTTGGCTACGGTGACACTTACTCAGACGTGCAGTGCAGTGGTAACTAGACCTGTTGCTGAAAAGCTCTCTGATCCAGGGAGTTTTACTATTCCATGTACAATTGGAAACTTTGCTTTTGCGAAAGCACTCTGTGATTTAGGGGACAACATTAATCTTATTCCCCTGGTCATTTACAAGAGGTTGGGCATAGGGAGAGCTAGACCCACCTCCATGTTGCTACAGCTGGCTGACAGGACTGTGAAGCGTCCATTTGGGATCCTGGATGATGTACTTATTCAGGTGGGGAAATTCGTGTTCCCTGCAGATTTTGTAATATTGGATTGCAAGGTGGATGAAGAAATTCCTATCATCTTAGGAAGATATTTCTTGGCCACAGGGAGAGCTCTTATTGATTGTGAGACCGGGGAGCTTAAGATGAGGCTCAATGACGAAGAGATTATATTCAATATGCAGAAATATATGAGGCGCCCAAGTGAGTTTGCAAATTGCTCTCTTATTGATGTCGTGGATGTAATAGTATAGTCTGATGATGAAGTGTTGACGATTGAGGATCCCCTCGCTGCATGTTTGACGAATTTGGAGGAAGTGAACGGTGAGGACTTGGCAGAATGGGTGTTGGCATTAGAAGGTAGAGGGTTCTGGGATAGAGAACTAGAGTTTGAGCCCCTACACTTAGGAAAGAGAGAAACACCTCTAGCTAAGCCATCCATTGAAGAACCACTAAAGCTGGAACTAAAGCCACTGCCAACCCACCTCAGGTATGAATTTCTGGGACCTGACTCCACTCTACCTGTTATTATCTCATCTGATTTGTTAGATGTGCAGGTCCAAAAGCTTCTACAGGTATTGAAGGAGTGCAAATCTGCCATTGGGTGGACCATGGAAGACATCAAGGGGATCAGCCCCACTTACTGCATGCATAAAATTCTGCTGGAAGAAGGGCACAAACCTTCCGGGGAACATCAGAGGAGGCTGAATCCAAATATGAAGGAAGTGGTGAAGAAGGAGGTGATAAAGTGGTTAGATGCAGGAATTATTTTCCCAATCTCTGACAGCAACTGGGTGAGCCCAGTTCAATATGTGCCTAAGAAGGGTGGCATGACGGTTGTGAAGAATGATAACAATGAACTAATCTCAACGAGAACCATCACAGGCTGGAGAATTTGCATGGATTATCGAAAGTTGAATCTAGCCACCCGGAAAGACCACTTCTCATTTCCCTTCATTGATCAAATGCTGGATAGATTGGCAGGGAGGTCACACTTTTGTTTTCTAGATGGGTACTCAGGGTACAATCAGGTCTCCATTGCACCTGAGGACCGAGAGAAGACCTCCTTCACATGCCCTTATGGCATTTATGCCTTCAGGAGGATGCCCTTTGGCCTATGCAATGCACCCGCCACATTCCAACGGTGCATGATGGCCATATTCACTGACATGGTTGAGGATATAATGGAGGTGTTCATGGATGACTTCTCAGTGGTGGGGAGTTCATTTGATGAGTGCCTGGTGAATTTGACGCGTGTGCTGAAATGGTGCATCGAGACTAATCTGGTGCTGAACTGGGAGAAGTGCCATTTCATGGTAAAAGAAGGCATAGTCTTGGGGCACCGGGTGTCTAGCAAGGGAATAGCGGTAGATCGAGCAAAGGTTGATGTAATTGCAAAGCTGCCTCCACCAACTTCGGTCAAAGCAATCAGAAGTTTTCTTGGACATGCCGGTTTCTACGGGCGATTCATAAAAGACTTTTCAAAAATCACCAACCCTCTCTGTAAGTTATTAGAGAAAGATCACCCATTTGTGTTTTCTGATGATTGCAGGGTAGCATTTGAGGAGTTGAAGCAGAAGCTGGTCACAACACCCATCATTGTTGCCCCCAACTGGGAGCAACCGTTCGAACTAATGTGTGACGCTAGTGACTACGCAGTGGGGGCAGTATTGGGCCAGCGGAAGGACAAATTGATGCACCCAATCTACTATGCCAGTCGAACACTGAGTGGAGCTCAATTGAACTATACGGTGACTGAAAAGGAGATACTAGTTGTGGTGTTCGAATTCGACAAGTTCCGGCCCTACCTGATAGGATCAAAGGTAATTGTATACACTGACCATGCTGCTCTCAAGTACGTAATAGAAAAGAAAGACTCTAAGCCATGCCTGATTCGTTGGGTGTTGCTGCTGCAAGAGTTCGATCTTGAAATACGTGACCGCAAAGGCACTGAGAATCAAGTCGCTGATCACCTATCACGACTTGAGGGAGCTGAAAATGCAATTGAAGTTGAGGAAATTTGGAAACTTTTCCAGACGAGCAACTACTCGCCATCACTCATCAGGAAGCGCCATGGTATGTGGACTTGGCCAATTACCTGGCCAATGGTATAGTTCCTTACGACCTTTCATCAGTCCAGAGGAAGAGATTTTTTCGTGAAAGCCGCTTGTACTATTGGGAAGAGCCCTATCTCTTTAGAATATGCTTGGATAACATGATCCAGAGATGCGTCTCCGAGATAAAACAATCTTTTATTTTGCAGGCTTGTCATGCATCGACTTATGGTGGACACTTTGGAAGGATCAGGACAGCAGCAAAGGTGCTAGAGGCCGGATTTTTCTGTCCGACTGTGTTTAAAGATGCCCACTCATGGGTGAAGGGTTGTAATGAATGTCAACGCACCGGGAACATTTCTCGGCGCCATGAGATGCCCATGAACCCAATTTAGGAGATAGAAGTGTTCGACGTCTGGGGGATTGATTTCATGGGTCCCTTCGTCAGCTCTTATGGTAATAAGTACATCCTTTTTGCCGTAGACTATGTGTCCAAGTGGGTGGAATCTGTAGCATTGCCCACCAACGATGCGAAAGTGGTGGTAGGGTTTCTAAAGAAGAACATATTCACCCGCTTCGGGACACCACGAGCGATTATCAGCGACGGAGGCACTCACTTCTGCAATAGAGCCTTCGAGAAGTTGCTTACAAAATACAATGTGCGCCACAAGGTGGATACTCCTTACCACCCGCAGACTAGTGGATAGGTTGAGGTATCCAACAGGGAAATCAAGAGTGTGTTAACGAAAACTGTGAACGCTACGAGAACTGATTGGGCGAGGAAGTTAGATGATGCACTCTGGGCCTACAGGACAGCTTTCAAGGCACCAATTGTTATGTCACCATACAAGTTAGTGTTTGGGAAGGCCTGTAACCTACCTGTAGAACTTGAGCATAGAGCGTGGTGGGCACTGAAACAACTAAATTTAGACATGGAAGCTGCGGGCACGTCAAGAGTCACAGAACTGCATGAGCTTGAGGAGTTCCGGTATCTTGCTTTTGAGAGCACAAGACTGTACAAAGAGAGAATGAAGAGGCTACACGATCAAAACATTGTTGAGTGTAACTTCAAACCTGGGAACATGGTATTGCTATGCAACTCAAGACTGAGGTTGTTCCCGGGTAAGCTGAAGTCACGATGGTCTGGACCATTTCGAGTAGTTGAAGTTTTCCCGTCAGGAGCGGTTGAAGTTTCCACTGAGAATGACCCTCATACATTTAGAGTCAATGGTCATAGATTGAAGTTGTATGTGGGTATGAGCGAGCCTAAGGAAGGGGCTGAACTGCATCTGACTGGACCACAGAGGTCGAGCGAGCCTTAAATGCGCTCTTCCTGCATCGTGCATCGACGTTAAATTAGGCGCTACGTGGGAGGCAACAGGCGAAATTGTTGTAAGTGTAACATAAAAAAAACGTCAGAATCAGAGACGCGGTCAGACCGCGGTTCCACCGCGACCTCGGTCAAACCGCGGTACTGACCCTTCTCTGAACCCAGGCCATCGCGGTTAACCGCGATCGCGGTAAAACCGCGGCCAGGGAGACCCTCTGAACTTGGTCTACCGCGGTCCTACCGCGACCGCGGCAGACACAGACGGGGTCCAGGTAAGTTTTTCGTTTTAATTTTTTTTCTTTTCACCTTTTACCCAAAATACCCCCCACCTACCACTAAACCCCCCCAATTCGCCCAGATTCAGCAAAACACCCCCCCACTCCCTTCTCTCTAATTTCTCTCCCACTTCTCTCTATCTTCTCTCTTCTCTTCTCATCTTCACATCACTCCATTATCATCCTCCCCTACTATCCACCTTCTTCATCCACTTTCCCTCAACCAAACAAGTAAGTTGATCTTTCTCTCTCTCTATTTCATTTTCTAACTTAGTATAATTTAGCATAATTGTATTTAGTTTAACCCTAGGTAGGGTTAGTATAACTTTTGTCAATTTTTGCTTTCTTTCATGGTTTTTATTGTTGTATGGTACTGTTGTGAAATTGTTTGGTGTCATAGTGTGTGGGCCTTCATGGTGTTTATGATGTTTTAGCCTAGAAATCATTTTTTTGGGGTGTAGTTGTTATTATGCACCATGTGGGTCGAAATATTGGAGTTTTTGTGATATTATGGGGCGGGTTATACCCACTCCTAATTAGGGGTGTTATACTTTGTAATTGGGGGTGTTGTCACTGTTTGATAATATGTGCAGGAGTAGTGTGGGGTGGTGTAGGCCGAATGTTGTACGTAGTTCTGTTGTGAGACCTCTGTGGAGATTGTAACCTTCCCTACCTTGCTTGTGTGGCTAATCTGCCAAGAAGAACTCAATGGGGATGGTGTTTTGGTGCCATCGGGTGGCGAAGTCTGATTACCCATCTGACGGACACTAATTAGGATGAATTTGATGATTATGAATTTTCCTGACTCATCACAGGTATTATGGCCCGTAAAAAGCAAAAGAGAGGGGCGGGAACATCCCAACAGCCGACATATGACGAGTCCAGGTTTGAATCGGAACGAGTGGAGGATGATTTTCATGCCAAGGTTGGTAAGAACTTCATTCATGAGTTGCAAATTGACCGGGCAGACCTCCGCGTGGAACAGGAGGAAATGTATGAAGAAATTCGAAGGCGAGAAATGGAATTCCTCTTTGATGACCCCGGCCCAGCGAACCAGATGATGGTTAGGGAGTTCTACGCGAACTGCCCAGCACATATGCTGCGGGAGGTGACTGTGCGAGGCACAGGGGTAGGTGCCTCAATTGAAACTATCCGCCAGGTATTGAGGCTACCCCGGTTCACGGGCGATATTGACTACAACCACGATAGACCAGGTGTCACGTGGGAAGTTATGACTGATGTACTTTGTGCTGGTGGGCGACCAACCTGGATCAAGGACCACATCACCCTGAACTCCAACTCTTTCACGCACTTGGCTAAGTGTTGGTTGACTGTCATCTGCAGCCGGTTCATGCCCTCCAGCAACACCACAGACGTGAACTTCAATAGAGCCATATTGACTTGGTGCTTCGTGATAAAGAAGGATTTTGATGCAGCACAGGTAATTGGTGACGAAATGGTCCTGCGGGGACCGCTGCTGTCAAAGGGATTTTACTTCCCTTTCTTGGTGACTGCACTGTGCTTGCGGAGGAGGGTCCCCACTGATCCTGATGATGGAGCATTGGCACCTGAAGCACCATTCCGAGCTTCACGCATCAGAGTGGGCAGGGGAACACGTACAACAATTGTGATAGATGTTGAGGCTGATGACCCGGTTCCTCTTGCACCGTCCAGGAGATCTAATGACATTGCCGAACCCTCTCGGCACCCCCATACTGGGGCAGGCTTTGCCAGATCTCAGTCTACCAGGCCTATGCTGCATTCCATGGAGGAAGAGGTCGCGGATCTCCGCACCTCAGTGGATGGCCTACACACACGGATGGATGCCATGTCTCAGAGGCAGGCCTGGTCTGAGAACAGGTTCATGGCCTGGTTCCGTGCTTTGGGGAGAGCTTGCCATGTAGACCCCAGCACAGTCTCCGACTCTGATTGAGTCTTAGGAAAGTCTTCTTACCCTTCTGCTCTTTACTTTCTTGATATGACATGGGGACATGCCATGATTTTAAGTGTGGGGTGGGAGACTTGCTCTAGTTATATGTGTACTGTACATAGACATTGTGTGTGTTGTAGCATGAAATTGATGTTGCCGTATATAATTGACTCTAATTATATTAGGGTCTGACTTGGTCCAACGACAGACACTTGTCGACGGGTCTCTTGAGGGTCCAAGTCGGATATATTTATAAAAAAAAAAAATTTAAAGGTAGAGGACTCTTCCTGAGGACGGACCACTGGGATAGTACTCTTGAGGGAAGTAGTCCATGAAGATTTTTTTTTATTTTATTTATTTTTCTTTTTAGGTAGTATAGTAAGTCCCCCTTGGTTTTTCTTTTGGCCACGGTTCTTTTCCAAGGGTTTTTCTTGAACCGGGTTAGGTAGAATTTTCTTTTGTAGTTAAGACTAAGATGGGTAAAGGCTAGAATGCTACCTCTGATGTACACACCTGCAACCAACTAAAATGAACTTGAGAGTGTGACGTCTAGGCTCAGTTGTGGACTTGTAAATCTATGCCTTAATTTTGCACATCTTGCTTTGCTTGAACGCTCGTATGAGTGTGTTGATAGACTGATCCCGAACGAGTTACATGCTAAGTGTGTGTGAGATTTTACTTGCATTCTGTGCGTGCGTGCGATACCTAGAACTTGCCCTGTGTGTTTGCAAAGCGAAATAGAAGCTGTTGGGTTTTAGAGATGATTGAGGCATTTCTTTGTGTAAGCCTACATATAATGGTGAATCCACCTGTCTATATTTCCATAGTTAACCCCTTTGAGCCTGAAGCCTGTTCTCTGATAACCCTATAATGACCTATATCCCTGTGTTTGAATAGCTTATTGTTTGAACCTATACCTCCGAAAAGCACTTGAATCACTAAAGAACATACAAAAGTCAAAGTGTGGGGTGGTAGGGAGTTAGCGAAAAAAAATGGGGAATCAGGAACGAATTATTTGAATGGTGCACTGGTACCTTCAAAAAAAAAAGAAAAAAAAAAAAGAAAGAAGCCAGAAGCCAGTGCACCTAAAGGAAAGTAGGGGTCACTTGTGAAACAAAAATGTGGAGGAAGGATTAGGCTGAGCCGGGAAATTGAGATAAAATGAAGTGTGTATTAAAAGTGCTTAGGGAGGTTAGTCACTACATCCAAATGTATCCTACCCGTCCCTTAACCTACATTACAACCAAATAAAGACCTCTTGATCTTTGACTAAAACAGCTCGATTAGTAGAGTACTACACTAGGGGCAAGCTTATGGTGTGTCTGTGCGGCATGTGAATGTTCTTTGCTGAGAGTGAGTGAATTCTTTCTATCTTCAGTTCCTTGTGTTTGAATTTTATGCATGTGGAACTTCTCTCAGACTTTTGATGTGAGGGAATGTGACTCGGGAAGGAAAAGTAAGTCTTCACCTCTGTTAGAGTAACTAGAGTGAGCGCAAGTGTGTCATGGCAGTAGAGTCTGCATCTGGGGTATGACCGGCACATTGCTTAGGTTGTTCCGTCAAAATGGTGGGTATGACATATTTGGGGTAAAGCATCAAATGGTTAGGCTTTTAAGTGTGGTTTAGCTTGCTCGAGGACGAGCAAGGGTTTAAGTGTGGGGTGTTGATAATAGGTGAATTTAACTATATTCAGGCCCTAAATAACCGCCTTCTTGCATAGTTTTAATAATAAAAGTGATAACAAAATGCTCTTATTAGTGCTTTTCATGATTTGCAGGTTATATATGACTAGGGAAGGCTAGGGAGCACTTTTGGAGTCAAAAAAATGAAGAAAGAGAGGCCAACCGTGAAATGTACCAAGTGAACCACGCAAAAATAGGCTGAAGAATCAGAAAAATGACTCTGCCGCGGTTCCACCGCGACCGCGGCAGAACCGCGGTGAAGGATGCTCGCGGACAGAAGGAGATTCAGAGGAGCTATTTGGCCGCGGTTCCACCGCGACCGCGACAGAACCGCGGCAGGCGCGAGAAAAGTGCAGGGACTAAAGTGCAAACACGGGATTTTTAGCCCTAAAACCTATTTTAAACACTAGAATTCGCCCAAGAGAGGCATGTATTGATTTTTAGAGTATCTTGGCAAGAAAAACAATTGTGAGAGATCACCCAAAACATTTTTCTTCTTTTCTTTGATTTTGATTGCTAGTTTATGATGGATCTTATCTTAGTTTGTTTACCCATAGTTATGAGTAGCTAAATGTTTTGTCTAAGGTTTTGATGGAACCTATTGGGGGATGAACTTCTTGTTTATGTGAATACAAATTGCTAGTTTCAATCTTTATTTATTCAACTATGTTCTTGTTGTAGTTAATTGACAGGATCCTCAATTAGCTGTGCCTATTTAGTGTGCATAACTCGGGAGAGAGTGCATATTTAGGTTATTGTTGAATAACACCACTCCTAAAGTATAAGAGGAATCTATAACTGCGGGTTTAAAGGCGGGATTAGGGATAACGAAGCCTTGGGTGCAATCTTAAGTGAACTGTGTTAATTAAAGCTAGCTAGTGTATCTCGGGAGAGTGCAATAGTATATTACTGTGATTACTCGGGAGAGATTTATGGTAAGACGAGCGTTCATGATTGATAGAGAAGTGTTGGTACATTTGTATGAAGCATAAACAGAAGGGATTTCATCAATAGGGGAAATCTTTACCTTAGCTTTATCTCATCATTGTTTACAACCTTAGAGTTTTAGTTTACAGCCTGTTTAATTTACTTGCAATCTTAGTTACTAAAGAAACCATCAACTTGTGATTCAAACATTTGGGAAGCTGGTTCTAAAGAGTTTAGTGGGTCTAAAGATTGTGATTGATAGGTTAACTCTCTGTGGGATTCGACTCCAGACTTGTAAACCGGATTATATTTGCAACGACCACATTGTCCTTTTTATAAGGCATAGTTGGGCGTGATCAGTTTTCTTTTCGTGATCCTTATTATGTACTATTCATGCTTGACTCGATGAGTATTCATGTTGGACCAAGCTTATGGTAATTCCTTGGTATTTGATCGTTGTTGAATATTGACTCAAGTTGGGATTCATTTTGTGAAGTTAATTGTTGAGACGGATTGGTTATTGTTGATTCCCTTGCCGGGATGTTATTGCTTATGATATTGTTTCCCTTGCCGAAATATTGATATTATACTATTGTTCCCTTGCCGGGATTCTATTGTGATTTTATTGATTCCCTTGCCCGAATTGCTTTGTGATTGCTGCTTGGGTAAGGAAGAGTGTAAAAGCACGAAGGATTATGTCGTGCGTGATATTTGTGAGTGAGTGTAAAAGCACGAAGGATGATGTCGTGCCGATATTGTAAATATAAAAGCACGAAGGGTGATGTCGTGCCATGATATGAGTGATAATGCACGAATGATAATGTCGTGCCATGATTATGTGAGGTAAAAGCACGAAGGGTGATGCTGTGCCAAATATATTGATTCTTATGGTAAGAACGAGAGTAAAAGCATGAAGGGTGATGCCGTGCACTTTCTGTTTGCTATGCTTATTTGTTGTTACCAATTCAAGTGTTTTAACTGTTCAGATTCTTTTACCGATGTGATCCTTTGTAATGGAACCCCATAGTATTTTCAATACTTCGCTGTATTTATATACATATTTTTCAATACATCAAATTTCAATAATTATTTCATCTTCAATTAAATTAGTTACTCAATTAAATTTCCTTAAACTATCTTAGGTTGTAGTTTACTTAAAAATGGAATTTCTACTAAGTTAATTTATTAAATCCCTTGTTAAAAGTAATAATTCATTCGATGTTGTACTTTAATTGAAAATGGCACTTTCTTTATCCAAATGATTTCTAAAAATAATTTCGTCTTTTCTTGCTGAGTTCCTAATTGGTTTAGAAGTTGTACTCTACTTTATGTTATGTAAATCAGACTCCTTAAACATTTTAATTGCATTGGTTATGGACCCTATGAATTGAGTAACATAAGAACATTGTTGTGTAAAGTGAGATAAAAATATGCGGGCAAAAGGAGACGGGTGTGCTAAAAGTTTAGTAATTGAGGTTATGATATGAGACATCGAGTTTGAGATGACTGGAAGTTGTGTATCAGAAATGATATGATTTATTGAGCTGACATCGCCTTCCTTGTTTGAGAATATTTTTACTTGTCTATGTTCCAACTATGTTGGTGTTAATTTATTTGGTTATATTTAGTTTCCACCCGTATTTCTCTTTATTGTTTCTACTGATTGTAGTTTGTTCTTTCCTTGTTGTTGATATTACTTTGTCATTTCTAGCTTGATATATCAAATCCTATTCAATTTATTTGACCAGTAGGTGTCTGGACCATTCCTCGTCACTACTCCACCGAGGTTAGTCTTGATACTTACTGGGCACCGACATGGTGTGCTTATACTACACTCCTGTATATTTTTGTGTACAGATCCAGGTATTTGATCGGTAGTAGCTGTGCGGGTCGTTGCAGTGGAGACTCAAGGTAAACCTGCTACAACGTTCGCAGGCCTCGGAGTCACCTTCATTTGTACTTATTTCCACTTGTTCCTTTTGTTTCAGAACAATGATGTATTTATTTTGTATAATTACTCTTAGAAAGGCTTGTGACTTGTACCACTGGTTTTGGAAATTGTAATTTGTCTAGAGTAATTTAATTTAAAGTTAGTAACTATCAATGTTATTTCAGTTTATGTTAGGCTTACCTAGTTTAGAGACTAGGTGCCATCACGACTCTTTCGGAGGAATTTTTGGATCGTGACAATACATGTAAGTCTCAGGGTGTAGGATTACCTTTTTGGAAGAAATCTTGCAAAATCCTCCTTTGAGTTCTTGAAGAAATCCCTTGAAGATCTAAGTATTTTATGTGTAGATTTAATCAATACTAGTGTATAAATGATGGAATTCACACCAAGATAATGGGGATTGCTTACCTTGAAGATGGGAGGGGTTGGAGGTCTTGAGAGAATGGAGGAAAACCCTAAAATTTGTCCAAATGAAGTGGGAAAAATAACCCCCGAAGGTTTTATATCAAAATAGGGTCGGGTTGAAAAAAACGAAGATTTGCACAGCCGCGGCGTATGGGGAAACTCATGGGGCAGCGCGGTAATGAAAAGTGCGTCTAGAAACAAAATTTGGAGGTGCTCTGTTATCTACAAAGCCTCGCCGCATGGGGCGAAGCATGGGGCGGCGCGGTAGTGTAAAATTCTACTAGCTTTTGGTAATTTGGTCATAACTTCTGGTAGGAGTGTCCAAATGACGAACGGTCTGAAGCGTTAGAAACTAAACTCCAAGATATTTTATTTGATAGGCTGTGCATCAAATAACACCTTATATAAATGTAGATATTCTTATCCAAAGTTTGGTCTTGTTCGTGCTCATTTGGAATTTTAGTCTATCATGTAATTTTCTAACTTGGCTTAGACTTAGGTCTTTCCTTGGACCCCAAATTACTTATGATATGCCTCGTACACTTTTTATCATAACCAATTGATAACCATCACATTAATACTCATTTAATGCATCCACAACTGATTCAAATTTACGGGGTGTTACATGAAACTTGTGATCTTAGAAGGTTAACGGGTAAAAACTTTGTGAGGCTATGATATTTGTGTGGTTATAAAAGCTTTTCATTAAGGGTAAAATGGATAAAATGAAGAGTTCAAAATTGAATTGTTTCTAATAGTACAAACGTATCATTCTTTTTGGAACGGACTAATAAAGAAAGTGTGTCATTTAAATTGAAACAGAGGGAGTATTATTTCATTTGTTAACAAAAATAGCAAATCTCTATATAAACATAAAAGAATATTAATTTTCATGATAAAAAAACAATAGATGAAATGAGCAACACTAACTTTAAAAATATACATATTTCCAAAAGTATTTTTATAATATTTGGTTTGAATGTCAAAACTTTTCTTTAATTACCTAAATTTATAATCCAACGGTGTAGTTTATTTTGGCGATATATTGCTTACCGGGAATGATAATTAAGAAATTTGTAGGCCTCAAGTTTTTAGTGATGTAGCAACTTCAAGATCAAAGATTTTAGATTGCTTATTACTTTTTTGGGTCTTGAAGTGTTAGAAGAGTTTTTTATTCACCATCTCTAGGAATTTGATTGACCTAATATTCTATCTGTCTTCATATGACACAATTACTATTTAAAGGCTCTTCATATGACACTGCAACTATTTAAAGGGTCAAAGAATATTAATTTTTTGTCATACTTTTTTTAAGTGCTTTTTAAATATTTTGAATGGTTAATTATTGTGATTTATAATACTTTTTATATATTTTTTAAGTATACAAATTTAATTTCAAAAAAATTAAAATTCTATATCTGAATTCACACACAAAATTAATCAGCTTGACCTCGTACTCTGGACTACGCCATATAAATTGAAACAAAGGGGTATTAATTAAACACATATGCTGATGTAGCCACGCCTTCGCCTCATCTTGAAAAGTATATTAGGCAAAGTGATGAAACTTATATAAACATTAAACACATACTAAAATGTTATATTTTTTATGCCATTCGACATCTTAAAAAGTTTTTGAAGTACTCAAGATCGCCTCACATGCATGCTACCTTCAATATTCTTCCATTTGTCAAGGCAATCGTGTCGCATATGCGGAGTTTTTATTTATTTACGGAAAAATGTATGAGTACCCCCAATTTATATTCGGATTTTTAACTATACATTTTTTTGGGGGGAATCCTATTACCCCCCTAAATTTATTTTAAATGAAATTCTTTGCACCCTTAACGATGACAACCAAACTCTTAGTAAGTGGTGAGCTACACGCGCCCCCACATGTATTTTTAATACTTTTTTTATTTTTTCTTCTTTTTCTTATCTTTTTTCTTATTTCTTATTATTCTCATTTTTTTTGGTTATTTCATTCTCTATATTTTTGTTTTGGTCATGGACCGCATAAAATGGTGGTCGTCGGAATTTCACAAACACCATTTTTTCGGCGAATTTTTTTTTCCCGGCGATAGATTCTTATCTCGATCTAAGTGTGTTTTGTTTTATATGATGAATTTGTTTCCCCAATTCTGAGTGTATTTTACTTTGCTTATGATCTTTTTGAGAGTTTAAATTGTGTGTGAAAAGAAAAAATGGAAGAAAAACGATTAGGCAAAGTCGTCGGTGGATGAATATCCGCCGGAATTAGAGAAGAAATGAAAAAAAAAAAGTAAAAGAAAAAAGACAAAGAAAAAGGAAAAGGAAAAGAAAAAAAAGTAAGAAAAAATGGTAAAAAAAATAAAAAATAATCTGAGAATCATTTTTTCTTGCTTCTCACTCTCCCAAAATACACACACTCTGCCACGTTAGTGTTAAGGGTGCAAATAATTCCATTTAAAATAAGTTTAGGGAGGTAATAGGATTTCCAAAAAGAAAAAGTGTGTAGTTGAGAATACGGGTATAAGTCAGGGGGGAACTTATGCATTTTCCCTTTATTTATTCTCGTGGAAGAGACTTAATTTCAGTGCGCACTATTACTATGATTTAAGTTATATATACCGACAATATAAAAAAAGTTTTACACCTATATATCAGTGTAATTTAAATCTGTCGCCTTATTATAAAAAAACTTCACATAATTTTTTGGGCATTCACAGCATCAATCCAAGTTGATAATGAAGTATGGCGATCAATTATCAGCAGAAGTAGCAAAAGCATTCAGGGCCAAGTGCAAAACTACACTCTCCATGAACAGCTCCCTCCCAATTGATGCATTGGTTGTTACAATCATCACTAAACAAGCAAGGCCCTGACCATGTTGTGCTAGGCTTTTCACAACCAAGTGCTTCTGCCTTTTGCATCATCTCTGTGTAGAAAAGAATAAGAAGTATTAGTTTAACAATCCAAAAATACAAAGTTATATGATCGTGGACCTAACTCAACTCTAAAAATTAGCTCCTAGTGCAGGTGTCTTAAGATCATATAAGAAGACAATAACTTATTCCCTCAACCAACGTGCAACTTAACACCCATGACACGCCCATCGTTGGACATTTGGAGCGTGTACAATATATATAATATGAGGGCTAAACGAGTGAATCAAGAACATGAATGAGTCTGGTTCTAGTACCTTGTAACAAAAAATGGATACAGGGCCTAGCTCAATCCCAAAAATTAGTTCATGAGGTTAGGATCATCCAAAACTATATAAGGAGACAACAATCCATTCCTAGATTGCCTAAGATCATATCAGGAGACAACTAGTGCCGGAGCCATTTACCCAAGAGGTTTCAACTGAATTCCCTTCGGCGAAATTTTTTACTATGTGTATAGGTGGAAATCCTTTTTATGTATATATAAACTGTTAAATCCCCTGAATACAAGAGGGTATTTTTTTTTCTAACTCTTTTTTTTATGAAATTCCTGTCTCTGCAATCGGAGACAACAACTCATTCCCTCAAATATGTGGAACAACTAAATAGAAATCCAATAATTTTGATCTATAAATGAGAAAGGAGTTCTATTTTGACTTTAAAACCAAACAATGTCAGGCAGAAAGTGTTAAGTAGGATGTAAGCTTGTTGGCTTACTCACCAGTTGAAGCAATTAGGAAGCAAAAGAAGAGAGAAAGAAAGGCAGCGCATTGAATTTGAGACACAGCCATTTCACTGAACTGTATTTGTTGTTTCTTTGTGACTAAGTGAGGATTTAACTTTAACATTTTATAGGGAGAGAAAGAATCATTGATGAGATACCAAATCACTAAGTAATAATGGTTTGTGAAACATACAAGAAAAGATACTAATTTAGAATTAAATACCATTGGAAATGGCGGAGAAAAGTATATACTACTACTTTTTTAGATTAATGCGAATGCGAAACTTTAGTTGAAAATATATTTTTTGATCTTAATTTATTTAAAAATTTCACCAAAAGTTTTTTTTTTCCAGTTATCTTTCCTAGTGTTTTCCGAGTAAATTCTCGAGGTGATGAGTTCCGGCATTAATTAATATTTCACTGATGTAGTCAGTTTAGGTTTTACTAATTTGGCTAACATTTTTTCTGTTGGTTTTTATTTACATATCGTTAAACATATTCGTCTGTGTATTGAAGTATGCTATCACGTCATTTAAGAATTTAAATTGTTACTGATTTAGGAAATCAGTGAACAAACTGATTGCCTTCACGTGAGAAGAAGAAAGAGTATTACCATATTTGGTTTTATTTTTGTATTTCAAATTAAATTAAAACAGTGTACGTCAAGACTGTTAATTTAGAGTGCATAAAGACACAAGACGGGTAAAAGGTGAAATGTATCTAGCCCGATTTTATCCTATTGAAGAACAATCTTTTAGATTCCTGTACCAAACAGAAAGTAAAGTGCTGAACTTAAAGAACACAGACAATTTTACATAGAAAACCTCCATGGTCAAGAGAGTATAAACTATTACCTACCTATATAGAATTTTCCTAGAAATTGTGCCTCTTGCTCAAGACATATATATCTGATAATAGGCTATATTTACGTAGTTTAGCTATTATTTACGCTCCAACTTTGCTATACTTTATTGTTATATGAATGATAAATGACAACAAAAAGCTCTAATTATGAACTTTGTGCTTTGTAGGAGCTGCGATTCCTGACTATGAGGACATTAAAGAGTGTTTGGAGTTAATTTTGGGGCAAAGAAGACCAATTGGAGGTGAGTGTGCAATAGAAGAAGGAAAAATGGAAGATAGATTGCACTCCAGGAGCGCGGGCCAACCACGACCGCGCTCGTCAGGAAGAAGAGATGGCGTTATGCGCGGTCCAACCGCGGTCCAACAACGGCCGCGCTCTTTCCTCCAAGGAATTTTATTTCAGGGGTAAATTCCTAAGTTCAGGGGCGACTCTCTTTAACCTATAAGAAGCCAGCTTGCCCAAAAAAAGAAGGGATGATTGTTTTGGAAGGATTGTTGAAGGCAAGAACATGCAAGAGGCAAGGCGGAAGATTCGACATAGAGTTTACCTTACTTCCTCTTGTTTTTATCACTGATGATGAATTCTATTGTTATGATAGTAAAAACGATTATGCATAGCTAAACTCCTAATCTAGGGTTTTGATGGAACCTCTTGTAGGATGAATTTTTCATTATGTTAATATAGATTTGCCATAATATTTTCTCTGTTTGTTCAACTATATTGTGATTGTTGTTGATTGAAGGGCCCTCAATCGGCTGTACCTATTTAGTATGCATTACTTGGGAGAGATTGCATATTTAGGTAGTTGTTAAACAATACCACTCCTAACGTATATGAGGGATCAATACGAAGGGTTTAAAGGTGGGATTATGGATAACGAAACCTTGGGTGCGATCTAAGCGAGTTGTAACTAAGGCCAGCTAGCATAACTCGGGAGAATATATCTAGTATATTGTTGTAAGTACTCGGGAGAGAGATACGACAGTCAGAGTGCTCATGATCGATAGATAAGACTTAAGCAAATTTATAGCAAACATAGCGGAAAGGATTCCTACAAGAAGGAAAATCAGAACCTTAGACCATCCTCATTCTTGTTTACAAATGGTTTATAGCTAGTTCTTAATTACTGTATTTTTACTACATAATATTTAGTGAGTAAACACCCAATTTGTTACTCAAATATCTCTGAAGATTGAATACGTGAATTTCTGTGAGTCCAATAGCTGTGATTAAAAGGTTAATTCACTGTGGGATTCGACTCTGGACTTGTTAACCGGAATATATTTGCAGCGACTGCTTTGTCCTTTTTATAAGGCATAGTTGGGCGTGATCAAATTTTGGCATCGTTGCCGGGGAACTAACGGTGTTATTGATTGCAGTTAAATAGAAGTGCAAAAATTCTTAGTGTTGTCAATTTTCTTCAATTTAAACTAACCATTGAAATTCTAACGTTTGAAGTCGTGATTGTTACAGGTGCATGTCTAGAAACTCCTCAAGAACTAGTGAATTGTTCGACGCATTATTAGATCCTAAGAAAGAGTTTAAGTCATTGAATCGTGTAAACAGGAAAGGCAAACGACAACAGAACTCAACCGAAAAAATTGAACCAGACATGGAAGACGATCATCCAAACAATAGAGACAACGTGAATGACCCAAACGATCAGGGTGTGGCACCTCTTATGCCAGAAGCAGCACTATATGACTGGGCACAACCCACAACTAACAACTTAGCAACTGCCATTGTAGTCCCTCTTATACAAGCAGATCCATTCCAGATCACAAATAACATGCTACATCTGTTGCAGAATAATGGACTATTCTCTGGGCCATACGTTGAAGATCCTCAATAATATCTAAAGAATTTCCTATCAATCTGTGCCATGCAGAGGCAACACAACGTGACACCAGAAGTAATACGTTTGTTGTTGTTCCCATTCTCAGTGAGAGGAGCTGCTCAGACTTGGCTTAATTCACTCCCCATCAACTCCATCACTACTTGGGAGGAATTATTCAAGCAATATTTGAACAAATTTCATCCAACCAACAAGACTGCTCAGCAAATTGATGAGATATTGAGCTTCATACAGAAACCAACTAAGACTCTACACAAAACGTGGGAGAGATTTAAAGGTCTTCTAGTTACGTGTCCACATCATGGTATTCCGGAGCAGATGTTGGGGCAGAGATTTTACATGGGTTTAGCAGATACTTTGAAAGTCAATATTGATGCTTCAGCAGGTGGAGCATTTTTGAGCAAAACATTTAGAGAGAGCAAGATCCTACTTGACAAGATGACACAAAACTCAATATGAAAAACAAGAAACGCTCCAATCACTCATGTGGTTCACTTAGTGGTTCTAGACCCAGCTAACTCCATGGCTGAAAATATGGCCACTTTACTGACACGAATGAGCATCCTCACCAAAAAGGTTGAAGAATCAGGCTAGAAGCAGCAGGTACACATAGTTGATGCAACTAATGGGGGTCTATGTACATCATGTATTAATCAACCATATGTCTGCTCGTGGAGTGCTGAAGGTGATAATCAACAATATCAGGAGAACATGAATTATGTGGCCAACTATGGGGGACCGAGACTAGGTGGTCAAACTTGGGGTCAGCAGAATCAACAACATAGACCAGCTCAGCAGCAGTACAATAACCATGCGGCTATGTGACCACAGGGGCAAATGGTACCTTACCAAAGGCAACAAGGGTACAACCAACAAAATCAGCAGCAGACTTATCAACAACCTCCACAACAACAGATTATGAGACATGAATATGATTTTTCTAAACTTGAGGGAATTATGCAACAAGTGATTGGGTCCACTGGGATACTAGCTGACAGAGTAGACTCACATGAGTCAGTGATAAAGAATATTGAGATCCAATTAGGACAGATTTACATGGCCCTAAATAATCGTCTTCATGGGACATTACTTGCAAATACCCAAATCAATCCAAAAGAGTAGGGCCCGAAGCAGTTGATGGCAGTGAGTCTCCGAAATGGTAGAGACTTTGATATGGAGCAAGAAATTGATAGATAGAGACACTGGTGCCAATACCCGTTGAGCTAGACAATTCAGTAGGGTTAACTGAGGTGACGGTACAACATGCGCAAGAGAACACCAACAAAGAAGAAGAGGTGGCGAAGGAGACAGAGGTTGTACATGAGCAGATAGTGGAAGCAGTGCCTAAATAAGAAAAAAATCAGATCACAGGGAAGAAGCGACCTCCAACACCATTACCACAGATATTGGCCAAGTATCAGAAAGATGAGCAGAACAAGAAATTCTTGGAGATGTTGAAGTAAATTTAGGTAAACATTCCATTTATTGATGTTTTAAAGAAGATGCCTAGGTATGCGAAGATGATGAAGGACTTGATGTCCCTCAAGTTCGACTTTCAAGACTTGGCCATAGTTACACTGACTTAGACTTGCAGTGCTATCGTAACAAGACCTATAGCTGAGAAGCTGCCTGACCCAGGGAGTTCTTTACATTTGCTAAGGTATTGTGTGATCTGGGATCAAGCATAAACCTTATGCCCCTGGCTATCTATAAAAGGTTAGGCATTAGAAGAGCTTAACCCATGTCTATGTTACTACAGCTGGCTGATCGAATAGTGAAGAGGCCCTCTGGGATTCTAGATGATGTATTGGTACAGGTTGGAAAGTTCGTGTTCCCAGCAAATTTCATCATCCTTGACTGTCGGGTTGACGAGGAAATTCCCATAATTTGGGAAGACTATTCTTGGCCACTGTGAGAGCTTT
The DNA here is from genome assembly GCF_000393655.2 of Nicotiana sylvestris. Taxonomy (NCBI): domain Eukaryota; kingdom Viridiplantae; phylum Streptophyta; class Magnoliopsida; order Solanales; family Solanaceae; genus Nicotiana; species Nicotiana sylvestris. Next base: position 14,995,413 of record NC_091065.1, read on the forward strand.
AATTAATTGTGAAACTAGAGAGATCAAGATGAGATTAAACAATGAAGAGATAACATTCAATGTGCAAAAATATATGCGGAGACCAAGTGAATTTGCTAATTGCTCTCTGATAGATGCAGTATATGTAGTTTTGGAGGAGGAAGATGAGGCATTGAACATCAAAGACCCTCTAGAAGCCTGTCTCATAAACTTAGAAGCTAATGGAGAAGATTTGGCTGAGTCGGTACTTTCTCTTGAAGGCCAAGCTTTTTGGACAAAGGAGCTCGATTTTGATCCTTTGCACTTAGAGGAAAGAAAAACTCCTCCAACTAAGCCATCAATAGAAGAGCCACCAAAGTTGGAACTGAAACCACTACCATATCATCTCATGTATGCATTCTTAGGACCTAACCTAACTCTACCTGTTATTATCTCATCCAGTTTGTTAGATGTGCAGGCAGAACAACTTTTGTAGGTACTGACTAAGTGCAAGACTACAATTGGGTAGACCATTGCAGACATTAAGGGGATCAGCCCGACCTTCTGTATGCATAATATTCTACTAGAAGATGGCCACAAACCTTCCAGAAAACATCAAAGAAGGTTGAACCCCAACATGAAAAAAGTGGTGAAGAAAGAAGTGATCAAGTGGTTAGATACGGGAATCATATACCCCATCTGTGATAGCAACCGAGTTAGCCTAGTTCAGTGTGTACCAAAAAGGGAGGCATGACAGTAGTGAAAAATGAGAAGAATGAATTGATCTCTACACGAATAGTCACAGGTTGGCGAATCTATATGGATTACAGGAAGTTGAACTTGGCTACCAGGAAGGACCACTTCCTACTGCCATTCATTAATCAGATGCTAGATAAATTAGCAAGTAGGTCTCACTTTTGCTTCCTGGATGGGTACTCAGGGTATAATCAGATTTCCATTGCCCTAGAGGATAGAGAGAAAACGTCGTTCACCTGCCCTTATGGTATCTATGCATTTCGGAGAATGCCATTTGGCCTATGTAATGCACCCACCACATTATAAAGGTGCATGATGGTCATCTTCACAGATATGGTGTCGCGCCCCCTTTTTCCTTTTGCGGAATCGGGTTTATGACATTTGGTTGGGCCAACTCTTTCCTTTGGAAAGGGGGTTTCATTTTTGGAGAGTCTCTACCTAACGATTTTAAGGTGAGTTAGGGCACCTATAGGGTTCATTCATAACTACATTTGGTAATCAGAGATAAGGTAAGAGCTTGAAATTATCCCAAGGGGAAGGTGTTAGGCACCCCTAAGGATCCACTAGTATGGTTCCCGGCTAAACAGTTTTTTGTGAAGCATACAATTAGCAAATCAACAAGTATGACTCAAATAATAGGGGATTTAAGTTTAAATACACAAGTGTTTGAAAAACAACTAGTGGAAAAGCAAGATTTTGAAAAGAGTTACAATCTAAGTATGCTTATGAATGTAAAGGGGGTGTCCTAGGTTTGTTTGTAATATAGATCACATCAATGCAATACACGGTATGACACTCCTCGAAGAAAGGCTACACGTGGTATTAACGCACCGGTCATCATATCCATATCTACCCTTTCCCACCCCATGAAGTTAATTAAAGCGAGGGTTGGTCTCGACCCCTATTGCATGATGTTACCCGTCCCTTCCTATCAGTCTTGGAGGAATTTAGGACTTCTATCCTATGAGGGAGGTTCTAGGTAGACTGATAGCTTATATGAGTCCACCAAACTATAGAGTACCTGGTCCTCTATGAGACTGATACGTAGAATATAGTAAAGACTGAATGTAAAGAAGGCAAGAGATTTTCTATATGGAAAAATCCCACATAATGGGATTACCACGACTTACCCTTGTAGGCTTTTAACTATACTAATTTGTAATCTACCTATTACAAGCCACTTTGCAAACACCCTATTGCAAAGACTTCAAACTAACTTGTGATGCAACCACCACAAGCCACTCTCTAACTCTCCTAGTTACAAAGGATTTAACTTATGACTATTCCTAGTCACAACATAAACTCTAAAGTTTACGAATTTGGTTTTTTCCTAAGACAACGCTTCTAAGAAAGCAAATAAGGAATTACAATGTTGAACAATTAACAAGATTACAACTCACTATAGATGTCCATAAAGCTCGTTTAGAAACTGATCCTTAGTGGAGTTGTTTTCTTGTTCTTGACACACCAGTGACTTCAATGTCGTGCTTCTTCTTCTTGAGAGAATATCACTGAATGCACAAGTGATGGTGTGTGTTGCACCAGGTTGTTTTATCACAAAAGATATCACAATGGATAGTGATGTCAACTCTTGGTGTACTTCTTCTCAGTGAGAAGTGACTGCTGAGAAGTGACTGCTGCACTGTCTGCATAGCCACTTCTAGGCAGTTGCGTTCCAGCTGGATAGTGGACTTTGTACTTATATCAGGACACACCAACAGACCAGGTCCTAGGTGTGTTCCTCTTCTGTAACAATTGTCAAATGGTCACTTTCTTCTACTACATTCCAGTTGTGCACTTAACTTGTACTTCTGTCGTAGAACCCTAAGGGAGAAGGTCCCTATTGTGTTCCTCTTTATATTGATTGCATATAGTCATTGTCTTGTTTGTGTCGGAGAACCCTAAGGGACCAAGTTACCAGGTCCCTGTTGTGTTCCTCCATGAGGTCGTTCGCCCATTTGCTGACAAGTTCATATGAGATGTATCTTGTAGAACAGATTCTCTATCTGTTTCTTTACAACAAGTTTGTTAGATCATCAAAACATAAGAAGTATAAGGCTAAGACATTGAAAACCCATCAATTTCCCACTTTTTGATGATAACAAACATAGGCATGGAAAGCATTTGTTTGGATCAGAATTAACCAGATGAGATACAAGTTCCCCCTAAATCTTAGATCTCCCTCCTTGTCATTTTTAGTTCCCCCAAAATCTCAGACTTGATTTTTTTTATCACAAGTAATATATATCACATGCATATTACCCCAACAACATTTGATTTTCCCCCTTTTGGCATCATTAAAAAGAACAAGTGTGTCGAAGAGCACACGTAGGTAATAAGCACAAAGAAATCTAACACAGCTAGCTCACACCACATATGTGCACACATCATGACAGAAAAGAGAAGCCAGAGGAGCACAGTATTGTACAGGCAACGAAAAGGGAGTTGTTTTGTTAATGTTTACATTGGACTGAGCAATACAGGACCAGTAATGGTTAAGTCCAACATGCCATCATAAAAACAAGTAAACACAAGTAAAACAATAGCCACAGGAAGTTGGAGCAAAAATAGCTTGACATTAGGGAGGATCCTAGGGAACACTAAAGGAAGGAAGCTTGGAGGAAGAGACAATAATAGTTTTGAGAAACAGGTCCAGTCTAGCATTTGTAGCCAGTTGTTCTTCAAGTAGTTGAGCCCGAAGTCTCCCATTTTCCTTTCTCAGTCAGGCAACCTCCTTATGTACAAAATCAGGTCCCTTAGCTGCTTGGCTAAGCTGACTTTCCACTATAGCATTTCGAGCCCTCATCCTTCTTATTTCCTTAGAGGCTACATTTTGAGTGTTTATCGGCTGAGAAATGGTCGAGATGCTTCCACCAACTTTTTCTATACATTCACATTCTTCTAGAGTGGTCTTAGAGAAGGTCTTCTTACGTGTTCCCACTCTGGTATTTCCCAAGGGAACCTTATAGAATCTAAATACTTGAGTGAAGAGAAAGCCATAAGGTAGCCCATGATTGCCACCCTTAAAATTTGCCACCTTCTGCATATGATCTATCATGATTGCTGGCAAATTGATTTGTACAAACTCATCAAGCACTTCCATCAGGACCAAATCGGATTTTGTAGCAATGGAATGTCTCTTAGAGCGGGGTAAGAGTACTTTATTAACCAGTTCAAAGAGAAGCTGGTACTCAGGAAGCAATACCTTCTTATGGACCTGTTCCCCATGTTGAATGGCTTGCTCTTTCATGATGGCTCTCCGAAAGCTTATTCCACAGAAATCCTTAACTGAGGAGACACATTCACATGAAATTCTAAGAATATTTCCCAATGTTGAGGCATCGAGTACAATATCTACTCCATTTACAAGCATACAGATGTGATCCCCCTAAATAGTGAAGAGACATGCATAGAAGGTTTGCACTGCATCTTCGTACACTAGAGGCATGCTCCCTTCAAACAGGTGTTCCCATTGTTGAAATTCCATAATCTCTAGAATTTGTCTCGTGCCTGCCATCTCCGAAAAAGCTGGATCAAATATTCGACCCTACAACACTTTTTGAGTTCTTAATCTCTGCTGCCACAGAACACCATCACAGGTCAAGGACCTTGTTGTACCAGGTTCCTTAACGATTTCTCCCCTTCGACAAACTTTCCTTTCTAGCTTGCTACCCCCACAGTATTGTCCTTAGACACAGCTAACTCAGTTTTACTCCATTTAGATTTGCTGATGTACATCACAGATGACCCTTTCTATTCCTCAACAGTTTCCTTAATCGTCATAGACTGTTGCACTAAGGAACCAGGTTCCCTAGAAGCATTTTTGTCTATCTGGTTTACTGACACACTCTTGATGAAATCCTTTGGATTCATTTTCCTCTTTTTCCTTGTCTTGACACTCCTCTTACTTTTTTGCAATGAGGATTCAAAATTCTCTTGCTTTAGTGACCTGGTGATGGGTGATTTGGAGGAAGACTCCAAGAGCTTGGAATGAACAGGAGGTGCAGGAATGAGTTTACGCGGAAGTGAATCAGGTTCATCAGATGGTGTTTCTGAGAATATCTCATGATCCAAGAACTCAAGGAGTGTTGTGGTTCTTACATCTCCTAGGAATGGAATGTCTTCCCTCTGATACTCTGAAGAGAGATATGCTCCTTCATTCATTAGACTCTTAGCAGATATAGCCATAATGTTATGAGTTGCTTCCTTTTCTGGTGACTCCTTGAGAGTCACTGAGTCCAACATGGAGGAGTTCAGGTACTGGTCAGGATCATCCTTAGGGGCTTCTAATACTCGAGGAGTAAGACCTCTTATGTGGTCTTTGATAAGATCGTAGGATTGACTAGATATAGGATTCTCAAAATAGTGGAGAACGATGTTTATTAGAAATGGAAAAACTGTAGGGATGGAGGAGGACCCAGAAGTGTGTAAGGTGGTAGAAGGCATGAAATAATGATACTCTGGGAATGGCTTTAAGGAATAAATAAGTAGGAACAGTGTTAATGGCGGGGGAATGAGAAGATTGTTTGATCGCCATTAGATGAGTACTTAGTAGACGAGTAGAGAGAGAAAGAGATAGATGGGAAGAGGATCCTAGCTATACACGGGAGATAAAGGTTCATGACTTGTGGTGAGAGAGAAAGAAAGTTTTATTGGAAGAAGAACTAATGATGAGTGGAGAGCGAAACAGGTTCTGAATAGCTCTAAAAACGACGGTAGGTTTATGGGAAAGTGTTACCGTGCAGAGGGGATGAAAGGATTTGACGGACAAGAAATGGCACACAGACATTGAAAAGTCGGATGATATGGCAGCTGAATTACAAAATATTTATATATTTTTTTGTTTAGAAAGGGCATGCAAAATTAAGCACATTACTACTAACCTGAGATACAAGAATCTGATGCCAGAGAAATCTTTTTGAACAAGGTTTTAGCAGCTCCCTTCTTGCAGTTCATAACTATACCTTTATCTTCTATGATCGTTATGTGTGTTTACCTACAATGGTATTGATGTAAGTTAGGCTTGGTCAGAAAATACTTTAGCTACCTTTACCTGACGGTGTCTTACATAGCCAATAGATGGAGGATTAGGTTCTTCATTAGATTTTTGTGACCCCGTCTTCATCTTGATTTATCCAAAATATTCTCTACTTGAGGCTTTGATGTAGATATCTGGAGTTTGGCCTTCTGTTCTGCAATGCTTTCCACCAATAAATCCCTTATTCATATTGAACCTCCGAAGAGGATCTCACCCTTCAATGTGTTTGCAATTTCTCTCCAGTTGTTGATGAGGTCATTTCATTTTGCTTCCTTGTCTCCCAGAAGATGAGGCATGAATCATGACTAGTGCACTTTGGTTTTCCAATTTAAGATGGAAGTTGGTTGAAGAGAGAAATATGGAGGTTAATTTGATTTCCCCACACTTTGTGTTCTGCTGCTTGTGTAGTGCCATGAGCTGCATCTTTACTTCGTCCTTCAGCCTCAGTGGTAGCAAGTGACTTACCAGGTTCTTTGTGAGACATGGAGGATGATGTTCCGTTGTCTTTCGCCAGTTTCCTTCATTTTGCTCACTTTATCATCCTCCTGATTTGAAGCCTCAGATATTTCCTAGAGACAGGATTGATTCATCATATTAATCGTCACGGTTTCTTTCTTGGCAAGGGAGAGTATCTTATTGAATACCCCATGGGCATCTCCTGCCATTTAGTGCTTTCTTTGTTGGAGACCTTGTGGCCTTGTTTTGTGGGTTGTTCCCTAGAACGATTCCTTTACTTGTCTTTTTGCATTGCGCTTCCCAAGCTGATCCTTCCTATTGTCAGGAACAAGTCATTTTCTTCTAATTGGCAGTTCCTAGTGAGTTTTGATTTAGGAGGGACCTCGCTCGACACTTGTTTTCAAAGTAGAAAGCAGTATTCATTCCTTTTGCCCAGAATTTCTTGGCGATTCCACAGGCGATGGGCACTGTCCATGCAACATTTTCTAGTTCCATTCTTTCTTTCAGCTACGCCATTTTGCTGTGACGGCCTTGGTGTTGAGAAATTGTGCATGATCCATTCTCCCCCTCCTCCATCATTTTTGTGAACTCATGACCAGGTGACACTTGAGTTTGGTAAACCGCTGACCAGGTCCGGCTGAGTTAATTTATTTGGAGGTGAGAAGTTTGTATATACCTATCCTTCATGCCATGGTTGCGACTTCACTCATCTCATACTATCAGCTTGTGGAGATTAATGACTAGCAAGAGTGACTGTTCTTGTTTTCTTTGTCCACTGAGACTACTTGGCGAGTTATCGGATTGGTGATTGCATTTTTTTAGGACATTCACATAGTGCTCGTTCCCACTTGAGTGCCAAAGGAACCTTTCTGCCTTTTCATTCACTGAGAATGTACCCTTTACTTTCTTCTCAAGGATACATTCCCTTCCTACATGGCTTTCAATGAGAAACAATTCATGATGTTTTCAGCTGCATGCTTTAGGCATCCACTGTCCATAGTCCATCATAGTCTGCTTCCTCTCATGCTCCCTCCACATGCATATCAAGGTTAGATTAAGGAACCTAAACTAGTTTGGGTCCCTTGTTACTATAAAAAGGATGAATGATGGATTTCCTAGTCCACGCAGGCAGCATTTGCTTTTTGCGAGTGGTACTTGGTCCTTTGCTAGTAGTCACTTTATCAGTAAACGCTTTATTCTTTTAAGCAGATTGAACCCTGTCCTGGCAATTTTCTTTAAATGCCCTTTGTTTCCACAGTGGGTACATAGCAAGTTATAAGGTACAGTGGCATACTTGCTGTGTGGGTTGTGTGGAGTTTTCTTCCTTTGGAACCTGATGCACTGCTTGTTTCCACTATTGTTGAAATACATGGAAGTGATAGCATCTGAGGACCAGGTCCACTTCAGGGATTTCTCAAGATCATTTCTTACTTTCTCCAACTCAGTTTAGAGTTGTTGATTCCTCTCGAGTTCACTGCAAAGACTAGTTTTTACAACAATTAACTCTTTTTCGAGCATGATGTGAGACTCACTGGCTACTTCCTTCCCTTTCCCAAGATTTACATTCATATGTTCTCTATTGAGTCCCTTAATGGTTTCCTCTAGATCAGTGCATATCACTAGTAGGTCAGCCCTTTCCTCTTCAGTGGATGCAACCTTTTCTTCTAAAGTGTGTTTCTCATTGCTAAGACCATGTATTGTTTCTTTTAGATCAACAACTACTACCATCAGATCTTCTCTCTCATTTTCCACACTAGTTATTCTTTCATTCAGGGCCTCCTTCTCTTGTTCAAGATTAGCTATGGTCTCATTTAAGTCCACTACACAGACCACTAGATCATCTCTAAATTGTTCGGCCTCTCCTAGTTCTATGGTCAAGATCTCCTTATCATTTACACGACTATAGTAAGCATCAATTAGGACATTGATAAAGACCTTAGCTTCTTAGAAGAATAGGATTTCAGATTTCTCTGAACATCCCTGAAGTTTACCTCATTGTCTTCATTATCATCATCTGACTGAGCCATCAGCGTGAACATTGAATTGTACTTATTTGCTTCAGTTTCCACTGCCATCATGGAACTATTTTCTGCATCTAAGTCCCTTTCGGATTCACTTGAGGAGCCTCCCCAAGCACCAAGAGCCTACTTAACGATATTGTCTGCCGCACTTTTTCGATTGAATCTTTTCTTTGGAACCAGGTTTCTTTTTCCTGCTTTGTTAGGATTTTGCTTGTACTGCTCTTGTTTCGCGAGTGGGAAATCTTTGATGAAATACCCCGACTTTCTACATCTATGACTGAGATTGTTGTTTCTTGTTTTACTTGAACTATCCCACTTTGGTATGCCACCATTTCTTCTAACCATTTTTTGAAATCTTTTAGTAAGATAGGCCATGTCACTATCTTCATCATTTGAATCACTGCTTTTAGCCTTAAGCATCATGTTCTTTTCCTTCTTAGGCTCTCTTCTTTCACTATCTTTCTTTCTTTTCATCTCGTATGTTTTCAGATTACCAATCAACTCATCCATGGTCAGAGTTTGTAGATCTTTAGCTTCAGTAATGGAATTTACCTTACTTTCCTAAGACCCAGGTAGAACACTGAGAATTTTCCTTACAAGCTTGTTTCTGGGAATGACATCTCCAAGCGAGTGAAGCTCATTTATGATGGAGGTGAATCTGGTGTGCATATCTTGTATGGACTCATCATCCTTCATCCTGAAAAGCTCATATTCAGTGGTGAGCATGTCGATCTTGGATTGTTTGAACTGAGTGGTTCCTTCGTGTGCGGTTTGTAGAGCTTCTCATATTTCTTTGGCAGTATCACAGGGTGATACTCTGTTGTACTCATCAGGTCCTATGCCACACATCAAGATTTTCTTGGCACGATAGTTCTTTTCTACAGCTTTTCTATCAACGTCGATGTACTCTCTTCTCCCTTTGGGCACCAATGGTCCTATTTCTTCAAGTTTCTTCATGGGAACATGTGGACCATTACAAATGATGTCCTACAACTCTGAATCTTCGCCCATCATGAAATCATGCATCCGGGTCTTCTACCAGCTGTAGTATTGACCATTGAATCTGGGAGGTCTATAGGTTGATTGTCCTTCTTCAAAGTTTGGTGGAGCATCCATTGAGGATCTTTCCTAGGTTTTAGCCTGATAGGAGGAACCCGCTCTGATACCAATTGATAGCTTATATGAGTCCACTAAACTATAAAGTACCTGGTCCTCTGTGAGACTGATACGTAGAATGTAGTAAAGTCTAAATGTAAAGAAGGCAAGAGATTTTCTACGTGGAAAAATTCCACACAAGGGGATCAAAAAACCACGACCTACCCTTGTAGTCTTTTAACTCTACTAACTTGTAATCTACCTATTACAACACCCTATTACAAAGACTTCAAACTAACTTGTGATGCAACCACCACAAGCCACTCTCTAACTCTCCTAGTTACAGAGGATTTAACTTATGACTATTCCTAGTTGTCACACCCTTTTTTGCAACCTCACTAATCCTCTTAAATTAATAAAAGTTATATTGAAGCATGAAAAGGGTTTTTCAATTAGAACGTAGCAAAAATTGTATTCAAAAGAAAAATAACTCAGAGTCGCCACCTGACTTTGATTTCGGTGTGCTAGGTCACCATTTTTTTAAAAATAATTTTTCCTTTTAAAATATTTCAGACTCTAAAACCAAGTTCGCACCAGAGATTCAGGTAAGGGGGTTCATTTGACTTAGGGAGAAGGTGTTAGGCATTCCCCAAGTCCGTAACTAGTATGGTTGCGTACATGATTAAGTTGGCTTTTAAGAATACATTGAGGTGAAAACACACAAACAAAAATAAACACAAAAGAGGATCGAGGCCGTCCCCACCTAATAAAAGAAAAATAAAAATAAAAGAATAAAAAGCAAAATCCTAAGCTAACATACACTATACTTCCTCCATGGTGTAGTTGCGGCCTTCGTTACATTCACTTCGGGGCATACCCCTGAAACACAATATATACAAATCCCTCGGGGTATTCCCTAGATAAATTTAACTAAGGGAACGACCTCTCGCCTTGAAACTAACAAAATCCTAAGGTTTGCTTAACTGAGTGTTGCCGGCCTAAGCATGCTCCTACCGATAAATTAGTAAATAGATCTACGCAAGTGAAAAATTTAGAATACTAACAACTCGTATTTTATCTCATTCCATAACCCTTAGGTCCAATTTTATTTTAAATTGCATCTCCCCAAATTGCTCTTTTAAATCCAACAACTAACAATCCCATTTCCAATTCAAATTAAGCATATGATTTAAATAGCTAGACGTGAAATGCCAATTCACTCGCAATCAATTCAAGTAGTCATACGAGAGGGCACATTCAAAGCCATAGAGAATAAGTCACGAAATCGGATCACCAAGCAAATAGTTAACATTAGAATGAGTAAAGGATTGAAGGATTGAACCTTATTGCGCGAAACCTTTCGATTAAATTTCAGCAGCTACAATATTGGAACTACGGAGAATGAGCTTGAACATAAATTGAGATAGGAATCTTCAACTGGCCGAAACCTCAAACTCGAACTGGAATCAACCTCGGCTCAAATGAAACTTCACTCGCTATTTGTGGCTTCAGCAAACACTTAAGATATGATGAATTGTAGAAGAAAGGATAAGTCAAAATAAAGCCCAAATCCGTAAGTTGAAACCTCACAAAGCACGAACAACCATCTTAAATTGCAGCAGCCTTTTGAAAACCAAATCAGTGACAAACCTCCATAATTTTGAACTTCGACATCTTATACAAGTCCAAAAAAAGAGGAAGTGGAATTTTTTTGAACTTCAGTTGTCAAATTCTTCTTTAAAATCCTAGTTTTTCTTTTATTTTGGGGCTTTTTGATTTTTGGACCTAATCTGTGAGTGTGAGGAGCGAGGCATCTCCTACGATGAAAAGCAGAAGGCTGCTAGGGTTTTCTTGTTTGAGTTCAGAGAGAGAGTGAAGGGAGAGAGTGAGGGGGGTTGCACCGGCGAGTTTTGGTGGTTACTTGGCTGTTGCTATGGTGAAGGAGATGAGGGGACGACGACAGCTCTAAGGTGAAGATCGGGTGGGGCTGGTGTTGCAGCAGATTTGTGTGTGGTTATTTAGGGTTTGTCTTGTCTCCATTATGTCTAGGTTATGAAGAAGAAAGGAATGACTAAAGGTTCTCTTGTGTTAGCTCTCTAGGTTTTTGTTGTGTGCTTTTGTCTAAGGAAGAAGAAGGGTAGGGCGCCCGATCTATGCTTCCCTTTTCCTAGGGGCCTTTTGTTTTTTAGATTTTTCCTCTTTGTTTTTGTTAATGTCTAGGTTTGGGATTTTGGGTTAGCAGGCTAAGGAAATTGGTTTGATTTGGCTAAAAGCAAGATAAAAAATTAGTCCAAAATTAATTCTATTCCATCCTCCTTTTTTATATGTAAAAACAATATAGCAAACAAGATAAACTATTAAAACTACTAATTAATCTTACTTAAGAAAATAAATTATAAAAATGGAATTAAATATTAAAATGAAGCTATTTTTTTGTACTTTTAGAAGATTACCAAAAATAGGAATGCGAATTTAAGATAATACCACTATAAAGATACTAATGAACTTAAATAAATAAAATGAAAACAAACATATATAATGAGATAAATTGTAACTATTTTTTTGTATTTTTCAATTTTTGTGATAAAATAAGAAAAAAGAATCAAAACTAGTTAAAATAACGATACTAGACCTAAACTAAATATTTAAATACTAAAATATGTAAAATCTTGGGGAAGGTCAAAAATTACATGTCTACACTAGTCATACCATAAACTCTAAAGTTTACGAATTTGGTTTGTTCCTAAGACAACGCTTCTAAGAAAGCAAATTAGGAATTACAATGTTGAACAATTAACAAGATTGCAACTCACTATGGATGTACATAAAGCTCATTTAGAAATTGATCCTTAGTGGAGTTGTCTTCTTGTTCTTGACACACCAGTGACTTCAATGCCGGATAAATGCTTCTTCTTCTTGAGAGAATATCACTGAATGCACAAGTGATGGTGTGTCTTGCACTAGGATGTTTTATCACAAAAGATATCACAATGGATAGTGATGTCAACTCTTGGTGTACTTCTTCTCAGCGAGAAGTGACTTCTGCACTGTCTGTACAACCACTTTTGGGTAGTTGCGTTCCAGCTGGATAGTGGACTTTGTACTTCTGTCAGGACACACCAACGGACCAGGTCCTAGGTGTGTTCCTCTTTTGTAACAATTGCTAGATGGTCAATTTCTTCTGCCACATTCCAGCCATGCACTTGACTTGTACTTCTGTCACAGAAAGCTTTGGGAGTAGGTCCATGTTGTGTTCGTCTTTATATTGATTGCGTATAGTCACTGTCTTATTTGTGTCGGAGAACCCTAAGGGACCAGGTCACCAAGTCCCTGTTGTGTTCCTCTATGTGGTCGTTTGTCCATTTGCTGACAAGTTCATATGAGATGTATCCTGTGGAACAGATTCTCTATCTGGTTCTTCACAACAAGTTTGTTAGATCATCAAACCATAAGAAGTATAAGGCTAAGACATTGAAAACCCTTCACAGACCCTCAGGTTTAAAGGCAAAATGCTAGGCGACAAACAAGAACACATAAGACTGCATTTAAAGAGAGCATGGAAGTCAAACGAAAGGCTCAAATATACCTCCACATACAATGCATATGAATAGTATGACTCGTACACAGATAAAGTCTTAATTCTGAATTCTAAATTATGGTATCTAAGTGATAACAATAGAACCATATTCATTACATGACTCAGAAAAGAAGTCTGAATCAGGCTTGCCTACTGATTTAAGCATGCTGGCAGTTAAACAAGGACAATTATGTTTTTATTTAAGCAATTACCTAAACCTTACCTAGGCGTAAAGCAATATGCAACAGTTATTCAGAATTATTAAAATAGCTTGTAGATGGTTTTTACCTAAGAGCATGCTGTTCTAGTTGATGTGAATGTAGAGATTATTACCAATTTTATTCAGAAAACATCACATGTGCGATTGTTTTTATTACCTTTTCATGAATCAGTAATTAACTAGGTATCTTAAACAAAATGCAAACAGGATCTTAGAACATGATCTCTAATATGCACATACTGATGGCAGGATTGTTAAAAACAGAATCCCTAAGGCATGATTTCTAAATGTGTGCAAGTGTTGCGGAATTATTGAAGTATGACTTCTGAAAGTACAAAAGTAACAACTTTTATACCAATGTTGTTATTGTCATAGGAGCAGGATTTCTAAGTAATAGACATAAAATATGGATTAGTGATAGATGAGATGCTGAAGCAAGAAACATGGGTCCTAAGAGCATGGTTTCTAATGTATGAATCCTAAGCATGGTTTCTACTGCACAATTAGGAATATAACCCTAACAACATATTTTCTACCCTTACCAACTATAACATGCATATTTACCCCATCCCTTTTCACTAGCCAACCCCAATACTTGTTTATAACAAGTTATTATAGACCAACAGTGAATTACATAAGTAGAAATGAAAAATAAGAAGTTACACTATAGGAAGCCTGATTAGGACTTCCTCTCTGAGTTATGTAATCAATCACCTCAAGTGCTAAGATTGTTCCATAGTCTTTCTCACATGTGAGTGTGTTATAGTTCCCTAAGGACCTCAAGAGATCCCGGACAGTGCTCACACCCAGATTTCATAGCCAAGACAGAGTAAGTGTAGTGTGGAAAGGCCAACTTTTATGTGTCCAAGTTCAAAGGGAGCTCAAGGGTCCCAGGCAAGACTCACACAAAAGGGGAAGAACCTAGTGGTCTAAGAGTATATATGGGAGTACTTGACAACAACAACAACAACAACAACAACCCAGTGTAATCCCACAAGTGGGGTCTGGGGAGGGTAATATGTACGCAGACCTTACCTCTACCCGAGAGGCAGAGAGGCTGTTTCCAGGGGACCCTCGGCTTAAAGAGGCAACAAGAGACACTATATTAGTACTATCAATAGACTCATAATAAAACAACATAAAATACCATGAAATCCATAACATAACATAAATGCCATAAAAAATAAAGTAACAGCAATATAAGAGATATAGGAAATACGAGCAGGATATAAGGTATTAATACCCAACAGATAAAGCCCATCATCAGTAGTTGATCAATAGCATCCTAAGACTAACTCCTAACTGGCTAGTCTCACTCTAGTGCGCTGTAAAAAGACATCACAATTTCCCCTAACCTACAACCTTAATGCTCGATCTCCACAATTCCCTGTTTAGGGCCATGTCCTCAGTAACCCTAAGTCGCACCATATCCTGCTTGATCACCTCTCCCCAATACTTCTTAGGTCTCTCTCTACCTCTCTTCATACCCACCACCGCTAGTCGTTCACACCTTCTCACCGGTGCATCAGTGTTCCTCCTCTGAATGTGCCCGAACCATCTAAGTCTTGCTTCCCGCATCTTGTCCTCCATGGGATCCACACCCACCTTCTCTCGAATATCTTCATTTCTAATCCTATCCTTCCTTGTATGCCTGCACATCCACCTCAACATCCTCATCTCTGCAACTTTCATCCTCTAGATGTGTGAGATCTTCACCGGCCAACACTCGGTCCCATACAACATAGCAGGCCTAACCACTGCCCTATAAAATTTACCATTCAGTAACAGTGGCACTTTCTTGTCACACAGGACTCCCGACGCTAACCTCTATTTCATCCACCCCACCCCTATATGGTGTGTGACATCCTCGTCGATCTCCCCGGACCCCTGAATAAACGACCCCAGGTACTTGAAACTACCCCTCTTAGGGATTACTTGAGAATCAAGCCTCACTTCCCCTCCCGCTTCCGTCGGCTCTGCCCCAAATTTGCACTCAAGGTATTCCGTCTTCGTCCTGCTCAACCTGAAACCTTTAGACTCAAGGGTATGTCTCCAAACCTCTACCCTCTCGTTGACGCCGCGTCGTGTCTCGTCGATTAGGACTATGTCATCAGCAAATAGCATGCACCATGGCACCTCCCCTTGAATATGATGCGTTATAGCATCCATCACCAGGGCAAATAGGAAAAGGCTGAACGCAGACCCTTGGTGCAACCCCGTAATAACCGGAAAATAATCGGAATCGCCTCTTGCTGTCCTAACCCGAGTCTTAGCTCCATCATACATGTCCTTAACCGCCCTAATGTAGGCAACCGGGACCCCTTTAGCCTCTAAGCATCTCCATAAGACCTCCCTAGGAACTCTGTCGTACGCTTTCTCTAGATCGATAAACACCATGTGGAGATCCTTCTTCTTATCCCTGTATTGTTCCACCATCCTCCTAATAAGGTGGATAGCTTCTGTGGTAGATCGCCCCAGCATGAACCCAAACTGGTTGTCTGAAATAGACACCGTCCTTCGCACTCTCATTTCTACCACTCTCTCCCAAACTTTCATGGTATGACTTAGTAATTTAATACCCCTATAGTTGTTACAGATCTGGATATCGCCTTTGTTCTTATACAACGGGACCATTGTACTCCACCTCCACTCTTCGGGCATCCTATTAGTCTTGGATATAACATTAAGCAACTTAGTAAGCCATTCCAAGCCTGCTCTACCCACACACCTCCAAAGCTCAACCGGAATTTCATCTGGTCCGGTAGCTCTGCCCCTTCTCATCTTACGCATTGCCTCCATGACCTCATCGACCTCAATGTCCCGACAATCACTTAGTTCATGGGGGCTGTCGGCGTTCCTCAATTCACCTAGTACAATATCCTGATCCCCTTCCTCATTTAGAAGTTTATGAAAGTAGGTCTGCCATCTCCTCTTAATCTGGTCATCCCCCAACAAAACTTTGTCGTCCTCATCTTTTATGCACCTCACTTGGTCCAAATCCCGAGCCGTCCTCTCTCTCACCTTAGCGAGTCAGAGTAACTTCTTCTCCCCGCCTTTGTTCCCTAGTTCCTCATAGAAACGAGCAAAAGCTGCCGTCTTTGCCTCCGTCACTGCCATATTTGCCTCCTTCCTATCTACCTTATATCTCGCAATGTTCGCTCTCTTCTCCTCCTCTCTAGTGCTCCCCACTAACCGCAGGTAAGCCACCTTTTTCGCTTCCACTTTACCTTGTACAACTGCATTCCACCACCAGTCTCCTTTGTGGCCACCGGTGCGGCCTGAAGATACCCCTAACACCTCTCTCGCCGCCTTCCTTATATAGTCCGCCGTCGTCGACCACATAGTGTTTGCGTCCCCACTACTTCTCCAAGCTCCCATTGCCGACAACCTTCCTTCCAACTCCTGGGCTTTAACCTTAATCAAGGCGCCACACCTAATCCTCGGGCGGCCTCGTATTGACCTCTGTTTCCTTCTTATCATAATACTAATGTCCATCACCAAGAGCCTATGTTGAGTTGCAAGGGTCTCACCTGGGATAACTTTTCAATCCTCGCACAACCTTCTGTCGCATCTCCTGAGGAGGAGATAGTCAATTTGAGTCTTTGCCACCAAACTTTGGTAAGTAACCAAATGCTCCACTCGCTTCGGAAAACTCGAGTTTGCAATCACTAGATCGAATGCCTTGGCAAAATCCAGCAGTGAGGTGCCCCCTCCGTTCCGTTCCCCGAAACCAAAGCTGTCATGCACCTCAGTATAACCACCTGCCGACGACCCAATATGACCATTGAAATCCCCTCCTATGAATAACCTCTCGGAAGGCGGAGAGCTTGACACAGATTTAAAAGAGCTGAGTTGGAAAATAGTTTTGTAACAGTCATGTTTGAAATGAGTTTGGAAAATAAAAACAACAGGACAGTTTTGAAAAGGAGAAGGGAATAGGAGTAACAATAACTTAGAACAAGACAACACACACAAAGCAAGTTCAAAGGATAGTATAATTTCAACTGTCACAAGCAGGGAAGTAAGGGGTTAGGGACATAGAGGGCCCAAATCAGAAACACATAAACATGGCTGAGAAGAGATGCATATAGACCAGCAAGTACAAAGAACAAGTAGGGACTGATTGGCCTTTATAACACAAACAATTACTTCAAAGAGTTAACAAGGAAATCATGCTAAAAAATTAGAATAGTAACATGACATAGAGATAGGGTATGGGTGTAGTCAAGCAGGGGTCTATTACACATAATCTGTCATGACTTTGTGTTAATCAATCACATTAGGAGACATACTAGTTGAGGGACATAAACAGGAACTCAAGTAGACATGCTGATTACATTTGAACAAGAGAGGGCAGAACTTAAGCATGCTGAATAAAGCAGTAAACAAGAAGGGCAATTAAACAACATGGGTCATTAAGTCAGTGTAGAAAGAGACAGGGATTGACAAAAAATGGAACACATAGAGTTGATTTTCAGAATTGAACTAGGAACATACCAGTTAAGGAAGCAAAAGTGCAGAAAAGTAAAGTGAGCAGTAGCACAAGTAGTAGAGAAAGAAGAGAGAGTTTGAGTGTGTGTGTATTCTGAACTAATCATGTCTTATGCGAAAGAGAGGGTAGAGTATTTATAGTTTGAGAATAGGCAGGAAAATAAGGTAAAAAGTATTGACTTAGCATAATTATAGAAATAATACAAATCAGAATCAATTAAAGTCCCGGACTTCCTTCAATTAGGTAGTCATAGTTCAAACAGGTACAAGTTGTATCAAGTAGGGAAAAGAACCGATTTTATCATAATAGGAGTAGTAAAAGCATGTAGCATGTAATAAGGACTAAGTACGGAATATTTTCAAGTAAGGAAAGTATACTAACAACATATTATGAACATAAATAAGGTAGAGCACAATTTCAATACTGAAAGTCAGTTCAAAGAATCACGGATGAGATGGAAAATCATAGGGAATCAACACTAACTAAGGAAAGTACCACAAAAACAATAAGGAAGCAATTTCGAAAAATCAGTATAGAATTACAAGGAAAATACACAAAATCACAGATGTAGGTTTAAGGAGATTAAACAAAATCAACATAAATTATGTGAACAATCAATAAAACAAATAGTCGGACCTATTAAACAATAAATAGCACGTGTTTGGACAAAATCAAAGAAACCTTAAGAACAAATTAGAGCGGGAAGCACAAGAGCATATAGAACATACATGAAACATAGAATGTTTATGATAGTCATGCAAACACACCGCAAAAAGACTCAAACTTCGAATCGAACCCAGAAGTATTAGGGTTTCTTGACAAAAATGAATCGAGCAAAAAAGGAAAGACTCAGGTGATGTTTAAACATGTTAAAAATCAAAGTAATTGCTAAAATAAGAATGAAATCGTTTTTGCGAAAAAGGTTTTGAAACCCTAGTCTGGAAAATGAAGAAATCGTTTGAAATCGGAGAAATATTTTGAGGAAAACAGGTGAAAACTTTAAAAACCCCATAGATCCATCACAGATCTAAAAAGATCGGAGGATTTATAGCTAGTTTTTTTAGAAAATAGCAGAGACGGAGAAAAAATCGGTTAAAAACTCATGGATACACCTAGATCTAACATAGATTTAAGAAAAGTGAAAAAATCTCAAGGGTTAGGGTTTCAGAGAACCTAAAGAAGATGAGAGGACTTTAAAATGTTACCGGTTTTGGCCGGAAAAGTCATGGATCTGACTCGAACAATCATGGATAGCCGTAGAATGGCATAAAAGACCATGGATAGGAATTGAACAAGATCTGGACTAGATCTCTTCAAGATCTTTCCACGAAATCACAAAAAAACGAGCAACCAGGAGACGTAGGAGACAAATATACATATAAAATAACCATGGGAATCCATGGATCGAGTGAGGATCGAAGGGATTAGGGCTGGTTTGGGTGGCGGCGACTAGGGTTAGGTTTAGGTATCAGAGAGAATTGGAGAGAAAAGGGATTCAAAGGCGGCTCAAATAGAAAATGGGGTAGGTTTTGGGGGGTCATTGGGTTAAAAAGGGTAAGAAACAATGTGGATCGTTGATCTGGGAGATCAATGGTCGAGATTAGAAAGGGTAGGTGGGGTTATGTGTTTGGGAATGGGTAAAAAGGGTGTGGGTCAGATTTTAATTTGAAATTGGGATGGGATTTGGGGCCCTAATTTTGGCTACAATTGAAAGCCAATTTGGCTATATTTTAAATAGCCATTTTTTCTATTTGATTTATAAAAAATAGTAAATGGTTTTTCGAAACATAATTTAAAGTGATAAATGATTTATAATACATAATTAACAATTTAAAAATACAGGATCCAATTTTATGCATATAAAACATAGTTAAATCTTAAAAGGGATAATATTGCAATTATGTTCAATTTAGCTTTAAAAATATTAAATGTAATTGTAAAAATATATAAAAATTACCTTAGCCATATTTGGACATAAACATAGAAATCCAATAGATGAATTATCAAAATAATAATTTTGAAAATAATTATTGGGGATTTTATGGATAAAAAGGGAGAAAATAAATCAATTTAAACCTTTAAAATTATGGAAAAAAATAATAAAACTCTTGGAAAATCCTATATATGCATATATATATATGCTATTTTGAAGGTATTTTGCATATTGAAAATATATAGGAAAAATTTGGGTATCAACATATGGTAGAGGAGATAATGGAGATTTTCATGGATGACTTCTCAGTGGTGGGAAATTCATTCGATGATTGCCTTGTAAACTTGAGGTGAGTTTGGAAAAATGTGTATCGAGACTAATCTGGTATTCAAATGGAAAAAGTTCCATTTCATGGTACAGGAAAGTATAGTCTTGGGGCACTTAGTGTTAAGTAAAGGTATTGAGGTGGATCATGCAAAGATTTACGTGATAGAAAAGCTTCCACCACCCATCTCCGTCAAAGCAATCAGAAGTTTTCTAGGGCACACCAGTTTCTATAGGAGATTCTTAAAAGACTTTTCCAAAATTGCTAACCCCTTATGTAAATTGCTTGAAAAAGATCACCCTTTTGTGTTTTCTAATAACTGCAGGGTAGCTTTTGAGGAATTAAAGAAGAGACTGGTAACAACACCTATTATAGTTGCCCCCGACAAGGAGAAACCATTTGAGATGATATGTGATGCGAGTAAGTATGTTGTGGAGGCGGTTCTTGGGCAGCAAAAAGATTAGATCATACATCCAATGGACTACGCAAGTAGAACTCTGAGTGGAGCCTAGCTAAATTACACTACGACTGAGAAGGGATGTTGGCAGTGGTGTTCATATTTGACAAGTTCAGGTCATACCTGATTGGCTCGAAGGTAATTGTTTATACTGACGATGCTGCTCTCATGTACTTAGTTGAGAAGAATGAGTCAAAATCGCGTCTGATTCGATGGGTACTACTGCTACAAGAATTTGATTTGGAAATCCGTAACCGAAAGAGAACGAAGAACCAAGTAGCTGACCATTTATCTAGGCTTGAAGGAGCTAAAAAGAAGGTTGAGGTAGAAGAAATTCTAGAAACTATTCCAGATGAACAACTGCTAGCCACGAGTCTCGAGGAAGTGCCATAGTATACAGACATTGCAAACTACCTGGCGAGCGGTGTTGTTCCTTATGACCTTTGATTTTCTCAAAAGAAAAAGTTCTTTCGTGATTGTCGCAGGTATTATTGGGATGAGCCTTATCTATTCAAGATTTGTGTTGATAACATGATCCGGAGATGTATCCCCGAGATAGATCAGTCTTCTATTTTGCAGGCATGTCACGCATCACCATATGGTAGGCACTTCAGAGGAGTAAGGACAGCTGCGATAACCTTGGAGTCGGGGTTCTACTGGACAACATTGTTCAAAGATGCACATCTATGGATAAAGGGCTGTGACGAATGCCAACGAACCGGGAACATTTCACGCAGACATGAGATGCCCATGAACCCAATTAAGGAGGTAGAAGTGTTTGATGTATAGGGGATCGACTTCATGGGGCCTTTCGTCAGCTCATATGGCAACAAGTACATACTCGTAGCTATGGACTACGTGTCCATATGGGTAGAAGCTACAACACTCCTTACAAATAATGCAAAGGGGGTAATTGGTTTTTTAAGAAAGAGCATATTCACCCGATTTGGCACCCCAAGGGCAATAATAAGTGACAGAGGCACTCAGTTTCATAATCGAGCCTTTGCAAAGTTATTGGAGAAGTATGATGTATGCCATAAGGCGGCCACCCCATATCATCCGCAAACAAGCGGGCAAGTGGAAGCCTCAAATAGAGAAATAAAGAGTGTGCTGACTAAAACTGTGAATGCAACTAGAACAGATTAGGCGAGGAAGTTAGATGATGCACTTTGGGCGTATCGAACCGCATTCAAAACTCCAATTGGCATGTCGCCATACAAGTTGGTATTTGGGAAGGCGTGTCGTTTACCCATAGAGTTGGAGCATAGAGCTTGGTGGGAGTTGAGACAGTTGAATCTTGATAGTGAAGCGACAGGAACAAGTAGAGTAACGAAATTGCACGAGCTTGATGAGTTTAGATATCACATTTTTGAGAGCACAAGATTATATAAGGAGAGAATGAAGATGATGCATGATAGTAATATTATTGAGCGGAATTTTAAACCTGGATATACGGTATTGCTATACAACTCACATCTAAGGTTGTTTCTAGGAAAATTGAAATAACCATTGTCAAGCCTTTTCATGTGGTTGAAATTCACCCCACGATGCCCTGGAGATTGATGCGAGTAATGACTCTTGCACGTTTAGAGTCAATGGGCATAGATTAAAACCTTATATGGGCATGAAGAAAGCAAAAGAAGTATCAGTGACCCATTTGATTGAGCCCCCAAAGTTGATCGTACCTTAAATACGCTTATCTGTGTCGTGTCGTGACGTTACATCAGGTGATTCATGGGAGGCAACCCATTGAAGTGTTGTATTCGTCGTGCCACAACATTAACTAAGGCACTTGTTGGTAGGCAACCTAGCGCGTAGTGATTTTTAGTGTAGTAGAATTTGTTATTTTTATTTTGTAAGTACTAACAAGTGCAGGTGAGCTTAGGCAAGCGATAAGTCCACCAGACGCTGAATGGATAGGTAAAATTGAGAAATTCCAGAGCCCAGGTGCACGGCCGCGGTTGGACCGCGGTCAAACCGCGCAAATCGCTAACCATACTGCCTCATGTTTGGCGTATCGTGCACGACCGCGGTTGGATAGCGGATGGACTGCGCAATACAACACCCATTCTGCCTCACGTGCGCGGCCGCGCTCGGACTACGAACATGCAACCTTAGTTAGAGTTATTTTTGATTATTTATTTATTTTTCTGTTTTAATTCTAATATTCTAATTCTTATTAACCCCCCCTCCCAACCAAGTACCAAATATCCCCTACCCCTTTCTCTTAACTCTTATTCACATTTAACACCCTAAACCCTCCCTTACAAATCAACACACAACTCTTTACTTTCTTCCCAGAAAACCCCAACCATCATACTTCCACATCACCGATTAACCCACCCCCACTCCACCCTTATCTCTCTTCTAACCATTTTCCCTCACTTAAAATACTGATAACTCCACTAAGTAAGGTCATTTGATTACATTATTGTTAGTATACTTGAATTCTTGGTTATGTAGTAGTTTTCTTCTTCTTTTGTAGTAGATTTCTTTAGTATTGGGCTCTAGTTACCTTACTGGGTTTGTTGAGGTTATAATAAATGGGTTTCTTGACATATGTGGTTGACAATGGGTTAATTGTGGTTTAGTTTGGATTATCAATTTGTCAATTGGGGATTCCGGTGAAGGGTGTGTACAAAGTGTTTTTTTAAATGCCACGGTGAGTTTTTAATGTAAATTTTGACCAATTGTGCGGATGAAATCTGAGTAACCGCCTTGGTTCATATCTCTTGTATTTCACTGCTGATGTTCTTTATTTCAGGTACTATGACGCCTTCCAAGAAATGCCGAACCATTAGTGCTTCCTCCAGCAGCCAAGCTGGATCCTTCAGAGCACGAGCCTCCTCTCCTGCTCGTCAGTATGATAGTTCCAGGTTCGTCTCCAACGCAGCTCAAGACCATTTTGGTCATAAGGCATCTAAGAAGCCCATACCATAGAGGGGCATTGATATAGGGTATCTCTAATACGACCGTCCCAATATGTACATTGAATTGATTCGGCGTAGGCTGGATATTTTCTTTGAAGACCTGGATAAAGCTAATTTGATGGTTGTGCGGGAATGTTACGCAAACATTATAGAACATGTGAACGGTGTGTGCACAGTGCGCAAGAAGAATGTGGACGCCTCTATTGAGTCCATTCGGAGAGCATACTGGCTTCCCACACCTAGGGCGAAGGACTACTATGAAGCCCATGGCAGACGATTCACCACGTGAGATTTATTCTTTGAAACAATATGTGTGCCCGGAAAGGAAGTTATGTGGATTCTACCTGGGAAGAAGTTTCATTTGGCAGAACTGACCTTTGAAGGGAAGTGTTGGTTGTATGTCATCAATAGCTGTCTACTCCCGCCTTCCAATACCACTGAAGTGAATGGTCCTCGAGCTGCATTGATTTAGTGTTTCATGAAGGGCCACGATTTTGACATGGCCAAGATTATTCACGAAGAGATGTTCATTCATTATCCGGTGAGGTGATATGGTTTCTTCTTCCCTTCCTTAGTCACTAGATTATGCCGGGCAGCGCGGATGCCGAAAACGTTGAGCATGGATGGAAAAGAGAAGAAAAAAGCAAAGTTTCAGGTAGATAAAATGACTATTGGAAAAGACATTGTGGCACCTGGAGGTGCTAATAGTGATGACTCTGATACACCTGAGGAGGGAGATGATGAGCAGAATACAGCGGGAGCTGAGTCGTCCACCCATGAGCATGTTATGGAAGCCGCAGGATTGTCTGGGGTCGGTCGGGTTACACGGCTGGAACCCTTAGAGCAGGAAATGGCAGGGTTGCGTACCACTGTCACAGACTTGGGGACTAGAGCTAATGCTTTGGCCACCCAAAATCCTAAATTCGAAAAGAAAATCATGGGCTGGATGCGTGCGCTAGGGAGGGCGTGTCACTTCTCTGATCAAGACTGATCTTCGAGGGAGTTCCTTTGCCTCACATTACTTTCTACTTTATGACATGAGGACATGACATCTTTTTAGGTGTGAGGTGGGGGATACTTCATTTGTATGTTGTATATATATAGGAACATAGCTTGATTTTGGTATTTAGTTAGTTGTCTAAATGTGTAATTTGACTTTTCCCGATGATGGATATCACTCGACGGGTTTCTTTAGGGTCTAAGTCGATAAAACAAAAAATGAAAAAAGATTTTTTTTAAGGTACTGTATCAATTCACTCTTGGTTATTCTTTGGATCGCGCTTCTCTTTCAAGGGTTTTGTTTGAACCGGGCGTAGTTAGTTTTTTATTTTTTTAGGTACTTATGGGCTATGGGCTGAGAAGGAAATATGATCTCTTAACGTTGTTGCACCTTGAATACAGTAGATACTTTAGTGTGGCGCTTAGGCTCAGGTGTTGATTCTTGTTAGAGTGCCTTAAATTGTATGTTCTTAACTTGACTTAAGTACTCTGACTAGAGTGTTTCGATGATACAATCTGGAGTGAGTCATGTTCCATATGTATGTGAGATTTGTTGTATTCTATGTACTGCATTTGATACCTAGAACATGCCCTGTGTATTTGCAAAGTGAAATAGTAGTTTTGTTCAGTTTTGGAAGTGATATATGCATTTCTTTGTTGAGCCAGATATGTATAGTTTACCCTCCTAATTGTTATGTATCATAGTTAACCCCTTTGAGCCTGTAATCCCGTTTCTTTGGCAACCACATTACAAACCTTACCCATTTGTTTGAATTTACCATCTATTTGAAACTTTTCACCTCTCGTGAGCACTTGAATTGTGATGAACTTTATAAAAGTTAAAATGTGGGGTGGTTGGTTTGGCTTTTGAGTGGAACTAATGAAATCAGGAGAAAGGTGCACGGTTTTGAATAAGTAAGAGCCACTTGAAAAAAAAATAATTGTATTGTTGTGAAAAATATTCTTTGATAAGTAGTGGCTCTTGATGTAAGTGTTCCTAAAGAAGTAGGGAGTTAATATATATTGATGTGAGGGCAGAGTCATGGTTCGACATAAGCGTGGGGTTCAAAATGTTAAAGTATATGTATTAAAGTGCTTAGAGAGGTTTAGTCACACTACTAAAATAATCATGTTTTAGCGATGAACAAATTCTGTAGCTAAATAGAAAAATCCGTTGTTAATCTCATTTAGCGACGGATTAGCAACGGATTATCAATAAATTCTGCTAGCTATGAGCGTTTTAGCGACAGATTAGCGATGACCTTCGTAGCTAATTCCAGTTTTTTTGTAGTACACTATTATATCTAAATGTATCTCACCCTTCCCTTAGCCTACATTACAACCAAATAAAGTCCTACTTTATCCTAGACTGAATGAGCTCGATTAGTAGAGTGGTACACTACGGGCAAGCCTATGGTGCATCTTTTGTGGCATATGAATGTTCTTTCTGAGAGTGAGTGAATGTTTGTCTATTTGAGTCCTAATATTTCTTAACTTTTATTGCTTGTGGAACTACTCTCGTTTGCGATGTGAGGGCACTTGATTCTTGAAGGAAGGTAAATCTTGACCTCTGTGTTAGAGTAAGTGAGTAAGTAAGGAATATTGCGTGGCATGTGAGAGTCAACTCTTGAGGCGAAGATGTTACATTACTGGGCTCAATCCTTGTGATATATTCTTGGTGTGATGAGTTAAAGAAGTTGCAGAGTGAAGGAGACCTCTGTAGAGTATGGTTTGATTGCTCAGGGACGAGCAATGGTTTAAGTGTGCCATGTTGATAATAGGCTATATTTATGTAGTTTAGCTACAATTTACGCTCCAACGTTGCTATACTTTATTGTTATATGAATGATAAATGACAACAAATAGCTCTAATTATGAACTTTGTGCTTTGTAGGAGCAATTCCTAACTATGAGGATATTAAAGAGTGTTTGGAGTTAACTTGGGGAAAAGAAGGCCTATTGGAAGTGAGTGTGTGCAAAAGAAGAAGAAAAAAATGGAAGACAGATTGCCCTCTAGGAGCGCGAGCCAACCGCGATTGTGCTCAGGCCGCGCTTGTCAGGCAGAAGAGATGGCATTATGCGCAGTCCAACCGCGGTCGGGGTCGTTCCTCCGAGGAATTTTATTTCAGGGGTAAATTCGTAAGTTAAGGGCGACTCTCTTGGACCTATAAGAAGCCCTGCTCGCCCAAAAAAGAAGGGATGAATGTTTTTGAAGGATTGTTGAAGGCAAGAACAGGTAAGAGGCAATGCAGAAGATTCATCATAGAGTTTTACCTTTCTTCCTCTTGTTTTTATTACTGATGATGAATTCTATTGTTATAATTGTGAAAACAATTATGCATAGCTAAACTCCTAATCTAGTATTTTGATGGAACCTCTTGGAGGATGAATTTCTCGTTATGTTAATATAGATTTGCCATAATATTTTTTCTATTTGTTCAACTATATTGTGATTGCTGTTGATTAAAGGGCCCTCAATCGGTTGTGCCTAGTTAGTATGCATTACTTGGGAGAGAGTGCATATTTAGGTAGTTGTTGAACAACATCACTCCTAACGTATATGAGGGATCAATACGAAGGGTTTAAAGGGGAGATTAGGGATAACGAAACCTTGGGTACGATCTAAGTGAGTTGTAACTAAGGCCAGCTAGCGTAATTTGGGAGAATATATCTAGTATGTAGTTGTAATTACTCGGGAGAGAGTTACGATAGTCAGAGTGCTCATGATCGATAGAAAAGACTTAGGCAAATTTATAGAAAATATAGCGGAAAGGATTCCGACAAGAGGGGAAATCAAAACCTTAGACTATTCTCATTCTTGCTTACAAACGGTTTATAGCTAGTTCTTAATCACTGCATTTTTACTACATAATATTTAGTTAATAAACACCCAATTTGTTACTCAAATATCTCTGAAGATTGAATACTTGAATTTCTGTGAGTTCAATAGCTGTAATTGATAGGTTAATTTCTTGTGTGATTCGATTCTGGGCTTGTTAATCGCAATATATTTGTAGCGATTACTTTATTCTTTTTATAAGGCATAGTTGGGTGTGATCAATATCGCGATCCTATAAGAGAATAATCAAGATTGTGCCTCTTACTGTTGTAAGGACTTGGATTTTCCACATTGAACATAGCTATTTCTATCAAACTTAGCTACATTATTGTGTAACTTTTGAGAAGTACGTAGGTCGTGTTTGGGGTTTCTTGTTGGAGTCAGAATGTTTGCGAGTGATGGTGCCATAAGTGCTACACATGAGTCTTGTGATTGCTTTGATCTATACCTTGAAAAGAAAATGGAAATTGAGTTTGACTCGTTTTTACAAGTTGGCTCGTGATGTAAGGATAGCCAAAGACTATATAAAAAAGACAACTACCTGTTCAATCAATCTATTCTAAAAAATGTAATCTCCGCCTACCGAATACCTAAGCATGGACAACCGGAGTCTGGATAACATAATATGAGGATTTAATATATGATAAATATAGAATATGAAGGGCCTTACTCTGATAAGAAAATGAACTTTCTACCTAATTCAACCCCATCTCATAGGATTACCAATATATATAACATAATAAGACAACACACTCTTTTAATCTAAAGGACAGTAATAATATGTTGTAAGGAAAATACATTCTAAATAACTATCAGTTCTAAAATTTCGTATGTTTATCAAGCTTTTGAGTAATCCTTCTTAATTATAAATCAGTAATTGGGGTATAATCCTTAAGGCCTTAATTATAAAAGTTCCTATAATCATCATCCAATATTAATGTTAAAAGTAGTTGTAGATAATTTTGAATTGAAAACTAACTAATCATATGTTTGGCAAAAAGTTTAAACATATGGAGAATCAAAACAAATTAATCACATCTAGGACAATATTTAATTATGTGACCGAATGTTCTGCCTCTTTTACGAGGATATAAGATTCTAATTCCCTTTCTTTTCTTGTATGTTTCACAAACAATGACTGTCCCTCTCTATAAAATGTGAAAAGTTAAATCCTCACTTAGTCACAAATTAAGAATCAAGAAACACAATTCAAAAATATGGATAAGTCTCTCTATGTTGCCTTTCTTGCTCTCTTCTTATGCTTCCTCATTGCATCAACTGGTGAGTAACCAATATATTATAAATCATGCCTAACACTAACTAATACTCGTGAATTTAAATCATATGATATTGAGCGTGAAGAATTTTTGCACTATCAATATAATATATATAACTTGCCATAACAGGTTATTCGTATTTTCCGAATTATCGTATCAAGCTCACTATGAAGAGTTACCAATTATTAAAGGGTCAACTCAATATCGATTGTATGGGAAATCTATACGTTGTTAGTTTACAAAACTTAAACTCAATATTTTTTTTCTTAGAGTTTAAGTTCTACTCACTGGCGATGTAGAATATATTTACGTGAATCAGGTCACTTGTAAGATCATTGCAGATATATATCTATTTCAATAATCTCTTAATAACAACAACGACAACAACAACAATAATAAACCCTGTATAATTTCGCAAGTGGAGTCCGGGGCATACCTTACCCCTACCTGGTGAAGGTAGAGAGATTGTTTCCGATAGACTTCAGCTTCTAATAATCACTTAATAAATTGATAGACATGGTAACTAACATACTATCACTTGTTAAACTATATTGATAGTGCAATAACTAGTAACGTATATAACTTATATCCTATATTTCATTTCTCAATCAATACTTAAAAAAATCTAAGAAAGTATTTTTTCTTTTAGGAACATAACTAATGTAAACCTATGAGTTGTTACTTTCTATTCTATTAACGCAGAAATGCAAAAGGCAGAAGCAATTGGCTGTGAAACGCCCAGCGCAACATGGAAAGGGGCTTGTGTTGTTACTGAAGACTGTGACAACCAATGCATCAAATGGGAGGGGGCTATTCATGGAGCTTGTCATTTGGGATTTGGTTGGAGCATTAGCCAATGTTATTGCTACTTTTGCTGACTTAAAAATTATCGGTGCATATAACTTAAATTCGTTGCTATGTGCACAAAAATAAAACCGATGCAATGTGTAATAAAACCTATCTAGTAGGGGTGAAGGGCTAGCCTACTTGATAAACTCCTTACCTACTGTTGCGGTGGAGGTTTCAGATCCCATCAATAGCTTAACATTCCCTTTATGTTAATTGTTCCCCGATGTAATTAAAAAAAAAACTATAAAAAAAGAAAAAAAAACTTGGTGTGTGTAATAATATAAGAGATTTGTAGAACACATTTGCCCAAAGTATAAATAATTTTGGCATGGTGTTTACTCTTAATGATACCAACATCTTCATAATTTCATTCTCTCTATGATTTTCGTGGTGTACATTTTTTATGGTCTTTGTTGAAGTTGATTGAAGCAAAAACTAGGTCCGTTGGTACTTTCTCTTTGGCATTTATATAAAAAACAATTCTAGAACCTTCACACTTTTGTTTTTCTTTATTTTTTCCATGAAAGTGGAATATATATATATATATTGCTTTCGTACAGCAAAAATTGGTCAATTTAGCTCTAATATTGCGAAAAAAATCAAACAGAGAGAGTATTAAAAACTCTACTTTCATAGCAGAAAGGCTAACTTCTAAAAAACCTAAAACATATTCCTAAAAATCAGATAATTAGTGGATTGATTCCAGTATCAACTCCCACGACAGATGCCTCAATCCTTTTTTTTTTTTGGCAATTCGCTAGGCAAGTGTCTAGGGCTAGTTTTTTATTGATAGAAGAAAAGAAAAATACAACAATTAGGAAAAGTACAAATAAGGGGGACAATAGCATCGGTATTGTTACCCATATGCCTTGGCTATATAATCACTCCTCTGCGCCTCACATTGCCTATGACATCCTCATGTAGAGGATTCATGGTGTAGCTGCCTACAAAGTCTCACGAGGGCATATAATCTTATAGCCGTGTGGATAATTTCCAAAGGCATAGGACCAAGGAAACACAAATCGTGCTAAACCTTACCTTACTAATCCTATTGAGGCATAAAAAACCTCACCTACTAGCATGCATGTAAAAAATAAGAACTAGAAAGTACCAAATATTCAATGATCATCACAGAGTTTATAATATACTCTGTGATGATATTACAAATGAGTATGCTAATATAATGGTAGAATAAAATGATGAAGGAATTAAAATGTTGTCCCTTCTTGTCCGAACTTGTAATTTCTTCAAGTTGTAATTCTTTTTCATCACAACCCCAATTCTTCAAGATGTATTCAAAAATCATGATTTCTTTTTTGAATGATTGGACTTTGTAGATGTAGTTAGGGCAACCTTCTTTTGTTTGGCAACTCTCATTGGAGGTCGCCTAACATTTAAAAAATCGTTGACCTTGTTGTCCCAACTATTTTTCCTTGTATATTCCTTCTTTATTTTTCCACTATGCATAGGTTATAGGTCACCTTTTCTTGATGCCTCTGCCCGACATTGATTTAAGATATCATCTTCCTCCCCTTCTTCATATATATCTCTACCTACCAATAGTGGATTTGGCATGTCTTGAGAAACACCCTGAGTCATCAATATATTGCCAGCTTGTGCAGTAACCAGACTTGCCTTACTTTGTTGTGATTTGTTCCTGCTTATATTCTCATCACCAGTGCTTGAAATAGCATGATTTAAAGCTTTTTTAGGATCAGAACTTACCATTGCATCCAAAAGTTGTCTTTCGTCTAACAAAATAACTGGAGCAGTGGTTACGAGCTATTGCTGCCCAACTTGTGAAATTGTTACTGTTTTGCAATCACCAGTAGGAGTCCTAGCTGTAGCGTTTGGATCATTTTGTTGCTGCTGTTCAATAGGACTTGTATGGATACCTGACGTGGCCTATTTTGTCGATGTTGCACCTATATGAGTTGCAGCTGGCGTACCTTGCCTTGTAGATATTCTTGCAGTAGCACTTGTTGTCACAGTTTGGAACTGCCCAGATGTTGGTGTTCCTGTTTTTGTTCGATCACCCTTAGGCTTTGTGTTTGAGGTGTTAGGATTAATTTGTTGTTGTTGCACAGTAGTTGTAGGTGTTCCAGCTACTGCATTTTGAAAAGTTGGAGATGAAGGATTTCTGGGAACGAATGCAGGAGCATTGGAGTTCAAATTGCTCGTTGGACTTGCTGTTGGCACTCGTTCAGATATTACCATCGCTAAGGAATCAATCTCCTCACCTTCACTCTCATGATTAGCCTCACTATCAGCCTCTTCTGATGAATAGCCAGCAAAACCATCTCCCCAATCCTCTTCATCATCATCCTCCCGTTGTTCTTGCCAAAGTTTACACTTGATAGCCATCAGCCTCAAATTTCCTTGTATAGCATCATTGTTATTCCCCGTTGATAACATAAGTTGCCCAGTTTCACCTTCAACCTCTCCACAATATTCCATTGACTGAGAAGGAACCTCAAAAACAGATTTGTTTAAGGTGACCAAAGGTTGTTTGACCATGAGATTGTTCATCATCATTTCTTTTTGAATATTTTTAATAATTTGTTCAACCTGTGGATTGAAGAAATGCAATGTAGGTGCATTGGAGTTGTGTGCCTCTGCATTAGAACGTATCTGCTGTTCTGGACTGCCTGGAGATTTATGCATCCCAGATTTTGTAGCTGCCTCGCGATCACACTGTTTCATAGTCGTCGCAGTATCATCCAAAAAAGGTTCGTGCATCAGAACCTGCTGTATACTCTTCCTCTCCTTATTCACCATTTGTTTCTGGTCGTTGCTTAAGGCATCAAAAGAATTAGAAAATTCAACTCCTTGCTTTTGCGCCAGCTGCTGCACTTTTTTATTTCTTGGAGATCCTATTTTGCTGGACACCATTGTCCAGTTTTCAGCCTTTTCCCCATGAATGTTATCACTCTTTACACCTTCCTTAGAAGCGTCATTAGTTTCAGCCTGTAAACCTGCTGATTTTGCATTTGCAGCAGTAGGTTTATCAATCTTAGACACCACTCGATCAACAATTTTCTTCAACTCAGGAGCATCAGTTTTGTTTTCTAGAATTGCACCAGCTTGGCCTGCATAAAGAATCACATCTGCATTAACTGTTTGACGCTCAACTTCATCAGAATTTTGCTTATCCCCTGGTCCTTTAGTAACCCCTGATGAAGCACGAACAGATATAGGAACTGTAACAGAATTCAATTCCGTCGATACCCTAGCACGAGTTGCAGAAACTGGAATTGTAGCAACACTAGAAACAACTGCTATTTTCTGCCCTTGCGCTAGAGTATTTTGCCCAGTACCTGTAGTGATAAGATTAGATTCTGAGGCTCCATCTGATCCCTTCCTTGACCAGGTTGCCCAGCCTCCAAAACCACATATACACCAGCTGCTTCACCCTTGGAATTCATATCTCGATCATGAACAACTGGACCCTTACTTCCACTAGTTTTTTCTAATTGCACAACATCTCGAACACCTGTAGCATCTGCTCTTTTACTCAAATCATCACACACCTGCTGCCTAGTGTTATTATCACTTTGTGATCCTTCTATAGGTTGTTTCCCGACTCTCTTAGCATTCAAAAACACTCTTGCAACACCCTGCAATTTTTCAACTATTTGATGCTCATTCTCAACTGTTTCATCACAAACACGAGCATCTTGAACTGCCTTTCCTTTTAAGCGTCGACATTGATTTTCTTCATTCTTTGATGCTTACAATGGCACTAATACGAAGGCAAATTATCATAGATAATTTCCTGGTAATCATCGACAATCTTACCAGTTTTAGCATCAAGATATTGAAGCCTAACCTTTTCAGGAAGTGTGTCCAGTACATCCACAATCACTTTAACCCTTGCTGTGGTAGGACGTGATCTTATTTGAGTTGCCTTATCAATTGCAATAGGTTTTCCCACTACTGCTGCAATAGACAGTAAAGCCTTATGTGCAAATAGTTCTGGCGACAAGTTCGGCAGCGAAATCCAAACATCAGCCTTAGAGGTTTCTTCCTTATGATTGTAACCAACAGTCCATGGAAAAACTCTATATTGATGCTCTTTTCCATTGTGTTGAAAGTAATTCACAGCTCTCGCTAAACAATACACATAATCTTCATATTGATCACAACGAATTAAGAGTTGTCGTTGGGCCAATGAACCTAACAAGCAATTACCTTTGATGCCAATGATTTTCAGCAGATTATTCCTTAAAACCTGCAGATTTAGTGCGTCGCTGGACAATTTAATGATCACAGCTTGGTGTAATCCTTCCTCCTTTGCAAATTCTTCACGTTCCTCCA
Source organism: Nicotiana sylvestris (assembly GCF_000393655.2). NCBI lineage: Eukaryota > Viridiplantae > Streptophyta > Magnoliopsida > Solanales > Solanaceae > Nicotiana > Nicotiana sylvestris. Next base: position 15,028,952 of record NC_091065.1, read on the forward strand.
ATGAAAACTGAATCGTATGGATTCCATGAACAATTTCAAAAGGTTTCAAAGTCGTTTTTGTGAGAGGTGCGGCAGATTATTTGTGATTCAAACTTGCTGCATATATACGAATGTTGTTAATGTTTGGAATAACTTCATTAGAGTTTGAATTCTGCTCTCCCACAGCCAAAGGCTGGGGAGAGACGTTTGCTGCCATGGAAGGGCTCTATTACGCAATAGTTTCAACTACGTTACAGTAGATTGCTACACTACATCGCGGAGACAGATGCCTAGTTGAAAATCTGGAATTCTCGGAGCTATAGTAATAGTGTAGAAAAATTTAAAATCTGTCCCAAATGGATATAGAATTGATGATGAAACCAAATGAGGATTGTTCGCAAAGAGAAAGGGGTTCTTTTGACACCAAATTTGTGACAATCCACCGCCGGATTCCGGAATTATGGCCGATGAATAGTGTCGGAATTACTATTCACCCTTCTTCCTAGAGAGAAGGAGGAGGTTTTTGGTCTAACCGGTAAGAATACAACACAAAGATGTGCGGCTTAGGCGCATGTCATATGCCTCAATCCTTGAGTTGTTTATTTTCTTGTAATTTTTTTTCCTTTTTATTAAATTATTTATGTTGGTTAATTGATTGTATCAGTGAAATCGGGTTTGTCCATTGTATGACTGGCCGAGATTGAAACGTGATAGGTCAAAGCTCGAGCCCGAGTTATATCGAACCAAGGTGCGAAGTTAAATCATTGAGCTCATGACTCCAGGACCTAACAAGATCGAGGAAACTTTGTCGAGCCAAATAACGGAAGGCCGAAGTATCCTGGATCGGTTGGAGATCACCGCAGAAATCTCGGCACGTGTCAAGGAGAGGCCGATCAATGAGCAAATCACGAGATTGGTTATCTTTTATAGAATTATATCAAGAGTAGGACTCCCCTACTATATAAAGGGAGGTTTGATAATTTGTAAAACACATTGTAATACGCGGCAAAAAGCAATACATTGCTATCTCTAGCTCTTATCATCTTGTTATTCATATATCAGTTGAGGTATTTCTTGGTTCGAGGGTGATCAAACTCAAAGGCCAAGGCCGTTCAATTTTTGTGGTTTGCATTTATTCTCTTATCATCAATTTCAATATTAATCTGTTTTTTTTTAAATTTGTATCAAGTTATATCACGTATCCTTAAAACTGCGTATAAAGTCAATTGTTCTCCGATTTTAAGGGTAAACATTGACAAAATCATATTAAATTATAATTTCTTCTTTGATATATTTTCTTTTCTTAATCTAATTTATCATTGTCAATATTTGGTTTTTTAACTTCCGGTATGGCACCTCATTATTTTGACCACGACCAACATAACAGAGATAGAGATGAATGAGTGAAAGTTGTATGTGTTGTATTATGATGATCTCCTTTTTATACAGTTAATTGGGAATTGAATCCCAGATTTATAGGTAAGGTGAAAGGAAAGACATTAAATTACAAAGATACAATCCTAATCCCAACATATTACAATCATCATAAAATAAAATCAGATCTTTAGAATAAAATCAAATCTGAAATCAAGCTAATGATATTGTTAGATATGATATTAAGCAACAACTAATATTGTTCCTTTATGCCCCCTCAAGTTAGGGAAAGTGTTAACGACTCCTAACTTGATGAGATTCCGTTGAAACGATGCAGTGGCTGGGGGCTTAGTGAGTATATCAGCGAGTTGATCAACAGAGTGAATATGAACAATGTTGATGCGATTTTGTTGAACTTGATCACGAATAAAGTGAAAGTCAATTGCAATATGCTTCATCCGACTATGGAATACTGGGTTTTAGCAGAGATAAGTGGTGTCGATGTTGTTGCAGTAAACTGTTGGAGTAGTGGATATAGGAACATGGAGTTCAGATAATAAATTCATAATCCAATTTCCTTCGGCAACGGCTCCAGCAACTGCTCTATATTCTGCTTTGGTGGATGAATGAGCGATGGAACATTGTATCTTGGAGGACCAACTAATGAGATTTAAACCAAGATAAATGACATAAGCAGAAGTGGATGATCAATCAGTGAGATCACCTGCCCAATCAGCATCGGAATAAATGTGGAGTGCATGATTAGATTGTTTCTTGAAGAAGAGGCCATGTGTTATTGTCTGTTTTAGATAGCGTAGAACACGTTTGACAGCAGTCCAATGAATTATAGTTGGACGATGCATAAACTGAGAAAGCTTGTTCACAACATAGCTTATGTCAGGGCGTGTGAAAGCTAAGTACTGCAATTTGCCAATAGCAGAACGATAATGCTTTGCATCAATGAGAGGATAGCCATCATCCAACTTAAGTTGCGTGGAGGTAGATAGCGGGAAGTGAACACCTTTGCTTTCTTCCATTGAAAAATCTTTGAGCACATCTGAGATGTAGTTAGATTGGGAAAGGATCAAACCATTTGCATTTGGAAGTACTTCAACACCCAGAAAATAATGCAGTAGCCCAAGGTCCTTTACAGAAAAGCGTTTAGATAAGGCATTCTTGATATTGTTGATAGCTGTCTAGATCTCATTATTTTCTGTCACTACAATGTCATCAACATAAACAAGAAGATATAGCATTATAACTATTGAGTGAAAGATAAACAGGGAACCATCAGATTGAGAATATTTAAAACCAAGTGAGACAAGAAAATCCTTGAGTTCATTATACTACGCTCGTGGGACTTGTTTGAGCCCATAAATGGCCTTCTGAAGGCGACATATGTGATTTTGATAGTCTGGATGTTCAAAACCTTTTGGTTGCTTAAGATGACCTTGAAGGAAAGCATTATTGACATCTAGTTGATGAAGGGGCCAAGCAAAACAAGTGGCAAGAGACAGCACAATGCGTATTGTTGTGGGCTTGATTACAGGACTGAATGTGGAATGAAAGTCAACACCGGGATGTTGTGTAAATCCCTTGGCAAATAATAGTGCTTTGTAACGATCAATAGAACCATCAAACTTCTGTTTTATATGAGATATCCATTTGTTATCAACAATGTTGTGCTTGGGATCAGGAGGTATTAGATCCCAAGTTTTGTATTTGAGCAAAGCGTCAAATTCCTCTTGCATGGCCAAACGCCACTTTGGATCCTTGGATGCCTGCTTCACAGTGGAAGGTGGGAGTAGAGAAGGTAAGATGGCCATATAGTCAAAGTTATGTTTAGGTTTGAAGATGTTATTTTGTGATCGAGTAGTGATACATGTAGGTGAAGGATGAGGTGTGAAGGACGATTGGAGGGGAGGGAATTAGAAGAAGAAGAAGAAGAAGAAGAGGAGGAGGAGGAGGAGGAGGAGGAGGAGGAGAAGAGTGTTGGGAATAAACCCCTTACCAAAATAATATTCACGGTAATAAAGCGGAATAATAATGTAGCACCGAGATACGGTAATTAACAAGAATAAAGGAGTAATAATGACACCAAGATTTTTACGTGGAAAACCTTTCTGAATAAGGGAAAAAACCACGACCCCGAGAGGAGCAACTGATATCACTATAGTAAGGAATTTTACACTTTGTAGGTCGGAGATAAATACTCCAAATACCACTACAACACTCAAAAGAAAATAACCCTCTTTTGATATTCCCACCTCACTACAATATCGCTCATTCTCTATTTTCCTCACAGACTATTTTCTTATACCTTGTATGTGAAACTTCACTCTTTCTTTCTCTCTTTGTTGGTGTGTGGAAATGAGAGTTGAAGCTCTCTTTTTATAGCCAAAGCTTCACTCTCTAAAGCCTACCATATTTGACAATTTACACACACTTTTCACAATTCAACAAAGTTGGCTACCAAACCAAAGAAATTCAACAAAGTTGGCTACCAAACCAAACTAATTCAACAAGGTTGGCTACCAACCAAACCAAGTCAACAAGGTTGGCTACCAAACCAAAGAAAACTTTTATTAGGTTGGCTACCAAACCAAAGAAAACTCTTATTAGGCACATGCCTAATACTTCTTCAATGAGATGGACATCATCAATCTCCCCCTCCAGTCTCATTCATCCAGAGGAGGTAGCACTGTCTTCTAGTTTGAGTGCATGCCGACAAGTTCTTTGCATAGCTCGAACTTGTTCCTTGGTACCACCTTGGTCAGCATATCTGCGGGATTCTCATTTGTAGAAATCTTCAAGACTTTTAGAGATTCATCATCTACCATTTCTCGAATCCAATGATATCTCACATCAATGTGTTTGGTCCTTGCATGGTACATAGAGTTCTTGCTAAGGTCTATTGCACTTTGACTGTCACAATAGACGACATACTCCTTCTGATGCAATCCAAGCTCTTGAAGGAATCGCTTGAGCCATATCATCTCCTTGCCAGTTTCTGTAGCGGCAATGTACTCTGCTTCAGTTGTTGAAAGTGCAACGCACTTCTGCAACTTAGACTGCCATGATATAGCTCCCCCTGAAAATGTAAATAAATATCCAGTAGTGGATTTTCTGTTGTCAATGTCACCCGCCATATCAGCATCTGTATAGCCCTTCAAGATTGGATCAGATCCTCCAAAGCACAAACAATCTCCCGTGGTACCTCTCAGGTACCTGAGTATCCACTTGACTGCTTCCCAATGTTCCTTTCCAGGATTTTCAAGAAACCTGCTGACAACACCAACTGCGTGAGCAATATCAGGTCTAGTACATACCATTGCATACATCAAGCTTCCGACTGCTGAAGAATAAGGAACTTTAGCCATGTTCCCTTTCTCCTCCACTGTTGTAGGACACATCTTCTTACTCAACTTTAGATGACCAGCAAGAGGTGTGCTGACTGGCTTAGCATTCTTCATGTTGAAGCGTTCTAGTACACGTTCAATGTACTTCTCCTGAGATAGCCACAACTTTCTACTTGTTCTCTCTCGAACTATCTTCATCCCTAGAATTTGTTGTGCTGGGCCCAAGTCCTTCATATCAAATGACTTGGACAGATCTCCTTTCAACTTTGCTATCAACCCCTTGTCTTTTCCTACAATTAACATGTCATCCACATACAACAACAATATAATAAAGTTATTCTCAGAAAATCTTTTGAAGTATACACATGGATCAGAATAGGTCTTTAGGTATGTTTGACTTTTCATGAATGAGTCAAACTTCATGTACCACTGCCTTGGTGCCTGCTTCAATCCATAAAGACTCTTATTCAATTTGCACACCATGTGTTTCTTTCCAGCTACTTCAAATCCTTCTGGCTGCTCCATATAAATCTCCTCTTCCAAATCTCCATGAAGAAATGCAGTTTTCACATCCAACTGCTCCACTTCAAGATCTAGGCTAGCTGCTAAGCTCAAAATTGTTCGAATAGAAGTCATTTTGACAACAGGTGAGAAAATTTCGTCAAAATCAATACCTTTCTTTTGTTCGAAGCCTTTAACCACCAATCGAGCTTTGTATCTGACCAGCTTGCCATTTCCATCTTTCTTGAGTTTAAAGACCCATTTGCATTTGAGTGGTCTTTTACCCTTTGGAAGTTCAACCAGCTTGTATGTGCCATTTTTCTGTAGAGATTCCATCTCTTCTTGCATAGCTTTCATCCACTGGTTCTTTTCTGGATGGGACAACACCTCCTTAAGACTTTCTGGCTCCCCCTCATCACTGATGAGGACATACTCTGTGGAAGGGTACCTGCATGACTCTACCCTTGGCCTCTCTGATCTCCTCAGAGGTTGAGGTTGTTCTTCTCCCTGAGTGGGGTGCTCCACTTCCTCGACACCTTCATCAAGTTGCTCCCCCTGCTCAATAACCTCACCAGGTTGCTCCACCTGCTCGGCAACCTCGTCGGTTGTACTTTCTGCACTTGTGGGATTGTTAGAAGTAGAAGGAATAGTAACAAAGTTAGGAATTATACCATTCTTCGCCTTTTCTAACATATCAGCAGCAGTTCCAACTTCACTTTCTCGGAAGACTACATCTCTGCTTCTGATGACCTTCTTCTTTACAGGATCCCACAGTCTGTACCCGAACTCTTCATCTCCATATCCGATAAATATGCAGGGAACAGATTTATCATCCAGCTTTGTTCTCTGCTCTTTTGGTACATGTGCAAAAGCTCTGCAACCGAACACCTTCAGATGCGAGTAGGACACCTCCTTGTTGGTCCAAACTCTCTCTGGGATTTCAAACGCCAACGGAACTGATGGACTCCTATTGATCAGGTAACAGGCTGTCTGAACTGCTTCACCCCAGAATGACTTAGGCAGTTTAGCCATTCTGAGCATGCTTCTCACCTTCTCCACAATGGTGCGGTTCATCCTCTCGGCTACGCCATTGTGCTGTGGGGTTCCAGGAACTGTCTTTTCATGTCTGATCCCATGACTTGAACAATACTCTTCAAATTCCCTTGAAGTGTACTCACCTCCATTGTCACTTCGGAGGCGCTTTAGCTTTCGACCCGTCTCCCTTTCTACTAGAGCATGAAATTTCTGGAAAACTTGAAACACCTGATCTTTGGTTTTCAAAATATAAACCCATAATTTTCGTGAAGCATCATCAATAAAAGTAACAAAATATTTGTTACCGCCCATTGATTCAATTTCCATTGGGCCGCAAACATCAGAATATACTAAATCAAGTATATTCAATTTTCTTTCAGACGATGTCTGAAATGAGACTCTATGCTGCTTACCAAATAAACAGTAGTCACAAGGTTTTACAGTTGTACCTTTGGCATAAGAAATGAGTGATTTCTTGGCAAGAATCTGCAATCCCTTCTCGCTCATATGACCCATTCTTTTGTGCCATAAATCTACAGAAATCTCATCTTGTGCCGCGTTCAATTCACCTTGGCATATTTCTGCATTTGTCCTGTACAACGTGCCACGAGCAACTCCCTTTGCAATCACCAATGATCCCTTAGTGAGTCTCCACTTTTGATTTGCAAAATAACTCTCGTATCCATCTCGGTCTAAAGCAATTCCCGAGATCAAGTTCATCCGCAAATCAGGTACATGCCGCACATCCTTTAGAACCAATGTGCATCCGACATTTGTCTTGATACAAATGTCACCAATCCCCGCAATCTTTGAGTAACTTGTGTTACCCATTTTCACTGTGCCGAAATCACCTGCTACATATCTGCAAAAAAGATCTCTTACCGGTGTGGCATGGTGAGATGCCGCTGTGTCAACCACCCATTCCGACTCTGGACCTGACAGGTGCATGCATTCCTCTTCCTCATTTATAAAGAGGACAACATTATCATTATTTTGCACCATGGCGGCTGTGTTGTCGTCATTCTTCTGGCCACTGGTTTCACCTTTGCCCTTCCTTGGATTTGGGCAATCTCTTTTGAAGTGACCTGGTTGATTACAGTTGTAGCAATTTCTGACTCTTGATTTGGATCGGTTCTTTGACTTCCCACGAGCTCCGGATCTACCATAGTTGTTCGAACTCCTTTGATAACTCCTGCCTCTACCTTCTGTGATGAGAGCCTGTCCTTGATTTTCAGGCTTCTTTCTCATCTTCTCATTGAGTAGAAGAGCCGATGTGACATCTTTCAACTCAATAGTAGTCTTACCGTGCAGGATGGTTGTTGCCAAATTATCGTACGAAGATGGCAACGAGTTCAATAGCAAGATGGCTTTATCTTCTTCCTCGATTTTCACTCCGAGGTTGGCAAGCTGTGTGATTAGTCCGTTAAACACATTTAAATGTGACAAAAAATTCGTACCTTCACTCATGTGCAATCCTCAGCTTTCATGGTATCAGGCTTTTTGGAATCAACATCTAGAACCTTGTGTAATCCTTGTTGGATGAGCAGATCTCTCATCCTTCTTTGCCATGTTGAGAAACCGTTATCTCCGTTGAATTTTGCTACCTCGTACTTTACTCCGGACATTTTTATTTTTCACCAAGTATAGTACTACCGACAGTGAATAGTATTTCAGTGAACGAGCAGAACCTGTGCTCTGATACCAGTTGTTGGGAATAAACCCCTTACCAAAATAATATTCACGGTAATAAAGCGGAATAATAATGTAGCACCGAGATACGGTAATTAACAAGAATAAAAGAGTAACAATGACACCAAGATTTTTACGTGGAAAACCCTTCTGAATAAGGGAAAAAACCACGACCCCGAGAGGAGCAACTGATATCACTATAGTAAGGAATTTTACACTTTGTAGGTCGGAGATAAATACTCCAAAGACCACTACAACACTCAAAAGAAATAACCCTCTTTTGATATTCCCACCTCACTACAATATCGCTCACTCTCTATTTTCCTCACAGACTATTTTCTTATACCTTGTCTGTGAAACCTCACTCTTTCTTTCTCTCTTTGTTGGTGTGTAGAAATGAGAGTTGAAGCTCTCCTTTTATAGCCAAAGCTTCACTCTCTAAAGCCTACCATATTTGACAATTTACACACACTTTTCACAATTCAACAAAGTCGGCTACCAAACCAAAGAAATTCAACAAAGTTGGCTACCAAACCAAAGAAATTCAACAAGGTTGGCTATCAAACCAAACTAATTCAACAAGGTTGGCTACCAACCAAACCAAGTCAACAAGGTTAGCTACCAAACCAAAGAAAACTCTTATTAGGCACATGCCTAATACTTTTTTAATGAGATGGACATCATCAAAGAGAAGAAGAAGAAGAAGAAGAAGAAGAAGAGTTAGAGTGATCTACCCTTGGAGACGTAGATGATGTTGACACTGGAGGTTCAGGAGAAGCATTGGACGCAGTCATTGGAGTACTTGTAGGAGCATCCATTCGTAGAGATGCATATTTATGGACTGGAATGGGAGGAATAAGATCAGATTGTGCAGAATCTTGGAAATTATTCGAGTTCTCGGATATCTCTAAGCTCTTGGATGTGGAAAGATTATGCTGTGATATTCTGGAATTAGAATATTTGAATTTTGAAAAGGAAAGGTGCCCTCTAAAAATTTGACATCTCTGGAAAAATAAAGTTTGGATTTGACTGGATCAAAACATTGATGACTGTGATATTGTATTGAAAAACCAAGATAGACACATGGTGTTGATCTGGGTTCTAATTTATTTTTGGAATGTGGCTTCAGCCATGGGTAACAAAGACAACTAAAATTACGAATTAATTTGAAATTTGGTTGTTATCCAAATAAAGCTTGGTAAGGAGAATATCTATTTTTGGTATTTTTGAAAGAGGAAAATCGATTAATCATCATACTATATACTATATTATAATTATAAGTAAGAAGACCAAAAATGAAAGTTGAATTACTATATTACCCAAATAAAACTAACTGACAATTTTATCCTTTTCTTAAATAATATTTTTATAATAATTTTATATTAAAAAGTAAACTTACTGTACAATAAATGATAAATTTGTTCCACCCTACCAAAACACTCATGGAATGTTTTACAAAAAAGCAACCAGTATTAAGTTAAGAATTTGAGGAGTTACAATTAATAATATAATAGGAATCAAATTCTCTTCAATGCAAATTGTATCTGAATAGCCTTCCGTTGTACAAAAATGTACTCTTCATATATGTCTCTTCATTTGCTATTTGTACTCTTTTAAATTTAACTGATATGAATTTCAATATCATCTCGGTTAATCTAAACCTGAAAGCAAATGAAAGGACCCATCACTTATGTTGATAAATTAATTAATACATTTATGAACTAACATCTTTTGCATTCCCCATGATATATGTCTATTCGTTTCCCTTAATTTATGTCTCTCTTTTAAGTTGTTACAATTGTCTTTTTCTGATAAGCCTATTTATTTAAAGATTTCATCAGAAAAAAGTCATGTTGTAAAATGAAAGTCTTCAAAACTTGGTGGCAATAGCAGAGCCGAAATGATTAATGTTCGACTACTTTTGATAGAATTCTTAATTCCATTACTTTCAAGAACGAGTAATATCAAGACTAAATGATGCAATGCTTTTGGCACAAATCTAATTTGCTGGAAAAATAAAAGTGAGTTTTCTATTTTTTTGATCATATTTTATTCACATAATTCAAAATTATTTACTTATTATTGATGTAAATTGAATTATTTTTTTCCCTTTGGACATATGATTATTAACCCTTTTTTTAAAGTTTAATTTTGTTTGTTTTCAACAAATACAATACAAATATATATAGGTATTGTGTAAGGAGTGAACAATAAATTCACTGAGCTGAGCTTTTTTCCTTTCCAGCGAGAATGAACTTTTTAACATTGGTTGAGTGCCTTAGATCTATTCTCAACTACTTTATGAGGATATATTAAGTCCTATTGTTGTTTCTGGGTGATTTTTGTTTCGATAGCATAGAACGATTTTTCTTCTCGCACATGTTCTATTTAAATTTTTTCATTTTGGCTTCTTACTTATCGTGTAAATCATGTTAGTTTAAGAGTTTGCTCTACCACGTGAAATAAGTTGGTAGATTTTGTTTTCATCAAGTTTGTGATCATGGGATTTTTTGTGATCATGGGATTTTCGTTTTTGGGAAAAAAGGGATTCGCGTGATGCTATTGTAGATAATTGAATGGACCTCTCGGCTAGCTTTACTATGATGGGCATCAACACAAATGAGGTGTGCGTCTTTCTAACTTGAATCTTTATTCTTTGGCTCAGCTTTTGAAATTCTAATTTTTTCTGGATAATTTTTTATTTGATTGTGTAGTTTGTATTGTAAAAAGGATCTCGTCATATATATCTAACTATCTTATGGTTAATTTGATACCAACTGTACTTTTTAAATTCGAATCTCTTGTCATTATAATCCTCTCATGTATGGCGCACAAGGTGGAACTTCTTGCAATATTGTACTTTTAGAAGTGTATTTTTTGGTTCGTTGATGACTAATTTATAAAATTTATGTTTTGCTTTAGTTTTCTTGCTTCCGAGATAATAACATAATCTTATAACCAACTTTTTCCCTCAACTACACACGTAAAAGATCAACTAAGACAATCGTTAATTAAAAGGGACAGAGAATAACAAATGAGCAATAATGATATTGTAGCTACACAATAATGAAAAACCAACTAAAATAATGTGATCGAATATACACCAAGAATATTGTATATGAGAAAATGTTAGGTAGTCGCGACCAAGTGACATATTTTTACCTCATAAACTAAAATAATGTAATTATAAATAATAAACTAAGTTGATGTAATGGTTCATCTTTTCAGATAGAGAAGATTATTCAATTATTTTGAATTTGATTTACTTTGAATTTGAGATATGGTCACTTAAATATCATATATTCTCACTCAAATGAGCTGTAACTTTTAATATGTATAATTTCTAATAGTATATCAACAATATTCCTTGAACAATACGAATGTAATTTTGAATTTATTATATTTTATCTAACTTTTATAAAAATAAGTGAAATACACGTGTAACGCACGTGTTCAGAAACTAGTTAAGTAAACAGTTGCTTGAACTGCAAAACTCCAAAATGAAGGCAGCAAAGATGCTTGGTGGAGTAGTGTTGTAGCTGTTTCAATGATATGCCGATGTCGGCGTTCAGCCAAAGCTACACGCTGAGGGGCATAAGGTGGGGAAATTAGCTGTTGAATTCCATTGGTAGCTAAAATGGGTTTGAGAGCTTGAAATTCTCCTCTACCATCAGAATAAAGAGTGAGAAGTTTGGTCTGAAAGTAATTCTCAATTAATGGTTTCAATTCTGAAAAGACTTTTGAGACATCACTTTTATTTTTGAGAGTATAAAGCCATGTGTACCTTGTGATATGATCAACAAAAATAACATAGTATAACTTTTGATCAATGGAGAGAACTGGAGAAGGACCCCACACATCAGTGTAAAGAATATCAAGTGGTTTAGAACTAAGTAAAGATGAAATAGAAAAGGGATGTCTGTGGCTTTTATTGCAATAGCAAGAATTACAAAAGTCTAACTTAGGATGCATTGGAATAAGGCAAGTGACAACTATGTAGGATAAAATTTAAAAGACGGTTATTTGGATGTCCTAATCTTTAGATGCCACAGTGTAAGAGGAGTAACACTAGCTGAATGAGCCTTTGATGGATTGGCTTGAAGTTCATGCTCTGTAGTTGCCACTGATACAAGTCATCCCTATTCTGGCCGCGTAGCAATGGTGCCCCCGTTTTCAGTGCCTTCACAACAAAATGAAAAGGAAAAAGCTCAATAGAAGTTTGATTTTGTTGACAAAACTTAAGAGGCAGAGATCAGATTCTTTTTAAGAGAGGGTGCACATAAAATATTACGAAGGAAAAATGAAGATTTAGGAGTTTGAAGAATAGATGCTCCTGTATGTGTAATCGGGATCTTATTACCGTTACCCATTGAGATTTCTTCGGGACCAGAATAGTCCTGTGGTTTGACTAAAGTCTGTGGATTAGCAGTGATATGGTGAGAGGCTCCGGTATCCAGGATCCAAGGGTTGGTGTTGGTCATGGTTCGAGTAGCATAATGCGCCTTAGCTTCAAAGTAATTGTGAGACTTGGATCTGCATACATTTACCACATGCTCAAACTTTCCACACAATTGACACTGTATTTGTGGCTTGGAGTTTGGTGGAGGACGCCAAGGTGATAGAGAAAATCCATAGTTGTTTGTGAAATTCTTGTTCGAGTGAAGACTGTTGAAGGGCATCCTAGATTGACGCCTTTGCTGATTTTGACCATTCCATTTGCGTGATAGCTTGGGACCAAAACTCTGATTGTTGTTCTGTGGTGTTGTCCGTTGAGCAACCTGAGCCGTGATGGGGGTTGCTACATTTTTCTGTTCCTCATGTTTGAGGAAGATTTCATGGCCAGAAAGTTTGTCAAAGAGTTCTGCATATGTGATTGGGGGGTCACGTGCCCGAATTGCAGCATTAATCTCGCGATACTCTGGGTTGAATTGAATAATCTGGTAATTTTGGTTTGGAGAGGCATCAATGGCTTTGTCACGACCCAAACCGATGGGCCGCAACGGGTGCCTGAGTCCTATCTGTCAAGCACCCCTAAACATGCGTCTAAGATATGGACCTGTATAACATCTGCTGTATTACGAAAATAACATACGTGAAGGAAACCTGCCATCAAGGCATACGTACGTATACCTGCAGAATACAATGAGTAAGCCGGCAAGGCAGCTATAGACAATTATACATCCAAAATAGAAAGCCGACAAGGCCACATACAACCCAACTAAACATACTGTCTACGTACCTCTAATAGAAACATAACTGTACAAAGATGAGACTGCGCCACGTCATACCCATATATATATATATATATATATATATTAGAAACATAACTGTACAAAGATGAGACTGCGCCACGTCATACCCATATATATATATATATATATATATATAGAAACGTATCGTACCAAAACGAAAAGCAGCTCCGGATCAAGTGAAGCTCGCCAACTCTCACTGATCAAGGATCCTAAGAAGGGGACCGTTAGCTTGCTTACTTGCACCTGCGGGTAGGGGTGTACAAATGAAACTGGCAAACCGCACCAACCCGATAATCTGAGTCAAACCGAGAAAAAACCCCGGCTATGGTTTGGTTTGATGTTGGAAAAAAAACCCTGACCATATTTGGTTTGGTTTGGTTTTAACTAAAAAAAGTCAATTCGAAACCAAACCAACCCGACATTATATGTATATAAGTTTTAAATATATTTAATATATAAAAATATTTATTGTAGTGTAGTTTATAAATATTTCTTAAGCTTTTTCGTAGTCTTATCTTTTCACATATTATTTCAAGTTTGGACTTATAATTTTTGGATGCTCCAATAAATTTTATAGTTCATAAATGTTAGTAACTCAAATAAATCCTTAATCAATATCAAATCAATACTAATGCTAATAAAAAACATTCAATTAAATTATACGAGAATAGTGTTGAATATTTTATATTTTTAGCTTTTTCGCGGTTTAGATAAAATGCATAATTTATTTTTCTTTTAGTGTTTAGTCATGTAAATAATAGTACTTATTTTAGAAACTTATTAGTAATTTTAAATTATGTTTGTTTTCATTTATGGCTTATTAATAATACTTATTTTACGTGATTTTATTATCTTTATTGTTGAATATTTTAGTACAATGCCTAACTTATCTCATATTTATGTTATTTTATTGAAAACCACCTTATATAGTTCTATCTTACTAGGAATAAAGAAATATTTGGAGCACAAATTCTATATTTTATGCTACGAAGACTTTATGAAAAAAAATTCGAAAACCCCCGAAAATCCGAGAAAAACCGAGATTGAAAAACTCGACTTTTATTGGTTTGGTTTGGTTTTTAGATTTAATAACCCGATATAATTGGTTTGGTTTGATAATTAGAAAATCCGAACCAACCCGACCTATGTACGCCCCTACCTGCGGGCACGAAACGCAGGCCTCGTGAAATAAGGCATCAGTACGAAAATGTACTGAGTATGTAAGATATGGAAATTAGTAAGTAAAAGACATAGATGAAACATGGAATACTGAAACACATCTTTAAATCTGAATAACTTTGTAAATTCTGAAATGTTTATAACGTCATGCACGTGCGTGTAAATGTCATGCCATGCATAGGTATGGATGTACATAATATCATCAAGCCACTGAGGGCATCCCATCATATCATCTCGGCCATTGTGGGCAATATCATCAACATATACCAGCTAATCAGGTGGTGGTGCGTATATAATGTCATAACCTCTTCCCTTATCCCATATACATATACATACATATATACGCGTATATAACGCCGTTTGAATCATATTTCAGCCACTGTGGGCAACATCATCATCATATACCAGCTAATCAGGTGGTGGTGCATATATAACGCCGTGACCTTTTCCCATATCCCATATACATATATTTACATATATACGCGTATATAATGTCATCTGGTCATGGGTCAATGCACATGTATAAATGAGTGAAATGCATGAAAAATATATAATATTCTCAATATTCCTTCCGGATAAACTTTTTCAACTGTGTATTATTCTGAGACCCATGAACAGAAGATAATAATAATTTTCACGGGGAATCAAGAATGTAGACACCCCTACTATTTCTATGAATAGAGTAATTTATAGAAACAGTGTATTTATTCATTTCTTCAGTATAATTTGAATCATGCCAAAAGAAAGAAGGAAGGGCCTTAACATACTTGTTCTACTTCTAACGTTTTTGTATACTAAAAGCAAAGATGGATTAAATCTTAAATGTTGAACTTGAACGTTTGCTTCAGCTTCTACTGTTTTGTGAATCAAAATGGGTTTAAGCTAAATTTTGTCCCAACGTTGGTTTTGAAGTTTGATTTGAAGCTTCTGTTTCTCATTTGAATAGAATGTAACATTTGAACTTTTGTCTTTGAAATGAAATTTTTTATCTCATTTGATTTGATAAAGTCTACCACAAAGTCTTGGTAAGACTTTGATATTTAAATCTTGACACATGTAAAACATGAATTAATGACTCATCTTATACAAAAGGAGGGGCTGCCACATTCCCCCTTGGGTAATTGATTAAATTTTTGTCCGCTTATTAGTTAATTGGGTAATGTTTAGTTACCCGGTAATTAACCAATTACCCGCATAACTTAAAAATTGCCCCAAATTACTTAATTTTTTTTTAAATACTTTATATATTATACTACCATGGTCATATGGCACCTTGCATGGTACTAGTTCATAATTATTGTGTATTATCGGTCGATCCATATTTTATTTCAATTGGCCACTTTCAACGAAACTCGTTTTCTTTAATCCGTGTACTCCTTTACCCTTCATAAGACTTATTTATCGCTTGTTATAAATAACATAGGTACGTTAATGTCAAAATGATTTTATCCCCGAGTCTACGTCGGTTAATTGAAAATGAAAGTTTAACGTACGAAAACGCGAGATGTAACATCCTTCCCCCCTTAGAAACATTCGTTCTCGAATGTTTAACTCTCCTGGATTTATATAACCTTGGTAGAGTCGCCTTTGTAACAACGCTACTACCAATTCTCCTCGTAGAAGCTTAATAACCCAACATTACACATGACCACAATTATGAATAGCGACCATGGCCTCACATCACCAACGACAATAACCAACATAAAAATTTATACACGTACCTTATGATTATGAAATCTCAGTCGGACCCTTCTCTGGAGGAGGAAATAGGTAGGGATATCTGGACTTCATGTTTTTCTCGGCCTCCCAAGTCATTTCTTCCACATTGTTATTTCTCCAAAGTACTTTCACGGAGGCTACCTCCTTATTTCGTAGCTTGCGGATTTGTCGATCTAGAATGGCAACTGGAATTTCCTTGTATGACAAGTTCTCTATAATCTGCACATCATTCGTGAGCACCACTCGGGTAGGATTGTCAATGCACTTTTGTAATATAGATACTTGAAAAACTGGATGGACAGACTCCAATTCCGAGGGCAATTCTAACTCATATGCTACTCGGCCCACTCTCCGAATGATCCTTTAAGGCCTAATATACCGTGGGCTAAGTTTGCCTTTCTTGCCAAATCTCATCACACCCTTCATAGGAGACACCTTCAAGAATACCCAGTCATCAACCCCGAACTCTAAATCTCGACGTCGCACGTCAGAATATGACTTCTGATGACTCTGAGATGTCAATAGTCGATCCCGGATAAGCTTTACTTTTTCTATGGCTTGTTGAACCAGGTCTGGCCCGTGTAATCCAGATTATCCAACGTCGAACCACCCTATAGACGACCTACATTTTCATCGATAAAGAGCTTCGTATGGAGCCATCTGAATGGTGGAATGGTAGCTATTATTATATGCGAACTCAATAAGCGGCAAATGATCATCCCAGCTACCTTTGAAGTCTATTACACAAGCTCGTAACATATCCTTCATTGTTTGAACTATACACTCATCCTGTCCGTCTGTCTGGGGGTAAAATATTGTACTAAGACTTACTTGAGTCCCCAATCCCTTTTGGAAGGACCTACAGAAGTTAGCTATAAATTGAGCTCCTCTATATTACATAATAGATACAGGGACACCAAGCAGTTGTACTATCTCCTTGATATAAAGCCTCGCATAATCTTCTGAGGAATATGTAGTTCTAACGGGAAGAAAATGGGCTGACTTTCTGAGCCAATCAACAATCACCCAAATCGATTCAAACTTACGTTGGGTAGGAGGTAAGCCTACGATGAAGTCCATATTGATTATTTTCCATTTCCAAGTCGGAATCTCCATAGCTTGCAATAATCCACCGAGTTTTTGATGCTCAATCTTAACCTGCTGACAGTTAGGGCACTGAGCAACAAATTCTGCTATATCCTTTTTCATTCCATCCCACCAATATATTTCCCTGATGTCATGATACATCTTTGTCGCTTCTGGATGGATAGAATAACGGGAATGGTGAGTCTCTCCCATAACCTGTCGACACAGCCCTGCAACATTAGGTACACATAATCGTCCTCGATATCTGAGGACCCCATCTTCTGTAATTTTAAATGGCGTCTCCTCTTTCTAAAGGGTGGTATCCCTATAATGAACTAACACAGGATCCTTGTACTAGCATTCCTTTACTTCAGTTACTAAAGAGGATGTTGTTATATCCTGAAGAGTAATTCTAATGTCACCTGAGTCCAGTAACCGAACTCCAAGATTAGCTAGATGATGAACCTCATGGGCTATTCCCCTCTTTTCTAGATGCAAATACAATAGGCTACCCATATATCTACGGCTGAGAGCATCGACAACTACGTTCGCCTTCCTCGGATGGTATAAAATATCAACGTCATAGTCATTAAGTAGCTCCAACCATCTCCTTTGGCGAAGATTCAATTCCTTTTGCTTGAAGATGTACTGGAGGCTCTTATGATCCATATAGATATCAACATGAATGCCATACAAGTAGTGCCTCCACATCTTTAGCGCATGAATCACCGCAGCTAACTCTAAATTGTGTGTCGGGTAGTTCTTCTCGTGCTTTCTTAGTTGTCTAGAAGCATAAGCTACAACCTTACCACGCTGCATCAGTACACAACCCAATCCAACACCTGAAGTGTCATAATAGATAACATAAGCATAGGTCCCTTCTGGGAGCGTTAGAACCAGTACTGAAGTTAACTTGTCCTTTAATGCATGGAAACTCCATTCACAGGCATTAGTCCATTGAAACTTTGCTCCCTTCTAAGTCAACTTTGTTAAAGGTGCTGAAAGGGAAGAAAATCCTTCCACAAATCTCCTACAATAACGTGCCAAACCAAGAAAGCTACGAACCTCCATCGGTGTTGTGGGCCTAGGCCATGTCTTTACTGCCTCAATCTTTTGTGTATCCACCCGGTTGCCTTTACCCGAAATGATATTCCCAAGGAAAGTTACAGAGTTCAACCAGAATTTACACTTAGAAAATTTTGCATACAACTTCCTTTCTTGTAGAACTCTGAGCACAGTACGCCGTTTACCAGCATGCTCATCCTCTGAATGTGAATATATCAATATATCATCAATAAATACAATTAAAAATAGATCTAAGAAAGGTCTGAACACATGGTTCATCAAATCCGTGAATACTGCTGGGCCATTGGTCAGACCGAACGACATAACCCGAAACTCGAAATGCCCATATCTAGTCTTGAATGCTATCTTCGGAATATCTTCATCCTTAACCGTTACCTGATGGTACTCGGACCTCAAGTCTATCTTTGAAAAGCACTTGGCACCTTGCAACTGATTAAATAAGTTGTCAATCCTCGGGAGTGGGTACTTATTCTTGATTGTCACCTTATTCAGTTGCCTATAATCAATACACATTCGTAAGGAACCATCTTTCTTCCTTACAAACAATATAGGTGCTCCCCACGATGATGTACTAGGTCTGATAAAACCTTTTTCAAGCAAGTCCTTTAGTTGTTCTTTCAACTATTTCAGCTCTGCGAGGGCCATTCTATAGGGAGGAATAGATATTGGGTGAGTATCTGGTAGTTGGTTAATAGAAAATTCAATTTCTCGCTCTGGTGGGAGACCCGGAAGCTCATTGGGAAAAACATCGGGAAACTCATTCACCACAGGGATGGACTAAATGGTTGGTGACTCCACTTCCATATCCTGAACTTGAACTAAGTGATAAATACAACCCTTTTTGATTATCTTCCTTGCCTTGAGATAGGAAATAAATTTTCCTTTCGGCGATGCCATATTACCTTTCCATTAGAAAACAGGCTCCCCCGGAAATTGAAATTGGACTATCTTTAATCTACAATCAACATTGGCATGACAAGAAGCTAACCAATCCATACCCATTATAACATCAAATTCTACCATATCCAACTCGATTAAGTCTGCTATGGTAGGTCAACCATGAACTATTATTATATAACCCCTATATACCTGTTTAGCTATCACCGAGTCCCTAATAGGTGTAGACACCTCAAAAGGGTTAACCAATTCAGGTTTTATTTCAAACTTACTAGCAACCAACGGAGTAACGTATGATAAGGTGGAACCTAGATCAATCAGTGCATATACATCGTAGGAGGAGACTAATAATATACCTATAACAACATCAGGTGATGACTTTTGGTCCCGTCGTCCTGCTAACGCATAAATGCGGTTCTGAGGGCTGCTCGAGCTAGATGCTCCACCTCTGCCTCTACCATGAATCATTGGTGCTTGGGGACCTTGCCTAGAGGGCATACTGCTGATGACGATCCAGCTACAAATTCTGCTGGCTGAGCTATGCTTGCATCACCTCTCATCGGACAATCCCTCATAACGTGGCCCGGATAACCACAAGTATAACAAACACCTAATACCATACGGCACTGCCCGGTATGGTTCTTACCATATTGAGTACATCGTGGCAAGGGTGACCTCATCTGATTTGACTTACCCCTATACTGAGAACCTGAGGCCCTAAAATTCTGACCAGACCCTGAATATGTAGAACGATCAAATCTCTTACCGCCAAACTGAGGGGGCGAACTAGCCGAGGGTTGGGATGGATATCTCGAATACTGATGCCTCTTACTACCTCAAAACTTACTAGAAGGACCCGAAGACCTCGCTCTATTATTCTGGGCCCTATCGTGCTCACGATCGGCCCTCTGTTTCTAGTTACACTCCTCTACACCCTGAGCGTATGCCTAAGTACGAGAAATATCCAAATCTGACTGAAGTGAAACCGATATACAATCATTAAGCAAGTGAGGCTCTAATCCCATCACGAACCGGTGAACCCGATCCTTTATGTGCCGGGGAATTTCAGCACATTTAATATAAATTGCTTAGATTTTAACTTTTTTAAATGCAATTATCTTTTATACTTATATAATTTTAGTGTTTTGTAGTCTATGAGGTTTAAGGACTTAAGATCATGGAAATGAAATGAAAAAACCACAAAAAGACAAGAAAAGAGCAAATTGCATCGCAAATGTGGAAATGGAGATCGCAAATCCAACATGTGGGCCACATAATGCACAAGGAAATCGCAAACCACAATAGTTTGTTGGCCAAAGTCCAGTGCAAGAAATGCGGTCCAGTCTGCGATCGCATAACAGGTTAGCGGGCTGCATAATGGACTGTAAACTCGTTATGAAAGTTGCTGAAGGTGAAAAATGCAACGCAAAATGCGATCGCATATCTTCAATACAGACTGCAAAACGGGAATGCGGTGAAGGCCTGGAAACTAGGGTTTGAAGATGTGATGGCCATGGCGATAATACGGACCGCATATCTGTTATGCGACAAATTTGTGGTCGCATAAGTGATCGAAAAGGGTATTTTGGTCCGATTTTTGTATTGAGTTTTAAGCCATTATAAATAAATTTATTGGGGTTTTGTGGGGGCATCTTGTCTATTTTGGAGCTACAATCCAAGGCTTTATTATTCCTCTCTTTTGGAAGCTTTTGAAGGAAGAATCTTACACTTTATAAGCTTTATGGCATTAAATATTCTCATCCTTTTGTATTCTAGTATGTGTATATCTAACACTAAGGTTGTGGACCCTAAATGAGTGTTATGTTAATGAGTGTTTAACATTGAATATATGTATAATGGTTGGTTGATATTTATTTACTTCTCATTCTTCATTTATTGTTGGTGGTTTCAAACATTAACAAGTGCCATTAAATTCTTACTTTACTTGAAAAGTGGATTAGAATTTGGTAGAAGTAAATATCAAAGACTCAAGGCTTTAAACCTTGTTTAATAGAATCACTTAGGAATAAGTGGGTTTTATTTGGCATATATTGATTTTTCTTATTTACAACTCTTTTATATTTGAAAAAATCATAAAGAGGAAATACTACCCAACTATTAAAAAAAATTGGGTAGTCATTTAGAAATCATTTGCATATCAAAAGAACCTTCCATTAGAAATATATCATATTAACACCGATAGCATTACACTTCATTGAAGGGGACACAACCTTGGTTTCTTTAATCAAATTAATTACTCAATATTACACTTAGTTATTTCTTTAATTACAATCATACCAGACTTTTGTTATAATTAACCGGATAGAATTATGACTTAAGTCAAGTGACACACTAATCGAGTAATCTTTTCACACCTATTCCCTGTGGGATTCGACCCCAACATTGTTGGGTTATTCTATTTGACACCGACCTCCTTACACTATTTAATTAAATTGTAACTTGAGCGTATCAAATTTTGGCGCCGTTGCCGGGAATACGGTTTTGAAATTACTAATTAGTGTGTGCTTTACTTTACATCTTAGTCTATTCCATCACAGTTTGCTTGTTTTGCTTGGTGTTGATAGAAAACATGGCCAAATATGAAGAAGAAATAGAGGCATAAATGGAAGAAAATCCTTCTGCGGACATAAAGGAGTACATTAAGGATACAAATGTTATTATACCTCCGGCCGTTGGCGCTGCAACTTTCAAGGTGGAACATGGTTTAATCCTTATGCTCAAAGCGGATGGGTTTTTCAGGAATTCCACTAATGATGATCCGACACAACATCTTAGAAACTTCTTGGGTGTGTGTGCGATGCATAAGCAGAACAATGTCTCTGATGATGCCATAAGGTTGAGGCATTTCAAGTACTCACTAGCTGGGGACGCAAGGAAATGGCTTCAAAATATGCCACCAAACTCCATTCATTCTTGGCCTGAACTTGTCAGAGAATTCTTAGCTAAATGGTTCCCGCAAAGTAAGAATTCTGAGCT
This sequence comes from Nicotiana sylvestris, assembly GCF_000393655.2. NCBI lineage: Eukaryota > Viridiplantae > Streptophyta > Magnoliopsida > Solanales > Solanaceae > Nicotiana > Nicotiana sylvestris. Next base: position 15,051,105 of record NC_091065.1, read on the forward strand.
TTAGGATAAAATTTTCTTTTTCAAGCAAGTACCGAGAGAAAATCTATATGAGGCATGAGATTGGTTCAAGTTATGTTTTGTGAGGTCTCCCAACCATGGTTTTTCGGATTCTATCTTGTTGGAAAATTCTACCGGGGCTTGGATCCTATGAACCAATCTATAGCCAAGAATACAGTTGATGGATCTTTCATGGACAAATCATTCGCAAGGGTCATGCAAATACATGACAAAATGGCAAAACATAATCAAGTATGGAACTCAGAGGACACTACAGGTGGAATTGCATATGGATCTCCTTCCTAGACCACCATGATCAAGGAAAACCAAGAGAGAGATCAAGTGATTGCAGGGCTTGCCACAATTGTCAATGTGTTGACAAAGATGTTCACAGAAAACCAAATGAAGAAAGTAAATGTGGTGGAGGATGTGCAACCTATACCAAATGAAGACTTTGAGGAGGCAAACTATGTCAACAACTCTCAAGGAGGTTACCAAAGGCAACAATACCAAGGTAAATGACAATAAAATCAATGGTGGTCTCACCCGCAAGGGCAAGGCAACCAACAGTGGCGAAATGACCAAGGTGGCTCAAATCAAGGTAATTGGAACACCAACAACAACTTTTCAAATCAGAGTTCAAACCCTTATGTTCCTCCAAAGGGTCAATATTCAAATCAAGGTTCCTCAAGTGAGTCTAAGTTGGAAGGCATGCTTGAACGGGTATTGCAAAATCAAGAGAAGTACGACACTTCTATGATGAATATAACCGAGATTGTTGGTTCTCATACCACATCCATTCAAAAATTGGAGATGCAAATGAGAGACCTCTCTAGGGAAAAAAATCCAAAGCAAAAAGGGACACTTCCAAGTGACACAATTGCGAACTCCAAGGGTAGTGGGAGCGGTCCTACTTTCATGTCATGGCAATTACTACTCGGAGTGGGAAGGTACTACAAGAAGGGAGTGAACAAGTGGTTGAAGTTGAAGAGCGCGAACATAAAATTGAGGTTGAAGAGCCAAGTGTTGTTGAAGTTGAAAAGGTTCCAGAAGAGTTAAAAGTGCAAGACAAAAATCGGGAAGAGGTGATGGAAAAGGTAAAAGAGACACCAAAAACTCTACCACCTATTCCTAGACCTCCTCCTCCATTCCCTCAAAGACTTGCTAGGAAGGTTGATGATAGCAAACTCGAAAAGTTCTATGACATTCTCAAGAAATTATCGTTGAATATTCCATTTGTGAAAGCATTTGAAGAGATGTTGGGTTTTGCTAAATATTTGAAAGATTTGATTACCAAGAAGAGAACCACCAAAAATGAAGTGGTGAATGTGACTCACCGGGTTAGTTCCATCATTTCAACATCTATCGTTCAAAAAAAAAGAAGACCCGGGAGCTTTCACCATTCATTGTACTATTGGGGCACATGATTTTGTAAGAGCCCTTTGTGATAATGGGGATAGCATCAACTTTATGCCTCTTGCCATTTACAAGCAAGCAGGGTTAGGTATGCCAAGACCCATAAGTATGAGATTGCAAATGGCCGATCGTTCCATAAAGAGACCGGTGGGAATTGTTGATGATGTGCTTGTTAAAGTGGGAAAGTTCCATTTACCCGCCGATTTCATAATCCTTGATTGTGCAGTTGACAAAGAGATCCCTATCATTTTGGGGAGACCATTCCTAGACACAGGAAGAGCACTAATGGATTCGGAACGGAACGCGATCAAATTTTGTGTGAATGATGATTAGGTCACATTCCAAGCAAGTAAGTGTATGAAACTACCACGTGAATATGATAGCATCTCAGTGATTGATGTTGTTGATGAAGTGGAACATGCGGTTGAAATGAAGATGGAAGAACAATGCGGCTATTTTGGTAAACTTTGATGGTGAAGATATGGAAGGATATATGGAATTGGTAAATGCATTAGAGGGGCTTGGATCTTACACTTATGCTTTGGCAAAGCTCTCTCTCGACTTGGAGAATAGAGCTACTCCTCCCACAAAGCCTTCTATTATTGAGCCACCACATTTAGAGCTCAAACCACTTCCACCACACTTGAGGTATAAATTTCTTGGCTCAAATGATATGTTACCGATATTGTTTCTTCTTTGTTAAATGATGTGCAGGTAGAACAATTGTTGGAAGTCTTGAAGGAGCATAGACAAGCTATTGGATGGACAATTACGGACATCCGAGTGATTCCCCTCGGAATTTGCAAACACAAGATCCAATTGGAGAGTGAGACGAAACCAAGTGTGGAATATCAACGACGGTTGAACTCGTCCATGCAAGAGGTGGTAAAGAAAGAAATCATCAAGTGGTTGGATGCCGGGGTAGTCTACCCCATTGCCGATAGTTCTTGGGTGAGCCCGGTGCAATATGTGCCGAAAAATTGAGACATGACCGTGATTGAAAATGATAAAAATGAGCTCATCCCAATAAGAACGGTGACCGGATGGAGGGTGTGTATGGATTATCGGAAGTTCAACAGTGCCACATGCAAAGACCATTTCCCTATGCCTTTTATTGATCAAATGATTGATCGGCTAGCGGGAAAGTCATTCTATTGCTTTCTTGATAGATATTCTGGCTAAACCAAATCAACATAGCATTGGAGGATCAAGAGAAAATGACATTCACTTGCCCTTATGGAACTTTTGCCTTTAGCTGGATGCCATTTGGTTTGTGCAATGCCCCGCTACTTTTCAAAGATGCATGATGTCCATTTTCTCCGACATGGTGGAGGATTTTCTAGAGGTTTTGATGGACGACTTTTTGGTGGTAGGTGACTCTTTTGAGCATTGTCTCAACAATCTTAGATAAATTCTTAAAAGATGCGAGGAGACCAACCTTGTGCTCAACTGGGAGAAATGCCATTTCATGGTGGATAAAGGCATTTTATTGGGCATAAAATTTGAAAACATGGCATAGAGGATGACCGGGCAAATATCGAGATTATTTCCAAGCTTCCCACACCTACTTCTATTAAAGGTGTCCGAAGTTTCTTGAGGCATGCCAAATTTTATAGGCGTTTCATCAAGGATTTTTCCAAGATTGCAAATCCTGTGTGCAAACTCCTTGAGAAAGATGCAAAATTTGTGTTTGACCAGAAATGCCTCAAAACCTTTGAGGAATTGAAGCAAAGGCTCATCACGGAACCTATTATTGTCACACCCGATTGGTCTCTTCCTTTCGAGCTCATATTTGACGCTAGTGGTGTAGCTATTGGAGCAATTCTTGTCCAACATCACAACAAGGTTATCCACCTGGTCTTTTATGCAAGCAAGACACTCAATGGAGCGAAAATGAATTACATGGTGACTGAGCAAGAACTTCTTGCCATTGTCTATGCCTTTGAGAAATTCCGGGCTTATTTGTTGGGATCCAAGGTGATAGTGTACACAAATCATGCTGCTCTTCGCTATCTCATAGCAAAGAAGGATGCAAAGCCTAGATTAATTTGGTGGGTCTTGTTGTTGCAAGAGTTTGACTTCAACGTCAAGGATCGCAATGGAACTCAAAGTTAAGTAGAGAATCATTTATCAAGGCTTGAAGAGGCAGAGAGTCCAAAGGGAGATCTTGAAATCAACGATGCATTCCTGAATGAGCACATATTGGCATTATCTAGCACTTTTGCTCCTTGGTACGCCGATATTGCTAACTACTTGGTTAGAGACCTTATTCCGGATGGATTGGAATCCTATCAAAAGAACCATTCTTGTTCCATGTTTGTGCTGACAACATCACCAGAAGGTGTGTTCCAGAAGAAGAGATTATGCCAATTCTAAAGGCATGCCACGACTTGCCGGTTGGGAGTCATGATAACTAGGGATTTTGATACATTTTGTACTCCTTCTTACTTATGTTTTGATTAGAAATTCATACAAAATAGTCCCAAAAGGCTCACAAGTTGTGCTTGATTGCAGGTTTGATCAATAAAGTGACAAGAAGTCAAATATCATCTCAAAAGGAGTGAAACGTGCACAAGTATTAAGACAAGATAAAGATCAGGCAAAACAAGGCCAGTGCGGCCGCACTACATTCTATGCAGTACGCACTGTGAGGTTTAGAGAGCATGAAATTTAGGCACAAGGGCAATGCAGCTGCACTAGGATATGTTCGGTCCGAACTGAAGGCAATGCGACCGCACTCGATTTCATGCGGTCCGCAGTGAGGAGAATCAGGGAGCTGCAAATTCCAAGTGTCAAGCCAATGCGGTTCGTGCTCGATTTTATGCGGACCGCACTAGAAGCATCCGCGACTGGAGTCCATTCTCTGCAGTCTGTTAGTGCCCGAGCTTAGAGAGTCAGATTTTCAAGTTTAGAGCCCTAGTGCGTCCGCACACCATTTTGTGCGGTCCGCACTAACCCCGCAGGAGTATTTTGTCCAGATTTTTGAGCTTAGTATAAATAGCTTCTTTTCCCATTTTTAGGTTATCATATAGTTTTATAACGTAGTTGCGCTCGTGGGTTCGAATATTTTAGCCATTTTTGGCAATTTTATCTACTTTTGTTTAACATTGAATCTTATTGTTTATCTTAGTAATTAATTAATATGATTTTTTCTTTATCTATTTCTTGTTTTTCATCTTTAATTATGAGTAGCTAGACCCATAAGTTAGGGTTGTGGCTCAACCCTAGTGTGGGTAATTGATGGGTCTTGTATTTTAGGGCTATATTGACTATGAGTGTTTGATATTTGGGCCAATTTCATGGTTAATTGCTGAATTAGTGGTTGCAAACACTAGTTTGTGTTTAGTTGACTAGGGCTCTTCTTGAAAAAGAGAGCCTAAGTCTCCGAAATTGGTCCAACAAGGAATTGAGGCATACTCAAGAGATTGATAGCCCCAATTAAAGGGTTAAACCTCGAGAGAGTAATACCCGACTTGAACCCTAGTTGCTTATGCAAATTTGCATACCCAATTGGTCTTGAGAAAGTCAATTCGGGCAAAATCACTCGAACCACCGAGAGGTGTAGCGTGGGTAAAATAGTGCAACAGTTATATCATACTCCCCAAATATGTCAATTGTGCCTTCGACTCAAGTACCCGTCAATTGACCACCTAGGCAGAAGTCACTACCCTAGTGCCCTTTAAACTATTTGAATAACCTATAGCATTTAACTTTTAGCTTAATCTAGTTGCATTTACCACTTGTAGTTTGATAATAGTAGAAGTAAATCGAAAACCCCAAAAATGATGAGAAGTGTAATTTGGAACACATACGCAATCCTAAACTATATAGATACTCGATTCCAAATTCTAGCTCTCTGTGGATATCAATCCCGAACCTAAATCGGGTAAAAGCTACTCCGACCCTCTCTCGCTACGTAATTAGTAGTGCGGAGTAGGCCGTGGTCACTTTTTGGGGCCATTGCCGGGGAGCTAACGGTTTTGGCTATCTATTTAGTTAGTTTTGTGTATTGTTCTTCTTTCCTTCTTTGTTACTAATTTGTTTGTGTCATTACTCAGGTACCAAAATGGTAGCGAACAACGCTAATGACCCTCTTAGAAATGTGATTGCGGGAGAGGAGGTAGATGATGTTGGAGATGATGAGGTACCTCTTGTACCTCAAGGACAGTGTAGAGGCCCCCAGGCCAATGCAAATGAAAACAACAATATTCCAGATCCTCCTCCGCCACCTCCAAGAGTGGCTTCCAGAGTACTTTCGAACGAAGGTTATGCAAGTGCTATTGTCCCATCCCGAATCTGGGCGGGCAATTTTTAGATATCCAATGTGATGTTGACCTTACTTGAGCAGCGTGGGTATTTCACGGGTGTTGTAAATCAAAATGCTTACAAATATCTCAAGGGGTTCGTGGATACATGTTAGGGGAGCAAACAGACGAATATGTCCGAGGATGCACTTAGGTTGAGACTCTTCCCATTATCACTTAGAGAGAAGGCATCGGATTGGCTAGAGTGACTTCCCAACCATTCCATCACAACTTGGGATGAGTTGTGGGATAAGTTCATTGCTAAATGTTTCTCACTGGGGCATATGGCGGCGTTGCGAGATGAGATATTGGCCTTCAAGCAAGAGCCCACGGAACCTTTGCATGAGATTTGGGAGCAGTATAGAACGATGGTAAAAAAATGCCCCAACATTGATATGACCGAGGCTATGATCCAACAAACGTTCTACCGGGGCATCAATACTACCAATAAATGCATAGTGAACCAACTTGCCGGGGGCAATTTTATGAAGCTGTCATATGATGAGGCATGTGATATACTTGATGAGATGGCTGACACTTCTTCTGCATAGCAAAGTAGAGCCAATGTGCCTCAAGGTGACCCTACGGTCACTAATTTTGCACAAGGAATTATATGATCACGGGCAATCTATAGCTGAGCTTACAACTACTATGAACTAATTGGCAAAGGCACAGTTGCAACAAGTCCAAAATCCTCGCCAAGTGAATTCCATGGAGGAAGTCAATATGCTTGTCACCAAAAGAAGGCAACAAAATCAAGGGAATTCTGAGCAATTTGATGATGACTGTGATGTGTTTCAAAATTATGGCTATGATGAACAAAGTGAAGAGGTTCAATACTTGAATAATTATCAAGGCCAATGGGGCAACTCTGCAAACCAACAACAATGGAGACCTCAAGGCAATTGGTGCAATCAACATCAAGGTAATGGTAATTGGGGGAACAACAAGCAAAACAACAATTGCGACAATCAGAACAACAATCAAAGAAACCAAGGGAATAAGAATGGTAATAACAACAATTGGGGTGGCAATAACAATCAAGGTGGATGGAACAATGGAAACCAAGGAAACCGGGGGCAAGGCTTTCAAAGGCCCTCAATATACTAACAACCGAACAGTCCACCCCTATTTCTATCTCAACGTCTTAGTTCTTCTGGCAATGATATGGGTAGAATTGAAATGATGTTCGAACATATGATGAAGAAAAATGCGGATTCTGATGCACAGTTGGCTTCCAACAATACCTCTATTAGAAATTTGGAGGTGCAATTAGGCTTAATCTCTCAGTCTTTAAATACTCGCCCCAAGGGTGATCTACCAAGTGATACGGTATTGAACCTGAGGGGTGGGAACAATCATGTCATGGTAGTTACAACTAGATGTGGGAGAGGCGGTGATGTGAATGCCTCCAAGCAAAAGCAAGTTTTGGGTGATGATGTTGAGTTGCAAGAAGATGAAATCCCTTTGGCATAGGAAGATGTGGTTGATGAGAATGTGAATAAAGAAGTGAGGATTGATATTCAAGATGTCGAGGTGGAAACTCAAAATGATGTGAACCCGTCTAGGAAACACATGATAGACATGCCGGAGTCGGTTGTGCCTAAAGCCAAGGATCCTTTGCCAAGGCCACCTCCACCTTATCCTCAAAGCCTCGCAAAGCAAAAGAATGAGAATTAGTTTAAAAAGTTCATTGACATGATGAAGAGCTTATCTATTAATGTGCCTTTGGTAAAGGCTCTTGAACAAATGCCGGGCTATGCAAAATTCATGAAGGACTTGGTCACAAAGAAGCGTTCTATGGATTGTGAAACTATAAAGATGACTCACCAAGTTAGTGCTATAGTTCATTCAATGTCCCCAAAGCTTAAAGATCCCGGTGCTTCACCATTCCTTGCACCATTGGGAGTGCGGATTTTGCCAAGGCTCTATGTGATTTAGTAACTAGTATCAATTTGATATCCTACTCAGTTTTCCAAACATTAGATATTGGGCAACCTAGGCCTACTTCCATGAGGTTACAAATGGCGGATAGATCGATGAAGAGACCCTTGGGTATTATTGATGATGTGCTTGTCCAGGTGGACAAATTTATCTTGCCATCTGATTTTGTGATCTTGGACTGCAAGGTGGACTACGAAGTTCCTATCACATTGGGAAGACTTTTCCAAGCTACGGGGGAGGCATTGGTAGATGTGGAAACAGGGGAACTCACCTTCCGAGTGGGTGATGAAAAGGTGGTCTTTCATGTGTGCAAGTTTATGAAGCATCCCAACATTACCGAGGTGTGCTCTTTTGTTGACCTCGTTACATCAGTGATAATTGATGACGCCACTGCAATGATCAATGTGGAGGACCCATTGGAGGTCGTATTGTTGAATCTTGATGTCAATGAGGATGCAAGCCGAGTGGAGTGTGTGAATGTTTTACATGGAATGAGCTCTTATTCTTATGAGCCTAGGAAATTGTCTTTGGATCTCGAGAATAGAAAGACTCCACCAACTAAACCTTCAATTGAGGAGCCTATGGTATTGGAGTTGAAACCATTGCCTCCACACCTCAAGTATGAGTTCTTAGGCTCAAATTCTACTTTGCTAGTTATTCTTTCTTCTCGTCTTACTAACATGTAGGTTGATGCCACATTGGCAGTGCTTCAAAAGCAGAAAAAGGCAATTGGATGGACTTTAGGTGATATTCGAGGAATAAGCCTCGCATTCTGTATGTACAAGATTATTATAAAAGATGATGCAAAGCTCTCCTTGGAGCACCAAAGGAGGTTGAACGAGGCAATGCAAGAAGTTGTGAAAAAGGAGGTGATAACCAAATCTCAATTGCTCCGGAAGATCAGGAGAAGACCACATTCACTTATCCATATGGCACTTTTGCCTTCTCTAGGATGCCTTTTGGATTGTGTAATGCACCAACTACATTTTAGCGGTGTATGATGGCCATTTTCACCGATATGGTGGAAGATATTTTGGAGGTGTTCATGGACGATTTTAGTGTTGTAGAGGATTCATTTGATGAATGCTTGAAGAATCTTGATAGGGTGTTGGCCCGTTGTGAAGAAACCAATCTTGTCCTCAATTGGGAGAAATACCACTTTATGGTGAAAGAAGGAATAGCTTGGGCATAAAATTTCAAAGCATGCCATTGAGGTAGATAAAGAAAAGATTGATTTGATGTCAAGGCTCCCTCCTCTACATCCGTCAAGGGAGTCTGAAGTTTTCTTGGGCATGCGGGTTTCTACCTGAGATTTATCAAAGACTTTTCAAAGGTAGTGAATCCCTTGTGCAAGTTGTTGGAAAAAGATGCTAAGTTCGTGTTTGATGAAAATTGTATGCAAGCCTTTGAACTTCTCAAGCATAAGTTGACCACCACTCCTATCATTACCGTGCCTAATTGGAGCTTGCCCTTTGAGCTAATGTGTGATGTGAGGATGTTGCGGTTGGGGCCGTTTTGGGTCAAAGAGTGAACAAAATGTTTCATCTGGTGTACTATACGAGCAAGACAATCAATGATGCTCAAGTGAACTACACAGTGACCAAGAATGAACTTTTGGCTATTGTGTTTGATATGGAAAAATTCCGACCACATCTTATGGGTGCTAAGGTTATTATTCATACCGACCATGCTGCACTCAGGTACTTGATGACGAAGAAGCACTTTAAAGATAGACTGATGCGATGGGTGTTGTTACTTCAAGAGTTTGATTCGGAGATTGTAGACCGGAAGGGTAGTGAGAACCAAGTGGCGGACCACTTGACCCACTTGGAGGAGGAGGGGAGGCCTCGTGATAGCCTAGAGATCAATGATTCATTTCCCGATGAACAAATCTTTTCGGTGTCGATGAATGATATGCCATGGTTTGCCGATGTTGCTAATTTCCTTGTAATTGGTATAATACCGTATGTCTCTTCTAACCAAAGGAAGAAGCTCAAGCGGGATAGTTTGGATTTCTATTGGGATGAGCCGTACTTGTTCAAGATTTGCACGGATGGTGTGATCCAAAGGTGTGTCCCAAAGGAGGAGCAATTGAGTATCTTGGAGGCTTGTCATTCCTTTCCCTATGGTGTCCATCATGGAGGGGCGAGGAAGGCTTCTAAAGTTCTTAGTTTTGGGTTTTATTGGCCAATTGTGTTCAAAGATGCAGGTGATTTTGTGAAAAGATGCGACGAATGCCAAATAGCGGGTAGAATTTCGAAGAAAGATGAGATGCCTCTCAATACCATCCTTGAGGTTGATATTTTTGATGTATGAGGCATTGATTTCATGGGCCCATTTGTTAGCTCTTGTGGGAACACTTACATTCTTGTGGCGGTGGACTATGTTTCAAAGTGGGTTGAAGTCGTGTTTTTGCCTAACAATGAGGCCCGGAGTGTTGTTGCATTACTCAAGAAAAGCCTTTTTACAAGGTTTGATACTCCTCGTGCAATCATAAATGATGGGGGGTCTCATTTCTACAATAGAGTTTTCGACACTTTGCTTTCAAAGTACGGTGTCAATCGCAAAGTTTCTACCCCCTATCATCCTCAAGGAAGTGGTTAAATTGAAGTCTCCAACAGGGAAATCAAAAGCATATTGTCAAAAACGGTCAATGCAAATAGGACCGATTGGTCAAAGAAGTTAGATGATGTTTTATGGGCTTATAAGACTGCTTACAAGACTTCGATTGGTTTGTCTCCATATCGGTTGGTGTTTGGGAAAGCCTTCCATCTACCGATTGAGTTAGAGCACAAGGCCATGTGGGCTTTGAGGAAGATAAATCTTGAGTGGGATGTTGCAGCCAATCTTCGTATGGATCAGCTTAATGAACTTGATGAATTCAGATTCCATGCCTACTCCAGTTCGTCCTTGTATAAGGACAAGATGAAGTACTTTCATGATAAATATGCTCATGGAAAGGAATTCAAAGTAGGTGATTTGGTTCTCTTGTTCAACTTCCGGTTACGTCTGTTTCTGGGAAAGCTCAAGTCAAAATGGAGTGGACCTTTTGAAGTGGTGTGTGTGACCTCGTTTGGTGCTCTTGATTTAAAGAACAAAAATGGTGAAGTTTTTAGAGTTAATGGGCACCGAGTCAAGCATACTTGGAAATATTGATGACAGCCACGTGGTGGTACTTCTTCATTTCAAATGATGTGATGGTAACCTATAAATCAGGCACATCTTGGGAGGCAACCCATGTGTTTTTCTTCTTGTTTTTATTTGATTTTCACTGTAGTGTGGAATTGATTTCTGGGCTGACTGGTTGTTAGATGTTACAGGGTTGTGTTGATGTAGTGCAAGACATAGTGGAAAAAAGTGCTCAGGTCTTTGAAGTTGCCAATGTGGCCGCACTACATTCTATGTGGACCGCACTGGTTAAGGGTGAATGACCACCTCTCTGAAGTTTGTCACTGCGGTCGTACTACATTTTGTGTGGTCCACGGTGGACCACTGCGGTCGCCATCCATTTTGTGCGGACCGCAGTGGGTTGCTTGTTTAAACTTGAAAAAGGCAGTGTAGTGCGGACCGCGGTCCATTTTGTGTGGTCCACACTAGTTGGTAAGACTGGGCCCTAGGTCCTTTTCTATAAATGGGTCCTGAGGCCCTTCTATTACACTTTTCGAACTATTGACTCTCAGAACTCTAAATACACTGTTCATCATCTCTTTTACTTGCAATTAACTGCTTGAACTTGTTCATCTTCATTGCTTCTTATAACTTGTAGCATCACATTCTTTTTAATTGTTTTAATTTTGTTATTTAGTTTTTGTTTTTCTTTCTTCTCAACCTGTTCTCCCCGTATTTCTTTAATTTTAGTAGGATTAGATTATTTTCTTTTCGTGGGTAATGTGGGCTTAATTAGTTAAACGCAGTGGGCAAAACACTTAGGTGTTAGGTTGAACCTAAAATCAAATATATATTGAACCCTAAGTTTGTGTTGCTTCTAGGCACTCAGTGCAGACCGCATTCGGTTCTGTGAGGTCCACGGTGCCATTTTGTGCGGACCGCATTGGTGAAACTCCTGGAAGCTGATCTTTGGGCAATGCGGCCACACTACATTTTGTGCTGTCCGGATTGGCCCCTGTACAGCCGCACTACATTTTGTGTGGTCCACACTACCTAGATACAGAGTGTGGGTAGTTTGAACCCCACCTCTGTGCGGATAGCATGGCCATTTCGTGCGGTCCACATTCCATGTGCGGCCGCACACCATTTTGTGTGGTCCACACTGGGTAACTTCTGCAACATGTCTGCAACTTTTCTCTTCTGTTCTGCAATTCTGTTTCTTGACTGATGCTACTGATACTAACAAGTTCATTTGGAGTGTGTTTGCATACAATGATGAAAAACGAGGTAAAGGACCTAAACAACCGGGTAGAGGAGAATCCTCTTGGGGAGGGAAACAGAAGATTATAAAACTCACTCCCAAGCCCGACAAAACATTAAAAACACAAGAAAATTGATAAGAGCAGCTGTCAGAGCAGTTGACATGTCGGGGAGTGAGTACGAGCCTTCCCGGGAGATATTTTCAGACTCAGTACCAACACACATCCCTGACTAGATGGAGAGTCATAGGCTAAAAAACATACCGCCACTATCCCCCATTACCCAAACGTTAGTGAACATTTCTTCTGGGTCGTGTGAGGGCTCAGGTGAAGGTAGTGGAGATCAATACTCCACCTCTCCCACAACTTCATTATCTGGAGAGGGTGCAGTAGGTGATGAAGAGGAAGTAGGGGGAGAAGAAGAAGTAGGAGAAAGAGGTAAACCACAGGTTGTGGGTATTGCTAGAACTAGGAAGCCGGAGGTGTGGCAAGACCGGTTCGTTAGTGATGTAGTATACCACTAATTCTGGGAATGGTGGCCTGTGAGGAAGTTGATCCCGAAGAGGAGTTTCATAGATAGAGATTTGCTACCTCACAACCCCAATGTGAGGAGACAATTTAGGGAGAGAGTCAGATAGGAAAATTTTTTGGGGGACTGTGCGGATGCCAATAAGCACTTGGTCAAAGAATTCTACACCAACGTTGCCCACATCCAAAAGGGTACCAAGTTGACCAAGGTGCAGAACTTGAAGGTGTTGTTTGATGGGAAGACAATCAACAATTACCTTGTCTTTGATGATGAGGATGAGTCCATGTACATGGCGAAGATGGAATTGGGCGAGGAGGTCCGCCCATGGTTGGCACAGTATTTGGCTATCCCGGGTAACACCCCTGATTCGTTGACTGCTGGCGTCAAGTTTTTTTGATGTAGTTTGAATTTCGAGGCACGGGGGTGAGAAACATTTGTATGTAGCAGGTTGGACCCCACGACACATGATAACTCCTTTCCTCTTCACCATACAGTTTTGGTGGCTTCGATTATGGCAGGGTACCCAATCAATGTGGGGAATGTGATGTTGAGAATTATTACAATTGTGGGTGTTGAGCATGACAGAAACTACCCGTTCCCCAGTTTCCTCACTATGTACCTCCGAGATCTGAAAGTGGAAAAGAGGCGCTTCGACATCAAAGCCAAAGCGAAGATCCCATTTTCTTGGTACAACATGCAGGGGGATGATAACCTCAAGAGCAAGACCTTCAAGAGTACAACTATTGCTCCAACTGGCAAGTTTTAAGAGCCAGTTGTGGTAGTGACTCCTGCTGAGCCTGTCTCTACTTCCACTGCTATCCCTCCTGGTCTATCCACCTCAGCTAACCTGGAGATACAATCCTCCCGTGCACATCCAATTACTACCCACCGAATGATCCAGGCTCTTCTTAGTATCAGAAACTGGATGCAGACTATGCCATCTAAGTTGTCCACCCTTACTACCACGGTAGAGGCTCAGTCGGCACCTTCACCCCCGCAGGTTCCCCAATAGATAGAGGATGCTCTCAAAGAGATTTTAGACAACCAGAAGAAAATCCTCGACACTCAGAAGGTACTGATTGATTCAGTTGATTCACATAGCAAGGCTCTCAAGGAGCTTGCTAGGGAGCACAAGAAGTTGAGGAAGACACGGGCCTCCAAGAAGTCTGTGAAGGAGTTGAGAGCTGATGTTGACAGACTGAAGGCAGATCAGCTACCTTTAGACTTACTGCTCTAGGACCTAGTGCCTGCAGCTCATTCCCATCCAGAGCAGTCACAGAGGCCTCCTAAGAGGAAGAGGATGATTCCCAGAGCTGACTATGCAGTCATCCAGCTGGCAGACCCACAGGAGACCTCCTCCAGTCAGCCACAGGGTGCACCACCTTCAGAGCCTGTCCAGGTCTAGGCCCAGGTCCCAGCAGCAGCAGAGCAGCAGGACATAGGGAACCAGTCTGATGTTCCCGAGCATACTGCGGACCTAGGGACCACTCATGAGCCCATGCAGACAGACGGACCATAGGGAGTTTCTATATCCCTTTCTCTTTCATTTTTATTCTTATTTGGTTTAGTTGGCATTGGGGACAATGCCAGCTTTCATTTGAGGGGCTAGACCCTACTTTTTATTTCATGGATTCTTTCGGATGATTGTATATATATTTGATACTTTTTATGCTTTCTTTACCTTTTCATCTTTGGGTGTACATAATTTTAACATTTCGTTACATTTCTCACACTTTTATTTTACTTTGGCTCTGTATATAAAATTATGTTACATTGTACATATTCATCCCATCTATTGTATATTCAAATCCCCTCTTGTATATATTCATTCTACTTTTCGCAAATTTTTCGTTCTTAGCTTCTTATTTGTGATTCGTAGCTTCTTGTTTTTAAAGTTTGCAATAAGTCTTTGGTTTTCTTAATGTCACAGTTCTTTCCAAAGGTGGTGTGTTGTGTGAACCGGGTGGCTCTTCCCAATGATGGATGGCGTGACAACCTTCTTAAGGGTTTGAGTCCATTTTTTTTGTTTTTAGTAGTTCATAGTTAAGGGTACCTCAAGCAAAGCTTCACTTGGGCTTAGCACATTTGCCTTTGATATTATGGTAAAAAACAATTTGTTGTGTTTAGGATGGTGAAAGTCGTGACCTTGAGACTCTTGTGTTGACCGATAATCATCAAGTGGTTTTTCGGGACCATTGTGTGCTCAAATATTATCTAAGGTCGTTGTGGGCCCTCGACTCTGTGTCTTTAGCAATCCCATAGCTTGTGTGGTGAGTAATCGCATTGCAAGTCCATGTCCCGAGCCATTGGTCTAGAACTTTCCCTGAATGTTTGTTGAGGCAAAATCCTAAGTGAATTTTGACTTGAGACATGATTATAGGCTCTCCTTGGTCCAAATGCTAGCTTGAAGACTTCCATAACCTACCAATGATAAGATCCCTAGTCAACCCTTTTGAGCCTTAGACCTTTTTCCTTCAAGAATCATGATACAAGCCTATACCCGTTCTAAAAGATACCCTCTCTTGGCACCCGATCTTTTCTTTAACACATGGAAAAAGTATAAGTTTGGGGGGAGAGATGAGGATTGCAACAAAGTGATAAAAAGGCACAAAAATAAAGAAAAAGAAAGGCAATGAAAAAGAAAGAAAACAAAAAAAATAAAAGGAATGTTCAATGTGAAAAAGAATAAAAAGGGATTCAAGAAAAACAATGAATGAAAGGTGTGGAAAGTTGAAAAAGGAGAAGAGGTTTGAAATGCATAAGAAAGAGTGACAGTGTGTCTCTCTAACCCCTTAGAAAGAAGTGAAATGACTCAAAAAGTCAAGTGAATGCGTGCCAAATTAATCAAAAGAAGTTCTTAAGGGAAGATGGAACCTACTTAGACCAAAACATTTCTTACCCTGAACAAAAAGCCTTCACAACGTCTCCACCAAAGCCCTATATGATCTTGAGTTGAATGAAGCTTACATTAGTGGATACTCACATGAGGGGCAAGCATATGGTACCTAGAGCCGGACTTGTGGATTTTTCTTGAGAGAGATGAGTGAATTTCCATTATCCGCGTTCTGAGTGCCATTATCTTAAAGGTGAGGATTGCTTAGGGAGAGTCGAGGATGTGTGAGTTTGGGTTCCACAATGATCGAAGTAATAGAAAAGAGTTCTTTGATATGTTTAGTCAATTCTTGATGCTCTTGTGCCGCACTTAATCCATGGAGTTTCAAACAGTAAAAGTTGTTAATGATTCATTTGTATTGAGGGAAATTGTTAGTCCCAATTGATGCTAGATGAGGTTACTTTAGGACAACTGAAAATTTCTTGGATTTTCCCTTAAGGGGTGGGTCTTATTTTTGTTTGCTTGAGGACAAACAAAAGCTTAAGTTTGGGGGAGTTGATAACTAGGGATTTTGATAAATTTTGTACTCCTTCTTGCTTATGTTTTGATTAGAAATTCATATAAAATAGTCCCAAAAGGGTCACAAACTATGCTTCATTGCATGTTTGATCAACAAAGTGACAAGAAGTTAAAGATCAACTCAAAAGGAGTGAAAGTTGCACAAGTATTAAGACAAAACAAAGCTCAGGAAAAACAAGGCCAGTGCGGCCGCACTACATTCTGTGCAGTCCGCAATGTGATGTTCAAAGAGCATGAAATTCAGGCACAAAGGCAATGCGGCCGCACTCGATTTTGTGTGGTCCGCAGTAGGAGAATCAGAGAGCTGCAAATTCCAATTATCAAGCCATATCGGTCCGCGCTCCATTTTATGCGGACAACACTAGAAGCCTATGCGGCCGCAGTCCATTCTCTGCGGTCCACAGTGCCCGAGCTCAGAGAGTCAGATTTTCAAGTTCAGAGCCCTAGTGCGGCCGCACTAACCTCACAGGGGTATTTTTGTCCAAATTTTGCGGCTTAGTATAAATACCTTATTTTCCCATTTTGAGGTTATCAGATAGTTTTATAACGTAGCTGTGCTCGTGGGTTCAAATATTTTAGCCATTTTGGGAAATTTTATCTACTTTTCAACATTGAATCTTATTATTTATCTTAGTAATTAATTAATATGAGTTTTTCTTCATCCATTTCTTGTTTTTCTTCTTTAATTATGAGTAGCTAGACCTATAAGCTAGGGTTGTAGCTCATTCCTAGTGTGGGTAATTGATGAGTCTTTTATTTTTGGGCTAGATTAACTGTGGGTGTTTGATATTTAGGCCAATTGCATGGTTAATTGTTGAATTAGTGGTTGCAAACACTAGTTTGTATTTAGTTGACTAGGGATCTTCTCGATAAAGAGAGCCTAAGTCTCCGAAATTGGTCCAACAAGGAATTGGGGCGTACTCAAGAGATTGATAGCCCCAATTAAAGGGTTAAACCTCGAGAGAGTAATACCCAACTTGAACCCTGGTTGCTTATGCAAATTTTCATACCCAATTAGTCTTGAGAAAGTCAATTCGGGAAAAATCACTCGAACCACTGAGAGGTGTAGAGTGGGTAAAATAGTGCAACGATTATATTATACTCCCGAAATATGTCAATTGTGCCTTAGACTCAAGTACCCGTCAATTGACCACCTAGGCGGAAGTCACTACCCTAGTGCCCTTTAAACCATTTGAACAACCCGTAGCATTTATCTCTTAGCTTAATCTAGTTGCATTTACCATTTGTAGTTTGATAATAGTAGAAGTAAATCCAAAATCCCAAAAATGATTAGAAGTGTAATTTGGAACACATACACAATCCTAAACTAGATAGATACTCGATTCCCTATTCTAGCTCTCTATGGATATCAATCCCGACCCTAAATCGGGTAAAAGCTGCTCTGGCCCTCTCTCGCTACTTAATTAGTAGTGCGAAGTAGGCCGTGATTAGGTCACCATGGGGAAATCGAATAGCGGCTAAAGTGCTTGAATGTGGTTATTATTGGCTGTCGATATATGATGATACCAATAAAATTGTCAAGGCTTGTGACCAATGCCAAAGGCAAGGATCAATCTCCAAGAGGCATGAAATGCGAATGCACTTTGTAATGGAGATAGAAATCTTCGACGTGTGGGGAAGTGATTTTATGAGTCCCTTTGTAAGCTCTTGTGGGGTGAAATATATCTTGGTGGTTGTGGACTATGTGTCCAAATGGGTTGAAGCAATTTCCTTACCAAATAACGAGGCAAGGAGTGTGGCCACATTCTTAAAAAAACATATTCACTCGGTTTGGCACTCCTAGAGACATTCTTAGTGATGGTGTTCTATAACAAGGCTTTCATGGGGATACTAGAGAAATATGGCGTCAAGCATAAGGTGGCCACACCTTATCTTCCCCAATCAAGTGGCCAAGTTGAAGTTTCCAACAGGGAGATAAAGAGCATTCTTGCAAAGACTGTTAATGCAAACATGACCGATTAGTCAAGGATGCTAGATGACGCATTGTGGGCGTACCGCACGACGTAAAAAACTCCTATTTGCAATTCTCCTTATCGGTTAGTCTTTGGCAAAGCTTGTCATCTACCCATAGAACTGGAGCACAAAGCCTTGTGGGCTCTAAAGAGGTTAAACTTGCACTGGGCTGAAGCTGCAAATTTGAGGTTAACACAACTCAATGAAATGGAGGAATTTCGTTTCCATGCATATGAAAGTGCAGTTGTGTATGAAGAAAGGATGAAGTTAGTCCACGACAAAAAGATCTTGAAACGGGAGTTCAAGTCAGTTGACTTGGTTTTGCTCTTTAACTCAAGGCTCAAATTATTTTCGGGAAAGCTCAAATCGAAATGGTTCGGTCCATTCAAGGTGGTCAATGTCTCTCCTTTTGGAGCTGTGGAATTAGAATCGGAGGATGGGCTCTGAACCTTCAAAGTAAATGGCCAGCGAGTCAAGCACTACTTGGGCACAGATAGAGAAAAACATTTGGTGGAGCAGTTGGCTCTCAAAGATGGTCCGTGTCCGACCAATAAGTGAATCCAAAAGAACGCCAACTTCATCGTGTCGCTACGTTAAATCAAGCGCTTCATGGGAGGCAACCCATGTGTGGTAACACCCTTTTTGTCCTTTGAATTTTTAATTTTTTTGTTAGATAGATTTAATTGAGTAATTTAAAGTGTGTGTTAGAGTGCATGGGATTCAAAAGATCATAACATTGGGTAATATTGCATGTGAAAGGGAAGAAAAATCACCTTGGGAAGTTTACTACACAAATGCGGACGCATTTTCACTATGCGAACCGCATTGTGGTCGCAAACCCAGACAATGTGTTTGGCAAAAATTAATGGCCAGAATGCAGCAAGGATGTGCACTTTGTGGACCGCATTCCCATTCTGCGATCGCATAGTGCACCACATTTTCACCCTCAGGCAATTCAAATTGAATCCACCGCATAACACTTATGCGGTCGCACAACGTATTATGCGATGACTTACCCATCGCAAATCCTCCAAGTAAGTCCCTCACATCTCTTCAGCATTTATCCACTTTCAAAACAAAACAAAAGATTTTTTTTTATTTTATCAGAGAAAAAAAACGAACGAAGCAAAATGAAAAACAAAAAGAGAAGGGAAAAACGGCTAGTTGCATCTAAGAAAGTATGAAAACACCTGAGAATTCATCTCCCAGGTGTTCTTGTTCATCTTCACAGGTATGTTCTCCCTTTCTCGCTTTGTTCCATGTAAATTTTAGTTCAAACTGTATTGTGTTGTCTTAAATTTGTTTACTTTAGTTTGTTCTTTTTTTGTGTTGTAGTAGGGTATCTGTACGTAATGTGAGAAGGTTCTTGGTTAGGTAGTATGTTTGGGGTGAGGGGTAGAAAAAAGTAAGTCTGGCATTGTTGTGGGTTGAAGGCAAACAATTAAGCACGATGACTTCTGCGGACCGCATAATCGATTTGCGGTCCGCATTTTTGCCGCAAAAGCGAACCCTAGCTGGCTGAAGAAGATGAAAAAATATAGTGACTTTACGATCGCATAATTGATCTGCGAACCGCAAAGTCACCGCATACCCAGACAGTTTACCTGGTTTTATAACATGCTGTTTGCGTCCAATTTGCGATTGCATATCCAACTTTGCAGTGGATTTTGCGATCGCATTTTGAGATTTTGTTTTCTAAGCACCTGAGTATGCGATGGTTATGCGAACCACTTAATGGATATGCGATCACATAAATCATCGCACACTTAGATCATTTTAGCAGGCTGTAAGTTTGCGGTCCGCATAGTGGTTATGCGACCGCATAACCTGTCGCATACTTGAAATCATTGGTATTTTTTCTACTATTGCCTACCATGTTGCTTATATTTCATCTCTGTGTAGATATGGCTCCCAAGAAACATACAGCCTCCACCCAGAAAAGGGCATCCTCCAGTCGTCAAACACAATAAGCAAAACGCTCACGACAGGACCCCACTGTTACACTTCCCTCCCAGTCTGACGAGAAGGAGACCTTGCCCTCAGTTGACCTACAAGCTGAGGCAAGAAGGAAAAGAGGATATGACTTCAAACTCAAGTTTGGGGTCGAAGGGTCTAGGGAGCTATATAGAGAAGGGCTATCAAATCGGAAAATCATGGCCGAAAAACAACTAAGTTTGAATGGGCTACAAGAGCAGTACCCCCACATATGGGAGAACATCAAAGCAAGAAAATGCGAGTGCTTCACTGAGCTGCCTGATGGATATAATGAAACTCTTGTCCGTGAGTTTTATGCCTCGTATGGAGCCTCTAGGACTGCTTACCACAAGCGCAACAGGATTTTTTGTGACATTGTATTGGTTCGGGGGAAGAGTGTGTTCTGCAGTAGTGAAACAGTCAATGAGTTTTACTTCCCTGGCTGGAGCTCGGGAACAGCTGAGTATGCCGCCAAATGGGCAAACCAGGAGAATGAGCATAGTTGGATAGCTTCTGTGATAGCCATGTGGACCCCTGATTGAGTCCACCTTGTGCACAAAATATTCAAGGAGGATCTCACACAAGAAGGTAGATTTTGGTTTAGCTTTGTCACCTCTCGACTGATACCGTCCGGAAATAAGACTGACATAGGCATTGAGAAAGCTCTTCTCATTGCATGCATTATGGCGGGAATCAAGATTGATGTGGGTGCTCTTATCTTCCGAGAGTTAGGGATCTGGGAAAAGCAAATAGCCACTTCACTTCCATTCCCCTGCTTGATCATAACCCTCTGTAAGGCCGTGAAAGTCCCTACCATGCCACACACTGACAAGATAGGGAAGGCGCTGAAGGATATTGATATCATGCGCATTAGTGATATTGTTGCTCCCCCAGAGGTTTAGACTCAGGTTCCAGCTGATGTAGAGCCCTCAGATTTCCAGACTCCTGTGTCCCCTTAGGCTCCAGTTGCATCCACTCCACTTCACAGCCCACCTCTCAATCCACCATTGCTCAGTCTTCTGCTGCACTGCCAGCCATTTCGAGGCTTGGTATCTTAGCTCAGCATGCCAATGCTAAGGTAGACTAGCTTCTGAAGAACTTGCCCACCCTCATCAGACAGGCTCTGACTCCTATACAGTCCTCAGTGACAACACTCCAACAACAACAAACATCTTACGGGGATCGCCTGCAATAGCTTGAGGTGAAGGTTAAGAACATAGAACGGGGTGAGGTTAGTGACTTGCCAAAGCTCCGATAGGAAGTTTCCACTATGAAGACTGAACTCCATAAAATGCAGACTCTGGAGTTCGATCTATCATCCTTCCTGCCTAAGGAAGGTGAGCAGGGAGCAGACACAGCAACACCTGGCCTGGATCTTGACTTCTCCACACTAATGACAGACATTGCACCTTCGACTGCCGGGACTTCCCAGCCTCCAGCTCCCTGTGCACATATTGATATTCCTTTTGAGGATGATTCCGGGCACTCTACAGAGTTCGAGGGTGAGGAGGAAGACGAGGGAGAGGATGAGGAGGATTCATGGTCCGAGGAGGATGATGGCCCTAAGGAGAAGGGCAAGAAGATTGATTCCTCTACAATTGAGGATGAAGAACAAGCCGCAATTTAGGTGGCAATAGCCTATTCGCTAGCAGACATGGTCGCCCCTGCAGATCCATCGACCACTCAGCCATCAACGGGCGAGGCAAGCAGCTCATAGGCCCCAGCTCCAGTATTGGGTTAGCCAGAGATCCCTCCTCCATCAATGGAGGTCACTCCTCAGGCCGAGATCTCATGCTTCAGCATCAGAGGGTGACCCCACCATCATTCAGCCGGCTTCTGACTCCCATAACGCTTAGTGCACCTCAGGGAGCCCCTAAACTCTACTTTACATTATTATGCATTGGGGACAATGCATGCTTTTTAGTTGGGGGTGGGATAGCCTTGTATATATTTTTGTGAACCCAACTATTTGACATGTTTATGCTTTTGTGATATATAAGCAAACTTATGTATTTAATTGTGTTTTGTGATTCTGTATATATTGGTGTTTTGTAGTTTTAGTACATAAGTTATCTTTAAAATAACAACAAAAACAAAAACAAGTAGATAGTTGTATGTTCATCTTTAGTAATTAGCAATGAATTTCCTTTGGTTTTTCTTCGCCAGGTTCTTTTCCAAGGGTGTAATAGTAGAACCAGGACAGTAGAATGAAACATGTTGACTGGTTTGGTGTAACTGTCTAGTTTCAAGCATGTGTGTCTGTATATAGCCTATACCCTTCCATTAATATATATAAAAAATATCAACTATGTGAACTTGAGGCTCGCTCTTTGACTGTATGTCTACCTAGAGTTATACTTTTATATATGATGAAAGCTTTGAGTTGCCAAGTGTTGATTCGAGGGCTAAACGCTATGTTGAGCCAAACAGTTCGTGTGCCATGTGTATGAGTCTTTGTGTAAATAATTCTTGCGTTTACTTCTGCCATCTAGAACTTGCCCGGTTGGTTTTTCGATGCTTATAATAATTACATTTGGTTGGAAAAATGACCTTAGGCCGTCTTTATGATTTTGGAAAACCAGTTAGCCTTTCAAACCACCCATTGTACAGATAGTATCACTAGTCACCCCACTTGAGCATTTAACCTTTT
This sequence comes from Nicotiana sylvestris, assembly GCF_000393655.2. Taxonomy (NCBI): domain Eukaryota; kingdom Viridiplantae; phylum Streptophyta; class Magnoliopsida; order Solanales; family Solanaceae; genus Nicotiana; species Nicotiana sylvestris. The sequence goes on from NC_091065.1 coordinate 15,073,672, forward strand.
CTTTGGCTACCTCATTACAAACCTTTCCCTTTTTGTAAAATAATTCCCTTTTTTGAACCCGTCCCTCCTTGAATATTGAGAATGAAGCTAAAAGTAAGTTGGGGGTGTGATGTCAAGCCGGAAATTGGCAAGGTTGTGCAGTGAATATAGGAAAGTGTACCTCAAAGTGTGAAACTACTTAAGCTCCAAAAGCAAAAAAAAATTCAAGAGAAAAGAAGAAAAAGAAAAAAAAAGAGTTGTGAGTATATATATATATATATATATATATATATATATATATATATATATATAGGAATGTGTACCTCAAAATGTGAATGTAGTGAACCGAAAATTGGCAAGGTATATATATATACCTCAAAGAATTATATATATATATAGGAAAGTGTACCGAAAATTGGCAAGGTTGTGCAGTGAATGTAGGAAAGTGTGACTCAAAGTGTGAAACTGCTTAAGCTCCAAAAGCAAAAAAAAAAAAAAAAATTGCAAGAGAAAAGAAGAAAGAGAAAAAAAAGAGTTGTGAATATATATATATATATGGAGTCTTGAAGAGAATTAAAGAGGTAGTTGAGGTGGCTCAATGTTGGAAAAGTAGAAGCTAATGAGGGCTATGTGGTTTGAAAAGAAGCAAAGACCAACAAGAAAGAGAAATGTGAGTAGTGTTCAAAGAGAGTGCAGTCACTTGTACCCAAATGCTCGTCCGACCCTTCCCTAAACCTACATTACAAGCTTAAAAAGTCCTTATGGGATCTCCAACCGAATGTTCTTAGAATAAAGCGATGAATTAAAATAAGGGCAAACCTATGATATAGTATGTTGTAACCCTTGAAACTCTTTTTGAGAGTGAGTGTATTTGTGAATTCGTCTCTTTTTGTTGTCATTGTAAATATTGTGAGTTTGGGACTTTCTTTCTAGTGAGGGCACATGAATTGTGAGGTTGGACAGAGGTTGAGTTTTTGAGTCAAATGTAAGTGCACTCAGTTGAGGGTAACATTTTGTCAAATTGGTCGAGGCTCAAAGTTTCACAACTTGATTAGTTTCTTTGTAAATATTTATGGTTCAGGAAGGGTGAACAATCGAAAATTCATGCTTGTAGTACTCACAAAGAACATCGTCCACGGTCACTATTTTTTCATATCTTTTAGATGGAGTATAGAATAGGATAGTGTCATTATAGTTGCTTGAGGACAAGCAAGAGTTTAAGTTGTGGGTGTTGATGTGATGGAGAATTTTGGCACATTTAATACAAATTGCTTAGATTTTAGCTTGTTTAAAATGAAATTATCTTTTATACTTATGTAATTTTAGTGTTTTTGTAGTGTATGAGGTTTAAGGACTTAAGAGCATGGAAATGAAATGAAAAAGCCACAAAAAGACAAGAAAAGAGAAAAATGCATCGCAAATGTAGAAATGCGGACCGCAGATCCAACATGCGGGCCGCATAATGCAAAAGGAAATTGCAAACCACAACAGTTTGTTGGCCAAAGTCCAGTGCAAGAAATGTGGTCCAGTCTTCGTTCGCATAATAGGTTTGCGGGCCGCATAATGGACCGCAAACTCGTTATGAATGTTACTGAAGGTGAAAAATGCGATCGCATATCTATAATGTGGACCGCAGAACGTGAATGCGATGAAGGCCTAGAAACTAGAGTTTGAAGATGCGATGGCCATGGTGAGAATGCGGACCACATGTCTGTTATGCGATAGATATGTGGTCGCATAAGTGACCGGAAAGGGTATTTTTATCCGATATTGTCCCGAGTTTGACCCACTATAAATAGATTTATTGGAGTTTTGTGGGGGCATCTTGTCTGATTTTGGAGCTACAATCCAAGGCTTTATTATTCCTCTCTTTTGGAAGCTTTTAAAGGAAGAATCTTGCACTTTGTAAGCTTTATGACATTAAATATTCTCATCCTTTTGTATTCTAGTATGTGTAGCTAACTTTAAATACTAAGGTTGTGGACCCTAAATGGGTGTTATGTTAATGAGTGTTTAACATTGAATACATGTATAATGGTTGGTTGATATTTATTTACTTCTCATTCTTCATTCATTGTTGGTGATTGCTAACATTAATAAGTGTCATTAAATTCTTACTTTGCTTGGGAAAGTGAGTTAGAATTTGGTAGAAGTAAATATCAAAGACTCAAGGCTTTAAACCTATCACTTAGGAATAAGTGGGTTTTATTTGGAATATATGATTATTCTTAATTGCAACTCTTTTATATTTAAAAAAATCATAAAGAGAAAATACTACCCAACTATTGAAAAATATTGGGTAGTTATTTAGAAATCATTTGCATATCAAAAGAACCCTCCATTAGAAATATATCATATTAACACCGATAGCATTACACTTCATTGAAGGGACACAACCTTGGTTTCTTTAATGAAATTAATTACATTCTCAATATCACAATTAGTTATTTCTTCAATTCACAATCATACCATACTCTTATTATAATTAACCAGATAGAATTACGACTTAAGTCAAGTGACATACTAATCGAGTATCCTTTTCACACCTATTCCCTGTGGGATTTGCCCAAACCTTGATGGGTTATTATATTTGACACCGATCACCTTACACTATTTAATTAAAGTATAATTTGAGCGTATCAATCCTCCATCTCAGATACAATAGTGGGATCATACCTAGCCAACGAATCAAACTGAAGACTGTACTCCCGCACACTCATGTTTCCCTGTCGAAGGGTCAAAAACCTATCAACTCTGGCTAGTCTAAGCTCTGGTGGCAGATAATGACGAAGCAAATATCCTGTAAACTCCTGCTATACCGCTGGAGGGGCATTATCACCTCTGGACAATTCCCAAGACTCGTACCAATTAACTGCAACATCTCGGAGTCTATAGGAAACTAGCTCAACTGACTCAGTCGCAGTGGCCTTCATTACCCGTAACGTCCTCTACACTCTATTATTGAATACCTGAGGGTCCTCATTTGGGTCTACTCTAGTGAATACCGAAGGGTCTAAATTAATAAAGTCACGAACCCTCGCACTCACGGACCTATCTCCGTGACCAATACCTGCTTCCTGATGCCGATCATGTGCGGCTACCAATCAGGTCAATAACTGAACAACATCTCTCATCTCCTGACCTGGCGCATCCGGCTGAGGTGTTGAATGTACAGGGGCAGGCGCTGGAGCTGGCGCCCTTCGGAGCTCTTTTGGAAAAGACGGGGTATGTGAAGTCTGAGATGGAACCTCACCATAAGATTCTCCCCGAGCCCTGGTAACTCATGCCGCTCAACTAGTAGTCTCACCAGCCACGGACTTTCCCTTCTGGCCAGCCGTACTCTTTGGAGGCATTGTTGAAAATATAACGTATCGTTAGGAAAATGAATTCTTGTATTGCACAATCTGAGATAAAAAGAGAGAATAACATCCTATATGTCCTGTAGCCTCCTATTTATAAGTGTGGTGCACGACACACCCATAAACAAGACTCTACTAGACACGATCTGTAGACAACCCTAGGATAGAACTGCTCTGATACCACTTTTATCACGACCCAAACTGATGGGTCGCGATATGTGCCTGAGTCCTATCTGTCAAGCACCCTAAGCATGCGTCTAAGATATGAACCTGTATAACATCTGCCGCATTACAAAAATAACATACGTGAAGGAAACCTACCATCAAGGCAGATGTACGTATACATGCAGAATACGGTGGGCAAGTCGGCAAGGCTGCTATAAACAATTATACATCCAAAATTGAAAGCGGACAAGGCCACATGCAACCCAACTAGATATACTGTCTACAGACCTCTAATAGAAATATAACTATACAAAGACGAAACTGAGCCACGTCATACCCATATACATATATATATATATATATATATATATATATATATATATATATATATGTATATGTATAAACGTATCGTATCAAAATGAAAAGCAGCTCCGGATCAAGTGGAGCACGCCAACTCTCAATGATCAAGGATCCTAAGAAGGGGGGCCGTCAGCTTGCCTACCTATACCAACAGGCATGAAACGAAGGCCCCGTGAAATAGGGTGTCAGTACAAAAAATGTACTAAGTATATAAGGCATGGAAATTAGTACGTAAAAAACATAGATGAAACATGGAATACTAAAACACATCTTTAAATCCAAATAACTTTGTAAATTCTGAAACGTTTATAACGTCATGCACGTGCGTGTAAATGTCATACCATGCATATGTATAGGTATACATAATATCATCAAGCCACTAAGTGCATCCCATCATATCATCTCGGCCACTGTGGGCAATATCATCAACATATACCAGCTGATCAGGTGGTAGTGCGTATATAACGCCCTAACATCTTCCCATATCTCATATACATATACATACATATATTCGTGTATATAACACCTTTTGAATCATATTTCAACCACTGTAGGCAACTTCATCATCATATACCAGCTGATCAGGTGGTGGTGCGTATATAACGCCGTGACCTTTTCCCATATCCCATATACATATATTTACATATATACATGTATATAACGCCATCTGGTCATGGTTCAATGCACATGTATAAATGAGTGAAATGCATAAAAAATACATAATAATCTTGATATTCCTTCCGGATAAACTTTTCCAACTACGTATTATTTTAAGACCCATGAACATAAGATAATAATAATTCTCATGGGGAATTAAGAATATAGACACCCCTACTATTTCTATGAATAGGGTAATTTATAGACACTATGTATTTATTCGTTTCTTCAGTATAATTTGGACCATTCCAAAAGAAAGAAGGGAGGGCCTTAATATACTTGTTTCCTTGAAATTGGAATGAACTTGTTCTGCTTCTAACATTTTTGTATACTAAAAGCAAAGATAGATTAAATCTTAAATGTTGAACTTGAACGTTTGCTTCAGCTTCTACTGTTTTGTGAATCATAATGGGTTTAAGCTTAATTGTGTTCCCAATGTTGGTTTCGAAGTTTGATTTGAAGTTTCTGTTTCTCATTTGAACAAAATGTAACATTTGAACTTTTGTCTTTGAAATGAAATTGTTTATCTCATTTGATTTGATAAAGTCTACCACAAAGTCTTGGTAAGACTTTGATATTTAAATCTTGACACATGTAAAGCATGAATTAATGACTCATCTTATACAAAAGGAGGGGCTGCCACGTTCCCCTTTGGGTAATTGATTAAATTTTTGTCCGCTTATTAGTTAACTGGGTAATATTCTGTTACTCGATAACTAACCAATTACCCACATAACTTAAAAACTGTCCCGAATTACTTAAATTTTTTTTTTAAATACTTCATATATACTTTATATATTATACTACCGTGGTCATATGGTACCTTGCACGGTACTAGTTTATAATTATCAGATATTATCGCTCGACCCGTATTTTATTCTAAATTGGCCACTTTCAACGAAACACGTTTTCTTTAATCCGTGTACTCATTTACCCTTCATAAGACTTATTTATCGCTTGTTATAAATAACATAGGTACTTTAATGTCAAGATGATCTCATCCCCGAGTGTACGTCAAATAACTGAAAATGAAAGTTTAATATACGAAAACGCAAGATGTAACAGGCTTGAACTATGGATGGTGAGTTTGAAGAGTTGGTGGCATGAGCTGCAGATTGAGGAGTTTTATACGGATATGAAGATGATCGACTGAATCGTTTGAGTGTTAAAGAGGCGTTGATACAATAATAGAGATAGAGATGAATGAGTGAAAGTTGTATGTGTTGTATTATGGTGATCTCCTTTTCATACAGTTGATTGGAAATTGAATCCCAAATTTACAGGTAACGTGCAAGGAAAGACATTAAATTACAAAGATACAATCCTAATTCTAACATATTACAATCATAAAATAAAATCAGATCTTTAGAATAAAATCAAATCTGAAATCAAGCTACTGATATTCTTAGATATGATATTAAGCAACAACTGATATTGTTCCTTTAAAACACTCCTCCTGGCTCCTGGATCAAGAGATGCAATCTCCAAGGTTTTCTCTAAATCAAATCTAGCCACCACCTGATTTTCTGTTTATCAACAAAACTAGTATCACTTCACCATTTTTCTGTACTTACCTCATCAAATATAAACTTGATATTGACATGTTTAGGCCTTTCTGAAAATTGTTTGAAACTATCAACGAGAAACTGTTACGACCCGGAATTTCCACCGTCGGGATTGTAATGGCGCCTAACATTTCACTAGGCAAGCCAACATTAGAATAGTTTATCTATTTTTAATAGTTTAAATTAAATAATATGAAAGAACTGAATAACTTATATAATCTGAAGTATAAATGCGGAAGCTAAAACTACCAAACATCTGCTACAAATCTCTGAACCCGGTGTCACAAGTGCAAGAGCTACTAGAATAATACATACAAGGGTCTGAAATAAATATAAAGTTGTCTGAATGAAAATACACAACTAAAAGGAAAAGAAGGGAACTCGAGGAGCTGCGGGCGCTGAGCAGTTGTACCTCAAGTCTCCATACACTGTCCAATCCGAGCTCACTGATAACCGCTGCTGGGATTGACTCCAAAATCTGCACAAGAAGTGCAGAGTATAGTATGAGTACAACCGACCCCATGTATTCTGTAAGTGCTGAGCCTAACCTCAACGAAGTAGTGACGAGGCTAAGATGTACCTACACTACAACCTATACGCAGTATATAATAATGACAGAAAATGAAAAATATAGAACAAGACAAAATAGTCAACTGAGAATAATATCTACATTATCAAAATATAAACCAGTGCTGTCCAGAATTTACCAATCCTTAGCATTTCAAATGAGAATATCGAAAACCAACACAGCTCAAGAATGGAAACACATAGGTTGTTGCGACGCGCAACCCGATCCAACCGTACAATACAAAATCCTCTCTTATTTCACTGTAATAACATCAACAGCAGAGGTAATATATAAATGTTGCGGCGCGCAACCCTATTCAACCATATATCAATATCAGTATCATAATTCACCATTATTTCACCATATCAGTCCATCCTTATTCCACCTGTTGCGGCGTACAACTTGATCTTACGGTACAGTACAAGTTCACCCTTATTCCACCATATCTATCCACCCTTATTCTGCATGTTGCGGTGCGCAACCCGATTTCACCATATATCAATATCAGTATCATAATTCAACCTTATTTCACCATATCAATCCACTCTTATTCCACGTGTTGCGGCGTACAACTCGAACTTACCGTATAGTACAAGTTCACCCTTATTCTACCATATCTATCCACCTTTATTCCACATGTTGCAGCGTACAACCTGATCCCACCATATCAATACCAAATACTAAATATGCACAATCAAATTAACAATTCAATCCACAAAAACTTTTACGATCAATAAATACCAAACTGAACTAGAGAGGGAAACCTTGTACACCACAGGAATCTATGTAAGTAATACTACGCAGCGAGACCAATCCAGTAATTGACAATTAGAAGGTGCAAGTAAGTCAGTTTAAGCAAATAGCAGAGATTCGTGAAACTATGAAAAGAGCTAACATCATTAACAGGAGAAGATATTGATTAACATGTAGCAATTAAGCATGGAGAACATTTAGAGCATATAACAGTTAAGACAGGAAAGGAAACAATTAAGAAAAAGCGGGAAATCAGGAAAAACATATAATTCGGCGGCATATAAGTACTCGTCACCTTGCATATATGTCGTTCACATGTGATTCACATAGCACATAATCCGAGGGTTACTAATTCTCCCAAGTCAAGGTTAGACACAATACGTACCTCACTCCGCAGTCAATTGAGAGCTCTACCGGAGACTTCCCCCTGTAATCCGCCTCCAAAACACTCGTATCTAGACACAATTAACTCAATATTATCAATTATTGCAAAAGGATTCAATTATAATGCATAAATTTAGAATTTCCAAGTTTTTCACCCAAAAGTCAAAAATCCACTCCGGGCCCGCTTGGTCAAAACCCGAGATTCGGACCAAAATCCATTTATCCATTAACCCCCGAGCCCGATTATGTAATTAGTTTTTAAATCCGGCCTCAAATTGAGGTCCAAATCCCGAATTTGCAACCCCTACCCCCCCCCCCAATTCTTCCTAAATCCCTAGTTTTATGAAAGGACAAAGATTAGGGCTAGAAATTAATGAATGACGTTAGAAATGGAAGAAAATGAATTAAAAAGTACAAACCTATGAATTGTGTTGAGTTTCCTCTACAAAATCACACCTAGGCCGAGCTCTAATGGAGAGTTTACGAAAAAAATGGAAGAATCCCATTTTTTAAAAATATTTAAGGTCTGGGTGTCAGGCATTCTTCGTGTTCGCGAAGGGCCTGCCGCGTTCATGATGTGCAGTAGCCTGATTGGCTTACGCGTTCGTGACTCCCCTTACGCGTTCGTGAAGGTTGTTCCCCTGGCCTTCGCGTTCGCGAACCAATGCTCGCGTTCACGTAGAAGAACAATGATCCTCCCTTTCCAGGCCCATACAGCTTTGTGTTCGCGAAGGGAAGGCCCCCATTACTCCGCATTCGCGACCCAGCCATCGCGTTTGCTATGAACAAAAATCTTCCCAACCCAGTTCACTCTTCGCATTCGCGAGAGTACCTACGCGAACACGAAGAAGGAAACACCAGACACCAGTAGAAGTCTAAAAACCACATTTCTAAGTTTAAAAAACATTCGTATCCTACCCGAAACTCACCGGAGCTCTCGGGGCTCCAAACCAATTATGCACACAAGTCCAAAAACCTCATACGAACTTGCTCGCATAATAAAAATACCAAAATAATGTCTAGAACTATGAATCAGACACCAAATCAAAGGAAATTTTCAAGAAAATATTAAAACTCTGTTTCTCACAAAATTTGACAGACAAGTCATAAATATAATAATGGACCTATACCGGTCTCCAGAACCAAAATACGGACCTAATATCAAAAAATTCAATCATTGGCTAATTCTTAACACTTATTAAACTTTGAAACTTTCAATTTTCAACAAAAATTAATAACTCGAGCTAGGGACCTCCGAATTCGATTCCAAGAATACGCCCAGGTCCCAAATTATGATACAATTCCAGATCCGGGTTCGTTTACTCAAAACGTCGATAGAAGTCAACCCAAAAAAAATTTTAAGGTGAAATTTTTATTCTTATCAATTTTTAGCATATAAGCCTTTCGGAAAAACACCCAGACCATGCACGCAAATCGAGGAAGGCAAAAAAAGGTTTTAAAGGCTTCGAAATACAAATTTAGGTTCTAAAACATAAGATGATCTATCAGTCATCACAAAAACAAAACAAAGAAAAACTTGATACTCCCTCTATCCCAGGTTAACTCGTTTAGGTTAAAAAGATTGTCCCAAAAATAATTGTTACTTTAGAAAATCAAGACTAATGTTTTTTTCTAATTATTCTCAACTATATTGTTAATATATATTTAAAAAGTTGTAGTTCTTTTTAATAGTATTGATCAATTCTACAAAAGCATTTAATAGGGATAACATAATAAAATATACCTTGTATTATGATTTTCTTCGTGGGCATGAAAAGAACTAAACCGACTGTTAAAATGAGAGGTAAAAAGTAAAAAAAGAAAGAAAAACTGATTAAAGGGTGTAGTGTAGCCTCTAGAAGCATCAGTTAACAGATAAGTAAATTAACTTATGTTAAGCTATTTTCACTTGACAAGTAGAGAAACACAGAAGAAAAGAAACAGGAGAATAAAGGAAGAAGAGAAATGAAGAAATGGAAGAGAAAAAGGAACAAAAAGAGGGGGAAAACTCCGTCTTTATGCATCTTTCGATCGTCAGAGTGCAGAGGCATCTCCAACTGTAGTCTCAGGTACTTCACCAGTTTGTTCACATGATGTGTACGCGTAAATTGACCCCGACTCTACTAATTTATATGTTGCCCCATACTTTGCTAAGAACTTTGGGCCAGAATGTGAACCATTAAATTAATCGTTTCTAGTCTTTACTCCATTTGGTGAGTCCATAGAAGTGAAAATAGTTTACAAAAGTTGCACAGTTTTAATTTATGGTCGTGATACTACAACTGTCCTCATAGAACTAGAAGTAATAGATTTTGATGTAACTATGTGTATGGATTGGTTGTCGTCCTGCTTTGCCAATGTTTATTATTGAGCCAAGGAGTCAGATTCTAGTTTCCTAATGAGGAAGTCGTAGAACGGAAGGGATATACTGCTTCACCAGGGTTAAGTTTATTTCTTATCTTAGGGCCAAGAAAATGATGAGCAAGGAATATTTTGTCTACCTGGCCCATGTCAGTAACCTAGAATCAGAAATACCAACACTTTAGTCTATTCCAATTAATAAAGAATTTTCTAAAGTTTTTCCCTAAAGAATTGTACGACCATCACCAGAAAGGATAATAGATTTTGGCATAGAGGTGCAGTCAGGAACTCAACCTATATGTATTCCTCCCTATAAAAAGGATCTTGCAGAATTGAAAGAATTAAAAGAGTAATTGAAAGATCTTCGTGATAAGTAATTCGTCAGGCCAAGTGTGTCACTTTGGGATGCTTCGGGCCTTGTTTTTCAAAAGAAGGATGGTTCCCTCGGGATGTTTATCGACTATTGTTAGATAAATAAATTTATGATTAAGAATAAATATCTATTGCCCAAATTTGACGATTTGTTTGATTGACTTCAGAGAGAGAAATATTTTTTCAATATAGATTTGAGGTCTGGATACCATCAGCTTATGATCAAAGAATAAGATATCCTAAATACCGTCTTTAGAACTCGCTATGTGCACTACAAGTTTTCAATAATATCTTTAATATTGACCTATGCTTTAGCAGCATTTATGGATCATAAATAAGATGTTCAAGCCATATTTAGACACTTTTATCATTGTGTTTATAAATGATATCTTGTTGCAGTCCCGAAGCGAGAAGAGCATATAGAACACCTTAGGACAACTTTGGAGGTTTTGAAAGATAATGAGTTGTATGCCAAATTTTCTAATTGTGAATTTTGGTTGCAAATTTTGGCATTACTAGGCCATGTAGTATCAATCAAAGGGATAAAAGTTGATCCTCACAAGATAGAAGTGGTCAAGGGTGGGCGAAGGTCGATGACATTGACAAAGATTGGGAGTTTATTTAAGTTGGTTGGTTATTATAGAAGACTTGTAAAATGCTTTCTATGGTAGTGATACCATTAACTAAGCTGACTCAAAGAGATACAAAGTTATTGATGTTTTATACTTCAATATCACACAGGGGGAGGGGGTGATTTTTGTGGTATCTAAATTTTTGCATGCACAGATTATAGAAGGACCTGGTTTTTCTACGAGTTCCTTACATTGCAGTTGCGGAATAATTAATGCAGAAAGTAAAGAACACAAGTATTTTTACGTGAAAAAATACCCGCTGAAAAGGGCCATGACCTACTTTTTAGTAGAATTTTTTCCAACACTTCACTAAATTACTGAGCCAAACAACAACATTTACAAAACTCTTATAAATCTAAGGATTACCTCTAACCTTTATAGAAATCAGCCACAGGCTGTTGCGACAGCTTCAAGTTAACTCTAACTTGAATAATACAACTCAAGTACCTAATATAGTTTTCTTCTAAAAAAGCTGAAAGGTACAACTCAAAAGCCTTATTACAATTGAAATAGAATAAAATAGACACACGAACTGGTTCTTATATCTGGTTCATGTAGCTCTAGGTTCGCACTCTTGAATCACACAAGAATTGCTTGTAAAATGTCTTGCTATTTTTCTCTCAATTCTTTATTAACTTCAGCATGCGTGTGTCACCTATAAAAGAGTACACAACTGATACCTATAGAGTTAGTACAATAAGGATTAACTAGAGCTCTAATGCTTTACTCTTCCATAGTGGAAGAGTTCTAGTTATCTTCAACTTCTAACTCCTCCCTTATCTAAGATAGAGTTCTCTTCAAGTAAGGAGTCATGCTCCTTATCAATTATGCAACATTTTCATTCAGAAAATATCGGATATAACCACTTATGCTTATCGCATCACGTGCATGCTTGGTGCTTGAATCTGCCCGTGCCCTGTATACACTATGTATAGACCTGATTCAAGCATGTGTTCCTTTCTAAATCATCAAAACAAAACATACTCAAGCCAACAAATTCCTCATTTTTTATGATGACAAACTATGTGCTCTTCATAAGCATGAAACATGTTTCAACTCAGCTCAACATCAACACAATGTTAGAACACTTTCTATTTAAAGTCACAAATTATCAGGGACCAGGTTCATTAGGTTATAAACATCACAGTCCAAAGAAAAAACACAACCTATATTTCCTCTTTTTGCTCATCGAAAAGTTGCATAATTAAGTTATATAATCAGATTTTAATAGATCTTACTCATGGTCATAGAGGCTACTTCAAATACAATCATGGATTCAAATTTCTCTTATCAATATAAGAATATTATCCATCTAAGAAATATCAACAAACAATTAGTATAAAAGCAATTATTGATAAAATTCATCCACAAAGCATAAAAAGAAATAAAAGTATTGTATCATGAGCGAAAAGACAAAAAGAAACATCCCACTCGGGTGGTTAGAAACTAGGGTAAGAAAGGTTTAAGGTTGGGAAGGACCAGGTTCTTAGTTTATAGCCTTAAGCAACTTCATCATATCTTGAAGAATTCCTTCATTCTTCTTTTTCTCCTTTTCAAGCTCAGACCTGAGAGCATCCCTCTCAATTTCTACTTCTGACAACCTCTTCTCTAGCCTCTCAATTTTATCATCCCTAGCCCCACTATCCCACTCCAAAGCTCCTACTTTGTTGTTCATGGGTACCCTCTTGGATGTACCGGGTTCTTTGGGAGTAGTAAGGACTTCATAGTCACAGCTAATCAAAGTGTTATCCCCAAAGTAATCTTTACTTGGGCTAACATCCCATTTCTTGATAGAGGCCTTGAAGTGACCAAGCACATTAGTGAGTATGAACCATAGGGTATGACATGAGTTTTAGCACCAGAAACCACCCTATTGTAGTATGCCTTCTTTCCTGCCTGAGAAGAACCACCTTGTTGACAAATTCATAGAGCACTTTGTGGGGAGAAGTCATCTCTCTCTTATACACAGCCCTGGGTCGCAGCTCTAAGTCCCTATCAGCAAACTTCTTAGTGATGGCAAGTGAGGTAGGTAGATTTTCTAGACTAGGCCACTTTAACTTTTTCATAGTCATTGTAGCCTTCATTAGGTATCCTCAGAGTCTCTCCTAGATCTTTATCATCAAAGCTCACTTTCACTCATTTCACCACACTTTTTACCGTTCCATTCTCTATCTCACAGTTTGCAAGGAATTCCACAATTTCAGCTTAGGCTAACCTTCCTTCCAACTGAAGGACCATGTCCTCCCCCCTCCCCCTTCTTTATTTCCAACTTCTCCAACAGCAGCACCATTCCTTCCTCCACCAAATCTTTGAGGATTCTTCCCTTCAGAACTATTCTTTTTCCAAACTTAACCATCTTGTCCTTTTTTTTATCAGTCGCATCTTCTTTCTCATTCTCTTTTTCCACTATTTGCACTTTTCTTGCTTTCTTGGCAGACCTGGTTCTTTTTGCCAAGGCAGAGCTTTCTATATCAACAGACTTTTCAGGGGACTTCTTCTTGGAAGTCTTTATTTTCTAAGCACTTGAAGTCATAGCCTCCACTTCCTCTACCTCATCCTCATCATGAAGAACCAGGTCCATCTCCTCAATCTCAATTGTTTCACTTGGTTCATTCACCTTCTTCTTTTCATTTAGCAGCATCTTTATTTTTTATCTCAGCTAAGGTGTTTTCTAGGTCATCCTCACTCTGCTTCCTCTGACTCCTTGTAGCTTTTCCTCTTGTGGGTAGAGTCTCTATAGGGAAACCTTCCTCGTCTTTCCTCCCAAAGCAGTTTCAGGGATTTTAATTCCTGAACTTTTCTTCTTCTTTAGATGTAGCTGTCAGACAACCTTTTAGTAGGTCATCAAGGGGTTCCTTCTTAGATGGAACAGGTTCTTGGTACCTCTTCCTCCACCTAACCATCCCCTCCGATGCACTAGTATCTCCACACGCACTTCCTCCTTATGCTCTTAATCTTTCTTCTTTCTCAACATCCTCCTCACTCCATATCATCATAGCCCCTATTTTTTTAGTCAAACCAACAGGAGTGGGTGAAGATTCAACTGATTCTTCTTCTCCCCTTCCCATCACTTCTCCCGTTACACCCTCACTCACTTTTTCCCCTTGTTATTTATACCACATATTCTAGTAGACTTAGACTCTACACCACCTATAGTGCCAACAAGAATAAACATTTTCTCAAGGTTTTCAACCACTTCATGAATGACATTAGACAAAAGTTTTAGCCCAGAAGTTACTTGTTTTGTTTCAGATGAAACAGGTTCTTCCCCCATAGTTGCAGACCTGAAGGACTCATCTGATTTTTGTGATTCCTCTACTTGGCTTGCTTTTAATTTCTCATTTAGTTTCTTGGTTTGTTCACTACTAGAGACTATTTTACGAGCAAGCATCTTAAAATGCCCCTTCTTGGGACTTTGGGTGGTTGAAGGTGTGGGTGATGGTTCTTTGTGTGGTGAAGAAGGGTTCTCAGTCATTTTGGGATATTCAGATGGGTTTGCCATTAGATGAGTGTAGAAGAGATGAGAGAAGGCTGAGAGAATTTGGAGTCTTGATTTTGTTCTAAGACTAAAAATGAAGAAAAGTGTAAGGACCAGTTAATTTAAAGATGGAAGAGTTGGAGTGTGTAATGACTGCTTTTGGAATTTAGAAGTCTCATCATCCTGGGAATGTCAGTCTGAGTAGACGTTGGACTCTTCCCTAGATTTTAGAAAATTATGGCACGTGGGACTCTTTGATGAAACTGTTTCATCTGTAACAAATAGGCTCAGAGGAGGTTAGGATTACTCCTTTTTAGATCATGATCCAAATATAGTTATTTCAAAATATGCGGAGTGAATTTTCAAAATACATACCTTATAATTTTGATAAACCCGTTTCTTTATTGAGAATTCTCTTATGTAAGATTGAATTTTCCCAGAAAATACGGGTAATATCATTAGAGATCAGTGAGATATTTTAGCACATGACACAAGAGTATACTAATAAAAGTATGAGACTGAGCAATATCTAATCTAATTATTTATAAAATTCACAAATTGTCTAACAAATTATTGAGTTAGAACTGGTTCCTTTTAGGTGTTTTTAATCATCCCTCATTCTAACATGCTCCTTTCAAAATGATCTCTACTTAGAGATTTTGTGAAGATGACGGCTATTTGCTTGTCAATACCACAAAATTCCATAGTGATCATACTCTTCTCATAGTTGCCTCTCAAA
The DNA here is from genome assembly GCF_000393655.2 of Nicotiana sylvestris. Lineage (NCBI taxonomy): Eukaryota > Viridiplantae > Streptophyta > Magnoliopsida > Solanales > Solanaceae > Nicotiana > Nicotiana sylvestris. Next base: position 15,089,044 of record NC_091065.1, read on the forward strand.
AAGTGAGGCCTAACATCTTTGTGCTTAGTTCTTTTATGATGAACCGGGTTTTTGGTCATACTAATTGCACTAGTGTTGTCACAAAAGATGGGGATGCACCCTATATCAATTTCAAAGTCCATTAATTGTTGTTTGCTCCATAAGAACTGAGCATAACATGAGTCTGAAGCCACATACGCAGCTTCAACAGTAGACAAGTCCACATAATTTTTCTTTTTGGTGGCCCAAGACACAATACATAAGCAAAGAAAGTGTTCCATAACTAAAGTGCTCTTCCTATCCACAAGAAATCCAGCATAATCAGCTTCAACATTTTCCACCAATTCAAAATTACTACCTTTTGGATACTATAGACAAAGATCAGTGGTGCCTTTTAGGTATCTCAACATCCTCTTAACAACCTTCAAGTGAAACTCCTTTGGATTTGCCTGGAATCTCGCACAAAGGCCTACATTGAAAATAATTTCAATCTACTAGCAGTGAGATATAACAAAGAGCTAATCATTACCCTATACATCTACTAATCAACAGATGAATCAGGTTCATCTAAATCCAATTTCGTGGCTGTTGCTATATGAGTGTCAACGTCTTTAGAATATTCCATGTTAAACATTTTAAGCAACTCTTTCACATACTTTTGCAGATGGATCATAGTTTCCTTTAAATTTTATTTAAGTTATAAGCCTAAAAAGAAATTAAGCTCACCCAACATACTCATTTTAAATTCACTCCCTATTAGTTTAGCAAATTCTTTACTTAACCAATCCGTAGTTGCTCCAAACATTATATCATCAATATATATTTGAAATACCAAGATATCTTTACCTTTTTCTTTCATGATTTAAGTATTGTCAATTTTACATCTCTTATAGCCATGCTCAAGCAAGAATTTAGATAATCTTTCATACCATTCTCTTGGAGCCTTCTTGAACCCATAAAGTGCTTTGTCAAGCTTGTACATATCAGCATGATATTCTTTACTTTCAAAGATAGGGGTTGCTTGACAAACACTTCTTCCTTTAGATAGACATTAAGGAAGGCACTCTTGATATCCATCTAATAGAGAGTGAATTCTATATAAGCATCAAGGGCTATAAAGAGTCTAATTGCTTCCAATCTTACAATTAGAACAAAATTTATATCATAGTTTATGCCATCGTCTTGACTATATCCTTGAACCACCAATCTTGCCTTGTTCTTTACTGTTTCATCTTAAGTTTGTTTCTGAAGACCCATTTAGTGCCAATAACTATTCTGTCCTTGGGTATTGGTACGAGATGCCAAACTTAACTTCTCTCACATTGGTTGAGTTCATTATGCATTTCATTCACTCAGTCTTCATCCCGCAAAGCCTTAGAAACATTTTTAGGTTCAATATGAGATAAAAAGGTATCAAAAGCATAGAGGTTCTTTAATGAAGGTCTGGTTTTGATTCAATAGGTTAGATCTGTGATTATGTTCCTAATTGAATGAGAACTTTTATACTTGTAAGGTTTCACAACTAGCTAGTTTTCTTTAGATGTTCCTTCAATGTTTTGTGGCCGAGGAACAGATTCAAAGACAGGTTCCCTCGTGATTTGAGGATCAGTTCCTCTCTATTCAGTTCCCCCTATCAGGTTGCCTTGGGTGGAAGTACAAGTTCCATAACATGTTCCTTCCTCTAATGCAGCTTCAGGCTGGACTATTACTTTATTTAAGTTTCTTACTAGCCTAATTTCTTCATCATCTAGTTCTTGCCTCTCAAAAAGAATGTTAGTTTCATCAAAAAAAAACATACATACTTCTTGTACACACATAGTTCTTTTATTATAAATCTTATAAGTTTACTATATAAAGAATATCCCAAGAATAGTCCCTCATCACTTCTGGGATTAAACTTACTTAGGGAGTCTTTTCCATTATTGTGCACAAAGCATTTGAATTCAAATGTCCTAAGGTAGGATATATTTGGCTTTCTCTGTTTATATAACTCATAGGGAGTATTCTCAACTAGAGGTCAAGTCATGCACCTATTTATGATGTAGTATGCAGTGTTTGTAGCTTCTGCCCAAAAGCTATTAGGCAATTTACTAGCATGTAACATAGTCCTAGCCATTTCCTCCAATGTCCTATTCTTTCTTTCAACTACTATATTTTGTTGTGGAGTTCTATGAGTAGAAAAATTATGATTTATGCCGTGCTTATCAAAAAATTCAAAACATTTAGCATTATCAAATTCAGTACCATGATCAGACCTAATTGATGCAAGTTGGTTACCTAGTTGTTTCTGAGTTTTTCTAACAAATGAAATGAACATGAAAAATGCTTCAACTTTAGATGTTTAAAATAGGGTCCAAGTAAACCTATAGTAATCATCCACAAGAACCATAACATATTTCTTACCATATATTCTCAGTATCTTTATTGGTCCACATAGATCCATAAGGACCAGATCTATTGTCTTGGTAGTACTTACCATTTTCTTGCTTTTAAAAGAGGATTTTACCTGCTTCCCTCTTGCACAAGCCTTACAAAATATATCTTCATTGAACTTAATGTTAGGTAGCCCTATCACTAAGTCCTTGGAGACTAGGTTTTTAAGTTGGATTAGACTTGCATGTCCAAGTCTCTTGTGCCAAAGGAGAAGATTATTGTCCAACACACTGAAGCGAGTGAGTTCATTATCTGAAAGTGTGAAAAGATCCACCACATATATGTTGTTCACTTTTTTTCCCGGCAAAACTATCTTATCAGTGGTATGAATTATCACAAAGCATTTTATAAAGGTGAAGGCTGCTATGTTACCTCTATCAGACAATTATGATATACTTATTAGAATGTACTTTAGTCCATCTATCAAATAGATATTCTCAATAGAATGAGAATCAGACTTACCTACCTTTACAACCCCAATGGTCTCTATTGATACCTAATTTTTTCTCATTTATTTTTAATACATATATATATATATATATATATATATATATATATATATATACTTTTAAAATAGTGCATATGCAGTTATAAGCATGTTTAAGCATTTTTATAATTTTTCTATAATTTTAAAAGCTCCAAATCAATTTATTTCTCCTCTTTTTATTATATAAATATCCAATAATTATCCTTCAAATTATTTTTATGATGATTTAGCCATCCAAATTCATTATTTATGCCAACACAGTGTTTAAATATTTTTTGTGCATTTTTCGTAATTATATTTATATTTTTTAATCTAAATTGCACATCTTTGCAATAATAGCCCTTACTAATGTATAATTACATTATTTATGCATAAAATGGTCTTTTATATTTTTAAAATATTAAATAACTATTTTTAATAATTTCAGCACACAAAAAATGTTTTTGGTACTCACTTATTATTTTATAAATTATATAGTTATAAAAGTGGCTATTTATAATCTGACATGTTTATATTTCAATTTTGGTCCTAATTCAATCCAATACGCATCCAAATTTTAAACCCAAAATATACCCAGCCCAATACCCATCTGCCCCAACCCAATAACCCGGGCAAATCCTGGCCTTTGATCATTCTGATCAATGGTCGAGATTGACCCTTGCCTAAAATAAACCAAACGACCCCCCAAAACCCTTTCATTTCCCACCGTCCGCCGCCCTGAAATCCCTCTCCTCTCTCAAATGCTCTCAAACCTAACCCTAATCTACCCACATCGCCGGTCGTCTGTTGTCTTCCATGGTGTTCCTCGCCACCCCCAGGCCTATAGTAGCCTCTCTTGTACTGGTATCACCATCTTCAGGGTCCTCAAGGGACCAGGGTTAGTTTTCTTGCATCTATGGTCATTTCTCGCTTGTTTCAGGCTGTCCTGGTTTGATTCCGAGTGAGATATTCCTATATATATGGGTTTCTATGTTTGATTCTCCATATCTGTGATTGTTCTCGAAACCCTATTTTCTTTCTTCTGAACTTCTTAGATCTGTACAAATCTTAGATGTTTGGACCTATTTCATATGATTTTTTACAATAACCTTTTGATTCTTTACATGGATCGTCTAATTTTCGAAGAATTGTTTATCTTTCTCTAAACTAGGGTTTTCGGAAATCTCCTTTTCCAAAAAAACATTTGATAAGTTGGGTGTTTTAATCTTCTATTTCCTGTATTTTTTAACTGATTTCGTTAGGTTTGCTCTAATTCAACTCGTTTACACTAAATCCCTAATTTTTCGACGTTCTTTGTTTGATTTGTGAGTACTCGTGTACTGACTGTGCTCTTGCCTTGGTTCTTGTAATTTTTCTTTAGCCATATAGATGTCTCGTGGTTTTCTTACCCTAATATACCTCTATTGTGTTCTTGGTTCAACTTTTCCATTGATACTATATGCTTATGTTTATTCTGACTATTCTTTCTTGCTTTATTTAAGTTGCTAGCGAAACTTGCTGACTCTTTACGTGATTTTCTCTTTGATTGAATCCTTGACTATTCTGAAGTTCTTATTTCTTGGGTTGATTTGAACTCTTTTCCTTAACGAAACTTTTGATTCTTTGTGACGACCTGATCGGTCGTTTTTAGAATTAACACTTTGATCCCCTATTAACTGCTTTCCTCATGTTTATTTCTGCTATTGTGATTTGCTAGGATGTTCGATTTTGAGTTTCAGAGAGTTTTGGGACACTTAGTCCCTAAATGAGAGTTTAAGTGTTGGAAATTTGATCATAGTCGGGACAATGTGAAGACGGCTTCAGAATGGAATTTCGATGGTTTCGTTAGCTCCATTGGGTGATTTCAGTCTTAGGGGAGTGATCAGATTGTGTATTGGAGGTATGTAGCTAATTTAGGCTTGAAATGCCAAAAGTCAAATTTTTAAAGTTTCCGGTTCGATAGTGAAATTTTGATCTGAGGGTTGGAACGGAATTCTGGAAGTTGGAGTAGCTCCATAGTGTTGAATGTGACGTGTGTGCAAAATTTTAGGTCATTATGGCGAGGTTTGATAGACTTTTTGCTCGAAACCGTAATTTGTGAGTTTTTGAAGTTCTTAGGTTTGAATCCGATGTTAAATTGGTGTTTTGATGTTGTTTTGAGCATTCCGAAGGTTGGAAAAAGTCTGAATGATGTTTTAGGATTGGTTGGCATGTTTAGTTGAGGTCCCGAGGGACTCGGGTGAGTTTCGGATGCTTGACGGAAGTTGAATTTGGACTTGGAAAGATTTTGCATTGTTGAACCTATCATAACCGCACCTGTGTATGTGGGACCGCAGGCATGGTGCCGTAGAAGCGGCTATTTGACTGCAGAAGTGGAAAGTTGGTCCAGCTCCAGGAGTCGCAGATGCGAGAAGGTCTCGCAGGTGCAGAAAGTCTATCGCAGAAGCGGAAAATTGAATTAATGAGAAGTCGCAGATGCGACCTTGGCTCCATAGAAGCGGGACCGCAGGTGCAGTCCCAGGGCCGCAAATGCAGTTTGGCTGGGCAGAAACATATAAATACTTGCCTTCGCAAATCTGAGTTATTTTCACCTCTTTTCAAATGGGAAGAAACTTTGGGGAGAATTGTCAAGGGATATTTTCAGAGGAGTTCATTGGGGTAAGGTCTTTGGTCCCTAAACTCATTATTGGGGGTAATTTTATCATTATAAACATGAAAAGTTAAGGAAAATCAGTGGTAATTTGGGAATTAAGGCTTGACTAATTAGAGGCCTTTGAGTGATGATTTGAGAGATCATTTGATGTCCGGTTTTGGTATGACTAAACTTGTGAGAGTGTGAGGACTCTAAAAATATAAATCTTACCTGATTCCGAGACAAGGTCCCGAGGGGCATTTTGGTCATTTTACCTAATTCCGCGTATTAGCATAGAATTTCTTTGTAGAATCAGTTACTTAAAGTGTTATTTACATTATGAAATTGAATTAAATAGATTTGGGTCATTTGGAGCCGAATACTCGTGGCAAGAGCGTGGTTTCAGATTGAATTGAGTCGGTTCGATGTAAGTGGTTTGCCTAACCTTGTGTGGGGACCTTCCCCTTAGGATTTGGTATATTTGATAATTGAAATGCCTTGTACGTGAGGTGATGAGTGCGTACTTGAGCTAATTTTTGAAAATCAGGTTTTCTCTAAGTAATTTCAATTGTGTTCTTTTATCATGTTTTATACTACGTGCAAATTTAAGTTTGTTGTTAGCTTAGAATAAAACATGTTTAATTGACTTAATTGCTTACTTGCTTAAACTACCTTAATTGTATTATGTGAAACATGTTAGGTTAGAATTACCTATTTTACTTGGTACGATATTGAGCTTAGTTGAGTAATTTTGTGTTGTTGCTGTGTGTTTTACTTTGGGACTACGAGGCGGTATCCCGGGAGATCACCTGTACGTATTTGTGATTTGAACTGAGGTGCGGGATACCAATGTTGATACCCAATATTTTTCTATATATTTTTCAATATGCAAAAATAGCATATATATATGCATATATAAGCATGCCCAAGTATTTTATTATTTTTCCATAATATTTAAAGACTTTAATTGATTTATTTTTCCCTTTTTATCCATAAAATCTCAATAATTATTTCCAAAATTATTATTTTTGGTAACCCATCTATTGGATTTTCATATTTATGCCAAAATATGGCTAAAATAAGTTTTACAAATTCATTTAGTATTTTTAAAGCTAAATTGCATATAATTGCAATATTAGCCATTTTAAGGTTTAATTACGTTTTATATTCATAAAATAGAGTTTTGTATTTTTAATTGTTATTTATGTGTTATAAATCATTCTAATATTTTTAATTTATTTTCAGAAGCTATTTACTATTTTTTATAAATTAAAAAGGGAAAAAGTGGCTATTTAAATTTTAGCCCAAATTGGCTTTCAATTTAACCCCAAATCAAACCCAATTTCCCCAGCCCAATTTTAATTTTAACCCGATCCTAACCCTTTTAAAACCAACCCAAACCTGGATCCTCATCTACCTCTTTTAATATAGGTTGTTGATCATTCAGATCAACGGCCACCATTACCCCTTACCATTTTTAACCCCTAAACGACCCCTTACCCTACCTCTGGTTATCATACATAGTTGTAGTTGAACCTTTATAGGTGCTCTAACGCACCTTAAAATTATTAGGTGGAGACTCTTCAAAATAACCAATTCCCAAAAGGAAATGAGTCGTTACACCCCATGAATGTCGAAACCCAGAACTCCTCTCAGATGGAAGGGAGAAAAAATGGATAGCGACTCTGCTGGGGATCTTTAGGATTTTACCATTTCAGATTGTTCTTGTGAATTTGTACCTCCCTTATGTGCAATTACTTGTTTAAATTTCTTTAAGCATTCAATTTCTTTTTCAACTACAAAGCTGATATCTCTTCCTTGTTTCCTTCCTTTAATGCTACTTTAAATTATAAAAACTATTGTATTTATCGCTTTCTTAACGTGCAAATACGTTCCATTTAATTATCACATAATCATGCTCAACATCATACTCCACTCGTGCCAAATAAATACTATAGCAACGCTTTTAATGAGTGGTTGCGCTCTTCCTATATCATTACCCCCAAAATTCAGAAAGGCATATTTGCGGTAAAACTAGTTGATCAACGGTGCAGTCGATAGTTTCGTGCCTTCCCCCTTGAGTTGTCCGCTCAAGGGTACCAGTCTAAAACCCTATAGTTTCGTACGGTGCAGTCGACAATTTCGTACTCTATTAAATTGTGTATGCATTATGGTCAAACCTAGTCGGGTCAGTTATGTTGTCCACATAATGATCCTTTAAGATAGCTTTGTCCAAAGTCCACTGGGTTTCCCTAAAACCCAAACGGACATCATCACGTTCTGTGCATTTATTTGGAGAACTAAATGCTTCATGCTAATCGTTGATGATAAATAGTCGAGTCTGGTGGGGTAGGGTCTAACCCTTTTGTTTTGCAGAAAATGAGGAATGAGGTACCCAGTTTGGTATGATTAGCATGCCCCCACTCTTGCTAGACTGGTGGAGGAGTCTTCTATCAAACAACCAAATCAATGAGTGGAAATAGAGGGCCTCCAAAGCTAGCGAAAAGTTAGAATATCTGGAATACAGTCTGCTAGAATTGGAAGGAAAAGTGAGGAAGAGAGTCACTGACTGCCAGAACGCTGAGGGAAATGAAGGAGAACACCTGGCAAAGGCATTTTTACTGGTGAACCTACGCGAACTGGAGGATTTGATCAACGAGAGCATTCAATCTGAGGAATGTCCTTCTGGGACCAAGTAGATAGGAGTTTATCTTTTTTGCTTTATAAATGTAATAAGGCCAATGGCCATTAGTGACTTTTATTTCTTACTTATTTAGTGTCGATTTGGGATTCGTCTATTTTTTTAATCAATAAAATGAGGCATTTATAATTCTAAGTTCTCCAAATCAATTTGTCGCTAGGCCTACCTCGAACACAAAGAGGTTCCTAAATTAGGACACATTTACATTCTCGCACTATGTGTTTAAATACTGCAATACTTTTTATAATCCTCACTAACTTGGTTACCTTTTTGTTTTTATTATTCCCCTCCCCAAAGGTTAGTTCGTGCACTCTAGAATCATCATCTTTGTCCACGAGATCCAGGGGCCCTCCACCCACTCCTCCTCTTAGCCCTGTCAGAAACAAGAACAAAAGCAAGATGGAAGATTTGAACAACGTCAGGAAGGAGAATCAAATTGAATGGATTGAGGCCACTAATGTCCATAGTACTCAAGTTCCTAATGAGAATGTGTCACAACTTGAACAGAAGTTGTTGAAATTCCAAGATGAGCTCGATCAAGTTCGGAATCTGGCAAACCTGTCATTTTCCCTCAGCACTCCAGATATCAACTTTCCCAACACTCAAAACCCTACACCTCCTCAATATATCCCAAAGCAACAGAATTATCCCGCTCATCACCATTACATTGTTTCACCAAGGAATCAATGCAAAACCTGCCATACCCCAAACAACCCTCCACTACTCATCCCAGAACCCCAAAACTCCACAAACGACCATTTCCACACCCATAACACCCCTATCTACGTGGAGACCATGCCACACTCCACCCAACCTATCTCAAGCACACTTGAGTCTGATGAAAAGAATCTGCTTATCAGGAACCTGGCTGAAGAACTTAAGAAATTGACAAGCCGGATTCAGGGCGTTGAGGGAAGCAAAGGAATCGAGGGGCTAAACTATAAGGATCTTTGCATATAGCCTGATGTCGAACTTTCCGAGGGGTACAAACCTTCTAAGTTCGAAATTTTTGATGGTACATGTGATTCAAGGGTCCATCTGAGGACATACTACGACAAGCTGGTTATAGTAGGGAAAGAGGAGTGAATCTGCATGAAGCTGTTCATGAGGAGTTTGAAAGGAGATATGTTATCTTGGTACACCAGCCAAGATCCAAAGAAGTGGTCAAGCTGGGTAGGCATGGCATCCGACTTTATAGATAGGTTCAGGTTTAATACAGAAAATGTGCCAGGCGTGTTCTATATACAGAATCTGAAGAAGAAGCCTACAGAGACGTTTCGCGAGTATGCTACTCACTAGATATCCGAAGATGCTAAGGTCAGTCCTGCCTTAGAAGAGGAACAAATGAACAAGTTCTTCGTCCGGGCTCAGGACCTGCAGTACTATGAACGGTTGATGATGATTGAGAATCACAAGTTTTTCGACATTATAAAATTGGGTGAAAGAATTGAGGAAGGCATCAAAAGCGGTATGGTTATAAACTTCGAGGTCTTGCAAGCTACAAATAAGGCCTTACAGTCTGGTGGTGTGTCCAAGAAGAGGGACGTAGAGGCCATGATGGTTGCACAAAGGACCAAATCTCCCCTCAAATACCAAACTTACCTAACACCTCCACTCATATATCAGCCAACCCCAAATTACCAAACACCTTCACCCTCATACCAAGCTCCACCACTAACTTATCAATCATCTCCACCTCCTACATATCAACCTACCTCACCCAGATACTCCCAACCCGCGCATGACTACCAAACCTATAATGCTCAACCATACCACTATCAATCACCTCCTGCACGCCAAAACTTCCCTATACCTCGGCCAAATTTTGATCGCAGACCTCCAAAACAATAGACAGCCATCGCTAAACCAATTGACCAACTGTATGAGAGACTCAAAACTACTGGTTATGTCACCCACATCCCTGTTGCAACCCCCGAGAATCCTTCTTAGTGGGTTAACCCAAACAAATTTAGTGCATACCACTCCGACATGAAAGGGCACACCATCAAAAAGTGTCGCTCCTTGAAGGACAAGATACAGTCCTTGATTGATAAAAAGATTATTATGGAAAACGTACCCGCTCCAAATGTCCGCAACAACCCTATGCCGGACCATAAGGGTGGAGGTATCCACATGATTGAAATAGAAGATGACGTGGATCTCGAGGGATTAATCGGGTTGATCGCAGAAGGTGATGACTCAAAGAAACCAATAATTACTCTCAATCCGATCATAGTCCAGATTCAACCGTTTGAGGACGCTGAGGTGAATATGTTTGTGCCACTTGAGTTTGAAACAACATCATCCGCAAAGGCACTAGTACCAATTGAGGTTGAATTTATGTCTCCGGCAAATGCACCCGCACCATTTGAGGTTGTAGTTTTGCCACCCAAGGCACATGCTCCGGTCGGAGTAAGGATAGCCACGCCAATCCCAGTGGCAATGTCGACCATGACACCATTCCATACAAAGGCTGTACCCCTGGACTATACAGCCGAGACGATGAGGAACGGCAAGGTCAGGTTCGAAGAGATTGTTGCAGCACAGGGTATGAGAAGAACTGGTAGAATTTATACCCCTGAACATCTAGGTGAGTCAAGCAAGTAGGCCTCCAATCGGCCACCCATCACAAATATCCATTCTCTCTTTGGTGCAGAATTTTGAGGCACACAAGAATGCTCTATTAAAGGTGCTTAGTGAAGCATACTTACCAAGCAACATCACTGGCGGGGAAATGGCTAACATGGTATGACAAGTGCTGGAGAGCCATAAGATCACCTTTCATAAGGACGAGCTGCCACCTGAAGGGTTGCGGCACAACAAAGCACTGTACATCACCGTGCAATGCGAGGACTATTTCATCACCAGAATCCTGATCGATGGAGGTTCCAGTCTTAACATTTGTCTGCTGGTAATGCTCAAGAAGTTGGGTAAAGGGTTGTATGAGATAAAAGATGGAGCTATCAATGTGAAAGCCTTCGATGGTTCCCAGAGGTCCACTATTGGTGAGATTATTCTATGCTTACAAATGGGACCAACATGGTTCGATGTTGATTTCCAGGTGATAGACATGCCAACATCTTACAACTTACTGCTAGGACAACCATGGATTCATGCTTCTGGGGCCGTAGCATCAACACCACATCAGGAAATAAAATTCGAATGGAATCACCAAAAAATGATCATTCACGATGGTGGTAGCAGCCCTATATACAGTCGTAAGACCATTCCGGCAATCGGGGAAGAAGGAAGCTGGGTGGAGAGAATTACCACCACATTTAATGGGTCAATGCTATCGACAAAGACAAATGGCGGGATAACAAAACCGAGAGTATACTGAATTGGACTGGGTACGAACCTGGAAAGGGGCTCAGCAAGAACCTCTAGGGAGTCTCTAAACCCTTAAAACTCAAGAAACATGGCACTACCTTCGGTTTAGGATATGATTACACCTGGGAAGAATTCAACAACTGATCGGCACCATGGCGCGGTCCTTACTATCCACCCAATACCGCATCTGGAGCAGACTTTCCAACAGGCCGACATTATTTATGGGTCAGATGAAGAAGAAGAATTGCCAGCAGTGAAGAACTTGTTCCTAGAAGACAATGATATAGATTGTTGTGTTGTTCTCGAGGAGAAGGGGGAGGAAGGCCCTTCCATTTAGGCTGTGAGCAGAGGGGCACGCCTCAATAATTGGACCATTAAGACAACCAGAGCCCGATGAGCCTCGGGGTAGCAAGGCTAAAACAAGCATTGTCCATTGTTTTTACTAAATGATTTTCTTTTCGCATTTTCAATTCCCGCAATAAGATCTTCAATGTTCAAAATAGTTATGCAATTTATCAAAGCATTTTGACTTTTCTTATAAATCAACACTCATTATCGTTTTCTCTCATTACTTTACTTATACATCATTACTATTACTTATCTTGATGAACCAATGACTGTGACATGCAATGAGACAACGCAACAAACAGACATTGATTTAGATAAAGATGACATATCTGACGAGATTGTTAGAGAAGTTGAGAATTTTGAAAACAGGCCTAAGTCCAACCTGGATGAGATCGAAGCTGTTAACTTGGGAGATGCAGAAAATGTCAAGGAAACACGAATCAGCATTCACCTATCGCCATCAGAAAAGAAGGAATACACAGCATTTCTGAAGGAATATGAGCAAATATTCTCCTGGTCGTATGATGACATGACTCGTCTGAGTACGTCTATTGTGGATCACAAATTTCCAACCAATCTGACATATCCACCGGTAAAACAAAAGCTCAAAAAGTTCAAACCCGATATAAGTCTAAAAATCAAGAAAGAAGTCACCAAGTAGGTCAAAGCTGAGGTTCTCAGGGCAGTAGAGTACCCGACATGGTTAGCCAACATTGAGCCAGTGGAAAAAAAGGATGGGAAATCAGAGTCTGTGTCGACTACCGGGATCTCAACTAGGCCAGTCCGAAAGACGACTTCCCTTTGCCGAATATACAACCTGATTGATAATTGCGCCAAGCATGAGCTGTAGTCATTTGTAGATTGTTTCACTGGTTATCACCAGATCTGGATGGATGAAGAAGATGCTGAGAAAACGGCTTTCATTACGCCGTGGGGAATGTACTGTTACAAGATGATGCCATTTGGCTTGAAGAATGTAGGGGCCACCTACATGAGGGCCATGACTACCATTTTCCATGATATGATACACAAGGAGATAGAGGTATATGTAGATGATGTTATCATCAAGTCCAAGAAGGCCACTGGTCACATGGAAGATCTAAGGAAGTTCTTCAATAGACTGCGGAGATACAACCTGAAACTGAACCCCACAAAGTGTGCATTTGGGGTTCTTGATGGGAAATTGCTCGGGTTTATTGTGAGTCGTCGGGGAATAGAACTGGATCCATCAAAAGTCAAAGCCATTCAAACATTGCCACCACCAAAGAACAAGAAAGATGTGATGAGTTTCTTGGGGAGGCTTAACTACATGTGAGCCTATCTTTAAGATGTTGAAGAAGGACGCCGCTACCAAATGGACTGATGACTGCCAAAAAGATTTCAACAGAATCAAGGGGTACCAATCGACACCACCAGTCTTAGTCCCGCCCGAGCCAGGTAGACCCTTACTACTCTACATTGCAGTGTTGGATGGAGTTTTGGCTATGTTTTGGGGCAGCATGATGAAATAGGGAGGAAGGAACAAGCCATCTATTAGCTTAGTAAGAAGTTTACCCTATACGAGACCCGATATTCTCTATTGGAGCGTAGATTCTGTGCTTTGACTTGGGTAGCTCAAAATCTGAGACATTACTTCTGTGCCTATACTACATATATCATATCAAGGATGGATCCTTTGAGGTATATCTTTCAATAGCCCATGCCCACTGGCAAGCTAGCCAAGTGGCAAATCCTGTTGAGTGAGTTCGACATTGTTTACATAACTCAGAAAGTGATCAATGGACAAGCCCTAGCAGACCACCTTGCTGAAAATCCCGTGGATGAAGAATACGAACCCCTGAAAACGTACTTTCCTGATGAAGATGTATCATTCATAGGAGAAGACATTGTAGAATCCTATGACGGTTGTAGAATGTTCTTCGATAGAGAACAAACTTCAAAGGAGTTGGCATAGGAGCAGTCCTAGTATCAGAAACCGGTCAGCATTATCTGGTTCTGCCAAACTCAAGTTCCTGTGCACCAACAATATGGTCGAGTATGAAGCCTGCATCTTAGGACTCAAAATGGCCATTGACATGAACGTTCAAGAGCTGCTAGTAATTGGAGATTCAGACTTACTTATACATCAGGTACGAGAAGAATGGGCAACCATGAAATCCAAGATACTTACGTATTTTAGCATGCAAAATACTTTCAAAATAGCATATATATGCATATATAATTATGTCCAAATATTTTAGTATTTTTCCTAATTGTTAAAAGATTTTTAAATCAATTTATTGCCCTATTTTAACAATACAAAAACCAATAATTGTTCCTCAAATTATCATTTTGGTGAATAAATTATTTTATTCTCACATTTATACCAAAAGAGAGCTAAGGTAATTTTTACGCATATTTAAAAATTTATTTAGTATTTTTAAAAGCTAAATTGCATATAATTGCAATTTTAGCCTATTTTAAGATTTAATAGCATTTTATAATTATGAATTTGATTCCAGTATTTTTAATTTAATATTTATATATTATTAATTAATTTAGTACCTTTAATTTATGTTCAGAAATCATTTTACTATTTTTATAAAATAAAAAGTGTAAAGTGGCTATTTAAAACTTAGCCCTTACTATTTCAATTTTAGCCTAAAATCAGCCCCAATTAAACCCCAATTCTAGTTCAAACGGACCGGCCCAATTCCTAAAATTACCCGCCCCTAACACATTTATTTTACCCGCCCGACTTCCCTTTTGATCCAGGTCGTTGATCATTTTTGATCAACGGCCAGAATTCTCTCCTTCCTTTTTAATTCAACAACCCCCACCAACCCTATCCCATTTCTCACCAACCGCCGCCTCTGAAACCCCTCCCCTCTCCCAAATTGTCTCGAACATTCCCTAACCCTAGCCGCCTCTCACCGTCTTCAACCTGGATACCCACCGGAATCCATGGCTTCTCAGACCATGGGAGCCTTATACTCACCTCTCCTTTCATTTATATGCTTGATACTTGAAGATTCGAGGCCTGACCTAGAAGGTTTTCACCCAAACCTCTACTGATTCAAGGTTTCACGGCCATCTCCGGCCTTGCTCCAGCATACCATGGTGTTTTGTGCCTGGTTCTGACTTCTCCAACTCAGATCAGACCTCTTCCTAGCCTTTCTCATTTCCAGGGCTCTTTTGAAACCCTAACTCTTCGAGGTTTTATTCGATCTTTTTAGAGAAGTTATGTATATATGCTCTACTTAATTTTTCAAAAGTATTTCCCTAACTTTTCTTTTAAAATTACTTTTCAAAGTTCTTCTTTTACGATCTAGGGTTTTTTGAAAATGCTTAAATGCCTATCTGATCTTCTTCTCCTTTCTTTTTGTGTGTATTTGACGCTACTGTGTCTTTATGCTTTCCTTCTACCACATATGTTCTTCTGTGCTTTCTATATTCCGTTTCCCTACTGTGTCTCTATACCATGTTCTCATATGCTTATCTCACTGTGTTTTCCTATATGTTCTTTTGCTATACTTTTCCGGTATTCTTGTGTTCTTCTACTGTATTTTTCTACTAAAGTTTCTTTGTTTGCCTTCTACTGAACCTTGGTTAGTTTTTTGCTTTCTAAAAACATGTTTTTTCTACTATTTCCCATTATGTTCTTTGAATCCCTCTACTGTGTTTGCATCATGATTTCTGAAAGAGGCATGTTAGAAGCTTCAGCTCTCTTCTTAAACCTCTACACATGTCTCGACTCAATTTGCTTGCCCTCTCCTCGTTGTTTTCTGGTTTGCTCGAACTAGGGCTTCATTTCAAAGACCCCCTATTTCTTTCAGACTAGTTCTGAGTCTCTGAACTAAGTTTGAACTTCTTTGTTTGCATACAATTCTGCACTTTTTTTAATTCTTCTACACTAGGTTCTTTTACGGATTGGCATGACAATTTTCTTTCATACTTAACGTGTCTGTATGCTTTTTATATGTGATGATTCTTTCTTCAAAAAGGTTTTCCAAATTTGTGATTGGTTCAGAATCCCTTTTTAATAGGACTAATTGATTGTTGCTAATTTTCCTTAAGTTAAAACCTTTTCCACCTTTCTGACTCGGTTCATTCATAACAAATCTTTAACTTCTGATTTCTTGGCTGTTAATTGATATCCTTTCCTTAAATTGTACGGCCGTGTATTTCAAAGACCTTGTCCTTAAATAACCCTTATGTATTTGCCCCTAATTTGCTACTTTGCGCAAGGAGTTTGCTTAATTTCTTTCCTTAATTGGTTTATACCCGTTTGAATCTGAATCGCTTAATTAAGGGAAGCTTAGTATAATTGATTGGCAATCAACTTTTCAAACTATTTCTTACCTTATTTCTGCTTGCTTTCTACACTGTAAAAGGGCATGACCCCTTTTCACCAAGATACTTTAGACTTCACAGTTTCACAATCTCTTCTGAACTCACACTTTAGTATTCTGACTTCATGTTTGCACTTTGGCTTTTACAAGACCTATTGCTTTCTTTGTTTGTTTTCATTAAAACTGGTATGTCCCAATTTAAGTTTCAACATCATCACAATGTGTTTATTTACACCTTTTCTGTATCCATGTCTACTTTACTACTTCTACAAAGTTGAATATTTAACTAGCATCTTAATTTCTTTTGTTGTTTCTGCTGTGAATCCTTGTCCCTGTTTCCCCCTATGTGCTTTGAGTCATAGTTTAAAACATTGAAATATGCAAATTATTGTTCATGGTTTGAACTTGATCCCTTAGGGGATCCTAACCTCTAAAACAATGTGTTCTAATAGGCTTATGGGGTGTGCCAGCATTTCCCATTGCTGGGTATGCTCACTAGCCTATCCTTGCTTCTTTACCACTTCCCTTTTCCCCTTCTTAGAACTCTGCACTTGCACTCACTCTTAGCTTCTAAGTTTTGTCCCCCCCTTCCTGTGAGCCTTGCCTTGGGACCTTGAGTTCCCTCTGAACTTGGACACTTGAGGGCTGGCCCTTCCGCACTGCACTATGTCTTAATCCTGTAATGCATTTAGGTGCGAGCACTGCCCGGAGTCCACTTGAGGCTCTTAGGGAACTCTAGCACATCCAAATGAGAGAAAAGCTTTGGATCTTGATCTTTGGAGTTGGTTTACTTCATACTTCAGACATGAAGTCTGAATCAGACTCTCTTTAGTTGTAATTTTCAATTTCTGATGTATTTCCTTTACTTTACTTTTGGACTGTAATAACTTTGTAATAAACTTTTGGGGTGATTAGTGAAAAGGGAGGGGTAACCATGCATGCAAGGGGTAGATATCCTGCTCATAGGGTTTTCTGCATTTCTGCATTCGTATAGATATCCTGCCTATAGCTTCTGCACTCCTACATTCATACAAATATCCTGCCTATAGGTTTTTTTGCATTTCTGCATTCGTATAGATATCATGCCTATAGGTTTCTACACTATCTCATATAGATACTATGCTAGAAATCCAAATCCTGCATATGCATATGTCACTAGGCAAACCTGTTTATAGGGTTTAAATAACTAACAACATTTAGATACCATGCCTATAGGATTTCTGCACTCTTGCTACGTCTGTAAAAAAATGTTTAAAATCAACAACACCTAGAAAGCATGCCTATAGGAACTATTAACCAAATCTGAATCGTTCCACTTTCTTATAAGTCTGAAATCAATAACAATAATGCCTAACATCTGCAGAACTTAACTCGCCTTTCCTGATTAACTGACAATTTCTTTCCCTAAAATCAGCATACTTTTTTTTTGAAACAAGTAGATATCATGCCTATATATTTTGTCTAATACTTAGGCAAGCCATAAGGTAAACTTGTAAACTGAATAAGATTTTGTTAATTACAACCAGCAGGCAGGCCTCATTCAGATTTCTTATCTAAAATATGCAATAAAGAAATCTACCTCAACCTTTTAAGTTTAATCAGACCATAATCAGTACGTGCAAAACATGCTAAACTATATGCTTTCTTTGCTTTAAGGAGGTCTGTTTGGCCCTTATTTGTTTATGTGTCTCCCCATACTTGTTATACGTGTTTTTGTTTGTCGCCCTAGTATTTTTTTCCTTTAAAACCACAAATAAGCCAGCTTTTCCTCTATTATACGATTAGTAGTCCCAAGTACCTCCGGGACTGATAGAATTGGGGAGGGTAATAACATACAATAAGTAAACGAGACTATTCCATGCTTTAATACCTTAACGGGGTGGGAAAGGGTAGATATAGATATGATGACCATGCGATAATGTCCCGTGTAACCCCTCGTCGAGGAGCTATTACCGGACATTGTGTGGGGTGATCCTTATAATTTATAAACCTAGGACCCCCCTTCCCTTTACTTGTTTATTTTGTTGTTTACCTTTCAGAATTTCAAACCGTTTTTCTCAAATTTCAGCTTGCCTTTCACTTCTTTTAATTTTATCTATTTGCAACCATTATGTGAAAACCCCCTCCTAGTTGAAACTTTTATTTGCTTACTTAAAGTCACAATTATAGTATGGCCGAAAACCACACTAATGGATCCTGATGGGTGCCTAATACCTTCCCTTCGGGATAATTTTAAGCCCTTACCTAATCTCTGATTTTCTAAATCAAATGCTTCTTAGTGTCCTAATGCACTTTAATCATTAGGTGGAGACTATTCTCTTTTAAGAACCGGTAAAAGAGTTGTCAATGTCAGGAACCCACTTCCGCGAGGAAGAAGGGGGCACGACAGCATGGCGACTCTGCTGGGGATACTGTAGGCTTTTACCATTTCATGCTATTTGTGACCTTACATTTCTTTAAGTATCTTCTTTTAATGCATTTAAACATTTAATTCTTTCTTCTACTACGAAACTGACTTGGCTCTTTGTTTCTTTCTTTTCTTTTAATGCTTTCCTTTACCGCTTTCCTTTAATATTATTGTAAATTTTGAGGAATTGTTGTAATTATTACTTTATGAACGTGCAAATATGTGACAACTTGTTTGATTGTTGTAATTACATATTCAACATTACATTCCACTCTTGCCAAACAAAAGACCATAGCAACGCTTATAATGAGTGTTTGCACCCTTTCAATATTATCACCCCTAAATCCGACAAAGGCATATTTGCAGTAAAACCAGTCGATCAACGATGTAGTCGACAGTTCCGTGTCTTTACCTCTTGAGTTGTCCGCTCAAGGGTACCAGTCTAATACCTCAGAGAAACCTTTACTTTGCTTAATTGTGCATGCATAATGGTCAAACCTAGCTGAGTCAGTTATGTTGTCCGCATAACGACTCTTTAAGATAGCCTTGTCCAAAGTCCATTGGGTTTCCTTGAAACCCAAACGAACACTACCACGTTTTGTGCATTTATTTGGAGAACTAAATGTTTTTATGCCAATTATTGATATTTAATAGTCGGGTCTGGTGGGGGTAAGGGCCTAACATTCTTGTCTTGCAGAAATATGAGGCACGAAGACCCCATATTCGGCATGGTCACCAACATCCACCCAAAGTTTTTAAACTGGAGGGAAAATCTTCATTCCAGTGATCAGACTCTCGTTCGAAAATACCTAGGAAATCTACCTTCTCTTTTGAAAATCCAACCCAATAACAAAATCATAGAAGCGACTACTCTATTCTGTGATGGCGATAGGTCTGTGTTTCACTTCGGGGACATTGAAATGGCACCTTTGCTAGAAGAAATAGGAGGATTGGCTGGTATACCATGGGAGACTCCGGGTTTGTTAATGCCTAAGAATCGCAAGGGTAGAGGTTTTCTCAAGATGATGGGTCTAAAGAAGAATCCGGACTTGACTTGTTTGAAAGAGTCGTACATTCCCTTTGAATATTTGTACGAGATGTATGGTCATAGCAAATCCTACCGTACATATCCAAATGGGTTTGCCCTTACATTGTTGGGGCATATTCACTGAAGGGTCTTTGTCTTCATGTTCTGCTTCTTGGGGATGATAGTGTTTCCAATGAAGAAAGCAAGGATCCACACTAGGCTAGCCATGGTCACCAAAACTATGATGGAGGGAATTGGTGGACAACCATTTAGCATAGTGCCCATGATCATCATAGAAATATACCGAGCCTTGGAAAAATGTCAACAAGGAGCCCCACACTTCGAAGGCTGCAACTTGCTACTCTAGCTCTGGCTCATGGAGCATCTTCAAAGGGGTGTATATCGGCAAGAGATTCAGTATAGAGACTGGGACGATCATATAGCCTTCCATCAACCAAGGCGAATGAACTACATGCCCAACATGTTTGCTCAGCCATAAGATGCCAAAGGGTGGGTGGAGCTGTTTAAAAATCTAACTAGGGATCAAATACAATGGATGTTCGAGTGGTTCCCTACCGAAGAGTTCATTGCCCAATCCAGGGACACACCATTTCTGATACTGATCGGTTTGAGAGGAACCTACCCTTATGTCCCTCTCCGAGTTGTAAGACAGGCTGGTAGGAAGCAGGTTATACCAAGGGTCGACAAGATGAGTCACTTCTGTGCTGACTTCCAAGCTGATGACAGTCCTTACAAATGCCAAACTCAGCATATGTGGCATTTTAAGATCATCATGGGAAGAGATACTATCGAACCAGACAGATACCATGCTGGCTGCACCCCATATTATTCAGGCTAGCTGGAGGATAATTACAATGGTCTGGGCCAACCCGGGTTTGTTCGAGGTCACAGAATTATCGATGAAAGGGCTGAAGCACATGTCAAATACAACCAACTATGCAAGGGGATTCGGGAATGTAAAAGTGAGCACCTGAGATTCAAGAAGCCCACCAAAAACTGATTGAAGAGTGGAAAGACATGGCTGTCAGTGCCAACAAGTGATTAGGATACTTGGAACGAGGTTTAGTGGAGCTGGAAAGGAAGTTTCTCAAGAGGATCGAGTACTGAAAGAATGCTGAGGGAAACGAGGGTGGACACCTAGCTAGAGTCTACCAGCTGCTAGGACTCCGCAAGCTGGTGAAACTGTTCGATGGAGCCGAAGATGCCGAGTTTGGGGAAGGTCCTTCTGGGACCAAGTAGATAGGAATTTACCTTTCCGTTTTATGAATGTAATAAGGCCAATGTCCATTAGTGACATTTTATTTTCTGTTATTTAGTGTCGTTTTGGGATTCGTCTTATTTTTATCAATAAAATGAGGCATTTGGCATTCTAAGTTCTCCAACTCAACTTGTCGCTAGGCCTACATTGGGCACAATGAGGCTCCCAAATTAGGACACGATTTACATTCTTGCATTATATGTTTAAATATCGCAACATTACTTTTCATAATCAGCACTGACTTGTTACCTTTTTTTGTTTTTACTTTTGTTTTATTCCCCTCCCCAAAAGTTAGTTCGTGTACTCTGGCATCGTCATCATATTCCACAAGATCAAAGGGTCATCTACCCACTCCTTCTCCTAGTCCTATCAGAAACAGGAACAAAGGAAAGATGGAAGATTTGAACAACACCAGAAAAGAAAATTCAAATGAACGGGTAGAGGTCACTCATGGTGCTCAAGTCTCCAAACAAAGTGCGTCCCAACTTGAGCAAAAACTGTTGAAATTTCAGGAGGAACTTGATCAGGTTCCGAATCTGGCAAACTTGTCATTTTCCCTCACCACTCTAGATATCAATTTTCCAAACGCTCAGAACCCCATGCCTCCACAAAACATCCCAAAACCACAAAATCATCCTGCTCTTCACCATCACTGCAACACCTGACATACTTCCAACAATACTCCACTGCTTACCCCAGAACCTTTGAACTCCACAAATGACCATTTCCACACTCATAACACCCCCATCTATGTGGAGACTATACCACACTCCACTACACCCAAGTCTGATGACAAAGGAACCTGGCTGCAGAACTCAAGAAGTTGACTAGTCGAATTCAGGGTGTCGAAGGAAGTAAGGGGATTGAAGGGTTGAACTACGAAGACCTTTGCATTCAACCAGATGTCGAACTGCCCAAGGGGTACAAACCTCCTAAGTTTGAGATGTTTGATAACACAGGGGATCCGAGAGTTCACCTGAGAACATACTGTGACAAGTTGGTCGGAGTAGGGAAGGAGGAAAGGATTCGAATGAAACTTTTCATGAGAAGTATGAAAGGAGATGCTTTTTCTTGGTACATTAGCTAAGACCTGAAGAAATGGTTGAATTGGGTGAGTATGGCATCTGACTTTATGGACAGATTCAGGTTCAACACCGAAAATGCACCGGATGTGTTCTACATTCAGAACCTAAAGAAGAAGCCCACGGAAACATTCCGCAAGTACGCCACTCGCTGGAGGTCAGAAGCTGCTAATGTCAGGCCTGCTCTAGAGGAAGAACAAATGAACAAATTTTTCATCTGGGCTTAGGACCCGCAATACTACGAAACGCTGATGCTGATCGAGAATCATAAATTTACCGACATCATCAAACTGGGAGAAAGGATCGAGGAAGGTATCAAAAGTGATATGGTTACGAACTTGGAAGCCTTGCAAGCTACCAACAAGGCTCTACAGTCTGGTGGTACGTCCAAGAAAAGGGACGTAGGTGCCGTAATGATTGCACAGAGAACCAAATCCCCTGTCAAATACCAAACCTACCCAATGCCTCCACTCACATATCAACCTACTCCAAATTACCAAGCACCCTCACCTTCTTACCAAACCCCACCACCCACTTATCAATCATCTCCACCTCCTACATATCAGCCTATTTCACCCAGATATGCCTAACCCGCACATGTCTACCAAACCTACAATACCCAACCATCCCACTACCAGTCACCTCCCCCTCGCCAAAACTTTCCTAGACCTAGACCAAATTTTGACGGCAGAACTCCCAAACATTATACCGCCATTGCTGAACCAATTGACCAGCTGTACAAAAGTCTCAAAAGCTACTGGTTATGTCACCCTTATCCCTACCATAATCCCTGAAAACCCTTCCCAATGAGTCAATCCAAATAAATCCTATACATATCATTCTGGCATGAAATGGCATACCATTGATGAATGCCGCTCTCTGAAAGATAAAATCCAAGCACTGATTGATAATAAGATTATTGTGGAAAAGGATCTCGCTCGGAATGTCCACAATAACCCTCTACCATACCACAAGGATGGAGGCGTTCACATGATTAAAATAGAGGATGACTGGGACCCCAAGGGCTCAATAAGTTTGATCACAGAAGGCGAAGATCCAAAGAAACTAATAGTCACCCTTAATCTGATTGTAGTCCAGATTCAGCCTTCTGGGGATGCTGAGGTGAACATGTCTATACCACTTGAGTTGGAAACACCATCCTCTACAAAGACGCCAGCACTGATCGAGGTCGAGTTTAGGTCCCTGGCAAATGTACTTGTACCATTTGAAGCGGCGGTCTTACCTTCCAAAATACAGGCTTCGTTCGGAGTAAAGGTGCACATTCTAGTAGCAATATTAGCTATAACACCATTCCATACAAATTCCATACCTTGGTACTACACAGCTGAGGCAAGAAGAAAAGTGAAGGTCAAGTTTAGGGAAGTCATTGCGGCACAGGGTATGACAATAACCGGCAGGGTTTATACTCCGAAGCATTTAGCTGAGTCGAGTAAGCAGGCCTCTAGTAGGCCAAGCATCACTAAAATCAGGCCCGACGATCTCTGGAGAAAGATACAAGCCAAGGAATACTCTGTCATTGATCAGCTGAACAAAAACACCAGCACAGATTTCTATCCTACCTTTTCTGCAAAGTTCTGACGTACATAAGAATGCCTTGTTGAAGGTGCTGAGCGAGGCATATATACCAAGAAACATTACCGGAGGAGAAACGGCAAACATGGTAGGGCAGGTATTGGAAAGTCATAAAATCAATTTTCATGAAGATGAGAAGCCACCAAAAGAGTTGAGTCACAACAAAGCACTGCACATCACCGTACAATGCGAAGATTATTTTATCACTAGGATCCTGATTGATGGAGGGTCTAGCCTCAATATTTGTCCATTGGTAACACTTAGAACATTGGGAAAGGGTCTTCATAAGATCAAGGACGGGTCCATCAACGTCAAAGCTTTTGATGGTTTCCAAAGATCCACCATTGGGGAAATCCGTTTGTGCTTGCAAATGGGGCCTACTTGGTTCGATGTCGATTTCCAAGTGATAGATGTGTCGGCATCCTACAATATACTGTTGGGACAATAGTAGATTCATGTTGCTGGGGCCGTAGCATCAACACTGCATCAGGCGGGGAAATTTGAATGGAACCACCAAGAGGTGATCATTCACGGTGACAGTAGCAATCCCATATACAGTCACCAAACTATCCCAGCGATTGGAGGAAGGAGAAAGATAGGCGGGGAAACCTATCAACACATCGAGCGAGTCAACGCCGTTGACAAAGACATATGGTGGGACAACAAAATTGAAAGCATATTAAACTGGAGCGGATATGAACCTGGCAAGGGACTTGGCAAGAACCTCCAAGGAATCACCAAGCCTATCAAACCAAAGAAATATGACACCACTTTCGGTCTAGGATATGAATACACTTGGGAGGAATTCAACAACTGGTCGCCACCATGGCGCGGTCCTTACCACCCACTAGAGCAGCCGATACCATATTTGGAGCAGAAATTCCAGCCAACCGATGTTATCTATGGATCGGAAGAAGAAGAAGCACTTGCAGCAGTGAGGAATTTGTTCCTAGCAGATGATGACATGGATTGTTGTGTCATTTTCGAGGAGGAGGGGGAGGAAGGCCCTTCCATACAGCCCGTAAGTCGAGGAGCATGCCTCAATAACTGGACTATCAGAACTACCAGAGCCCGGAAAGCTTTGGGGTAGCAAGGCTGAACAAAGCATCATGCATTATCTTTTACTTTTACTAGTTGACTTTCCTTTCGCGTTTTAAATTTTTCTCAAATAAGACCTCAAACGTTCAAATCAGTTATGGAATTTATCAAAGCATTTTAGTTTCTTTAAAATCTTACTCTTATTATTTTCTCTCATTACTTTATTTATACAGCATTACTATTACTTATCTTGATGAACCAATGATTGTGACATGCAATGAGACAACGCAACAAACGGACATAGATTCAGAGGAAGATGATATACCGGAAGAGATTGTTAAAGAAGTTGAGAATTTTGAGAATAGACCTAAGTCCAACCTGGACGAGACTGAGGTTGTTAACCTGGGAGATGCAGAAAATGTCAAAAAAATGTGCATCAGTGTTCATTTGTCACCATCAGAAAAGGATGAGTATACAGATTTTCTAAAAGAATATGAGGACATATTCGCCTGGTCGTACGACGACATAACTGGTTTGAGTACATCTATTGTGGCCCACATGCTTCCAACCGATCTGACATGTCTTCCGGTAAAGCAAAAGCTCTGAAAGTTCAAGCCTGACATGAGCTTGAAAATCAAGAAAGAAGTCACTAAGCAGGTCAAAGCTAAGGTTCTCAGGGTAGTCAAATATCCGACATGGTTAGCCAACATTGTGCCGGTACCAAAGAAGGATGAGAAGGTCAGAGTCTGTGTCGAATACCGGGATCTCAACCGGACCAGTACAAAGGACGACCTCCCTTTACCGAACATACACATCCTGATTGACAATTGCACCAAGCATGAGATACAGTCATATGTAGATCGCTTCGCTGGGTACCATCAGATATGGATGGATGAAGAAGATGCTGAGAAAACGGCTTTCATTACGCTGTGGGGGATGTACTGCTATAAGATGATACCATTCGGGTTAAAGAATGTAAGGGCCACCTACATGAGGGCCATGACCACCATTTTCCACGATATGATACACAAGGAGATCGAAGTATATGTAGACGATATTATCATCAAGTCTAAGAAAGCCACTGATCACATGGAAGATTTGAGGAAGTTCTTCAATAGACTAAGAAGGTACAACCTTAAATTGAATCCCGCGAAGTGCACATTTGTGGTTCCTATCGGAAAACTACTTGGGTTCACTATAAGTCGATAAGGAATAGAACTAGATCCATCAAAGGTCAAAGCTATTCAAAAGTTTCCACCGCCAAAGAACAAGAAGGACGTAATGAGTTTCTTGGGGAGACTTAACTATATCAGCTGGTTCATAGCACAATCTACAGTTATCTGTGAGCCAATCTTTAAGATGTTGAAGAAGGATGGCGCTACCAAATGGACTGATGACGACAGAATCAAGGAGTACCTGTCAACACCTCCAGTTTTGGTCCCGCCCGAGCCAGGTATACCTCTATTACTCTACCTCGCAGTATTGGATAGAGCATTCGGTTATGTTCTGGGGTAACATGATGAAACGGGGAGGAAGGAGCAGGCCATCTATTACCTCAGTAAGAAGTTCACCCCGTACGAGGCCCGGTATTCTCCGTTAGAGCGCACCTGTTGTGCTTTATCTTGGGTAGCTCAGAAGTTGAGGCACTACTTCTATGCCTACACTACATATCTCATATCAAGGATGGATCCTTTGAAGTACATCTTTCAGAAGCCCATGCCTACCGACAAGCTAGCCAAGTGGCAAATCCTGTTGAGTGAATTTGACATTATCTACGTAACTCAAAAAGCGATCAAAGGACAGGCACTAGCAGATCACCTTGCCGAGAATCCCGTGGACGAAGAATACATATCCCTGAAAACGTATTTTCCTGACGAAGAGGTATCATTCATAGGAGAAGATATTGCAAAATCGTATGAAGGTTGGAGAATATTTTTCGATGGAGCAGCAAATTTCAAAGAAGTCGACATAGGAGCAGTCCTAGTATCAAAAATCGGCCAGCATTATCTGGTGTCTGCCAAACTCAGGTTTCCTTGCACCAACAACATGGCCGAGTATGAAGCCTGCATCTTAGGGCTCAAGATGGCCATTGACATGAACATCTAAGAGTTGCTAGTAATTAGGGATTCATACCTGCTTATACATCAGGTCCGAGAAGAATGGGTGACCAAGAACTCTATGATACTCTCTTATCTGCATCACATATAGGATTTGAGAAAGAGGTTCACAAAGACAAAGTTCCAGCATGTTCCTAGAGTCCAGAATGAGTTTGCCGATGCATTGGCTACCCTATCGTCCATGATACTGCATCCAGATAAGAACTTTGTTGATCCCATTCCGGTAAAGATCCATGATCAGCCAGCTTATTGTGCTCATGTTGAGTAAGAAGCAGACGGAAAGCCTTTATTTCATGATTCAAGGAATATTTGACAAAAGGAGAATACCCAGAACTTGCAAATCCTACTTAGAAATGCACACTTCGGAGGTTGTCCAACAATTTCTTTCACAGCGGAAGAATCATGTACAGGAGGACTCCTAATTTAGGATTGCTAAGATGTGTCAACGCAAAAGAAGCATCTAAACTGCTAGAAGAAATCCACGCTGGGACATGCGGTCCACATATGAATGGCTTTGTTTTAGCGAAGAAGATACTCCGGGCTGGTTACTTCGGGATGACTATGGAGACAGATTGCATTCAATACGTCCGAAAGCGCCACCACTTCCAGATACATGCAGACATAATAAAGGTGACTCCAAATGAGCTTAATGTAACAAGCTCACCGTGGCCGTCCGCCGCCTGGGGAATGGATGTTATCAGACCAATCGAACCCGCCGCATCAAACGGACACAGGTTCATCCTAGTAGCAATTGATTATTTTACCAAATGGTTTGAAGCAGCATCTTACAGGGCAGTGACTAAGAAAGTCGTGGCGGATTTTGTTCACGACCGTATCATGTGTCGGTTTGGAATTCCAAAGTCAATCATTAATGATAATGGCTCCAACCTCAACAATGATTTGATGAAATCCATGTGTGAAACCTTCAAGATCAAACACAAGAATTCTACAGCTTACAGACTTCAGATGAACGGAGTCGTACAGGCCGCCAACAAGAATATCAAGAAGATACTAAGGAAAATGATAGAGAAGCATAAGCAGTGACACGAGAAGCTCTCATTTGCTTTATTGGGATACCGCACCACAGTCCGCATATCGACAAGTGCAACCCCCTATATGCTGGTTTACGGTACAGAGGCAGTCATTCCCGCTGAGGTAGAAATTCCTTCCTTAAGGATCATACAGAAAGCAGAGCTCGACGACGCAGAGTGGGTGAAGAGTCGTTACGAGCAACTAGCTCTTATAGACAGAAAGAGAATAAATGCAGCTTGCCACGGTCAACTCTATCAGAACAGAATGTCTAGAGTCGTCAACAAAAGAGTCAAGCCGAGACAGTTCACACCGGGGCAACTGGTGTTAAAAAAAATCTTTCCATATCAAGATGAAGCCAAAGGGAAATTCTCTCCCAACTAGCAGGGTTCGTACATGGTTCACCGGGTTCTAATAGGAGGATCCCTCATACTAGCAGAAATGGACGGAGAAGTCTGGCCAAAGCCGATCAATTCAGACGCAGTCAAGCGATACTATGTGTCATCTTTATACTTTCCTTATATGATGTAATTTGAACTATGCCTGACCTAATTCCCGTTTAAGAGGGGATACATAGACAGCCCTATGGGTTCGGTCACAATTTTCAATAAAATTTTCATTTTCCCCCGCTATTGGAAACTGGGGTAGATTTTGAAGAGGACCCTCAAAATTCCGAAATTGATTTCAGCCATTTATCATCAACAACCATCAGAACCAGCAGCCCATCCATACACAACATCCCCAGCTGCCACAATATCAGCTAAGGAACTTTTATTACTATTCGCCTTTTATTTCCTGCATTGCATAAGGCTACCATTCTGCCTTCTGAGACTAAGATCTGTCTCCATCTGCATTCTCTGCATTGCATAAGGCTACAATTCTGCCTTCCGAGACTAAGCTCTGTCTCCATCTACATTCTATGCATTGCATAAGGCTACCATTATGCCTTTCGAGGTTAAGCTCTACCTCCATCTGCATTTCCTGCATTGCATAAGGCTACCATTCTGCCTTCCAAGACTAAGCTCTGTCTCCATCTGCATTCTCTGCATTGCATAAGGCTACCATTCTACCTTCCGAGACTAAGCTCTATCTCCATCTGCATTGCCTAAGGCTACCATTATGCCTTCCGAGACTAAGCTCTGTCTCCATCTGCATTCTCTGCATTGCATAAGGCTACTATTCTGCCTTTCGAGGTTAAGCACTACCTTCATCTCGCATGGCTGAAAGATTACCACCTTCATTTACTTTTTGCATGGCTGAAAGATCGCCACCTTTATTTACTTCTTGCATGGTTGAAAGATCGCCACCTCATTTACATTTGCATGGCTGAAAGATCGCCACCCTATTGCACCTCATGGGATGAAAGATCACCAAATTATCCGAGGGCATCATCTTTCAGAGGCACCATTTGCATAGCCCTAGAACACCATGCCATGGCCCAAGGATCCCTTTTAATCTTTTGCATATCATTATTCAAAGGCATCATGGTTCGGAGGCATCATCCTTATAGCTTGAGAGCATCATTTCATGGCCCGCGAATCCTTTATTATACGCTTCATGGCCCAGGACATCATGGTCCGAGGACGTCATCCTAACCGTCCAAAGACATCATTCATGGTCCAACGGGAACTTGCATCATGTTTAAATTTACGCACAATATGCACTTGTATTGTTTATTTGCAAGTAAACTGGCAAACCATGGCTGTATCAGCAGGAGCGATCCCTTTCCAGTTCCCGTAGCCCTATTAGACTTTAACCATCCATCCCAACCTGAGTATCGCGTCCGTCTTTGGGAAAACCTCCATCGGCATATTCCGCCGACGGATCCTGAACTACATATGGCCTGATTCCTTTAAGACCAGGGATATGTAGGTAGCTCAGGAACCAGAGCACGATCAAATTCTTCAAACTATTTCGTTCGGTCAAATTGACCATCATATCTTTACCCGACAACTCTTTCATCCTTCCCGGGTAAAGAGGGGCAGCTGTTGATACCCAATTTTTCCCTATCTATTTTTATATGTAAAATACTTTCAAAATAGCATATATATGCATATATAAGTATGTCCAAATATTTTAGTATTTTTGCTAATTTTTTTAAAAAAATTAAATCAATTTATTGCCCTATTTTAACAATACAAAAACCAATAATTGTTCCTCAAATTATTATTTTGGTGAATAACTTATTTTATTCTTACATTTATACCAAAATATAGATAAGGTAATTTTTAGGCATTCTTACAAATTTATTTAATATTTTTAAAAGCTAAATTGCATATAATTATAATTTTATCCTATTTTAAGATTTAATAGCATTTTATAATTATTTAGTTGATTTCAGTATTTTTAATTTAATATTTATATATTATTAATTTATTTAGTACCTTTAATTTATTTTCAGAAATTATTTTACTATTATTATAAAATAAAAAGGGAAAAGTGGCTATTTAAAACTTAGCCTTAACTATTTCAATTTTAGCCTAAAATCGGCCCCAATAAACCCCAATTCTAGTTCAAACGGACCAGTCCAATTCCAAAAATTACCCGCCCCTAACCTGTTTATTTTACTCGTCCGGCTTCCCCTTTTGATCTAGGCCATTGATCATTTTTGATCAACGACTAGAATTTCCTCTTTCCTTTTTAATTCAACAACCCCCACCAACCCTATCCCATTTCTCACCAACCGCCACCTCTGAAACCCCTCCCCTCTCCCAAAATTGTCTCGAACATTCCCTAACCCTTGCCGCCTTTCACCGTCTTCAACCTGGATACCCACCGGAATCCATGGCTTCTCAGGCCATGGGAGCCCTATACTCACCTCTCCTTGCTCTTATATGCTTGATACTTGAAGATTCGAGGCCTGACCTCGAAGGTTTTCGCCCAAACCTCTGTTGATTCAAGGTTGCACGGCCATCTCCGGCCTTGCTCCGGCATACCATGGTGTTTTGAGCCTGGTTCTGACTTCTCCAACTCAAATCGGACCTTTTCCAAGTCTTTCTCATTTCTAGGGCTCTTTTGAAACCCTAACTCTTCGAAGTTTTCTCTGATCTTTTTAGATCTGTTATGTATCTATGCTTTACTTGAGTTTTCAAAACGATTTCCCTAACTTTTCTTTCAAAATTACTTTTCAAAGTTCTTCTTTTACGATCTAGGGTTTTTTTAAAATGATGAAATGCCTATCTGATCTTTTTCTCCTTTCCTTTTGTGTATATTTGATGCTACTGTGTCTTTAGGCTTTCCTTCTACCACATATTTTCTTCTGTGCTTTCTATATTCCGTTTTCCTACTGTGTTTCTATACCATGTTCTCATATGTTTATCTCACTATGTTTTCCTATATGTTCTTTTGCTATACTTTTTCGGTGTTCTTGTGTTCTTCTACTGTATTTTTCTACTAAAGTTTCTTTGTTTGCCTTCTACTGAACCTTGGTTAGTTTTTTTCTAAAAAGATGTTTCTTCTACTATTTCCCATTATGTTCTTTGAATCCCTCTACTGTGTTTGTATCATGAGTACTGAAAGGGGCATGTTAGAAGCTTCAGCTCTCTTCTGAAACCTCTACACATGTCTCGACTCAATTTGCTTGCCCTCTCCTCTTTGTTTTCTGGTTTGCTCGAACTAGGGCTTCATTTCAAAGACCCCCTAATTATTTCAGACTAGCTCTGAGTCTCTGAACTAAGTTTGAACTTCTTTGTTTGCATACAATTCGGAACTTTTTTTTAATTCTTCTACGGAATCGCATGACAATTTTCTTTCATACTTAACGTGCATGTATGCTTTTTATATGTGATGAGTCTTTCTTCAAAAAGGTTTTCCAAATTTGTGATTGGTTCAGAATCTCTTTTTAATAGGAATAATAGATTGTTGCTAATTTTCCTTATATTAAAACCTTTTCCACCTTTCTGGCTTGGTTCATTCATAACAAATCTTTAACATCTGATTTCTTGGATGTTAATCGATTTCCTTTCCTTAAATTGTACAACCGTGTATTTCAAAGACCTTGTCCTTAAATAACCCCTATGTATTTTCCCCTAATTTGCTACTTTGCACAAGGGGTTTGCTTAATTTCTTTCCTTAATTGATTTATACCCGTTTGAATCTGAATCCCTTAATTAAGGGAAGCTTAGTGTAATTGATTGGCAATCAACTTTTCAAACTATTTCTTACCTTATTTCTGCTTTCTTTCTACATTATAAAAGGGCATGCCCCCTTTTCACCAAGACATTTTAGACTTCACAGTTTCATAATCTCTTGTGAACTCACACTTTAGTATTCTGACTTCCTGTTTGCACTTTGGCTTTTACAAGACCTACTGCTTTCTTTGTTTGTTTTCATTAAAACTGGTATGTCCCAATTTAAGTTTCAGCATCATGAGAATATGTTTATTTACAGCTTTTCTATATCCATGTCTACTTTACTACTTCTGCAAAGTTGATTATTTAACTAGCATGTTAATTTCTTTTGCCTGTTTCTACTGTGAATCCCTGCCCCTGTTTCCCTTTATGTGCTTTGAGTTATAGTTCATGGTTTGAACAATAAGGTAAACCTTTTTTGAAATCAACATACTTTTTTTTGAAACCAGTAGATATCATGCCTTTAGGTTTCGTCTAACACTTAGGCAAGACATAAGGTAAACTTGTAAACTGAATTAGATTTTGTTAATTACAACCAGCAGGCAAGCCTGATTCGGATTTCTTATCTGAAATATGTAATAAAACAGTCTGCCTCAATCTTTTAAGTTTAATCAAACCTTAATCAATACGTGCAAGACATGCTAAACTATATGCTTTCTTTGATTTAAGGAGGTCTGTTTGGGCCTTAATTGTTTATGTGTCTCCCCATACTTGTTATACGTGTTTTTGTTTGTTGCCTTAGTATTTTTTACCTTTAAAACCACAAATAAGCCAGATTTTCCTCCATTATAGGATTAGTAGTCCCAAGTACCTCCGGGGCTGATAGGATTGGGGCGGGTAATAGCATGCAATAAGTAAACGAGACTATTCCACTCTTTAATACCTTAACGGGGTGGGAAAGGGTAGATATGGATATGATGACCACGCGATAATGTCACGTGTAACCCCTCATCGAGGAGCGATTACCGGACATTATGTGGGGTGATCCATATTATTTATAAAAATTGGACCCCCCCCCCCTTCCCTTTACTTATTTATTTTGTTGTTTACCTTTCAGAATTTCAAACCATTTTTCTCAAATTTCAGCTTGCCTTTCACTTCTTTTAATTTTATCTATTTGCAACCATTATGTGAAAAACCCCTCATATTTGAAACTCTTGTTCGCTTATTTAAAGTCACAATTATAGTATCGCCGGGAACCACACTAGTGGATCCTGAGGGGTGCCTAATACCTTCCCTTTGGGATAATTCCAAGCTCTTGCCCAATCTCTAGTTTTCTAAATCAAACTCTTCTTAGTGTCCTAATGCACTTTAATCATTAGGTGGCGACTCTTCTCTTTTAATAACCGGTAAAAGATTTGTCAATGTCAGGAACCCGCTTCCGCGAGGCAGAAGGGGGCACGATAGAGGACCCTCAAAATTCCGTAGCAAGAGA
Source organism: Nicotiana sylvestris (assembly GCF_000393655.2). Taxonomy (NCBI): domain Eukaryota; kingdom Viridiplantae; phylum Streptophyta; class Magnoliopsida; order Solanales; family Solanaceae; genus Nicotiana; species Nicotiana sylvestris. Next base: position 15,122,401 of record NC_091065.1, read on the forward strand.
GGTTGCAATGTCCCAAACCAGGTCACAATCGTCGGTTCATCTAAAAGCTATTTTTAATTATACACTTATGTCATATATTTACAAAATCATGCATGATTATTATCGAAACTACTTTGTTTTGCAACGCTACCCCGATGAAATAGACGGTATCACCAGATAAAATCCAAGCGAGTCAAGCAAAGCCATCGGGGATACGAGCTAACCTCCCCCATTATAGAACTCACGATTTTTATTTGGATGCAGGCACTAGATTTGTGAAGTCATCAAAACATGTTGTACGCCCATGGAACAAACATTGTTCAAGAATACGACCCTCCAAATCGTTGCACTTGCCAAACATTTGCTATCAGCACACACAAGTAATGCTCCGTAGTCACAATGCTCCCAGTAATCACAATGTTGCAATCTACTATCAGCTAAGAAAACTCTACTATCATTCACTATTTCATTATTGCATAAGGCTACCATTCTGCCTTCCAAGACTAAACATTGTCTCCATCTCCATCTGCACTCTTGCATTGCATAAGGCTACCATTCTGCCTTCCGAAACTAAACATTGTCTCCATCTGCATTCTTGCATTGCATAAGGCTACCATTCTACCTTCCGAGACTAAACGTTGTCTCCATCTGCATTCTTGCATAAGGCTACCATTCTGCCTTTCGAGACTAAACGTTGTCTCCACCTGCATCCGCATACTTGCATAAGGTTACTATTCTGCCTTCCAAGACTAAATGATGTCTCTACCTGCATCTACATTCTTGCATAAGGCTACCATTCTGCCTTCCGAGACTAAACGTTGTCTCCATCTGCATCTGCATAAGGGTATCGTTCTGCCTTCAAAGGTTAAGCTCTACCTCCATCTGCATCTGCATTGCATAAGGCTGCCATTCTGCCTTCTGAGGCTAAGCTATACCTCCATCTGCATTCGCACCTTTGCATAAGGCTGCCATTCTGCCTTCCAAGACTAAACGTTGTCTCCATCTGCATTCCTGCATTGCATAAGGCTGTCATTCTGCCTTTCGAGACCAAACGTTGTCTCCATCCGCATTCTTGCATTGCATAAGGCTACCATTCTGCCTTCCGAGGCTAAGCTCTGCCTCCAATTTTCTTTGAAACTAAGCACTATTTATTTCACTTTTCTTATGGGCTAAGCTCTGCCCTTCAATCCGTAAGACTAAGCTCTGTCTTGTCCATATCATACTACTACATCCTTCATGGGTTGAAATATCGCCAACGCATCCGAATGCATCATCGTTCGGAGGCACCATCTTCATAGCCGAGAACACCATCTCATGGCTTGAGCATCCCTTTCAATATTTTGCATATCATTATTCAAAGGAATCATGGTTTGAAGGCACCATCCTCATAGCCCGAGAGCATCATTTCATGGCCTACGAATCCTTTATTATACGCTTCATGGCTCGGGACACCATGGTCTAAAGATGTCATCCTAACGGTCCAAAGACAACATTCATGGTCCGACGAGAATTTGCATCATGTTTAAATTTATGCACAATATACGCTTGCATTGTTTCTAATTGCAGGTAAACCGGCGAGCAGCGGCCATCCCGGCAGGAGGGATCTCGCTCCAGTTCCCCCAGCCATATCAAACTTAACCTCCCGCAAGCCGTCCACTCACCCGGCCCTAGATATTGCGTACGTTCTTGAAAAGTCTTCATCGGTATAATCCACTGATGGATCCTGAACTACATATGTCCTAAACCTCTTCAAACCATTTCGCTCAGTCAAAATTGGTCATCGTATATTTACCCGACAACTGTTTAATCCTTCTCGGGTAAAGAGGGACAGCTGTTGATACCCAATTTTTCTCTATATATTTTTCAATATGCAAAATACATTTAAAATAGCATATATATGCATATATAAGCATGTCCAAGTATTTTATTATTTTTCCATAATTTTTAAAGACTTTAATTGATTTATGTTTTCCTTTTTTATCCATAAAATCTCAATAATTATTTCCAAAATTATTTTTTTGGTAACCCATCTATTGGATTTTCATATTTATACCAAAATATGGCTAAATTTTCTTTACATATTTTTACAAATTCATTTAGTTTTTATTAGCTAAATTGCATATAATTGCAATATTAGCCATTTTAAGGTTTAATTGAGTTTTATATTCATAAAATCGAGTATTGTATTTTTTAATTGTTATTTGTGTATTATAAATCATTCTAATATTTTAATTTATTTTCAGAAGCTATTTACTATTTTTTATAAATTAAAAAGTAAAAAAGTGGCTATTTAAATTTTAGCCCAAATTGGTTATCAATTTAACCCCAAATCAAACCTAATTTTCCCAACCCAATTTCAATTTTAACCCGACCCTAACCCTTTTAAAACCAACCCAAACCTGGATCCCCACCTACCCCTTTTAATCTAGGCAGTTGATCATTTAGATCAACGACCACCATTGCCCCTTACCATTTTTAACCCCTAAATGACCCCTTACCATACCTCTAGTTATCATACATAGTTGTAGTTGAACCTTTATAAGTGCCTTAACGCACCTTAAAATCATTAGGTGGCGACTCTTCAATATACCTAATTCCCAAAAGGAAATGAGTCATTACACCCCATGAATATCAAAATCCAAAACTCCTCTCCGATGGAAGGGAGAAAAAAGGGGGCAAGAGATCCCTGGACCGTATATTGAGGATACCAAGAGATCCTCGGGATATTAAGAGATCCCTAGCATACATTGAGGATACCAAGAGATCCTCGAGATACAAAGAGATCCCTGGTATATATATTGAGGATATTGAGAGATCCCTGGTTATTATCCTTGAAATGTGGTATTTCCTTGTGATTGTCTTTATCTCTGTTCCAGTTATTGTATTCCTTATTATCTTGTATTAAATTCTTACTGTCAGCTTTCAATTGTACTGCTTATCTTATTCTGTCATCCCTTATATTTTATTTAACCTTAGTAGGGCCCTGACCTTCCTCGTCACTACCCGACCCAGGTTAGGCTTGGCACTTATTGAGTACTGTTGTGGTGTACATATGCCCTTTCTGTACATGTTTTTCATGTGCAGATCCAGCTACCTCTACTCAGACTTACCATCCTTGAGGCGAGGCGATCCTTCGGAGACTTCGAGGTATATCTGCCGTGTTCGCAAACCGGGGAGTCTCTCTCCATTCTCTTTTGTAGTTATAACCCTTCTGTGTTTACTTTGTTTTAGACATTCCGTAGTTAGAGCACTATGTGTTATCCTTAGCTTGTGATTTCATGAGATTCCGGGTTTTGGGAAAAGTAATAGTTTTGAGAATTGATGTTGTGTATGCCGAGCAGCACTATTAAACATTGTTTATCCACTATTTTGGTTTTTATTTGTTTTCTTCTTCAAATTGGTTTATTTTCTGCATTATTAGGCTTACCTAGTCTTAGGGACTAGGTGTCGTCACGATGGTTCACGGAGGGCGAACTGGGGTCGTGACAAGTTGGTATCAGATCTCTAGGTTCATATGAGTCATGAATCACAAGCCGATTTATTAGAGTCTCGCTGATCAGTACGGAGATGTCTGCACTTATCTACTAGAGGCTATGTAACCATTAGCAAAATTCCACTTCATTTGATTTCCTTGTCGTGCATGATTTTGACATCACGATGCTAAACTTCTGTCTTCTAGTCTCGATGGTGAGGACAGGCGCTACCCTAGATGATCAGGCACTCGTTCCCCATACTTCAGAGGCCGGCACCAGGGTAGAGGCTGAGGATGCACACGTAGTGCAGCCAGAGCACCCGCGCGAGCTGCCGTCGAGGTACCACTATTAGTTTCAGTCGAAGTCCAGGAACCTGATACGCCTACTGCTACTACTACTCCAGCTCTCCAGGAGATTCTTGCGTAGTTCATGAGCATGTACACCACTTTGGCTCAGGCAGGGTTACTTCCCCTTGTTGTAGCCACATCTTAGGTCGGGGGAGGAGCACAGACTCCTGCCGCCCATACTCCTGAGCAGCGAGTGCATGTTGATCAGGTCGTAGAGATTATTCTTGTACCACCTGTAGTGGTAGTTCAGCCCGAGGACAGGGCAACGGCTTCAGATGATGAGCAGTGGAGACTTGACAGGTTCAATAAGTATGATCCTCCGGTGTTCAGTGGGTTAGCATCAGATGATGCCTTGGGATTTTTGGAGGAGTGTCACCATATCCTCCGCACTATGGGTACATCAGGATCGAGTGGGGTTTTTTTCACTGCCTTCCAGCTTCGAGGAGTTGCCTATGAGTGGTGCCGCACCTATGAGTTAGACAGTCCGGACGAGGTTGCTTCACTAACTTGGACCCAGTTTTCAAATATGTTCCTCAGAGCCTTAGAGACGCATGGCGTGCAAAGTTTGAGCATTTACGCCAGGGTGCTATGACTATCTCAGATTATGCTGTCTGTTACACTCGCTTGGCTATACATGCCCCAACCTTGGTTTCTACTATTCGTGAGAGGGTTCACCAGTTTATTGAGGGGCTTATTCCCAGTATCAGGTCTAGCATGGCTCGTGAGTTGGAGATAGATATTTCTTATCAGCAGCTGTGTTGAGAATTACTAGAAGGATTGAGGGTATGAATGCTAGGGAGAAGGAGTAGAGGGATGCCAAGAGGTCTCGAGAGTCGGGCCATTTTTTTGGTGCTCGTGCCCCAACAGCAGTGCGTCATGGTTGGGATTATATGAGTCGCCCCGTTCATTCAGCTCTTCCAGCAGCCAGTGGTGCTCCAGCTCCTCCTAGGCCTTAGGAGCCTTATTATGCACCTCTGTATCTAGCGCGCCTCCTGCGCGGTGTGCTTTCAGAGGTTAGTCCAGCCGACCTGGCCCAAGCCAGTCACAACCGCCACATCCTCCCAGAGCCTATTTTGAGTGTGGTGACATACGCCATGTGGTGAGGGATTTCCCTGGACTAGGGAGGAGTGAACCTCCACAGAATTCTAAACCACAGCGTGCCCTGCAGAGTTCTTAGGCTATGATTACAGCTCTAGTTGCTACCCCACCTGCTCAGCTAGCCAGAGGTGGAGATTGGGGAGGTAGAGGTCACCGTAGAGGGGTAGGCCAGGCCTGATACTATGCCCTTCCTACCCGTACCGAGGCTGTTGCCTACGATTCTGTCATCACAGGTATTATACTAGTTTGTCACTAAGATGCATTGGTTCTATTCGATCCAGGCTCCACTTACTCTCATGTGTCTTCTTACTTTGCTCCGTATTTGGGTGTACCTCAGGATTCTTTGAGTTCCACTGTTTATGTTTCTACTCTTATGGGAGATTCTCTTATTGTGGACCGTGTTTATCGGTCGTGTTTGGTTTCTCCGAGTAGTTTTGAGACTAGAGATGATTTATTGTTACTCAGCATGGTTGATTTTGATATTATCTTGGGCATGGACTGGTTGTCGCCCCATTATGCTATTCTTGATTGTCACGCCAAAACCGCGACGCTAGCTATGCTAGGTGTACCACGTGTTGAGTGGAGTGTGTTCTAGATCACACTCCCAGTAGATTTATTTATTTCCTTAAGGCTCGGCAAATGGTTGAGAAGGGGTGTGACGCGTAATTAGCTTATGTGAGAGATGTTAGTATTGATACCACTTCAGTTGATTCAGTCCCTATAGTACGGGATTTTCCCGATGTGTTTCCAGCTGATCTTCCGGGCATGCCTCCTGATAGAGATATTGGTTTTGGCATTGATTTGTTGCCGAGCACTTAGCCCATTTCTATTCCTCCGTATCGTATGGCTCCTCCTAAGTTGAAGGATCAGTTATAGGAATTACTTGATAAGGGTTTTATTCGACCTAGTGTATCACCTTAGGGTGCTCCTGTCTTGTTTGTAAAGAAAAAGTATGGTTCTATGCGTATGTGCATTGATTATCGCCAGTTGAACAAGGTTACAGTGAAGAACTATTATCCTTTGCCTCGTATTGATGATCTGTTTGACCAGCTTCAGGGCGTACGGGTATTTTCTAAGATTGACTTGCATACAAGTTACCATCAGTTGAAGATTCGGGAGCCAGATATCCTGAAGACTACTTTCAGGACTTGGTATGGTCATTACGAGTTCCTTGTTATGTCTTTTTGGTTGACCAATGCCCCCAATAGCCTTTATGCATTTGATGCACAGTGTGTTCTGGCTGTATCTTGACTCATTCGTCATTGTCTTTATTGATGATATTCTGGTGTATTACCGGAGTCGGGAAGATCATGAACAACACCTGATGACAGTGCTCCAGACCTTGAGAGAGGATAAATTATATGCTAAGTTCACGAAATATGAGTTTTGGTTGGATTCCGTAGTATTCTTAGGCCACGTGGTGTCAAGTGAGGATATTCAGGTGGATCCGAAGAAAGTAGAGGTAGTGCAGAGTTGGCCTAGACCATCCTCAGCTACAAAGATTCACAGTTTTCTTGGCTTGGCAGGATATTACCACCATTTTGTTGAGGGGTTTTCATCGATTGCAGCCCCTATGACCAGGTTAACCCAGAAGGGTGCTCCATTCCAGTGGACGGAAGAGTGTGAGGCAAGCTTTCAGAAGATCAAGACAGTTTTTACTATAGCCCTAGTTTGATATTGCCTACAGGTTCGGGGTCTTATATGGTCTATTGTGATGCCTCGAGGATTGGCCTTGGAGCGGTGTTGATGTAGGGCGGTAGGGCGATTTCCTACGCATCCAGACAATTGAAGGTGCATGAGAATAACTACCTTGTCCATGATCTAGAGCTTGCTGCCATTGTTCACGCCTTGAAGATCTAGCGCCATTATTTGTATGGTGTGCCTTGTGAGATTTATACTAATCATCGAAGCTTGCAGCACTTGTTCAAGCAAAATGATCTAAATTTGCACCAGAGGAGGTGGTTAGAGTTGCTGAAGGACTATGATATCACTATTTTGTATCACCCGGGCAAGGCCAATGTAATGGTCAATGCCTTGAGTCGCCGTGCAGAGAGTTTAGGGAGTTTGGCTTATTTACCAGCATTGGAGAGGCCTATGGCGATGGATGTTCAGGCCTTAGCCAACCAGTTTGTGAGATTGGATCTTTCGAAGCCTAGTCGGGTTCTAGCTTGCGTGGTTTCTTAGTCTTCCTTATTTGATTGTACCAGGGAGCGTCAGTATGATAACCCCCATTTACTTGTCCTCAAGGACAAGGTTTAGCATGGTGATGCTAGAGATGTGACTATTGGTGACGGGGTATTGATGATACAGGATCGGATTTCTCTACCCAATGATGATGGGTTTCGGGAGTTGATTCTGGAAGAAGCCCATAGTTCACGGTATTCCATCCATCCGGGTGCCACGAAGATGTACCAGGATTTGAGGCAGCACTATTGGTGGAGGCGGATGAAGAAAGATATAGTTGGGTTTGTAGGTCGGTGCCTCAACTGTCAGTAGGTGAAATGAGCACCAGAGACCAGGTGGGTGGCTTCAACAGATAGAGATTCTGGAGTGGAAGAGGGAGTTGATCACCATGGACTTTGTAGTTGGGCTTACGGACTTTGAGAAAGTTTGGTGCTATTTGGGTGATTGTGGATCGGCTGACCAAGTCCGCTCACTTCATTTATGTGTGTACTACCTATTCTTCGTAGCGTCTATCAAAGATTTATATCCGGGAGATTGTTCGTCTGCATGGTATTCCAGTTTCTATCATTTCAGATAGAGTTACTCAGTTCACATCATGGTTTTGGAGGGCCGTTTACCATGAGTTGGGGACTCGGGTAGAGTTGAGTACAACATCTCACCCTTAGACGGACAGATAGTTCGAGCGCACTCAGATTCTTGAGGATATGCTTTGTGCGTGTGTGATCGAGTTTGGAGGGTCTTGGGATCAATTCTTGCTATTGGCAAAATTTGCTTACAACAACAACTATGAGTCCACCATTCAGATGGCACCGTATGAGGCCTTATATGGTAGGCGGTGTAGATCCCCGGTGGGTTGGTTTGAGCTGGGTAAGGCTAGATTATTGGGTACAGACTTGGTTTAGGATACTTTGGAGAAGGTCAAGGTGATTCAGGATAGACTCCGTACAGCCCAGTCTAGACAGAAGAATTACGCGGACCGAAAGGTTCGTGATGTTTCCTATATAGTTGGGAGCAAGTTCTGCTTCGGGTATCGCCTATGAAGGGCGTTATGAGACTTGGGAAGAAGGAAAAGTTGAGTCCGAGGTTTATTGGCCCTTTTAAGATATTGAGGCGTGTTGGGGAGGTTGCTTATGAGCTTGCCTTACCTTCCAGGTTGGCAGGAGTTCATCCGGTATTTCATGTTTTGATGCTCCGGAGGTATCATGATGATCCGTCGTATGTGTTGGATTTCAGTTCAGTCCAGTTGGACAAGGATCTATCTTATGTTGAGGAACTAGTGGCAATATTGGACAGGCAAGTTAGAAAGCTATAGTCAAAGAACATTGCATCAGTAAAGGTTTAGTGGCAGGGTCAGTCGATCGATGAGGCAACCTGGGAGACCGAACAGTATATGCACAGCCATTACCCTCACCTTTTCACTACTTCAGGTATGTCTCTATGCTCGTTCGAGGACGAACAAATGTTAAAGTATAGGAGGATGTGACGACCCGGCCGGGCGTCTTAAGAATTAACGCCCCGATCCCCTATTAACTACTTTCCATGTGTTTATTTCTACTATTGTGATTTACCGGGATGTTTGGTTTTGAGTTTCGAAGAGTTTTGGGACACTTAGTCCCTAAATGAGAGCTAAGTGTTAAAAATTTGGCCGTAGTCAGAACAGTATGAAGACGGCCTCTGAATGGAATTTTGATGGTTCTGTTAGCTCCGTTGGGTGATCTCAGGCTTAGGGGCGTGATCGTATTGTGTATTAGAGGTCCGTAGCTAGTTTAGGCTTGAAATGCCGAAATTCGAATTTTTAAAGTTTCCGGTTCGATAGTGAGATTTTGATCCGAGGCTCGGAATCAAATTCCTGAAGTTAGAGTAGCTTTATAATATTGAATGTGACGTGTGTGCAAAATTTCATGTCATTCGGGACAGGTTTGATAGACTTTTTTATTCAAAGCGTAATTTGTGAGTTTTTATTGTTCTTAGGCTTCAATCCGATGTTAAATTGGTATTTTGATGTCGTTTTGAGCGTTCTGAAGGTTGTAACAAGTTTGAATGATGTTTTAGGATTGGTTTGCATGTTTGGTTGAGGTCCTGGGGACCTCGGGGTGAGTTTCAGGTGCTTGACAAAATTTGAATTTGGACTTGGGAAGATTTTGCAATGTTGAACCTATCATAATCGCACCTGCGTGTGGGGGACCACAAGTGCGGCGCTGCAGAAGCGGCTATTTGGCTGCAGAAGCGGAAAGTTGGTCCAGCTCCAAGAGCCGTAGGTGCAATAAGGGTATCGCACCTACGAGAACACAGGTGTGGAAAGTCTATCGTAGAAGCGGAAAATGAATTAATGAGAAGTCGCAGATGCGACCTTGGCTCGGCAGAAGCGGGACCACAGGTGTGGTCCTAGGGCCGCAGATGCGGTTTAGTTGGGCAGAAACATATAAATACTTGTCTTCGCGAATTTGAGTTATTTTCACCTCTTTTCAAACGGGAAGAAGCCTTGGGGAGCATTTTCAAGGGAGATTTTCAGAGGAGTTCATTGGGGTAAGGTCTTTGGACCCTAAACTCATTATTGGGGTGATTTTTATCATTATAAAACATGAAAATTTAAGGACAATCAGTGGTAATTTGGGGGTTAGGGTGACTAATTAGAGGCCTTTGAGTGATGATTTGAGAGACCAGTTGAGGTCCAATTTTGGTACTTTTGGTATGACTGAACTCGTGAGAGTGTGAGGATTCCGGAAATGTAAATTTTACCCAATTCCGAGACGTGGGCTCGAGGGTTTTTTTGGTCATTTTACCTAATTTTGCGTCTTAGCTTAGGATTGCTTTGTAGAATCAGTTACTTGAAGTGTTATTTACATTATGAAATTGAATTGAATAGATTTGGGCCATTTGGAGTCGAGTACTCGTGGAAAAAGTGTGGTTTCAGATTGATTTGAGCTGGTTTGAGGTAAGTGACTTGCCTAACCTTGTATGGGGGACCTTCCCCTTAGGATTTGATTTATTTGATAATTGAAATGCCTTATACGTGAGGTGACGAGTGCGTGCGTGAGCTAATTGTTGAAAATTCGGTTTTCTCTAAGTAATTTCAATTGTGTTCCTTTTTCCTGTTTTATACTACTTGCAAATTTAAGTCTGTTGTTAGCTTAGAAAAAAATATGTTTAATTGACTTAATTGCTTACATGCTTAAACTGCCCTAATTGTATTATGTGAAGCATGTTAGTTTAGAATTACCTGTTTTACTTTGGTACGAAATTGAGCTTAGTTGAGTATTCTTTGTGTTGTTGTTATGTGTTTTACTTTGGACTACGGGACGGTATCCTGGGAGATCCCCTGTACGTATTTGTGATTTGCGCTGAGGTGCGGAATACCAAGAGATCACTGGCCCGTATATTGAGGATACCAAGAGATCATCGGGATACTAAGAGATCCCTAGCATATATATTGAGGATACCAAGAGATCCTCAGGATACCAAGAGATCCCTAGCATACATTGAGGATACCAAGAGATCCTCGAGATACCAAGAGATCCCTGACATATATATTGAGGATACTGAGAGATCCCCGGTTATTATCCTTGTGAAGTGTGGTATTTCCTTGTGATTGTCTTTATCTTTGTTCCAGTTATTGTATTCCTTATTATCTTGTATTAAATTCTTACTGTCAGCTTTCAATCGTATTGCTTATCTTATTCTATCATCCCTTATATTTTATTTAACCTCAGTAGGGCACTACCCGATCGAGGTTAGGCTTGGAACTTACTGAGTACCACTGTGGTGTACTCATGCCCTTTCTGTACATGGTTTTCATGTGCAGATCCAGGTACCTCTACTCAGACTTACTATCCTTTAGGCGAGGTGATCCTTCGGAGACTTCGAGATATATCTACCGCGTCTGCACACCGAGGAGTCTCTCTCCATTCTCTCTTGTAGTTACATCCCTTCTGTATTTACTTTCTTTAGACATTCCAGAGTTAAAGCACTATGTAGTATCCTTAGCTTGTGATTTCATGAGATTCTGGGTTTTGGATTTTTTTTTTCCTTTTTTTTGTTGTTGTTTTCTCATTTTTCCCGGACTATTCAATTTAATTCTTATGTTTAGAAATCCAAAAGTCACAACTTTCTGTTCAATTTAATTTAATCGTGTCAATTTGTTCAATTCAATTCAACCATTGCAATTAATTAGGAATGCACAAAACATTTTTTTAATTTTAAAAAGTTTACATTCATAACTCACACCTCTTTATTAAGGTTGTGACTTGTGACTTTTCAACTTTGTAACCTCCAAATATTTAATGTGTCAGCACTAAATTGTATATTTCGTTATCGAATAATATGGAAAGTAGCAACAATGAAATCCTTTTGCAGCATGTCGTGCTGCCCGAGTCAATCTCACTCTGATCGACATGACCCTGTTGGAAAAAAATTGGATGATTATGGAGAATAAAAGGTTTAGTTTGAAGCGTGTCAAGGACACTGTCCTTAAGGATAATTCGCTCACACCGTGATAAATAATAATAGGCGTATCCCACATGATTCAACAAGCTCTTCTAGTATAACTAGGAGCAAAAACAACAAGGATTTATAAGAAGAAAACCCAGCACCAAAGAAAGAAGAAGAATTTTTTTGTTATTTTCACACTTATCAATATTCGAAAAATTAATATTTGAAATAAGACCTTCAGAATGCATTTTCTTAATATAAGATTAACTAACATGTCTTAATCTAGCATGCCATAAATTAAAAGAATCAATCAAGTAAGCAGAAGTACTAGCATTTTCATTCATAACATTGAGTACAAACAAGTCATGGTTATAATAACCCTTGCCAATAAAATTATTATTCTTGGTCAATACGACCTTATAAGATTCAAAAGAAACCTTCACCCCCACTTTTCCTAATAATCCCACAGAGATCAAATTGGCTCGGATACTAGGAACATGCAACACGTCATTCAATGCCAAATTTTTGCCAGATGTGAGTTTGAGAAGAACTGTGTCTTTTCCAAGAACTTGAGTAGTTCTTGAGTCAGCAAGATAGACAACTTCTTCTCCCTCCTCAACTTGGGTGTAAGACACAAAGTCTTTTTTGTTAGCACATATGTGCCTAGTGGCACCAGAATCTAACACCCAATCTTTCACATTGGCCACAAGGTTAACTTGGGAAACAACCGCAACAATTATATCATCCACTTTGGCTTTAGTCAAATTTACTTTAGCCTTAGTGGGATTGTCATTCCCAACCCTTTTTCGACATTGAGCAACATAGTGGCCAGATTTGCCACACACAAAGCAGTTGTTTTTTTCCTTGAAGGTTTGATTGTTGGTTTTGGGCTTATAACCATTTTTTTCGTCATACCTGTTACTTGATTTTCTCTGACAGTTGTTGTCCTCCACAAGGATGCTTCTAGTTGAAATTTCTTTTCCTTTGTCAACAACAACATGCTTGCGGTTAAAATTATTTCCACCAAAAACCTCAATTTTTGAAACATCCAGAAAAGGTTTAGCACATGCAATTGGTGATGGAACAGCAACAGAAACAGTTGGTGCAGTAGCATCAACAGCAACATTAGCAGTGTTATTCTCCATAATAACTACGTGGAAATATCCTTAAGATTGTGGAGAATATGGCGGAGTGATCTCGTGAATTATGCCTTCTTTCTCGCAATAATCATTCAACAAAATAAATTCACCACCTCTATCGGATCTAACTCTTTTGATTTTCTTATCTAATTGATTTTCTACTTCAGATTTATAAATTAAAAACTTATCAAAAGTTTCATCTTTATTTCTCAACAAATAAACTTTTGTATATCTAGAAAAATCGTCTATAAAGGTCACATAATACTTTTTCCCTCCTCTAGTCATAGTTTGTTTCAAGTCTCCTAGATCAGTATGAATTAAACTTAATAATTCAGATTCTCTAAATACTGAAGCACATGATTTCTTAGTTTGTTTAGCTTCTGCACCCATGATTTCTTAGTTTGTGTAGCGGAAAGGAAAAATAGGACCTTAAAGAAAATGATGAATAACATGATTGTTAGTTCTGGTGCTCCAGATATTCTTTGGGGTGAAGCCATTTTATCTTCTTGTCATTTACAAAATAGAATTCCTTATAAGAAAACGGGTAAAACTCCTTATGAGTTATGGAAAGGGTATCCACCTAATTTGAAATATTTGAAAGTGTGGGGGTGCCTTGCTAAAGTTATGTTGCCTGATCCTAAGAAAAGAAAAATAGAATCTAAAACATCTGATTGTATGTTTATTGGGTATGCAAAAAATAGTGCATCATACAGATTTTTAGTAGTCAAAAGTGATGTACTTGAAAACAATACTATTGTTGAAACAAAAAATGCTGAATTTTTTGAAAATATTTTCCATTAAAATTTGAGAAAATTTCTGATGCTTCTATTATTCCAAGTGATAGTATTTCACATGTTCCAATTGTTCAAAATGATTTTGAAAGTGAACCAAGGAAAGAAAAATCTTTTGGTAATGATTTTTATACTTATCTTGTGGATAATGATCCTTTAACATATTCTGAAGCTATTTCTTCGTCTGATGCCTCATTTTGGAAAGAAGCTATTGATGTAGAATTAAATTCAATTTTACAAAATAAAACTTGAATTTTAGTTGATTTACCTCTAGGAGCTAAACCCATTGGTTGTAAATGGATTTTTAAGAAGAAACTCAATCCGGATGGTTCCATTGATAAATACAAAGCTAGACTTGTTGCAAAAGGTTTTACCCAAAAGCAAAATATTGATTATTTTGACACTTATGCTCCTGTAACTAGAATTTCCTCGATTCATGTTTTACTTGCCTTTGCTTCTATTTATAAACATTATATTCACCAAATGGATGTTAAAACTGCATTTTTAAATGGTGATTTGGAAGAAGAAATTTACATGGAACAACCTGAGGGTTGTATTATGTCTGGGCAAGAAAACAAAGTATGTAAATTGCTAAAATCTTTGTATGGCCTAAAGCAAGCGCATAAACAGTGGCATGAAAAATTTGATCAAATATTGATTAATGATGGTTTTTCATCAATTGAAGTAGATAAATGTGTTTATACAAAATGTGTAGATGGTTCATGTGTTATTATTGTAAGCACATGATTTTTACCCTATATGAGAATTACTCCCAAAAAAAATTCAAAATAACATGATTTTCCTTGGTGTGCAATTTTGTGAGATTTTGTGATATTTTTGGATAATTATTTGTATTTGTCTGTGTTTGCTTATTTGTTAAATTAATAAAAAAATATGTCGCATTTTGCATGTAGAATTTAATTCTACAATTTGTTAGTAATTAAGTTTTGTCTACAAAAAAATGAAAATTACAAAATAGGCATCTTTTGCATTATTAGCATTTAATGTCCAAATATACAATTTTATGCTTAATTATTACTTAATTGTGCGTTAATTGTTATTGGGAGTTAATTTGCACTTTTATAACTTAATTTAGTTCTTAATAATAACTTAAGTATTTTTGTAATTTGGTTTTAGAAAATAAAAGAAGAAAAGATAACAAAAATACAAAGAAAAATCGGATTGGGCCACTTCTTCAAATTTCAACCTCAGGCCCAAATAATTGCCCAATCTTCCCCATGACCCAGTCCACTTCAGACCGGGTCGACCCGGTCCGCCCTATTAACCCAAATACCCAACACCCATTCTTCATTTTGTCCTAACACAAAACAAAAAAAGGAAAAACAAGAAAGAAAACCCTAAAAAAGACCAAAACTCATCCGCCCCCCACCCTTTTGCTTCTTCTCCTCCAAAGCTCCAAGCACACAACCATGGCTGACCCTTCTGCTGTTGCTTCGTCTCCAAGCAAACCCCATCAACGACCAACTCCTGCTCACCTCAAGCTCTTCATCTTCTTCGTCCAAACGACCATCGTCGTCTTATTTCCAAGCTGCTACTGCGCTGCCTTCTGCTTCATCGGCCTCGTCCAGTCCCCCCCCCCCATTGTTGCATCTTCACGTTCCAACAGAACCAGTCGACCAAACGACCACAATCTCGTCCAAACACCCAGCTCCACCATGTCGACGAACAATTCGTCGACCACTGCTCCGACACGTCGCTACTGCTGCCCATGTCCAGCTGCGACGAGCAGCCATGGCTGCTCCAAACGGATGTTGATTGCTCCAGCTTCGGCATGGACATGGCTACCATTGCATCGCCTCAATGTCGGGCAGCTGTCCGTCGACATCCCCGTCGACTTTGTCGCCGCTGCTTCTCCTTTTCCTCCATTGATGCTGCGTCGAACCTCCATTGCTACCGTTCGACGTTGATTCAGTCAATTTCTTAAAGTCGTGTTCGTCGTTGAGTTAGTCGTTGAGTCCGGACAGATTTATTCCCATTTGAGGTTCGTCGAAACAGTCCATACAATCTCCGGTTAGTAGTTTTTGAGTTTTATTTTGTCCGTATTTTGTTTTAATATTTTCAAATCTAAAATCGGCAAATGTTTGTTTTGTTCATGTCTATGGTTAGATATTTGATTTTTGGTTTTGTTCATGTTCATATGTTTTGTTAAATTAATTTTCAGATTTCAAAATGGAAGTTTAATTAGTTGTTTTCATGTTTATTTCATGTTTGTATTATTGTTTAGGTAAATATTTGTTAGTTTAATGTTTGTTAGATTCAAATTGAAATTTAATTAATTATTTCTTCAATTTGTTTCATTTGTTGTTATGTATTTTCCAGAAATTATTAATGTTGTTTGAGTCATGTGAATCCGTCATGTTTTGTTGCTTAAAAAATAGATTTAGTTCATGTTCATCTTTGTTTGAAGTTCATGTTTAAATCCAGTGATTTAATGTGAGTTTATGTTTGTTTGTGATTTGTTGATTTAATTTGAATCATGCATATTGTTGTTTGTATTGTTGTCTCTTTGTTCATCCATTGATGGTCTAAATTAACCAGCATTGGTTCCCGATATGGTTGATTTATTCCCATTAATTTGGAGTTGTGTTGTTCATCGTGTTCATATAATTTGTTGTTGAAGATTGTTGAGAAATTGGTCATCTTGGCTATATTTTGGTTAAGTTATGATTAATTGAGTGTTTAGAGCTGATGGGGGTAGTTTGGTAAATTGCAATCCGTTCAGGGGTAAAATGGTAATTGCAATAAGTTCGGAGGGGTAGTTTGGTAATTAAACATTATTTTGATTCTTTATGTTAAGCATGGGGGACAAAATATAATGGGGTGGGATTTTTGATGTACTTGTTTAATATAATGGGGGACAAGACAAAACATAATGGGAAGGAATATTGTACTTATTTAATGTAAGCATGGGGGACAAATTGTAATGGGTTGTGTTGGATATATTTATTTAATGTAGGCATAGGGGACAAAGTTTAAAATAAAGAAAACATTAATAAGTGGGACAAAGCATGCCATTGGGGGAATAATTTGGGGTTGGGAATTGAAGACTTGTCTTGCTATATATAGAGTCATTCTTGACATTAAGAGGGAGGGGAACATTGAGAGAAAAAGGGTGGAGATTATTGAGAGATTTTTACACTTGAGAGCGGACAGACTTGAAACATTTTGAGAGTAAAAGAGAAATGCAATTCGAACTTTCACTCGAATAATTTCCGTATGCTTTTCTCGAGTGTTATTCAAAAATCATTAAACTACTGCATCTTGTGCCGTTTGCTCTTCGGCTTTGACTGTGATTGCACTTTGGTATTGTTGGGTTTTCAATCTGTTACTGGGTTATTCTACTGGTTGTTGTTGGTTTTGCGGTGTTGCTGAATCTGCTGTTGTTGTGGTATTATTGTTGCTGACTCCTACTTCTTTTCTTCTTGTACTGCCATTTCCAGGTACACATTTGTACACTCTCGGCTTGAAGCAAAATGAAATATTAATCAGGCTTTGTTCCTGTTGAATTACTCCTGTTTGGATTTGTGTTTGAATATAATTTTCCTGTCGTTGTATAAAAATGTAGTTGATTGATTAATGAGTAATGAGGTTGCATATGTATAATTTCTTCATATAATAAATGTTAGTTTAAATTAATCGAAGAATAGTTAATCTGTTTTGATATTATGGTGTGTCAATCTTGTGTTCTAGTATTATTGAATAATAGAATATAGAATGAAAGCGGTTTTTCTTTGTACAAACTCGATCGCAATTTTCCATTCGCATTAGCCGTGAACTAATAAATAAGTTACATTTTTCAGCATGTAAATAATTAAGAAATTTTCTTTTATTTTAGAGACGAACTTAATAGAGAAATGTAGTCACTGTAGGTTTATCCTTAAAATAAAAATGAGACGAGCCTCGCCAAATAAAAATGCAAATCGCGGGGCCCTCAATAATTAGTCATAATAAATACTTAGAATTTGGGATGGACCGTTTAGTGAATTTCACTGTCTTCCCCAAAGATAATAACACATTAGCCTCTTTAGACGCGATTTAATTAAATTACTTTCTTAAACTCGGGTGCACATTTATGTGACCCAAATCCAAATCTCAGCGGAGTTGAAATGTGTCTCTAATCACGGATACATTGATTTTGACGTTGTTCGAGATGCATGTCCACGACGTTGCAATTTCCTTTAAAAAAATAAGAATGAGATGAGCCTCGCCGAATAAAAATACAAATTGCGGGGCCCTCAGTAAATATTTGCTTTAAAATTGCTTAGACTTCGGGATGGACCGTTTAGCAAAATTCCACGGCCCTACCCAAAGTAAATGATACGCTAGTCGCTTTAGGCGCGCCTTTAATAATTTAATTTCCTTAAACTCGGGTGCACATTTATGTGACCCAAATCCAAATCTCAACAGAGTTGAAATACGCCAACAACCACGGGTGCATTGATGTGACGTGGTTCGAAATGTGTTTCCACGATGTTGCAATTCTTGATAAAAATAACAGTAGATGATGAAAGCGGCAAAAAGTTAAAATTTGCACATAAGTTCATATTTGTATAAAATCAGATAATCAAGCCGAATATAACAGTTGAGCGACCGTGCTAGAACCACGGAACTCGGGAATGCCTAACACCTTCTCCCGGGTTAACAGAATTCCTTATCCAGATTTCTGGTACGCAGACTGTAATATGGAGTCATTCTTTTCCTCGATTCGGGATTAAAATTGGTGACTTGGGACACCCTAAATCTCCCAAGTGGCGACTCTGAAATAAATAAACAAATCCTGTTTCGATTGTCCTTTAATTGGAAAAAACTCCCTTGTACCCTCGCAGGTGCGTAAAAAGGAGGTGTGACAGCTCTGGCGACTCCGCTGGGGATAAACCCAGAACCACTGGTTCAGGGTTAGAAATTCGAGCTTAGATAAATTGTTATATTTGGTTTTATCTCATTTTGTTATATGTTTGGGCTCAATGTGCTAAATGATGCTTTTACCGCTTTGATATTATTTGAACTGTATATAAACTGTGCCGAAACCCTTCTCTTCTTACCTCCGGGGAGAAGTTCGTTGGTCTAGTGTCAATACCCGAAATAAGAAAGAGGACGGATAAGTTACGAAGCCGGACGGCCTTTTGGTTCCCGGTAAGTTGCCCCCTCCTCGACTCGAGTTGTCCGCTCGGGTACACAGTCTAGAACATATACCCAGGTTATAAACCTAGTATAATGAAACCTCATGCCGAATCCCTAGTAGGAACGCTTATCTGCATCATGTTGCATTCGACATAGGGGACTCAACACAGGGGTTGGGTCCGTCTAGGACAGACAACCTGAAATGAAAAGACCATCCTACTGCATCCCGTTTTTTATGCGCATCTATTTGCTTCGGATCTGCATGCTGACCGGTTTCCGAAAAATTTTCAAAAAAAAAAAGAAGAGAATAGTAGGGTAGGGAAATAATTACTTATTTTTGGAGAAATAAAACCAATATCCGAGTAATGTCAAAACCTCACCGGGATTTTTCTTAAAAAAAATGAATGAAAAATGAAAAAAAAAAGTAAAATGCATAAATATTTCCTTAGTCTCTTTTCAGAAATAAAATTATATATTCTTTTTTTTAAAAGGTTTTATTTGTTTCCCCCTATTTCTAATCCGCTCGAACTACGCGGGTTTGATTCTCACCGGATGTGAGATACGTAGGCAACCCTCATCGGGTCCAACCCCACCTTTTGCTAAAATAGCCAAAACCAATAAATAAATAAATAATAAATAATAATAATAAAAAAACATGTCAAATTTTAATTTTGTCATAAAGAAGTCGGGTGATGTTGTCTTGTCATAAATAGCCGAATGTTTCCGAAAGGGACGCCGGAAGGCTGACTTTGCATAAACAGCCACCTTCGGGTCATTTTTAAGATTTGGTCCAGTTGACCCACACAGCCTTAAAAATCCTCGTCCCCGAGACAAGGAAAGGTTGTGTTTGCAATATTGACTTTTCTAAATTCAAAAACGATAAAAAGAGTCATAAATAAGTCAAGTGATGTTGTTTTGTCATAAATAGCCGAATGTTCCCGAAAGGGACGCCGGAAGGCTGACTTTGCATAAACAGCCACCTTTTGGGTCATGTTTAGGATTTTTGGTCTAGTTGACCCACACAGCCCTATAAATCTTCGTCCCCGAGGCGCTGAAGGGCCGTGTTTGCAACACCAGGTTTTTATTGTAATTTGAAAAAGAAAAAAAAATAATGAGTCAGCGGTCAGGTGAATACCGTTTGAATTTTGTCATAATAAGCCAAGTCAGCTTCGGCCGCGTCTTAAACCGTTCTTGCCAAAATAGCCTTAGAGTATCTTTTAGTTGTCGAAAGGCTATTTTCGTAAAAGAACGGACAAGTTTGTAAAGTGTCATAAAATAATCCTCCCCGACCTCAAAATTCATGTGAAATTTGGAAGGGGCCACATTTGCAAAAATAACCATTTGGTTGCATTTGTCGAACAGAGAAAGGGAGCTAGCCTTTTGTTTTTGAGTTTATAAATCTCTTGATTAGAATATATGGGTTGTTTGATTTTCGAGTTTGTAGGTCATTTTTAAACCTTTGAAACCCAGTTTGTTTTACTATGAAAATTGAAAAAAAGGTGTTTAGTATTGTTTATCTTTTATTGGTCCGAACTACGCAAGGTCTGATTCATGCGGGGTCATGATATGTAGGCAATCTCCATAAGATTCGACCACACACAACAAAAAAAGCAAAAAGAGAATGGAAAAGAAAAAGAAAAAAAAATGAAAAAAAAATCGAAAAAAGGAAAAATGAAAAAAAAAAGAAGAAAAAAAAAGAGAAAAAAAATGTTGCTAATAATGAGGACCGGCTGAGTCCATTCTAACCTGTTTCTTTCGCAAAGAAAGTTAAGGTGGTTGGTTTGTGGTAAGCCGGACAATGACACCCAGAATCCTTTACTGGCATCTCATGATACACACTATGCGGGGATCAGGCCTGATAACAGAAGCACTCAAATCCTATTTGGGAACTTGTTGACGGAGGTTGATGATATTGAAGCTGGCAATGGTCTTGACAATATTGATGTAAATCTCAGTGGCTAAGATGCCAGTTTTTTATAAAGTGGGAGGACGCTTCGTTCCTTGGTCAGCAAGAGAGAAGCTTGTGGTGGCTTATTTTGTTGTCATTTCTGTTGTTCGGATTATTAGGGTTATAAGTCGGATATTGTCTTGTCCAGTTTGTTTTAGGATTTTGTTCTGGATTGTTTTGTTTGTTTTGTTATTTAAACCATTTCACCGGTAGTCTAATACAAAATCCGGTCTTTTATTATTTCCAGTCATCTTTTTGTTTAGTCCTTTTATCATTTTTGTTCAATGCCGATTCTAGGGACATGACATGCGCACCCAGTTTGGGCCTAGTCTTAAAAGTTAATCATAAAACCCTGAGAAGGTGATCAAAGCATTTAAAGGAAATAAGAACGGTTTGAGATTATTTGGAGCCCGAGTCATGTGGAACTGGGGCAAACACAAAGAAAACCGTTAAATAAAGATTCGCCTAAATTGGCATGAGGGTCGTTCATAATAAAAGAGAATGAGAGTGTCGCCCAACGGTGCTTTAGAAGTGACAAATGAACAAACATATGTTTAACATAATTGTCAAGCCCAGCACCGTCGGAAGAGACTATAAATCTATTGTTTGTTGTGTTGTTTGCATTTGGCATGTTTTGAAGACTGGAATGACGAAGGCATTTTGTTCTGCTACCTAAACACTTTATCCTTCGTTACCCCTTTTTGAGCCTTACTTATTTTTCTTTCATACCCCTCGTTCGGAATTAGTAAAAACGACTAGAAAACGCAAGCATGTCATAAAACAAAAAAAAAAGAAAAGAAAACGTAAAAAAAAAAGAGAAAAAAAGAAAGAAAAGAAAAATGATAACAAAAACAAAAAAAAACAAAAGAAAGTCAGACGAAAACGGAGGAATTGGGACCTACGTTTGACCTGATTCCTTAAAGAGAATACGTAGGCGCTTCACGGCTCGGTCATAATTTTGAAAAATGAAAAAGAAATAATTAAAATATCCCCAAGCAAGAAACTGGGGCAAAGGTTGTGTTTGTTGTAAATAAATCTAGTTCCGAAGGTTGTAATTAATAAACCAAAATCGATGCATTTTTGAGCCTTTAATACCCTTTCTTTCTAGCCCTATCCAAAACCCACATTACGGTCCAAAGAAAGACCTTCTGATCAGTCTTCAAAAGATGCCAAGTCAGACAAATGGAGAGTCTTACCGGTGAACATAACATTCTGTTCCACAGCAGAAAGGACTCTAATCTCCAGCAGAGAGAGTCATACCGGCAACACTCCAAATCCCCAGCTGGAAAGTGATACAAATGAGAGAGTCTTATCGGTGAAAATCTTTACGGACACTATAAGGCGATGAAAGCTGAGAGAAAAACCAAAATGAGAGAGGCTTGATAGTGAAAACCCTTCGGGCACTACAAGTCGAATAAGATTGGGAATCAGATGGGGAATCGTCAAGTGAAGATCTTGAAAGATGTTTGGCGGTAGAGGATAGGCCACATGCGCATGTCATGACCATTAGAGTCGGTATCTGCATTTGATAGGGTTTTATTTGTAGTTTCTTTTGTTAAAGAGTCATTTTTTTCCTTTGTCTTTTTATTCTATTCCCTTTTATCTTTCTCCTTTCATAGAAACATTCCCCAGTAGAGTCTGTTTGATCAGAACCAATGGGCAATGACTTCAAAATATGCCATCAGCTTTCCAAATATGCAAGATGAGATCTGACTAGTACATCCAAATGGTATAGTCAGCAAGGAACAAGCGCGAGGCCAGTGTCAAGAAAAATATCCCCAGCAAAAGGGAATTGACAAAAGGATTGACGAGTGTCAAGAGGGATATCCTTACCAAAACCAAGGTTATAAATATCAAGGCCAAGGCCCGTGAACAAAGCAAGGAGAGCAGTGAGCATGATTTGGCGAAATCCATACTAGACTAAAAGGTTGGGAAAATGCCAGTTTCCGAGCTATGCCACAAAAGAAGAGGGATATCCCCAGCAGAAAGGGATTATCCCCAGTAAATAATATCATCCCCAACAAGTTGTGGAACGCAGATAAAGGAAGGGAAAAGGGAAAAGCCATCCCAGTAGGAGTATCACAACCAACCACCATGTTTTAAACTAACAAATTTTGTTTGATTTGAGACAGGTAAAGGAAATGGCATTGATGCCAAAATGCATGCCGCAAGGGATATTATCAAACTGGGGCAGAAAATTTTCCTTTCATTTAGAAAGTTTTCTGGAAGTCAGGTACCCATTTAGGGAAAAATAAAGATAACACCAGTCTCAAGGGAAGTGGTCTTTAAACCAGTGTGCCCCCAACATAATAAGTTTCAATGGAGGAAGTTGTTCCCCAGCAAAGGAATCAGAATCCCCCAGCAGTGTTATCCACAACAGCGTTATCCCCAGCTGATAACATTTTACCCCCAACAGGTAAGTAAATAATTCCCCAACAGTGTTATCCCTAGCAGTTTCGAGGAGTACAACACAAGTTTGGTGAAAATCGGTATCCTCAGCGGTTCTTTTCGGGGAAAGGCAAAACGAGTCTCAAGGGAGTTAGTCTTCAAAGGAAGAAGCTAATAATAATAATAAAAAAATAAAAAAATAAAAAAATTAAAATAAAATAAAATAATGGGGAAGTAGTTTGGAGAGTAATGAAACATCCCACCCAAAATGAAGTAGTTCTGGAAGGAGTAAAATAACATATTTACTCAGCAGAGTTATCTTTAGCAGCGTTATCCCCAGTGGGTCATCGAGATGTAGAAGCATCTTCGACAGACTTTCGACCAAGTTTCAAGAGGGTCGGATAACCCATAATGGGGAAGGAAGAAAAGGGAAAATTCATCCCCCAGCAAAATAATCCCCAGCAAGTTTTGAGGCAAGACATTTTCAAATTTTGAGGATATGTCGGATTCATCCGCCCTCAATAGGATATGTCGGTTTCATCCGCCCTCGAATAGGATATGTCGGGTTCATCCGCCCTCAAACAGGATATGCTGGGTTCATCCACCCTCAAATAGGATAGTTTGGGTTCATCCGCCCTCAAACAGGATATGCTGGGTTCATCCGCCCTCAAATAGGATAGTTTGGGTTCATCCGCCCTCAAACAGGATATGTCGGGTTCATCCGCCCTCAAATAGGATATGTCAGGTTCATCCGCCCTCGAAAAGGATACGTTGGGTTCATCCGCCCTCAAATAGGATATGTCGGGTTCATCCGCCCTCAAATAGGATAGTTCGGGTTCATCCGCCCTCAAATAGGATATGACGGGTTCATCCGCCCTCGAATAGGATATGACGGGTTCATCCGCTCTCAAATAGGATATGTCGGGTTCATCCGCCCTCGAACATGATACGTTGGGTTCATCCGCCCTCAAATAGGATATGTTGGGTTCATCCGCCCTCAAATAGGATAGTTTGGGTTCATCCGCCCTCAAACAGGATATGTCGGGTTCATCCGCCCTCGAATAGGATATGTCGGGTTCATCCGCCCTCGAATAGGATATGTCGGGTTCATCCGCCCTCGAATAGGATATGTCTGGTTCATCCGCCCTCGAATAGGATATGTCGGGTTCATCCGCCCTCAAATAGGATATGCTGGGTTCATCCGCCCTCAAATAGGATAGTTCGGGTTCATCCACCCTAAAATAGGATATGACGGGTTCATCCGCCCTCAAATAGGATAGTTTGGGTTCATCCGCCCTCAAACAGGATATGTCGGGTTAATCCGCCCAAAAATAGGATAGTTTGGGTTCATCCGCCCTCAAACAGGATATGTTGGGTTCATCCGCCCTCGAATAGGATAGTTTGGGTTCATCCGCCCTCAAAAAGGAAATGTCGGGTTCATCAGCCCTCGAATAGGATATGTCGGGTTCATCCGCCCTCGAATATGATATGTCGGGTTCATCCGCCCTCGAATAGGATATGTCGGGTTCATCCGCCCTCGAATAGGATATGTCGGGTTCATCCGCCCTCGAATAGGATATGTCTGGTTCATCCGTCATCGAATAGGATATGTCGGGTTCATCCACCCTCAAACAGGATATGCTGGGTTCATCCGCCCTCAAATAGGATAGTTCGGGTTCATCCGCCCTCAAACAGGATATGTTGGGTTCATCCGCCCTCAAACAGGATAGTTCGGGTTCATCCACCCTCAAATAGGATATGTCGGGATCATCCGCCCTCAAACACGATATGCTGGGTTCATCCGCCCTCAAATAGGATAGTTCGGGTTCATCCGCCCTCGAACAGGATATGTCGGGTTCATCCGCCCTCGAATAGGATATGTCGGGTTCATCCGCCCTCGAATAGGATATGTCGGGTTCATCCGCCCTCGAATAGGATATGTCGGGTTCATCCGCCCTCGAATAGGATATGTCGGGTTCATCCGCCCTCCAATAGGATATGTCGGGTTCATCCTCCCTCCAATAGGATATGTCGGTTTCATCCTCCCTCGAATAGGATATGTCGGGTCCATCCGCCCTCAAACCGGATATGTTGGGTTCATCCGCCCTCCAACAGGATATTTTGGGTTCATCCGCCCTCGAATAGGATATTTTGGGTTCATCCGCCCTCAAATAGGATATGTCGGGTTCATCCACCCTCCAATAGGATATGTCGGGTTCATTCGCCCTCCAATATGATATTTCGCGTTCATCCGCCCTCAAATAGGATATGTTGGGTTCATCCGCCCTCAAACAGGATAGTTTGGGTTCATCCGCCCTCGAATAGGATATGTCGGGTTCATCCGCCCTCGAATAGGATATGTCGGGTTCATCCGCCCTCGAATAGGATATGTCGGGTTCATCCGCCCTCGAATAGGATATGTCGGGTTCATCCGCCCTCGAACAGGATATGTCGGGTTCATCCGCCCTCGAACAGGATATGTCGGGTTAATCCGCCCTCGAATAGGATACATTGGGTTCATCTGCCCTCAAATAGGATACGTTGGGTTCATCCGCCCTCAAATAGGATTTTATTCTCAAAGTTGTGGTTGAAAACAGGCACCCACCTGAATAACGAGAGGAATACTTTTTGTCTGTTCATTTCATATTCTAGTTAGGCGCCCACCTGTACAACAAGGGAATACATTTCGTGTCTTTACCATTAGGCGCCCACCTGTATAACAAGGGAATACATTCCACGTCTTTACCAATAGGAGACGCACTTCCTAAGTTTAGTTTTACCAATAGGAGACGCACTTCCTAAGTTTACTTTTACTCATAGGAGACGTATTTCCTCCTAAGTTTTTTTTTTATCCATAGGAGATGCATTTCCTCCTAAGTTTGTTTTTTTATTACCCATAGGAGATGTATTTTCTCCTAAAGTTTATTTTACCCATAGGAGATGCATTTACTCCTAAGTTTGTTTTTTTTATTACCCATAGGAGATGTATTTCCTCATAAAGTTTATTTTACCCATAGGAGAGATATTTCCTCCTAAGTTTAGTTTTACCTATAGGAGAGGCATTTCCTCCTAAGTTAGTATTGAAGTTGGGAGCCCGCCCATATAACAGAGGCATACATTTCTGTCCTTTCATTTCATGTTCTAGGTCGCCCACCAGTATAATGCGGGAATACATTCATGTTCTAGGTCGCCCACCAGTAAAATACGGGAATACATTCATGTTCTAGGTCGCCCACCAGTAAAATGCGGGAATACTTTCTGTTCTAGGTCGCCCACCAGTAAAATGCGGGAATACTTTCTGTTCTAGGTCACCCACCAGTAAAATGCGGGAATACTTTCTGTTCTAGGTCGCCCACCAGTAAAATGCGGGAATACTTTCTGTTCTAGGTCGCCCACCAGTAAAATGCGGGAATACTTTCTGTTCTAGGTCGCCCACCAGTAAAATGCGGGAATACTTTCTGTTCTAGGTCGCCCACCAGTATAATGCGGGAATACATTCATGTTCTAGGTCGCCCACCAGTAAAATGCGGGAATACATTCTGTTCTAGGTCGCCAATGCGGGAATACTTTCTTTTCTAGGTCGCCCACCAGTAAAATGCGGGAATACATTCATGTTCTAGGTCGCCCACCAGTAAAATGCGGGAATACTTTCTGTTCTAGGTCGTCCACTAGTAAAATGCGGGAATACTTTCTGTTCTAGGTCGCCCACCAGTAAAATGCGGAAATACATTCTGTTCTAGGTCGCCCACCAGTAAAATGCGGGAATACTTTCTGTTCTAGGTCGCCCACCAGTATAATGCGGGAATACTTTTTGTTCTAGGTCGCCCACCAGTAAAATGCGGGAATACTTTCTGTTCTAGGTCGCCCACCAGTAAAATGCGGGAATACATTCATGTTCTAGGTCGCCCACCAGTATAATGCGGGAATACTTTCTGTTCTAGGTCGCCCACCAGTAAAATGCGGGAATACTTTCTGTTCTAGGTCGCCCACCAGTAAAATGCGGGAATACATTCATGTTCTAGGTCGCCCACCAGTAAAATGCGGGAATACTTTCTGTTCTAGGTCGCCCACCAGTAAAATGCGGGAATACTTCTGTTCTAGGTCGCCCACCAATAAAATGCGGGAATACATTCTGTTCTAGGTCGCCCACTAGTATAATGCGGTAATACATTCATGTTCTAGGTCGCCCACCAGTATAATGCGGGAATACATTCATGTTCTAGGTCGCCCACCAGTATAATGCGGGAATACATTTCTGTCTTTTCATTTCATGATTCTAGGTCGCCCACCAGTATAATGCGGGAATACATTCAGTCTTTTCATTTCAAGTGTTGAAGTTGGGAGCCCGCCCATATAACAGAGGCATACATTCAGTCTTTACTTTTCAAGTGTTGAAGTTGGGAGCCCGCCCATAATAACAGAGGAATACATTCAGTCTTTACTTTTCAAGTGTTGAAGTGGGGAGCCCGCCCATAGAACAGAGGCATACATTTCGAGATCAAGTCAGAAGACAATAAAACAGAGGGTTACAACAGGAATCCCCAGAAGGAAACAATAAAAATCCCCGGCACCGGGAAACAGGAGGTGGCAACAAGAGGTCCCAGCACAAATTCAGGCGCATGAGTCTAAAGGAAGAAAGGACGCGTTTTGAAAGAAGCAGTTGGTGAACATTAAATCATGCCCAGCATAACAAGTCTGATGAAGAGAGTCGTACCCACCAAAGGAACCGCCGAAAAGCTTGATGAAGAAAGCCATGTCCCTAGTGGACCGAGCAAAATGATGAAAACTGGTATTCAGAAAAGCAAAAGGGCCAGTATCATTCCCAAATTCACAGAAGAAAAGCACCGGAGGAAACACAAGCTGACAAGAAAGCAAGGCAACAAGAACAAATTTCAGTCTAGCCTAGCTTCTTGTTTTCTTTTAAGCACGGTGTAGCAAGGAGATCGGTAAGCAGTGATAACAGCATGCAACAGCAGTAACATTGCAGTCCCACGATAGTCCCAGCTACCAAAACTTCCCGAACTACATTAACCTGATTCCCCTTTAGCCAGGGATATGTAGGAAACCTTTGAAGCAAAGGTTCGGTTAAATCTTTTTCAAAAAATGCTTCACACGGAGTACTCGGATGGGCAAAAATCGCTCGCTTTATCTTTGCACGAAAACCCTTCGTGTCTCCGGGCAAAGAGGGGCAGCTGTAAGCACGTGATTTTTGCCCTATATGAGAAATACTCCCAAAAAATGCAAAATAAAATGATTTTCCTTGGTGTGCAATTTTGAGTATTTTTGTGATATTTTTGGATAATTATTTGTATTTGTCTGTGTTTGCTTATTTGTTAAATTAATAAAAAATATAAAAATATGTCGCATTTTGCATGTAGAATTTAATTCTACAATTTGTTAGTAATTAAGTTTTGTCTACAAAAAAATGAAAATTACAAAATAGGCATTTTTTGCATTTTTATCATTTAATGTCCAAATATACAATTTTATGCTTAATTATTACTTAATTGTGCGTTAATTGTTATTGGGAGTTAATTTGCGCTTTTATAACTTAATTTAGTTCTTAATAATAACTTAAGTATTTTTGTAATTTGGTTTTAGAAAATAAAAGAAGAAAAGATAACAAAAATACAAAGAAAAATCGGATTGGGCCACTTCTTCAAATTTCAACCTCAGGCCCAAATAATTGCCCAATCTTCCCCATGACCCAGTCCACTTCAGACCGGGTCAACCCGGTCCACCCTATTAACCCAAATACCCAACACCCATTCTTCATTTTGTCCTAACACAAAACAAAAAAAGGAAAAACAAGAAAGAAAACCCTAAAAAAGACCAAAACTCATCCGCCCCCCACCCTTTTGCTTCTTCTCCCCCAAAGCTCCAAGCACACAACCATGGCTGACCCTTCTGCTGTTGCTTCGTCTCCAAGCAAACCCCATCGACGACCAACTCCTGCTCACCTCAAGCTCTTCATATTCTTTGTCCAAACGACCATCGTCGTCTTATTTCCAAGCTGCTACTGCGCTGCCTTCTACTTCATCGGCCTCGTCCAGTCCCCCCCCCCCCCCCCCCGTTGCTGCGTCTTCACGTTCCAACAGAACCAGTCGACCAAACGACCACAATCCCGTCCAAACACCCAGCTCCACCATGTCGACGAACAGTTCGTCGACCACTGCTCCGACACGTCGCTACTGCTGCCCATGTCCAGTTGCGACGAGCAGCCATGGATGCTCCAAACGGATGTTGATTGCTCCAGCTTCGGCATGGACATGGCTACCATTGCATCGCCTCAATGTCGGGCAGCTGTCCGTCGACCTCCCCGTCGACTTTGTCGCCGCTGCTTCTCCTTTTCCTCCATTGATGCTGCGTCGAACCTCCATTGTTACCGTTCGACGTTGATTCAGTCAATTTCTTAAAGTCGAGTTCGTCGTTGAGTTAGTCGTTGAGTCCGGACAGATTTATTCCCATTTGAGGTTCGTCGAAACAGTCCATACAATCTCCGGTTAGTAGTTTTTGAGTTTTATTTTGTCCGTATTTTGTTTTAATATTTTCAAATCTAAAATCGGCAAATGTTTGTTTTGTTCATGTCTATGGTTAGATATTTGATTTTTGGTTTTGTTCATATTCATATGTTTTGTTAAATTAATTTTCAGATTTCAAAATGGAAGTTTAATTAGTTGTTTTCATGTTTATTTCATGTTTGTATTATTGTTTAGGTAAATATTTGTTAGTTTAATGTTTGTTAGATTCAAATTGAAATTTAATTAATTATTTCTTCAATTTGTTTCATTTGTTGTTATGTATTTTCCAGAAATTATTAATGTTGTTTGAGTCATGTGAATCCGTCATGTTTTGTTGCTTAAAAAATAGATTTAGTTCATGTTCATCTTTGTTTGAAGTTCATGTTTAAATCCAGTGATTTAATGTGAGTTTATGTTTGTTTGTGATTTGTTGATTTAATTTGAATCATGCATATTGTTGTTTGTATTGTTGTCTCTTTGTTCATCCATTGATGGTCTAAATTAACCAGGATTGGTTCCCGATATGGTTGATTTATTCCCATTAATTTGGAGTTGTGTTGTTCATCGTGTTCGTATAATTTGTTGTTGAAGATTGTTGAGAAATTGGTCATCTTGGCTATATTTTGGTTAAGTTATGATTAATTGAGTGTTTAGAGCTGATGGGGGTAGTTTGGTAAATTGCATTCCGTTCAGGGGTAAAATGGTAATTGCAATATGTTCGGAGGGGTAGTTTGGTAATTGAACATTATTTTGATTCTTTATGTTAAGCATGAGGGACAAAATATAATGGGGTGGGATTTTTGATGTACTTGTTTAATATAATGGGGGACAAGACAAAACATAATGGGAAGGAATATTGTACTTATTTAATGTAAGCATGGGGGACAAATTGTAATGGGTTGTGTTGGATGTATTTATTTAATGTAGGCATGGGGGACAAAGTTTAAAATAAAGAAATCATTAATAAGTGGGACAAAGCATGCCATTAGGGGAATAATTTGGGGTTGGGAATTGAAGACTTGTCTTGCTATATATAGAGTCATTCTTCACATTAAGAGGGAGGGGAACATTGAGAGAAAAAGGGTGGAGATTATTGAGAGATTTTACACTTGAGAGCGGAAGACTTGAAATATTTTGAGAGTAAAAGAGAAATGCAATTCGAACTTTCACTCGAATAATTTCCGTTTGCTTTTCTCGAGTGTTATTCAAAAATCATTAAACTACTGCATCTTGTGTCGTTTGCTCTTCGGCTTTGACTGTGATTTCACTTTGGTATTGTTGGGTTTTCAATCTGTTACTGGGTTATTCTACTGGTTGTTGTTGGTTTTGCGGTGTTGCTGAATCTGCTGTTGCTGTGGTATTATTGCTGCTGACTCCTACTTCTTTTCTTCTTGTACTGCCATTTCCAGGTACACATTTGTACACTCTCGGCTTGAAGCGAAATGAAATATTAATCAGGCTTTGTTCCTGTTGAATTACTCCTGTTTGGATTTGTGTTTGAATATAATTTTCCTGTCGTTGTATAAAAATGTAGTTGATTTATTAATGAGTAATCAGGTTGCATATGTATAATTTCTTCATATAATAAATGTTAGTTTAAATTAATCGAAGAATAGTTAATCTGTTTTGATATTATGGTGTGTCAATCTTGTGTTCTAGTATTATTGAATAATAGAATATAGAATGAAAGCGGTTTTTCTTTGTACAAACTCGATCGCAATTTTCTATTCGCATTAGCCGTGAACTAATAAATAAGTTACGTTTTTCAGCATGTAAATAATTAAGAAATTTTCTTTTATTTTAGAGACGAACTTAATAGAGAAATGTAGTCACTGTAGGTTTATCCTTAAAATAAAAATGAGACGAGCCTCGCCAAATAAAAATGCAAATCGCGGGGCCCTCAATAATTAGTCATAATAAATACTTAGAATTTGGGATGGACCGTTTAGTGAATTTCACTGCCTTCCCCAAAGATAATAACGCGTTAGCCTCTTTAGACGCGATTTAATTAAATTACTTTCTTAAACTCGGGTGCACATTTATGTGACCCAAATCCAAATCTCAGCGGAGTTGAAATGTGTCTCTAATCACGGGTACATTGATTGTGACGTGGTTCGAGATGCATGTCCACGACGTTGCAAATTCCTTTAAAAAAAAATAAGAATAAGATGAGCCTCGCCGAATAAAAATACAAATTGCGGGGCCCTCAGTAAATATTTGCTTTAAAATTGCTTAGACTTCGGGATGGACCGTTTAGCAAAATTCCACGGCCCTACCCAAAGTAAATGATACGCTAGTCGCTTTAGGCGCGCCTTTAATAATTTAATTTCCTTAAACTCGGGTGCACATTTATGTGACCCAAATCCAAATCTCAACAGAGTTGAAATACGCCAACAACCACGGGTGCATTGATGTGACGTGGTTCGAAATGTGTTTCCACGATGTTGCAAT
Source organism: Nicotiana sylvestris (assembly GCF_000393655.2). Taxonomy (NCBI): domain Eukaryota; kingdom Viridiplantae; phylum Streptophyta; class Magnoliopsida; order Solanales; family Solanaceae; genus Nicotiana; species Nicotiana sylvestris. The sequence continues at coordinate 15,154,290 of NC_091065.1, forward strand.
TCTTGATAAAAATAACAGTAGATGATGAAAGCGGCAAAAAGTTAAAATTTGCACATAAGTTCATATTTGTATAAAATCAGATAATCAAGCCGAATATAACAGTTGAGCGACCGTGCTAGAACCACGGAACTGGGGAATGCCTTACACCTTCTCCCGGGTTAACATAATTCCTTATCCAGATTTCTGGTACGCAGACTGTAATATGGAGTCATTCTTTTCCTCAATTCGGGATTAAAATTGGTGACTTGGGACACCCTAAATATCCCAAGTGCCGACTCTGAAATAAATAAACAAATCCCGTTTCGATTGTCCTTTAATTGGAAAAAACACCCTTGTACCCTCGCGGGTGCGTAAAAAGGAGGTGTGACAATTATTTGTCTTTATGTGGATGGCATGCTTATTTCTAGGTCTAGCCTTGATTTGGTACATAAAGCCAAATTTTTCTTGTCTTCTAATTTTGAGATGAAAGACATGGGAAAAGCTAGTGTTATTTTAGGCATGAAAATTATAAGAGATGGCACTAGTTTGATGTTGACTCAAGAACATTATGTTGAGAGAATTCTTAAAAAGTTTGACAATTTTGATGTGGTACCTGTAAGCACTCCTTATGATGCTAGTAGTCAGTTAAAAAGGAATAAGGGAGATCCTGTTGATCAAAATAAATATGCTCAAATTATTGGTAGCCTAATGCATTTGATGAATTTCACTAGACCTGATATTGCATATGTTGTGTGTAGATTGAGTAGATATACTCAAAACTCAAGTCATGATCATTGGAATGCATTAGTAAGAGTAATGAAATATTTGAGAGGTACCATGAACTATGGTATTAAATATAGTGGATTTCCCACTGTACTAGAAGGATACAGTGATGCTAACTGGATCTCTGATTTAGATGAGACAAAATCCACTAGTGGTTATGTGTTCACCCTCGGTGGGGGTGTTGTGGCATGGAAATCAGCTAAACAAACAATAATAGCTAGATCTACCATGGACTCTGAGTTTGTGGCATTGGAATTGGCTGGCAATGAGGCCGAGTGGTTAAAGAGCCTTTTGGCAAGTATTCCGCTAGGAATAAAACCGACACCTTCTGTGTCGATGCATTGTGATTGCCAAGCTGCAATAGCAATTGCCAAAAATAAATCCTTTAATGGGAAGAGTAGACATATCCGATTGAGACATGATGGGATAAAGCAGTTGCAGAGAGATGGAATTATTTCCATAGATTATGTGAAGTCAGAAGTGAATCTGGCCGATCCTCTGTCTAAACCTTTGGGAAGAAAATTAATATCTGAAATATCGAGGGGAATGAGACTTTTGCCAATTTGAGTTATATCAACTATGATGGTAACCCAACATATGTGATTGGAGATCTCATGAAGTAGGTTCATATGAGTAATAACAAGTCATTAGTTGATCAAATGTGCACTATTAAATTATATCCCTTCCTATGGTGTGTATGCGTATATAGTGCAAGACTGCAAGGAATGAAAGACTGAGTTATTAAACGCTTAATCTAATAATCCATAGCCTTTATAGGTGGTGTATTATCCTACAGAATACACTTGATGGATGGACCTATATGAGTGTGGAGTGGGGCCGCTCCTATAAAATTTGTGGCGAAATTTCTAGAGCACTCATGAAAACCAGGCGCGCGCATGGCCTATTAGCGCAAAACCGCGATAAACAACAAAGCGTGTGGGGGTATAATGTGATAGATAAGACACTAAACTTACAAAAGAATTCTTGGTTCATAGAAGTTTTAAACTTCACCAGTTGTTCTGTAAGTTTAATCTTATTTTATCTAGGTCTGGTTCATAGTCCAAGAGACACCAGATTCGACGCATTATGCTCATTTGTGAAAATCCAGCAAATTATTTTATTATTTCATTATTTTTAATATTTTTTTTGAGATATGTGGGAGATTGATAGAAAAAATACTTTTGATATCTCAAAAAGAAATATTCTAAAACTATGTCTAGATTTATTTTCTTACTATTATATTAATAAGTCATTATTATAGTAATTATTTTAAAATATTTGTAACAGAAAATTTGTTAAATTTGAATTCAATTTGGGATAAAATAAATTAGACAGTGTCTTTGACACGCCTCAAGCTAAATATTATTCTCCATAATCCAATATTTTTCCAACAGACCCAACTATTTTTACTTACTTCCGGTGATCCAATCAAGTCCAACAAGAGCAAAATATGTTACGATGTTTTGGGTTGTTTGGTACGAAGGAAAATATTTTTTAATTTTTCCATGTTTTGTTGACTTAAATATTTTGGAAAATATTTTTCTTATGAACTCATTTTCCTCCGATTGCAGGAAAATATTTTCCTTATCAAGAGAAGGGAAACCATTTTCGAAAACTCCTTCCCCACCCTCACCAACCCACACCACTCCCTCTCCAAAAAGGCACTTTTTTTTCTTTTAAATTTCAGTTTTTTCGTTACCACCCACCCTACTACCCCCACCCCACCCCCACCGCAAAAAAATTATTTTTTTTTAACTTAATTTTTTTTGTTTGCTATTTCAAATTTCTGTTTTTTCGTTTTCTGCACCACCCACCACCCACCCCAACCCCTCCCCTCACCCGCCCATCCGCACAAAAAAAAAGTTTATACTTTTTTTAATTTAAATTTCTATTTTTTTTTGTTTTACTGCGTCCCCCTGCCACCCAAAAAATACTTTTTAAATATATTTTTCAGTTTTAATTTTTTTATTTATCGGTTTAAAGGTTCAAAATTTTACAAGTTTCAAAATTATGAGCTCAGAGGTTTATGTGTTTGGAAGTTTACGAGTTTAGAAATTATAAAGTTTGCAGGGGTTCGAAATTCAGCGATTTATGGTTCGAAAGTTTATGAAATTTGTGGGTTCGGAAGGTTGTTGGTTTGAAAATTTATGGATTCATGTTTATTATATCTAAATTATTTATGAATACTCTTGAGAAGTCATTTTCCTTAATTTGCGTACCAAATACCGGAAAATGAATAAAATTACTACTTATTTTCCAAGAAAATATTTTCTTGAAAACGTTTTTCACGGAAAACATTTTTCGTTATACCAAACACACCCTTTATCCTAACGTGTTTTCGAGGTCGTAATAATTACCAATGGATACTCACTTGGGAAGAGAAGATTTTGATCACAAATGAACGTCAAGGACTATCTCTGAATTTTTTTCTTTTTACCTTTTTTTTAATATTTTTTTGGTCTGATATGCTCAATATAATAATTTGTTTCAGTTAATTTTATTTTGCGGAACTGTTTGTGGTTGATTACTGCATCGAGTTAAGAATAGTGAGGCGTATAATTGGCTGGCTTATGCAAAGATTAATTTCAAGCAGCACTCATGCTCCAATAAAAAAGTTTCAGACTTTTACGATATATCAAGACCATCAACCACAGTGTTAATTAAAGTATGATTACTTACACTATGAGAATATTTTGCTAGGCCAAATACATCCACATCCCCTTAAACTTGTTCACTCTTTCACTTAAACACTTTATTTTAAGTCTGTTTCATTTGGACACTCCAAAGACAGCTCAAATGTGTCATTTGAACACAACATTATTAGGCAACCAAAAACAAAAGGAGCGTGTAATTCACACACCAGATATACGAATAAGACAAAGACACGTGTATTTTACCTTAACCCCACCTGTCTGTCATCTTCCCCAATGACCCCTGGCTATTTTTTTTCCCTTCAAAATGCAGCAGCAAACGACTAATAAAATCATTGGCAAACAATGCAATAGTTGAGGATAGTGAAATCAAACCCATTCAAAATGTACCAAAGATGGGACTCAATCACAAAAATCAACGAACACAAGCATGGAGGTTGTGAGAAAAACGAAAATCCTACCAAATCACAAAGTTGCTGGAAATAAAATTCCAACCGAATTAAAAGATGGTGGACTTTCACCATATGTTTTTAGATCTATAACGTGTAGACAAAAAGAAAAAGAAAAAACGAGGAGAAGAAGACACCAATGCAAAAGGGTCGCCAAAAACTTGTTATTTCCGGTCAGATCCGCTCGAATCTAGCCAGATCCGATTCAAGTCACATTTAACTATTGAGAAAAAAATGAAACTTCGTCGAAAAGAATAAAATTTCGCCGGACGAGTGAAAATGAGAGAGCTCTTGTCACATTTATTGTTCGTGTCATCCCATGGTGAAAGATAATGGAGAAGATGAAGTAGGCATGTAGAGATGTTGCTACTTTTATGGCCAGAATTGCAGCGGCCAACCAGATCTTCAAAATGAGAGGAAAATGGAAACTTTTTGATGGTGGCGAGATTTAAAGGTGGTGATGGTTTGCCCAGATCTAAAGAAGGATACAATTATTTTGGTGTGAACAAATCTTTAAAAAATTGGGATAAGAAGATGGTTGAAAAATTTTCCGGCAGAAGTTATACATTTTCCGACAAGAAGTATGTGGAGTTTGTTTTTTGGAATGATTTCACGCGCTTGGAAAATGTGAGAAACAGTTACCTTGCCATGTCAGCATTTTGTGTTCAAATGAGTAAATGACACATTTGAGCTGTGCTTGGAGTGTTCAAATGGAATTGACTTAAGATAGAATGCCTAAGTGAAAAGGGCGGACAACTTTAATGGGCTATCAATGTATTTGGCATTTGTACTATTTATACAGCATGTCCCTTTATAATTTATAATTCAAGAAAATGACATCTCTTATGTATAAAAAACATCTCTTCCATGTAAAAGTAAATTCCCCATGTATTAAAAAAAGAGGTATGGTCATTGAACTAAAAACAAGTTTGTAAAGAACCATAAAACGAATATTTTTCTGTTGTTTTTTATTTTGTGGGTCTCAGAAGTTACCTAATAATTTTAGGTGTTGGCTAAAAGAAGCATTCTAAGGAACTAACACGAGTTTAGAACTGTCTGGAGTTTCTTATGATCTGTGCTAAGCTAATTTATCCAAATAGCTTAATGATCTCAGAAATAAAAACTTTTCAACATAATAACTTGACACGATCGTATTTTTTGTTTGTGCTTGCAATAGGGGAAAATGTAAAGAAACGGAATTTACAAGACAAATATAAAATTGTACATGAATATTACATGTAACAATATAAGAAGCAGCAAGAAATCAAAATCTTTCTGAAATATGAAGAGGGAAGCGTCAGAATTGGCACACGAAGATAGAGACGATGTTACAATTTATGGAGAGTGAAAGTAATGTGATTTGGAGTTTTATATTAAGGCACGAAGAACTGAGAGGAAGAACAATTGAAAAGGAAATAATACTACTTGGTAGAAAAAAAATAATACTACTTGGTAGAAAAACAAATAATAATAAGAAAGAATAATGAAAAAGATTCTAAAAGAAAAATAATACTACTTGATAGAAAATAATAATAATAATAATAATAATAATAATAATAATAATAATAATAATAATAATAATAATAATAATAAGAAACGGTATTGGACAGAGTGAGCAACTTGCGTTGCCATTTATTTGTTTTTTTGATTGCCTCTTTCTGTTTGTAGTTTCATCCCATTTTAATTACTTTCTGATCTTTTCTTTTCATTTCATGTTTTGATTTAATTGACGAGAAGAAATTCTTTATTTAAAAAGCTTTACTAAAGTAATACATAAAAGTTCAAGTTCAAGTAGATATAAACATGTACCATCTAATATATAATATGACAAACAGTGGCGGATCCACCCTTTAAGGTGGGGTGGTATAGCACCCGTTGTGTTGGTAAAATTATTATATATTTATGTAGAAATTTTCTTAAACTAGGTTAAATATTTGATCCCGCCACCCCCAGTTGCAGACTAAACAAATGTGCCATGGTTGGTAGACCTTTTGGAAAGCTTTTCTCGGATGTAAAATTCAAATTTGAATTTATCTTGACCTTATCTGACTTTCCCTTTTCGTGTGCTTTTTATTTCCTTTGTCCCAATCATTTTTCTTGTTGGCTACCTCCTAATTTCCTATTTTTCGTTCATTATCTTTTTTATATTTTTTCTCTGTATTCTATTATTTTATCTGTGATTTTTAACAAGAACACTCAAAAAAGAGCCTCCAAAATTTAAAATTTCATAAAATAAGCATTTCTCTTATTCTCAAATCATTTAATCTTTTCCTTGATGTCTGATTTAATTTTCACATAACAACAAAATATCCTGTGAAATGTCATAAGTAGCATAGGAGAAAGAAATATAATTTTCATATTTGCAAATAAAAAGTTTCTATTAAATTGCCCGAATAAACTAACAAAAATGAACCGAACAAGCATTCTGAACAAGCTATATATTAATTATTACATAGTTTACATTAAAGAAAATTATGGTGGCACCCGTCACCTTCAAATACTAGATCCGCCTCTGATGACAAAGAGAATCAGGCATACATACAACACGTGTCATGTGTGTATATGTGTGTAAAAAGTTTCCTTATTCTTTATTTAAAGAAAAATTGATAATATGAGGTTCATCTAAGCTCTTATTCTAAGCAAAAAATCGTGTTTGTGATTTCAACCATATATAAATTACTCGCTCTGTTTCAATTTAGATGAGTTACTTTGACTCGACACAAAGTTTAAGAAAAAAAAGACTTTTGAATCTTGTGGTCTTAAAAGTTTGAGGGTAAAAGTTTTGTGGGGTCATGATATTTGTGTGTTTATAAAACTTCTCACTAAGGATAAAATTGGTAAAATGAAAAGTTTTTAAAGCAGAATTATTTCTTATTATAAAAATATGTCATTCTTTTTTAAACAAACTAATAAGGAAAATGTGTCATCTAAATTGAAACGGAAGCAGTACTTTTATATACACACACATGATAAATATTATTACTCATTCTGTTCCAATTTATGTAAATCTGTTTTACTGCGAATAAAGTTTAAGAAAAATGAAGACTTTTGGAATTTATGGTCTAAACAAGTTAAAAAGGGAGCAGAGTATTTTTGTGTTTATAAAAGTTTCTCATTAAGGGTAAACTTATAAGTTTAAGCCAAATTGTTTCCAAATTTAGAAATGGGTCATTCTTTTTGGAACGGACCAAAAAGAAAATAGGTTCACATAAACTGGAACGAAGGGAGTATAATTTTTCTTTTGCGACTGAAAATTATTTCTAAACTATTGATGTCTTTGATAACCGCGCAAAGTGCGGACAAGTAAACTAGTATTAAACAAAAGAAAGGAAAATAGACGCACTTCTTGCTAATGAAATAAACATAGAAAGCAGAGGGGGAATACACATGGCTGCTTCTATTCCACTTGCAACTGTATTTCAGGGTCCCCTGTTTGATCATGAATTCAAGAAATTGCAGCTACAGTGAGATACACTTGAAGCATGGTTGGCCTTTGATTAGGAATGAACTTCATACAGTTACTTGCAAGTTCAAGTAGTTGCAATATCATTGCATCAAAACCTTGACCTAACAGCACTTTATCCACATCAAGAGTACTGGCAAACGAGCTACTACTAAGATTTAAACTTGAGCAGCTCAATTGATAAGATTCCTTCCTTGTTAAAAGCTCAAGAAGCACAACCCCAAATCTATAGACATCTTTCTTGTAAGATGTAAAGTCTAAAGAATCAACTAGTGGCAATAGACACATGCTTGAATCCATGTCATTTTGTCTTTCAAGTGTTGCCTCCCAAAAATTGGATATCTTGGGATCAAAATTTTCGTCTAGCAAAATACTTTGTGTACTTATGTAACTATGCACAACATGGAAATTTCCACCATCATGAAGCCAAGCAAGGGCTTTCGCGACACCAACAGCAATTTTAACCCTTAAAGGAAAGTCCAAGAGCTTTGCCTTGTCATCAGTCGTATGTAGCCACTCATGTAAGTTTCCATTTGGCATGTATTTGTAAACCAGAAGTCGCTCATCCCTCTCTACACAAAAACCAATTAAAGGGACTAAATTTTGATGCCTCAGACTGCCAAGAATTGTAATCTCAGAAACAAACTCTTCCTCCAAATTTTCTGAGGCATTGAGCCTCTTTATGGCAACATTCCAGCCATTTGGGACCAGTGCCTTGTACACTTTCCCCAGCATTCCCTTCCCAATTTCATGGTCTTGGCTGAAATGTGAAGTCGCTTTTGCTAGTTCCATAAAACTCATTCTTGTGACAATCTTCTCCAGCTTTGAAATCTGAGGAAAAGAACATTTCTACCGTTAGCACAATTCAATTAATGCCACACGCTTACTTTTCTTCTCTGCAATTGGAGTGTGATTAACGGTGTGTTTGGTACGAAATTTCCAATTTTTGCATGTTTGGTTGACCTAAATATTTTGGAAAATATTTTTCTCTTGAACTCATTTTTCTCTCATGGGATGAAAATGTTTTCCTGTTAAGAGAAGAAAAAACATTTTCCAAAACTCATTCTAACCTTCCCCACCAACCTACCTCACTCTAAATAAAAATATTATTAATATTACATTCTTTTCATGTTATAGATAGATTTTTTTTCATTTCAACAAAGGAGTATTTTTTTCGTGATATAAAAAAGTATTTTTTTTCCATTTGAACCAAAAAAAAAAAAAACTTTCTTTTCATGTAGAAAAATATTTTTTTCATTTCAACAAAAAAAATATATTCTTTTCATTATGTAAACAAAAGAATTTATGGTATAGCCACAAACTTATCGAGGTAACTAGGCTTAACTCTTTGTTTGGAAACTAGAAAAGAGAAACGAATGAATGTTTTAACCCAAAATGATACTCCCTCCATTTCATATTGTTTGAGATACTTTCTTTTTTAGTCTGTTCCAAAATAAACGACATATTTCTAAATTTGGAAATAATTCAACTTTAAACTCTTCATTTTACCCTTTTTGCCCTTAGTGAGAAGCTTTTATAGCCACACAAATGGTATGGCCTCACAAACCTTTTACCCCTTAATCTTTTAAGACCACAAGTTTTAAAAGTCTTATTCTTTTTTCTTAAACTCCGTGCCGAGTCAAACTACCTCAAACAATATGAAACGGATGAAGTAACATTTAAATAGAGCTATGAACTTAAAAATGAAAAAGAAAAAACAAGGGGCAAAACAAACCTGACGTGTTCAATTTCATATGTCTACTGTCAGGGGCGGATCCGGCTTTAAGCTTATGGAATCCCAATTTAGTACTTGCTTTTACCAAAATTTTATATTTTAATTAAAAAATTCATTAAATTTTTATAAATATTTGACTATTAACTGAATTATTATTGTATAAATAACTCGAAATTGTTATAGGAACCCATAAACTTTAAAAATTTAATGTATTCATGATTTTGTTTGACCAAACTTTTTTGTTCAAAATTCTACGTATAGTACTGTAAAGTAGCCCAATTTCACTATTAGGTTAAGAAAATCCCTACTATTTAATTTCTTCACTCAACAGCAGTTGTTGTACTTATTTCTTTTTCAAGCGAAGGATATAGTAAAATATTCTTATAAGAATTAAAAATTCAATTTAGCCTACGAAACCTGGTTAAATGATTAAGGCTATATCTAATATTATATTGTCAAATAGTGAAATTAAGTTATATTTAACATCATGGCAACTACTCCCTCCGTTCTAATTTAATTGAATTTGTTTGACTGAGTATGAAGTTTAAAAAAAAAATAAAGATTTTTGAAATTTGTGGTACCAAATATGTCAGAAAGGGGCATAGAATATTTGTGTGATTATAAAAGCTTTTCATTAAGGCTAGACTTGGAAGTTTAAGCTAAATTGTTTTCAAATTTAGAAAAAGTTCTTTTTTTTTGCAACGAACCAAAAAAAAAAAAATATGTTTACATAAATTGGCACGGAGGGAGTGCCTTTTACGTCTAATAACTATGAATCTTTAGTCACTGTGTTTGAATGCATTGAACATATACAAAAATTTAGGATTACTGATACCACATATATAATTAAATTTGCGTAAAAAAAATAAAGCAAGCACAATAGTTCCATGAAAGCATTTTATAGAAAAACATTTTCCTGAAAAAATATTCTCTTTCGTACCAAGCACACCTAAGTTAGTACATGATTTAGAAAGCCTGCAAAATGTTTACCTTCGGGTCATTGTTTACTTCTATTCCGTCTGAACATTCACTTCCATCAATCATCGTTCTCTTTGTTCTATTCTTGATCGATACAAATATCTTCTTTACTTGAGCAAAACCAAAGAAAAAAAGATATATACCAAGTAAATAGAAAAGCGACAAACCAGTCACAAAACCACTAACAAACATAGTATGATGGTTCGCTTTGGACCGTCACACCGTTCTAGAGGATCTCCGCAAAGTCCTGAATTATTTGCGTAACTTTCAGCCGGAATAGTGGTATGGATAAAATTTGGCACTTTCAGAGGGATGGTTCCATATAGCTCGTTGCTCGAGAGATCTAGAGAAATTAAAGAAGTGCAATTTTGAATGCCTCGAGTAAACTCACCTTTTAGTCCCATGTCTGGAAGTGTAATACTTAAAACCTTATTCTCATCAGGATGCCAGCATTGTATTCCTGTAAATTTGCATATGAAACCTTCTGTGTGATTATCGAACTGCCACGTAGAGCCCAAGTAATTTAAAGGGTCTTCCAACGAATTTTTAATCGATTTTAAACAATCGATGTCACTCTGTACTGCATTGCATCCTAGAGAAAAACTGATAAGTACCAAAAATAACAAGTAAAGAAAGTTGCAGCTGACAATAGTGAAACTGAAAATATTTCTATTAGAATCCATTGCCTTCATTAGCAGGATCATGGCACAATAATTTATGGGACTTAAAAATTGACTTATGTTAAGCTAGCAGTTGACGCGGGTCAAGCACGGCTGGAAAAATTTCCAACACGTGTGTTCTTTCTTCTCCTTCTTTTCTTTTTCTTTTTTCTTTTTTCTTTTTTCTTTTTAGTGCAATATTTATATTTAGTAGTCTCCTCCTTTGATTTTATATGATGGTATTTGAATTGGTAAGAAATTTACAGGGAGAAAAAGACTTCTCACACGTACCAAAAAAAACTTTAGAAGTTGTAACATTATATTTTTATCCTATAAGAGCCTATTTTTAAGGATAAAATGGAAAGTAAATTCTTTCAAAGAATTTCTACAAATATAAGGTATCATTCTTATTTAAAGAGACAAAAAAGAAAGAAAGAAAGAAAGAATATCATATAAATAAAATGGAAGATCGGAACAACGTTATTTGTGACATAATCCATTTTCGGTTGATCAACGTGGTCCTGAAATTTTCGTAATGCTAACAAAACTAGATGGGCACAAATTGTTTTTGGTGAAACTCTAGCAAATTATATTAGGAAAATTGATATTGGGTGACAACGCGTAATACGAATTGGTAAATATTTTGTGTTAGATTGGCAAAAGAAGCACAAAAAATTTGACTTTCTATAGCCATCTCCCACAAAACTAGTAACTATCTTCTAAATAGACTCATTGCTATATTCAGGTATTTTTCTTTTTCTTTAAAAGTATTTTATATTCTTCAATTTCTCCTTTAATTGAAATATCACCCTGAAATTCTTACCATTATTGAGGATCTATGTGATATGTAGCTTTGATGAGTTTTTTTTCTTCCTTACAGAATTGATGTAGTACTTTTTTAAAACAAAAATTTTGGATTAGTTGCTGGATGGTAAAGTTTGTTTCTTTATTTAGTTTTCTTTTTGACTTAAGAGGGATACACATGAATCAAATTCAATTTGAATGGTGTAATTTCATCGAATTATCCACAAATTGATGACATAGATGCTATACAAAATGCTGAAACAACCAAACTGATTAGGTGGAATGCAGAATATTATGAAGCTGTTAATTTTGATTTACAGTATGATATTCAGTAAGGATTGATGCACAAGTCATCCCCAAGAGAGGAAGCTTCAAGTATCTTGGGTCGATAATTGTAGTGACCGGCCGGTCGTTTTGTATATTGTAACTCTATTCCCCTATTTATTGCTTCTTCTATGTTCATTTGTGGCTATGTGACTTGCCGGAGTGGTTGGTTTGGTTCCGGTGATATTTCAGAGTGAATTGGCACACTTTGTCTCAAGGTTAGAAATTTAAATTGGAAGAATTGGCCGGGTTTGACTTTTGTGTAAACGACTCCGGAATGCAATTTTAATGATTTCAATAGCTTCGTATGGTATTTTTGGACTTAGGCGTATGAGCGTATATTAATTTGGAGGTCTGTAGGTTGGTTTGAGGCTTTTGGCGAAAGTTGGAAAGTTGATGGTTTGGAAAGTTGAGAGTTTTGACTAGGAGTTGACTTTATTGATGTCGGCTTTGGATTTCAGTTTCAAGAGTTGAAATAAGTCAGTTGTGTCATTTATGACTCGTATGCAAAATCTAAGCTCATTTGGAATTGTTTTGCTATGATTCGGCATTAATTTTAGAAGTTGGAAGTTCATTAGGCTTGAATCAATGTGCGAATCGAGGTTTTGGTGCTGTTTGACGTGATTTGAGGCTTCGAGCGAATTCGTATTGTGTTTTGGGATTGGTTAGTGTGTTTGGGCAGGGTCTCGAGGGCCTCGGGTGTAATTCGGATAGGCTACGAACCATTCCACCTTGTGTTTTAGACTGCTGATGCCTAAAATCTAGTTTCCTTCTCCGCGTTAGGGACATGACGGTCCGTTCGTAAAGGATACTGATGTAGAAGTGTAGTATGAGTACACCACGATCGGTTTCCAGTAAATATCAAGATAACCTCAGTAGAGTAGCGACGAGGTACAAATCAAGACACCTACTGGTCAAATAACATGTGCAGTATAGAAGCATAAAACTAATAAAGAAAGAAGGAATCAGTGAATTGCAACAAAAATCAATGTGTGATATAACCAGTAAAATAATCAAAACACCGTGAAAGTACCGTCGAAACCAAATAAAGGAAACAATTAAAAACCAATTAATCAAGACATTCTAACATAAGTCTCGCAACAAAATTACTCCGAGATACCTCATCTCAGAATCACATGTCACTAGTACCAGCCCAAATCATATGCTCACGGTACCTTGTGCCCACATCTCTAATCACCACCGCATGGCCACCTCACGTGCCAATATGTCAATCCACCCGGTATGTTCACAACCTTACAATTACAATCTGCCCTACGTAGTCACATGCTCACTGTCACGATCCGCCCGACATGATCACATGCTCAATATCACAATTCATCTGGCATGATCACATGCTCAATATCACAATCCACCTGGCATGGTCACATGTTCGATATCACAATGAAAACAGATAATACAAGAATACATGGACATAGTCAATAAATGCCAAGTTTCATACTCTAAACTAGTATAAGTGGCATGCTATGATGTATGCTTGTGCGAGTGTACTACTACAAGCCATGTCAACAAGTGATATAAAAAACATCGACTAGCTCATTGAAGCAACGCAACAAGTCACATAAGGTGTGTGACATACACAAGGAAAATCACACCATCATACAAATATCATCAATATAATGTCCCCAGGCCATCACACATCATCCCTGATATTTGCCACCCTTATCTCTCCGATAGCCACCCATATTACTCCACCCTGACAATATCATTATCCACCTGTATCACTCCGATAGCCACCCGTATCACTCCGAACAATAGCACCCTTATCACTCTACCCGTGTAATAACACAATAGCCACCTGTATCACTCCACACATAAATAATGAGATGACATCCTTATCCCCCACATAACAATAGTGAGATACAACCCTTATACTCCGGATAACAACAACCAATCCACAGAACAATTCACATGTGGTAACATCACACAACACAACATATCAACTCGTACCACAAGTGCCCATAGGCCACAACCTTTCCAAAATAACGATACAATTATCACAATATTACATAGCCCACGGCTCAACCACAATACGAACAAGAATCTAAATAATAGCAAAATAAGTGAGAAGTTCTCAGCACGGAAGGATATCTCAATAAGAATGTATAGAATCTCAATAACAACAAAATGAACAGGAAAGTAACTCAATAATAAACACCACTTTTTACACAACTTCAATTAAAATAGATTAATGGCTTTCTATGACTTCAATTTCAATTAATTGCTTAAGAAGAAACTCAATAATTAAGGTATTTTCACGAAATGACACACTTCCAAATTCTAGTGTTTAAAATAAGTTAGCAATGAAAGAGATGACATTAACTAGCAACTACGTCTAAATGCATGAGAATAACCTAACCACGAAAGGATATCATGTAACAACAATTTCTATTAAGAGTAACTAAAAATTAAGGAGGTCATGTTAAAATAAAAAGATGTAACACCTCCAAATAAAGCATATAAGAGTAAACTTGCAAAGTAAAGGATATGACATGTAATAATAATTTCAAAAAAGCATGTGGGAGTAATACTGACAAATAAAATATATAACAATATGCTAACAATATCAAACAAATATATAAAAGAAGCCTAAAAATCTAAATCGGTCAATTTTCATATATAAGCCCGACTACGCACTTGTCATCTTAAGCACACGACTTTCACATAACACAAATAGCACAATAACTCAAATCCTAAGGGATAGTTCCTCTACACAAAGTTAGGCAATATACTTACCTCAAAGAAGCCAAATCAATACTCTAAACAATGACCTTCTCGTGTAAACCAAATCTCCGGACAGATCAAATCTAGCAAAAATAACTTAATATCATAAATAAAACCCATAGGAAACAATTTTGAATAATAAAATTTTGATTTTTAATGAAAACTAAAAAGTCAACTCAAAAAGTCAACCCCGGTTTTTCATCTCGGAATCTGACAAAAATCATAAAATACGAATACCCATTCCAATAGGAGTCTTACCATATAAAAATTATCCAATTCCGACATCAGTTCAGCCTTCAAATCCTCATTTTACATTTTAGAAAGTTTTTACGAAAATCCCCAACTTTCTCCCACTCAAATCACTCATTTAATGATAAAAACAAAGATGGAATCATGACATATACACCTAAGTTCAAATTCAACGTACGAAGCTATTAGAATCATCAAAATACTATTCTAGAGTCGTCCACACAAAAAGTCAAACTCTGGTCAACTCTTGCCACTTGAGCTTCTAAAACAAGAATCATTCTTCTAAATCAATTCCGAATCATCTAAAAACCGAACCCGGCCATACACACAAGTCATATTACACAATATGAAGCTACACGAGACCTTAAGCCACCGAACATGATGCCAATTCTCAAAATGACCGGTCGGGTCATTACATTCTCCCCCTCTTAAACTAACGCTCATCCTCAAACATTCCAAGAACCTTTATGAAGTCATCAAATCACAGAATGAACTCACCATACATATACTAGAGGGTGATCCTATGTCACCCCAATCCGTATAAGCTCGACAACACCATCGCATTTGAAGATTATTCCTTATGCCCGCACTAATAAACCTTAGAACCAAATTTCTTTCACTATCTGATCATTTCCCAAAGACCTGATTCCTACATTAACACACGATATCAACCTCAACCAACTGCAACGGCTCATGCATACACCTACAAGGTATAACCACATGGATAACACATCACACATATGCCCATAACAATAACTCTAACCATGATAACTGCCCAAAACCGAATCCAACACCGGGAAAAATAATCACATAACACCCAGAACTCTGTTTCAAACATTCACGACACTGACAACGATGCAAGACACATGAAGATCTTGTAACCATTCACCCATATCAACAAGTCACACCCAACGCCACCTAGGCACATATCTCGCAAGCTAAACCCTAATAAGCACAATGCAAATATGACTGAATATGGAAAGAGAAACACATGAGAATACGGTGACACTTCTATAGAAATCCCTGTTCATCCTTGATATGTGTTCCATTGAAAGTAGGTGAACTATACCTCTTGAACCTCTCTAGCCTCTTCCGCTCCTTCTCTAATGCCCCTAGCCTGACCTCAGGCTAAATAACAGGTTATACCGGCACCACACCCGAAACCTGACCAATGTGAGACTGCTGCTTTGAAGTACTGACGGTGGGAGTTTGTGCTCCTCCCAATCTTTAAAGTAGCTGGTGAAAGGAAGATCATTCCTGCCTGAACCAATGTACCAAACATGCTCAGGAAATGCGCTAAAGTCTCCTGGAGTCTGGGAGTAACAACAGGTGTTTCCGATGCATGTCTGTCGCACCTCCTTTTCGCCGCGCCCGCAGGGCGCGTGGGGAGTTTTCTCCAATTGAAGGACAGTCGAAACGGGATTTGTTTATTTGTTTTAGAGTCGCCACCTGGGAATTTTAAGGCGTCCCAAGTCACCAATTATAATCCCTGAATCGAGGAGAATATGACTCTGTTTATTATTCTGCGAACCAGAAATCCTGAGTAAGGAATTCTGTTAATCCGGAAGAAGGTGTTAGGCATTTCCGGATTCCGTGGTTCTAGCACGGTCGCTTAACTGTTTTTATTATTGGCTTAATTACCTTGATTTTATTAAATACATTGATGTTACATGTTTTTACTACCGCTTATTGATGACCCTTCTTTGAATCGAATTACGCGTACGTATATTCGTGTTAAAAAAAATTGCGGACTTGTGTCACGCGTACGTGTACACAATAACTTTTTATAATATATTTATTAAGCAATCATTTTTCGAAATTGTGTTGGATCAAGAATATTTGTTTTTCTTGAATAATGAACCGTACATCTCGGGTTTTTATGAAATTGATTTAACGCCTTTTGGAAAAATCCTTTTATTAAATATTCGTTCGAAATTGCGCGTACGCATAATCCGAATTTTTGCTTTTAAAAATATAATCAGGGTACGCGAACGTATCCCTAATTGTGCAAAATATTCGTAATGATATTAGGGATTTTCCACAAATTGTTTATTATATCTATACATTTTTATGTGAAAATCATGATAAATTCCCATTTAAGGTGCCCTTAAATTCTTTGAAAAGAATTTACAATTTATTAAATGTTGACCGTTGATTATATTTTCCGAATATAAGTTATATTCATTTCAACTATTCAATTTCAAAGGACAGAATAAAAATATGATTAATATTATTTAAAAAAAAACAAATATGACATATATATATATATATATATATATATATATATATATATCAAAGAATAAATTGCATATAAAACTGAAAATGAATGATTCATAAAGGAAGGAAATATTTTCCAATTTTTTTTTCATGATTTACTTAATGCAAATTCTATTTCTAATTACCATTGATATCAAGTGTTGCAATTGGTACTTATACATCTCGTTTCATTCTCATATAATCGCTTTTAATCTAATAAGCCTAATTATTTGATCAATTTGTCTTATGAAGGTATATAGGTATCGAGTTTATAAGAAAGGAATTATTATACAAGTTAATTCAATAAAATTACCTTACATGCAACTTAACTGTATATCGTAAACATTCATAACATTTTAACATTGTAACAAGCTACATCATATCACCTTTCGCCAACGTTTATACACACATCTATTATCTTATAAAAATATACCAACAACACCATCTTAACCTTATTTAACAATAAATATCACTACTGTAATTTTCTTGGCACTTCTACATCACTTCTTGCTTAACTAACAACAAAATTAAATAATGACCAACATTCATGCCATATTCCCTACTTTGACAATTTAATATGATTAAACTAATGAGATAATGAGCTAATATTATTACAAATCTTTATACGAACTTTCAAAGTAAGACAATTAGCTCATAGCTATCAAATTGAATTCACTACTAATTAACTAACATAAAACAAAAATGAAATTTAAATTGATGAACTTGGACAAATAGAAAACAGAATTTCAATTCAAACTTCATTGATGAGTCATGTTGAATCTCTTTCCAACTTAAAATTTAAAAGACATGTACCTGGTATTGGAAAACAAGAGAAGATGAAGCTGAGAAGCAGCAACAGTAGTAACAATGTAGCACAACAACGACAGTCCAGCAACACAGGAATAGACCAGTAACAGTAGGAATAGTAGTAAACCCAGGAGACTATAAACGACTCCAAGTATAGAGAAGAAGTAAAAGGCAGGAAGGTTCTGACTATTTCAGATCTTAAGCGAGGCAATGAAACAGTAACTATTCTTTTCAACTTCAAAACTCTCCAAAATGAATTCTGTCCCTGTATATTCAGTGTATCCAGAATGTATATCGGGTGTATACTTCTCACTCCGCCCCCTCTTTTTTTCTTCTCTCTATCTAGTTTTTCCTCTCTTTTTTTCCACCCTTCTTCCTAAATTTTCTCTTCTATTTATAGCAAAATTTTCGAAATTTTCAGATTTATTTTTTTATTATTTTATTATTTTTTTAATTAAAAGAAATCTCACTTACAAATTGCTTTTATTTTTTTAGAAAAAGAAATCCCACCTTTATTTACTTTTATTTTTAAAATTCCAACTTTAATTACTTTATCTTATTTAAAATCCCACTTTTTATTTTTTTTTAAAAGAGAATCTCACTTTATTTAACTTTTCTTTAAAAAACAAACCACTATCTTTTCTTTTTCTTTTAAAAATGTTACTTTCAATTACTTTAAATTTTTTTAAATTTTCAGATACCTTTATATTTATTTTTTAATTCCAACCTTCTTTTACTTTTAAATTTATTTTTATTTTTTTAAAAAAACTTTTTTTTTAAAAAAAATTTTCTACATTCTTTTACTCTTTTTTTTTTCAAAAAAACATTCCCGAAATTATTATATATGTTTTTTTAAAAAAAATAAAAAATAAAAATAAAAAAAATAAAATAAAATATTTTCGGATTTTTTTTATATATAAAAAAAAACAAAAAATAAAACTATTAATAGTGATAATTCACCTTTTATTTTTTATTTTTTTGGTTTTGTTTTGTGTTGGACAAAAATGAAGATGGGGTGTTGGGTTAATGGAGCGGACCGGGTCGACCCGGTTTGAAACGGACCGGGTCATGGGGAAAGTTGGGCAATTATTTGGGCCTGTGGTTTGAAATTGAAGAAGTGGCCCAATCCGATTTTTCTTTGTATTTTTGTTCTCTTTTCTTCTTTTATTTTTCTAAAACTAAATTATAAAAGTACTTAAATTATTATTAAGAACTAAATTAAGTTATAAAAGCGCAAATTAACTTCCAATAACAATTAACGCACAATTAAGTAATAATTAAGCATAAAATTGTTCATTTGGACATTAAATGCTAAAAATGCAAAAGATGCCTATTTTTGTATTTTTTTATTAATTTAACAAATAAACATGTATAGACAAACATA